>NC_137563.1:15775437-16377874 GCF_963082525.1 Nesoenas mayeri | reverse complement strand
GCAAACAGATTATACCTTACTGACTAAAAGTCCAGAGACTATTTGGAAGAACTTACTTCAACCAGAGATTGAGGAAAGGTGAAAGCTCTTGGTAAATGGGCTCTTCAACACCGATCAAGCCAATTACATATTGTATTTGTACCCACTCTTGCTTATATGGAATGAATCAGAAAAGGAGGAAAAAAAAAACAAAAACAAAAACAAAACCCAGAGCTCTCTTTGGTCCTGGTCTTGCCAGTCATGCTGAGTGAGCAGAGTCTTGTTTCCATGTGGAGTAGTTTGCAGCAAAATTCCCTCAGTCGTTACCATGGGATCTTTTTAAGTGGATCCCTAGTGAAGTATAACAGGACAGGCGGCAGAATTATTTAGCATTAGACATGATTTTATTTTTATGGAGTTCCAGGGGTCCCAAATGTATTACCACTTAGTGATGTGCTGCTAATGTTTTAAAAGCGTCTGGGGTGAGGGGAACCACAACAACTTTTAGTCTCCTATGGGCTGTAGAGGTGTTTTTCCAGGTTTTAGAGTAAGGGACTAGGGGACCTATTATTATGCTTTTCCAGTTCAGCAGTAAAAATACTGACAAAGAGAAACAACATTAGCTGGCAATAAACTTATATGATCATGTCTGAAAATTTTTAGGTGTTGGTTCTGAGACACATAGTCAGCCAGAGACAGTGCAGAGTTCAAGCATAGTAAGTGAGGGTGGACTGATGGAGCCTGAAGTCGTCTTTCTGCCTGGTACGGCAAGTCTGGCACTGAGTCTGACTTGTATGTGCCATTGTGGCAGTGGATAGAGCAGTGAAGAGACTGGAGTGAGACATATAATGTAGCTCATTGATTAAATTGGTAGAATGGACCAGAATACATATGTGGAGACTTGAAGGTGTTTCAGGAGGCTATAGGTTTATTTTGTCACAGAAAACACTACAAGACTAAAGAATGGTTTGTAAAACAGTAAAGAACACTTAAACAGCTATAAGGGGCGTGTAGTAAAGCAAATAAAACTACACTTATTTAACTGAAATATCTAATTTAATCAACAGCACTGTAGGTAGTACTGATAGCAACTGAGATTGCACAGAGGCTGGCCTTTAAATCCAAAGGTTAGGAATGTTAGAGAAAATTTATTTCATTTTTATGATGGTTCTGCTGTCCTGGCTTCAGTATGTGCTCCCTATGTCTGCTTAAGCACTCTTCTCATTTGTATTGACTGTTTATCTTTAAAGCTCATCTCCTTTTCTTTTCCTAAATCCCCATATTCTTCCCTTGTGAAAATCTTTGTGGGTTGGTTGTTTTGGGTTTTTTTCGGATCTCTTTGCCCTTACCATTTCTGTTGGATTACACCTCTCACCCTCTTTGGTCCTATCACCAACATTCCTTTTCTTCCCTTTTGTATGAGCTCTCTTTCTTGCCCTCTTTCTCTCCCTCCCTCTTTTTCTTCCTCTAGAGCTCCTGCTCTTTCTCCTGCTCACTCACACTCTCTCCCTCTTTCCCCTGCTTGCTGTCCTTCCTTTTTCCTTGCTTTCTTTCCACTGCATGCTGTCTCTCCCTCTATCTCCCTCTTTCCCTCCTTCTCATTCTCTTTCCCCCTGCAATTAATATTCTTGCCTTTTCCACACCTTGCAAGTGTACTTGCAGTTCAGTGTTGAGTCCAGAAGGAATGACACCTGAGTGCCATCACACTCAATTATATCCTACATTTACTGCTGTTCTACCACTGCCTTGGTTTGACCCAGTTTGTGTCAGCATAGGTGAAAAAGTTGTAGCAGAAGTTGAGTGGCTGTAAGGTTTTGTAACACAGTACATAAGTTGCCTTTTTTTTTTTTTTTACACTAGTTTGTCAAAATCCTAAACAAACAGGTAGAAAGCAACATGTGGATCTTCCCTTTTCAAATTTAACTCTAGTTTTTAAAGAAAGTTCACAAAAGCTAGGGGTTCCTAGTGATTTTAATAGTACTTGATAGTTTGTTGTCCTTTTTCAAGCTCCTTAATATCTCTTTTGTTCCTTTCCTCTTTTCTTCCCCACAAACTCTTGCTTTTGGTGTCTAGGGAAAAGATAGATAAATTCCACACCAGTAAGTCTCAGCATTTAAATTTAAAATCCATTCCGATTTAAACTTGAATGAACTTGCTTGGGAGGAAGAATCTTTTAGACGTCTCGTTCTGTAACTTTTGTTCCTTATTTTCCTCTTGGTGGAAAATTGCATAGGGAAAGGAATTTTCCGTAGGTCCTGGAAAAGCCAGATTTTTAACTGCAGTGAAATCTTTCCAAGACATTACAGCCCATTTTATTAATGATGTTTCATTATGACCCCACACTTACTATTATTTGTATTGTGGCAGAGCCTAGACAATTGGAGCTGATTGATAAAGAGTAACTGAGCTGGCACTTGACCAACACTGTGTGAGAGAGGCTGTGCTTGAAGGAACCACGGTCTCTGGCTCACTTTCAGTAAATGGCAGCAGCGGCGGTGGCTGCTGGGTTTCATTTTGGTGCAAATCTGTTTCGTAGGAAGTTATAATTCCCTGGCTGCAAACTTGTACTATCAAAGCATAGGTGGCATTTTTATAGAGCAATTTACACGTGCTACTTAACATTGTATGGCAAAGCAATCAGCTGAATTTGTACTATCAGACTTGTAACCCAACACTGGAACACAAGCATAGTTTGTTTCAGTACTGCCTTCTGGGTGATTTTTCTGCTTTTTCATTAGTATTTCTGTTCTCTTGGTTCACCTGAACTGGGAAGATGTGCTCATGTCTCTTGTTAAGCATGGGTATAAGGATGTCTGCTTCCAATGAATTCGCACCTATGTTTTCTTTGCTGTCTTTTTGTTGTTCTGTGTTTCTCAGGTCTTCTATTGATTCTTTCCGCCTACAGACATTTCACTCTCTCTGCCAGCAGCTTTAATTGTTCTTGGTCTATACATCTTCCTTAAATCTCCTTGCAGTCTTTCAGCGTCCTTTGCACTCAGCTTCATCTGCCTTCCAAACCCTCAGTCTTTCTGAGCTCCCTGGCTTTTCATGGCTGTTTCTCTTCTGGCCACATATCTCGGCGTCCCTGGCTCACTGCAGGGTTAGAGCTCTCAGTGTCTCTGCCTCAATCAGAGAAGGGTGAGGACCAAGTGCAGGGCGCACAGTACCTGACAGTGACAAGAGACAGGGTGTGCATGGGCTCACTCTTGTTCTACTGACTTGCCACTCTACAGTGGTTGAATGAAGACTGAGCACACATGAATTTGAAAGAGTACTGACTGTGGTAACACATTTCCATAGTTTGATAACAGGAAAATTTTCATAAGAGCTGCTCTAGTGGGATTTCTTGCAGCTGTTGGTCCTTTTAAACTTGACACTTCTATCAACAGGTTGCGAATCTTGTCAGTTAGGGTAGGACGGAACTAAGTCTACCCAATCAGCCAAAAAAAGCAAGGAAAAGCCATTTAATTTTTTTCATTTGCTGTGTTTAATGGAGAGACTGGTATATGAGTGTTGTAAGGGAATGGAATAGAAAAGGAGGAGAAAAACCTCTGTGGGGAGTCACAATTCTCATGAAATGCTTGAAGATTAACTGAGGGGAGAAAAAACCCTAGAAACTTTTCAAAAAGGAAGACCTACGATGGTGCAAACCAAGGCAGTTTCTGCTTTTTCAAGTCTCCTTGAACTCAGATTTTTCTCATCTGTGTGTGAAGTAAAGTTTAGAGCTTTTTCTGTTTTTCTGATCCTGCTTTCTACTAAGTTTGCACATCTCCAACTTCTCTCTGAGCCTTTACTGTGTTCTTCTCTAGTGGGAACCATCCCTTGGGTTCTTCCCCCACAAACAGCTCTTTGGTTTATAAAGGAAGCGGTTTTATTTTGTTTTTGTTGCCGCCATCCAAGACTGACAAATGGGTTTAGTCCCAGGCTCTTACTTCAATTATTAATGAAAAATATTGTATTACCTGAGGCTAACCCAACATTGCGTTCCATTTCCAAGCCTTTGGCAACCAGCAATCTTATTGCTGTCTAAAATGCAGAGAAGAAAATCTTTTGCCTGTTCCTTTTTCCTCCTCTGCTTCTGCCTCCCCTCCCTCCCTGAAGAAATACTTTACTGTGTGAATTGCAGGATGACTCCAATGAGTTTGCTGAGAAAGCATTGTGATAAATAAAAGTGAACATCGTGCAGTCTGATTGTCACTTGTTTAAGATTTAAAGTATCGATTTCTGAACATTACAGAGATTTAGACATGGGTTAATTAAACATTTACATACATGTGTGGAACAATATATTGTATGGTGCGATAATGTGCACTTTAATCAGAATCTGTGGGTGTTGTATGTTTGCTTGTTCCATGTTAATTGATATCGTGCTGGCTCCTAGCTTAGGTCTTTGGCTAGATGGAACAGAATAGACATGGTGTTTTAAATATTTTAATTAGGACCAGCAGTTCCCGGCTCGCTCATTTCTCATTGGATTGTTTTTCATGCATGAATAAATTAGCTAGCATGGAAGTACTTTGCAGAAAGTAGTTGCCCTCTAGCCATAAAATGAGTCCTGTTCATTAATACTTTAATGAAATTAGCTGTGAGCAAAATATCATTCCTTTTAACTGTGTTCTAATTTCTTAATTTTAATTAGGCACATAATTGTAGTATACTGAAATTATCTTAATGTACAGCAAGAAAAGTTCTATCACCGTGGGCCTGTGGCTGAAACTTGAGCATACTTGCAGCATATTTCAGATTGCAATTTTTCTCTTCAACTTTTTGTAGCTAATCAGAATCTTTATCTTCATGTTATTGCAACATAACGTCAGGAACTGACTAATGCTTTTGAATACTTGGAAAATTAAAAGCATTGCTTGTGCTATGTTTTGTCATTGGCAACATTCAGTTGCCAACCCCAGTTTTAGGATCCAACATAACCCAGCAGTGTTTTTAGGAAGTGTAGAATCCACAGAATATACTTCTTATTTTGACTTTTCCCCTGAGATTTTCCATGTTTTGCCAACTTTGAGTTGCTGCATTTGTTTTGTAATTTTACAAACTGAGATAGGAAGCAGTGAGGATGTATGAAAGCTAAGAAATTTAGATTTGGGCAGCTCTAGCATAAGTCGTCTTGAGTATAAAGTTAAAGTAGTATATATTAGGCTAGGTTGCTTTATAGATGCAAGTTGTTTTCACTTTGGCAGCTACTGTTCTGCTGGATGTAATTTCTTTACTGGAAAGACAAATGTATTTTGGCAAAAACATTGGTTATTCTATCTAAGGGTAAATTTGACATGAGTATTTTGAGTGAATGCCCTTACCGTGATAGAGAACTGGGGGTAGAAACAGGAAAATAGATTTTTTTTTTTTTTTTTAGGGGAGCTAAGCATCTTCAGTCCAAATTTGTGTCAGTGGGGATTTGAACTTCAGCCTTTACTATTTTGCTCAAAACTGCAGAGAACTGGGATAAGAAGCCAGGAATGAATCTTGAAATTTATAAAATACTAAAAAAAGGAGCATGTAAGTCGTTAGCCCTAGAGCTTTTGTATCCAAATCCATTGAAAATTATGTTTGGTATTTATCATATTCTTAATCAAAGAGAATTTCAAACAGTAGTGTGTACACAGATATTAAATGTAGACTTGGACCCAAGTACTTTTAAGATCAAATAACAGTACACTGGCATCTTGAACCTAGGGGTGTTATGCAGTGATCTCTTTCTCCTGTACCGTGCTGTAGAAGCCTGTTCCACAGAAGTCTGCAGTAATGTCTGTGACATTCCTGTCCAGAACTCCTGTGAAATCCACAGTGCGAAATGCAGGTGAGCTCCAAGTGAGCCTCCTTTCCCCCGTGGAGGTGACGTGCATTAGTGCATTAGACATTCTACCAGAATGACAGGGACCTTTGTCTTTGCTGAAATTGAATTTCTAATTGAAATCCTTTTTAGTGGCATATTTCACTGCCTGCCGTAATTGGCACCTGCTCTAAATAATATTGATATTTCTTATTTAAATAATATATTATGGCTAATTGTAATACTTCATTATGCTCACAATTAAGTGAGCTGAGGTTAGTTTACAATTAATACTAATACTAGTTGATGTGCAATTTGAATGTAATTTGCTGCTGTTAGCAGATTGCCAGTGGAAAGAAGAAAGCTAAGGGATTTCTTGTTTCCAGTGGCAATCTTGTTTTTCTAGACAAACAATTTTAAATAAAATGTGAGTTATATTCAGATAACCAACGAAGTAATTAGACTAAACATTTTGGTTTTATTTCTGATCAATCAGTGTCATGCTTCTGTTTGTAAACACACACTCAAACCTAATTCTAATTATCATCTATTAAAGATTAGTAAAATTAATGCAGCACATCTTTAATTGTTTCATGTTATGAGAGACACAAGATAAGTTCAGAAAACTGAGGCTTCCCATGAGGCAATTTTCAGTATAATGCATTTGTATCAGAATGATCAGCCTGTATTTGACTACAGATTGCTCTAACACTGATAAGAAGGGCTCTAAAAAGAAAAAGGGGTGGGCTGAAAGTGTCGTATAGAACTTTAGCCTGCTGGTAACAAATGCTACAGACAGTGACTATTCTGACAAAAGGAAATCCCAAGGTGTTTCTTTCTTCTAATAAAATCTGTTTGGGTGTGAGTATTCAGTGGCTTCCAGGTTATCTGTACCCTGAAAATTATTTGCTGTAGAGGCAAGTGACCTTGGCAGATGGACAGTAGTTGGTTTGGTCTACTTCACCAGTCAAAATTCTTCAGGTCTTTCCAGCATTGGAAAGCATCTATAAAATGTACTCAAGCAGCAAATTCAAAATGCATCATCACCATGTCCAGTTTGCTGACTTGAAACAATCATATCAGAAAAATTACATATCTTTGATTCTTATAGACTATTCTGTAATAAGACTTAAATAAGACTTAAAGAGAAGTTTGTAAATTTGTAATTGTTTCAGTCTTTTGTTTATACAATCAGATAAGACACCTTTGAATCAAAGCTGAACTGGTGTTATGTGAACTTAGGAATCTCAGTCTAAAACCTGCATGGAAACTGAAGTAAAAACCAAAACCAAAACCAAAACAAAAATGGGTAAGCCATAAGGGAATTTGAGCAACATAAAAGGGTGGATCAAAAGCCTGTTGCAACATCCAAGCGCTCACAGAGTTGTAATTAGGTCCCTCTCTCATTTCTGTAACAGTACAGTTACTTATTCTGCATTTTGGAGTAAGGTAGTGGACACTAAACGGTATTCAGCTACCAAAAAGAGAATTTAGACAATGGGAATTAAATTACTTACATTGGAATTGCTTGAAGAAAGAAGAAATACATAAATGAGGTGGAGAGTTCACTCTGTGACATTATTATACACTACCTGCACTCCTGTAGGGGAGAACGACGTGTTCAGTGTTGACTGGAAGCAGGACTTGGTTTGGAACTGCCCCAGCAGGGCATCTCCATGACTCAGTGCTTTGTGATCTTAAGCTTGTGTTCTTACCTCTGCTGTTCAGTACCTTGTTTTCAAAATAGCAACTTAATGGAAAAGGTCTTTCCCCCCGCTCTCTGCCATTTTTTTTCCCTTGTTAGTTTACAGAGGACTTAGGTTTGGATTAAACACGTCTCTTAAAACATCTAGTTACATGTGCGTGTGTGTATATATATATACATACATATGTGGCTTTTTTTCCTAGAGAACCACAAGTTAATTTGGCAGAAACTAGATTTCCTTTACCAGGTCAGAAAACAACCTAGAAATTTCAAGTGATCTTGACGTAAGGTGTGGTTGGAGTGATTTCGAAAGAGAGGTAGAGAATACATTTTAATACTGAAAATCCCTTACTGAATGATTTTCCTTCATCCATGAGACTACTTAGACAAGGAGTTAAGAGGTTCTGTGCCAAAAAAATCCACCCCAGTCTTGTCTCCCTGTATCTGTCTATGTAGATATATGTCATAAGAGTTAATTATCAACTGTAACATTAGCATTAAAAATCCTTTTAGGTTCCCTGTTGTTATTCCAAGAATGTCATTTTTAAGGCACCAATCACCCTCTTCAGACTGCATCTGCCTTCAGTCAGTGGCGCATCTGATTTCATTATAATTATGTTATCATTTAGATTAATCAGTATTTTGCAGTTTCACTTGATTAGAAAATTACAAGTTGAACACAGTATTCATAATAAATATACAAACTACATGGTAAGTAAAAGAATGCTAGAGAACAGTGGGTGTTTAACAGCCTATCTCTAATTCTGAAGTCTGAAAATTGCTGCTTACTGTTGCCACAACTTAGAAAAATCTTTGCTAATAATACTCTATTAATGTGTCAGAAGCTGACAGCATATTGCCTTTCAGAGGGTGGATGCTCTTCATTTATAAAGTTATGGAAAGTTTCCTCTTACACTTGTTTTTCCGGTGTGCAGAAATCCTAGCTCTAGCAGCTGCTTTGAAATTGCATATCTTTTCTCACCATAGCGTTTTTCTTGGAAATTGGCAAAAACATTGAGCATTCCCTAATGTTTTCTGATGTGGCTGGCAGTTTTGACTGATTCTTTTTTGTGCTCAGCTTTGTGCTCCTTGAGGTGACTTGTGCTTCAAAAGGTACTGAACGCTTTTTCAGTCTGCAAATTATGGAACTGTTTAATAGCATCAGCGGAGTGTGTTACAGAGTCAGGCCTGGTGAGTCATGCGACAGAGGATCAAATACTTTAATTTTAACTGCTTGTTGCCATTCACTCCTTAATATTGGTGTTAATCCCTCCTTTATGAAAGAAAATAGCAAATATTAATATTTCTAATAACATGTTAATTGGACTTGTTGGAGTGTCTCTGCTATAAATAGTTTCTATAAATAAGAGGCAAGATGTCTGTGCTACAGATCAAAAGTATGTGATGAGCATCATTAGATACTCAAAATGATCTGGGACAAAAATGGATCAAACTGCTGGCTGTGCTGCTCCATTTGCACCTTTATAATCTGTGGGCCAAGTGGTTATCTCAAGTTCTGAAAAAGCTCATGTGGATTTTTTCTTTTTCTTTCAAAATGCTTTTTGTAATCTTTCATGAGGAGTTACTGTGTTTCCCGAAAGAAGAGAACATCTGTCATGCCTTCTTCAGTTCTGTGCAACCTTTATTTCCATCCAAGCATAAACAATCCCGTGCTGTTATATATCTCTTAACAGAATCTACTTCTAATGCCAAAGGGCTGACTCTGACACCTGGCATCAGATGCTTGGTGAAGAAGTCCAGCTCATAGATAACTTTCTAGTAATTCAACTCAATGAAGGCAGATATCAACTCAATGCAGGCAGGATCCAGTGCTGAAAAATTAAACAAAACCAAGGAGAATATTTTTGCATTTTGGATTTTTTGTCAATATGCAAAAGGTGGCACTAGACATGGATGAAAGAAGTTTGACAAATTTGCATTCTGGGATCTAGTTTTCCTTTTAAATACCTTGAATTTTGGAAGGTATTGCTTTTCAATAGGAGAAGCATTGGCTTCTTCAGTAGCTTTTCTTCAGGTTAATATTTTGTTGCAGAGTACAAATTTAAAAAAAAAAAAATGACAATTCATTATTCTGGAGGGAAAAGTGATGTGAGCTTCCCTTGGCCTTGACTGTCCCACTTCATAAAAAGGTAAAAGAAGCAATGTCTGTTACCACCCTCTGAAGGTTTAGGTATGTTTCTCCTGTAATCATGAACGTGTCTAGCTGTTTTGTGGAATTTAAGAAACTACAATCCCATCAGTATTGTTATAGCAAATATTGTCAGACTTCACAATAGAGATGGTGGCATGAGTGTGCTACCACAATACCACTGCATTAAAGTACTCATTAAATTTATGCAGGTGGTAATTTCTTCCTGAGGAAGATGTATTGGTGTTTACCATTATGAATATGAAATTGTTAATTGTGGATTTTGAAACTTCCGGAGGCATTTTGAGCATGCAATTTATCTTATGACAAAATTTATCCTAATAGAGTTGTGTTGGGCTCTCAGAATGACAAAACCATCAGGGCAGCCAGCCACACTGTCCCGAGGGAAAAAGAATTGTTTTGACATCTGTCTGAATACAGTATTTTTGCTGGTTTTTTGTGGACTGATACTAAAGATGTGTTGTTTGGAGCTGTTAAGGGCATGATGCTGCAAGCTGGTGACTGTAAGGGGGCTCCAGGTCTGTGCGGAACATAAACTATGTTTTTAAAATAGGATGTTGTTTAGAAATGCAGATATTCCTGATGTCTGAGATATCCCTTCAAACTACGCCTCTTCAGGTTGATACTCTGCAGCTCAGCTTTCTCAGGTACAGTGGGTCTGTGCTCTGATGTGAGTGTTGTGTTCTGGCCCTCGCTCATGTCCAGGCCAGCAGCAGGGACGGCATCCTCCTAGGGATGCAGCTGTGTTCAAAATGGGCTACGAATGAATATTTTCAAACACCCGAATGGAATTAACCCTATGGTAAAATAAGTGGATTTGGATGGCTAATTCACTGCTTCAAAACATGAGTCAAAACCAAAAGTGAAGGACTTAAAGCAATACTAACTCAGTTGTATGCAGAATTCAATTTGCCTTTCCACTTTTATTTTCTCTCTAAGATTGCAACATTTTGGGGTCTTGAGATTTAGATTAATGTTAAATTTTTTACATTTTATATACATTTTAATTGTTTAATTGCAACTTTTCAGGATTGGGGATATTCTCTACCTTTTTTTAATCATCTCATTTTACAATGTTGAACGAAAAGAGAAAAATACAACTTTTTGAGTACCCACTGAAAGATATGCTGTCATTACGACAAAGATCGCCAGGTGGTGCTGTTTCACGTATACGTCCAAATTGGGGTTTTTTCTGTTGTGCGAGCTGATGTTCAGTTGTGGGAAGATGCACTACATTATTCATTTTTGTTATGAAGTCTCTGCAACTGAGCAACAAAAGTTTGCGTGCAGCCTTATTCTTTTAGTTGAGCAAACCTTTGAGGCAAGGCTGCTCTGTGGGAACAGCCAGGACTGAGGAACAAGTTCACAGAAAAAATGTTGCCCATGTTGCCATCTGTAATGTATAGCTAAAACTGTACAAAGGAGATATGGAGTTGATGAACCTGCACTAGCCTGCCAAAATGCAATATATGGCACACTTTTATTTTTCAGAATAGAGATCTTGAATATTTCCTCTATTTTAATCAAGAGCTTGATGACTTACTGGGTATGTGAAACATTATTTTGGACTGAAGTAGTTGAGTGTTTCTATCTATATAATTTAATCTCCCTAAGAGATCTGCTTAGTTTGTACACTCACTGAAGTAAGACCAGACATTTACTGAGGGGTTTTTTTCTGCTTTACATGCCTGCTTTTATACAGTATTCATCAGTTCATTGACAGAGGAAATTAAGCCAGAATAAATAGCACACATGTTTTGTGGTGTAGTTAACCATGGGAATCAAGTGTGTAACTCAATCTTTTCCAAGGAGCGCATGAAAATTCAGCATTGGATGTAGTTAAATACAATATATAGCTTATGAAGTCTGATAATATCCATGCCTCATGAGCTGTCCTATCTTCACCACACAATTGACTGAGAAGGGCATGCAGTACATGCTCATTTCTCCACCTTTCTCATTGAAATTGCTGACAAAAACCTAGGGATTGCTATTTCACCATTACATCCTGCTCCCTTTTTCAAATGCTGGCCATTAGCACATCAAGACCCATGTTGTACTCAGCTGTTTTGAGTAAGTGCAAAAGAGAAGGGTGGCATGGAGCATCCTAACTTCTCTTCCTCAGAAGGCTAGGCAGAGACTAGGTTCACACTCACCCTGATTGCTCTTTAAAATTAACATCTTTTTCACATGGATAGCATTTTGTGGCAGATCATTCTCTTAATAAGAATCAATTACCTGTTCCTTTTTTTATTTTATTTTCTTTGAGAATCCAGTTGCATGGAACAAGTCTCAGGGGAAGTGTAAGATTATGTTTTTAAATCATTAATTTCTTCTGATTATCATACTGCTTTCCTCATGCTAATTGCTAAGCCCTATGGGATCTCACTAACATGAGATACAGCCAGGAACAGACAAAAAAAATTGGAAGACAGCAGAGGTGGTGATTTGAAACCCCACTCCTAGGCTCATGGCATAGCACTTACAAGTGGAAAAGACCAGTCCATCTCTCTTCCAGCTCAGTGCTGTCCCCACAGCACTTTGTGACTGTGTTTCATCTCCCCTGTTTTATGTCCTTCAGATGATGTAGGGAGTTTCCACACACTTCCCTGAAGAGATTGTTCCATAAACTTGTGCAATTTATTGTGAGAGGCTTTGCTGGTGCTCTACTGTAATTTCCTTGTTACTGAGGTACAATTATCGGTAATGTAATTATCCAGACTGTAAGGGATTTCTTTTCTCTCTGTGGTATTTGCACCTTCTTCTAGAATCATAACCACATTTCTCTGCAACCCTTTTAGCTAGTATAATGTTTTCTTTAAATGATTCAGTATTCTTCAATCAACCTTTTGTCCTTTTATGAAAAAAAATAATGAATCATGATAACATGTGACTTGTTTTGAATCAAAAACTTGCACCTGGCCAAAACCTTGTCATCAAAAAGGCTTTTTTAAAGGGGAAAAAAAAAATCATTTGAAAATGCTTGCTTCCCTCCAAATCCTTGTTGTTGTTGTTATTGTTGGAGAATGGGAAATCACCTAATTGCTGAAAGATTAATAATAAGTATACCTTGCTTTATTGGAAATATTTACATAAAGGTGCTTGTTGTTAGGTGTTATAGATACTGTATTGTGCAAGTAAAAATACATATGCAAAGGGACTGTCGTTCACTTGCTGCTTTTAGGGTAGCCATGCTTTGCTATTCCACTTGGTGCTCTGAATCTGCTTTGAGGATATGGATTGGCATGGCGTTGGGTTCAGTTAGGGAACTTGGATGCTGTGAATCTCTCATTTGCCCCCACTCTCCTGCCTGTCTACAATAGTGTATGTGCTTGTTTATACTGTCTTTTAAAGCTCTTTTAACTTTACTAATGAGAAACTTGCTCCTTGCTTTTGTGGAGGTCATAATGTGATTATCCAGCAAAAAGCAATTGGCAAAACAGAAGTTTCTCCATGACTTGGAGTGTTCCAAGTGGAGGATATTAGTGTAAAGAACTGCAGGCTTGATGTAATGAAAGAGAGAGTATTCCTGCAGGATTTGTTCATTGGGGAAGGGAACTCAGTGTCTGTTGCCAAGAAACTGTCACACTCGCCTTAATTATGATTAACAACATACACATGTACCTGAGATTTTTTTTTTCTCATTGACTTTTGTAGAGTGCCCATGTCATTTCTAAATATTATTTCACTGACATCTGCTATTGTAGTTTTTATTATAAGAGCTGGCCTCTAGTGCATCATCCATCTATGCAGAAAAATTATTTGCAGTACCTGCTTCTATTACCAGTTTCAAATGTCTTTGTCAGCAGATTTCTGTTTTAGGTAACACCAAACTGCATTGATTTCTGTAGCTCTGGGCATTTGTGTAGTCTAATCCTGCTCAAGAAGTCAAAATTGCTTTGAACAGTGAGGAATAATGCTGTTGCTGTTCATGATCAAGGTATTTACCAGTGCATTCAGACTTGCAGTGAATCCACTAAGTTTGCCTTGTAGAGTTTGTTATTCTGCTTTTTTTCCATCCCACTTATTATGAGGAGAATATCAATAATGCATTATACATTATTTTAAAAGAAAAAAGTCTGATCCATACATTATTTCTTTACAGGGATGCTTCCAAACACGTATATACCAGGACCATGAATACGTTAGAGTATTATTGTAGCAAAAATGACTATGGATAGAAGTGTTATCGGTTCTTATTTTATGATTTATCTTCAAAAGTGATTGTATTTTCGAGGAGAAGCCAATAGAAATCAAGCAGAAATCAATAGAAAACAGTGATCTTATATTCTAGGAGAAACTACATATCAAGAAATAAGCCAGGAGAATTTAAACCCATGCTATATATATGTGCATACGTGGGTGAGCAGCTGAATAGAAGTTAACCTCCCCAGACCAATTTGTAGAAAACTATGGAAGTTCTCTGAACACTTCCATTGGTTGGCTTTGCAAGCTGAATGAAAATGCCGAACAATGGGTTAAAAAGTTTTTAACATAGTGATGTGCATTTTTTAAAATTAGTTCATATGAGTTTAGTGTTAAAAGCAGCCCAGTGGAGCCAGATCATGTCAATTTAAGAGCTAACTATAGTTTGTCAGGTACCACTAGTTCGGATAGTATCTGTAGAAGCTAGACTACTTCTTTGCACAGGAAACATATATTGCATAGCACTGTAGAAATGCTATGGGATCAACCAGAGATGATCTTGCTGGACCATTTGTGCTCTCATAGTAGCAATAAAACTGATAGGAAATTGTCTGGTGTGATTCAGATGAGGCCAGATCAGAGGCAGAAGTCCCATTGATTTTGGCAGGAAAAGACATTGTACATGAGCATGTGAGGGGGAAGAAATACGAATGCACAATGCTGCGGAGATCTTGCTGCTGTCTCAAACAACTGTATAGACGTGCTCAGAAGGCAGACAATCTTATATTAAGATAAGCATATTTTACCTCTTTTAAGTTAAAGACAGAGGGAAATTTAACTTGTGAAGCAGATACTTTCTTTTGTCATAGTTCAGTTTTTAGTGCCAGACTAACTCCTATGAATACCTAGAATTTGTAATACATTAGTATCAGAGAGATTTTTGTAAATTAAGATGCTTAGGTGACTATATCAAGAGTGCTGCCTTGGAGGGATTTTGTGCATTTATAGAATGATATTAACAATTTAAAGCCGCCAAATACTTTCAGTCATTTTATATTGCTGCTCCTTCGATCTGGTTGAACGGTGACCTGTGCATCTGAAATAGGATTCATCTTCACATGTGGTACCTCTTTTTACAGCTGTAGAGTTATCAAAAAGAGATGGATGGACTTGCTTTCAAAGCAAGTCAATAATTTTTCCATTTTTGTGCACAGTGATAGTATACTTAAGTTGCTTTTTTAATTGGCAAGGAAGATTATCAGTGTAAATCTCACATTCTAAAAACGTAACTTAAAACTTTTACTCCTTAGTGCAAAGCAAGGCTTATTAAGAAGGAGAAAAGACTGAATTTTATTATTAATTAAAAAAAGCCATGACATTTCTGTTTATCTAGCAGTATAATTCTATATCCTACTTGCTATTGGTTTAGAGATATGAAAACCCGAGATACTGTTGTGGTTTCACTGTGATTGTAACATCTATGTTGTGCTACTTTGGCAGCCTGAGTGTTGCAAGTGAGCTTTCCTTCCACCCAACTGGATTTGTGCCAAGAACAAACCAGAAAAACTAATGTTAGTCACAGAATAAAGTGTGCCTCAATGTTAAATAAACTTACACAGTACCTCAAACCCTATAGCTTTTGTATAGTATGTTGTCCTACAGGCTTCTGTCTGTTCATTTAACTTCTTAATTCAAAACTCCTTTTTCCCTCTTTTTTTTTTTTTTCTTTCTATCTGTCATTACAGTGCTATTATTTATTTCTGCTGGTACAGCCTCAAAGTGCTAAAAACTACCTATGAAGGTATAGCTACACCTCTCAAAGAATCTGCAGTCAGCTAACAAAACTTAAAGGAAAGCAGAATAATACTAGAAATAAAAGAATGGACCTGTTTAAGAACTATTTGCTCTATGTAACTCTTTATTTGGTGATCTTAGCCCCTTTTCCCTTTCAGGGTTCACCTGATTAGCTTAAGATTTATTTTTTGAGATGTTTTTTCAACTTCAGAATGTCTGAAAAATCGGTTCTTTAGGTGGTAGTTGCAGCTGCAAACAAGTCCCAGGGTATCATGATGTTTTTCACATTGGAAGTGGCCAGATGACTGCAGCAGTGAATGTCCCAGAATGCAATTTCTCTGTTCCTCAGCTGTGAACATTCATGTGAGCTTGCCAACAGTCAAGCTCTGTTTTAGGGACTAAAGCTACAGAACTCATTCATTTAGTGTATTTAAAATTCAAGTGGAAGAAGCAATTCATCTTTTTCCAAGAAAAGCAAATTTTGCTGTTCACTTTCTATAGTCTCAGTAGCTTGTGCCAAGAGAGCAACATCACCTACTGTGGATAAAGTATTTGTGTATATACGGGGCTGTACTCAAATCTGTCATCAGAATCCCTTCCAGTAAGCCACCCATTTCTATTACCACTCTCCTGAAAATGTGCCTGATGGGTCCTGCACTATTAGTTTTGGCTGAGCTTTAATTTGTACCACTGCTAGCGTTTAAAAATAACTCCTGTTCTGAAAAGTTCTGGTGGTTAGAGATGCACCTGCTGCACATAGACTTGGGAAACTGGTACTGTACCTTGGAAAGTGACACTGAATTACAACAGATACGAGTAATTCATCATATTCAGTGATAGAGAGATTCTTGTGTTTGTATGCGTAGACTATGTGTGAGGTTTTTTAATACCCACTCAAAGTAATGTAACTTTATATTATTTTCTAGAATTTACCCATGTTGCTTTAGTAGTAGTTCTAAAAAAACTCTGTTCTGAGCTTGCAAGAGCTCAAGAAGTTGCAGTGTGTAGGCAAGTCATCCTATAGCTCTGCAAAAATCTGCGTATTTTTCACTATATTTTTTAATATAATAAGCACCGAAGTAGATGACTGAGCTCCAAGCCACTCAATTGCAAATAATTTCAAACATGCTTCTTAAATAGTGGCTCAAGAAACCTTATGTGGTTTTTCAGTAAGAAAGTAACTTGCAGGGACCATTTTTATTTAAGTTGGCTTTCTTGAAAGAAGGCTGCTAGTGGCCTTATCATTGGCTTTAGTCCCCATGTCCCTGACCCAAAACCTTTTTTACAGCTAATCTTCAGAGAAACCCATGCTACATTTAACTTTGGTATCTCTCCTGTGGGTCTCAAATCTAACCAGACACGGCCGATCTGAATATTTCCTGCATGTTAAACAGACCATTGTAAGCCTTTTCCTCCAGGCTAGATTGTTATAAATGCTGTTTATGATCCTGCTATGACAACTGTGAAGGACATGGCAAAGAATTTATCACAGGATTATTCATCCACCATCAGAATACCTAATAAGATTCTAAATGACCCAAGATGATAATAAGATCTAGCTTGTAGCAATAAGGTATTAATAAACTGCTTTTTTCAATAAGGAATTGTCCTGGCATCATTACCCTGACATATTTGTTTTCCTTATATTTTGCTGGCAACGTAGGTCTGGTGCTTTATACAGCAGATTTATAAAAACCCATGATGTATGAAAAATACACCACATATGAAGTGGAACGCATAGGTTAAAGTCAAGAGCATTCTGTTTGCCTATGCCATAAGAGTACTAGACTTTTAAGTCATAGATTCTTATTTTTCCATACTGTTTCTCTTTGTATTTAAAAATTACCTATAGGAGAATACATACCCTAGTGTTGAATACAAGGCCATAATTCAAATGAAGAGATTTTGTCAAAATCATAAACCCAAAAAGTGCAGCTCAAGTGATTAATGACTGACACTGGAACCCTGAAGTCATACTGAGCTGAAATTACACCTGCAATCCTGATTTGCAATATCTCAAGCTAAAACCATTGACTTCCTGGGAAAAAGAGCTTATATAATGGCATAAAAAGCTGCACATTTCTGTTGCTGTGAAAATGGCAGATAAAAAAATACAAAACCGTGCAACTGGTCTGATCAGACCAGGATCTTCCTGAAAATCTGATGTCAACACAACCTGTTGCTGTGTGCAGGTGACCCTCTTGCTCCCCAGTCACCTGGAGGTTCTGTGCTAGGGAACTTGAGGTGTCAGTGGCCCCTGCTACCCCAAAGGAAAGGCTCTTAGTGTGAGGAAAGACCATCTTAACATGGAGCTTCTGAGAAGGTGAGAAATCCCAGGTATTTGAAAGAACAGTCGTACAAAACTGCTGCTTATCTGTGAAACCTATTGAACTGATAATAAATAGCTAAATTACCCCTTCAAAATGCAGAGTTGTAGCTTGTTTAAATATAAATTTTCACTAGATGATCTCAGTTTCTTACAAGTTGTTTGTGCCCCCCCTGCATTTATAGTAAGAGAAAGTATGAGATAGGTGATTTGGCTTGCTCAGGGCTACAGCCTGAGGCAGCAACAGAGTTTGTAATTCCTGGTTTCACTCAACTGCTCTGACCATCAGTCTACATTGTGACCAAGATAGTTTCCTTTGAAAAGCCAAAGATGGGTATACATCTTATTATTGTTTACACTTTTTTCAAAAATTTATTCAAGATGGAGAGAAATGAGGTTTAGTGCAGACTGCCATGAATTCTGAAGCATGAAAGAGATTTGGATTGTTTCAGCCCTTTGCATTCACTCATATTGCTAGTTGGATAATTGAGTGGATGCTTTTACATTCAGATGATCCAATCACTTTAAAGGGTTGGTTCATGATAAAGTATGCTAGCATGAGACACAAAAGACTTGGGTTCCCGTTTCCTTTACAGACTTCCCTTGTGAACATGGAAAGATTGCTCTGTCTTGCTTCTTCATCTGCAAGAAAGAAAATACACATATTTTCAATTGGGGGGGGGGGGGGGGGGGGCGGTGAAGACAGCTACCAAATATTCCTGTAGAGGAAGTGCTCAGATATTACTGGAATGGAAGTCATGTGAAAGCCTAACGTAGACAGGTCTAATTTCTGACCCAGTAGCCGATGCTGCATTTGTGGCTTTTCTGTCTGGTGCAGCAAAAATATCACTCACACACCTGTTTCCCATATGGAAAATTAAGATGATGTGTTCCTGTGGGTGTGGTGGGTAGAAAGTGAATGTGTGTTGAAGTGTGCAAGTGTAAAATTAAAGCATAGATCTGAGCAGGTATGCTGAATGAAAAAGGAGTGGTGTCAAAGATTTGATCACATTTCTTTGCCTTTTTCTCACTAGCCTCTGATATTTCCTTAAATAGTTATTCACAGAAAGTTTCTGCTTTTTTAAACAACCTTATTTATAGAGAATAGGCAGGTTATTAAAATAGTTTGGGAAATAAGTATAAGTAACACTTATATGTCATGGCTTGTTATGGTTCATCATCCTGTCTGATGGAATATAATTTGGCTCAATCTAGGGTGTCATTGATGGTGCTAAAATAAACACTAGGAACTTTCCATCACATTCATTGTTGGTGTTATTTTGCTGCCATCATTTCTTTGCCTCACCAAACTTATCAATACATTTTAAAACAAGTATCTTTAGAACTCTTCCATGATTTGTGTAAAGCTTGTAACTTTGTAATATGCAGGGATTGGCAAAATTCTAATCAGCTGAGCCCTGGAAACAGAAAATGTTAAAATTCCTTTGCTCTGAAAACTCTTGTTTGTCACCCCAACAGAGCCTCCTCTTCCTGCCAGTCTGTTCAGACCCTTTGCAGGCACTGCTGCATCTGTGTAAAATGTGAGGAAGACAACAGTGGGGAGATGATAGATTGAAGAATAGGAACAGCCATGTTAAGGATGGGTCAGAGAACGGGCTAAACCCATATATTATCACTTAGTAAGCCGAGAAGAGTGCTTGTCGCATTGGGGACTAGCACTACAGTGAATTGCTTGAGAAAGTAATCTTTTCTATTTTTTTTTTCCTGCTATGGATGATCTCCTGGAAACAGTGAATACTTGCTATAGTACAGTCTAGTAAAATACCTTCCTGGGTTTGGTGCCTGCATATTAGACCATCCTTAAGCCATGTTTGGAAAGGGTGGTATTTTGTGAAAGCAAATTGTGAGTGCAGGGTGATCCTCAGTTTTCTAGGAAGTAGAAATTTCCCCTTTCAACTGAAAAATAATGCTATGTGAAAGCTACGGCAGGAGATAAAAGCAAGCACCACCTAAGAAAGTGGCTGGTTGTGAAGGGCAGGCTTAGAGCAGCACCCTGCAGTGTGCCTCAGTAACAAACAGCACCCTGTCGAGCTGAGCAACAACACGGGAAATAAGAATCACAATTTCGCTTTTCCCCTCCCTTCGGGAGATGTGAACTATGGTGGAAGAAGACTAAGGCCATTTGCATCTCACAATCTATCAGATGAACACTGCTGTTCCATAGTGCATTGTGTGGAGAGCAGAAGCATCTTTCCCAGTGCTACAGCCATGGAGGTGAGAGTTCCTTTGCACAGGAGCTCATGGCCATGCCCTGCAGGCAGACCAGGAGGCTGTGCAGGTCATGGGCTGGGAGGTGAGAATTCGATTAGGAATATGTGAAATGGAGATAGAAAGCTGTAAATGTGGGAGGGGCAGGTCAAAAAGCAGGTTCACCTGCACTGCCTCATACATTAATCTGTCACTGGCACCCTGAAGTTTCTGCAGGATTGTGGTAAACCACCGTTTTGTACACTAGAACAGAAATGTGTTCCAATCTCCAGAGCCTTGTATTAAGGACTGTTTAGACCAGTTCTCTGCTACTGTATCTGCAAGGAGTCTTCAAAGGTCATTCTTAATTTTCTCTCATACTTTGTGTCTTGGGGTCAGCAGTGCCATCACAATAGAGAAAGTTAAGAAAGGAGAGAAGGTGTGTTGATTTTTTTTTTTCCTTTAAGTTCTCAAAATAAATTAAAGAGAAGTATTTATCTCTATAGTATTTCCAATCCACTGTATTGCTTCATCTGAGTATGTCTGCTTTCTCTGTACTGTCATACTTGGCTCTATTAAGTCACAAGCATATTGAGGGCAGATAGTGGGTACAAATCTGACAGAAAGCTAATGAGCTCTCTTGTGATTATCAGTAAGGACTATGACTCATTAAATCTCATTTCCTGAGAAAGTCCACATAAGGAGAAGAAATTATCTGGAATAAAGGCCTGAAAACCTAATTCAATCAGATTTATAAGTGTTCCTGTAGTCGCTACATAATAATCAGTGAAAACAGAGAAACCTTTTAATGAGATCTTTTGAAATGGTTAATGTTTTAGGTAGGGAGGTCTACTTTACTTCCATTTAAGATGCAGATAAAATACCTGCCCTTCTCCCACATGAAACAGACTGATATATGTTGTGGTTTTTCACTTTTCATTTTAGAGGTGTGATTACAACTCATATAATAAATAGGTGCTTGTGTGTAGTGTGATTTTCGTTCTAAACTATACTTAAAAATGAACCTGGCTTGCCTGGTTTTGGATATGTTGTGATTGCTTTGATGCAGTATTTTGTACTTGTGATCCATGTCTTTTTGTGGTATGTTTTTCATACATTATTTAGAGAGGAAATCTCTCCCCTGTTGCAGTGAAGAAGAAAGACTTCATTTGATTTTAATGAGCTTTGGCTCACTCTCTAATAGAGTAGCATTACAAGAAGTTTTTGTTTTGACAGTTTTACCTTTGTGTAGAGATGTGTGGACACAAGCTCATGTTATGTTGCGTAGTAACGATGTGTGGATGGTGACAGAGTTAGTGTGGTCTCACAGTGCAATAGAGACTCACCAATCTGACATAGCTGAGGAACATAAGGCAGTTACTCACATTTGTAACTCAGAGTATGATCTGAAAACTTCAGCAATTGAGCTGGCTTACTGCATAACCACGAGCTTCTTGCTGTGGGAAGGACCTCACACTGGCTGCTATAAGCTCTGCTTTGAACTGTTTAAGTGATGGATGTGTCCTTTCGGTTGGGCCAAGCTGGCCACTTAAAGGCTCAGAGGTTTTTATTACTATGTCTTGTAATTCCAGCTTCTTGCACTCTGTTTGTGAGGACCTCCCTCTTCTTTTCCTTCATGAACAGCAATACTGTTGCCACTAAAGTTAATGGGGACTTAAGTGGGTATTGCAAGATGGTATGACTTTTTAAATTCTTCCCGTATTCTTACTGCACGTGAATTGCATGGGACACATGGCACTGCTCATGTGCAGTTTGACTATTGCTCTGGGTTTTCTGCAAGCATCTGACCTTACTGAGGATTTCAGCTTGAAATGTCTCTACAGTAGAATATATAATGCAGCAGTTTAAGTTTTTTTATGCGGGTGTTTTGTGGGATTGGGACTTTTTTGGTGGGATTTTGTTTTTGTTTTGTTGCATGGGTGTTTGTGGTTTGGGTTTTTTGTTTTGTTTTCCTCCTTGTGGTTTTTTGGGAGGATGTAGGGTTTTGGTTTGTTTGGGTGAGAGTTTGTTGTTGTGGTGGTGGTTTTTTGTTTGTTTGTTTGAGGGTTTTCTTTATTGTTTATTTTATGTTATCTTATTTTTATTTGGGGGTTTTTGTTTGTGTGGTTTTTAAGTTAAGTATCCCTAAATCTTCCAGACCAGTATGAAAGCATTAATTTGGAGAAAACTTATGTGGGATGGGATCTTTGAAAGATGTAGAACTTTATTAAATATAAAAGCATATTAAATACTTAGATATTCACCAAGATCCACCATTCTCACAATTTTAATTAAATTACTCTGAAAAACTATGCCAAACAGGTAAAAATTCCTCATGTGTGTAAAGCCTGAATGTAACTTTACTTTGTTGAAAGGGAAATATTGGAATTAATAGAAGGCAAAGACCTGGCTTTTCAGGGTAGTTGGTGAAGAATTAAGCCTCTCCAGGTTTGTCCAGTCTGATGTGGTATTTGCAGAGGGAGAGAGAAGCTCTGACTGTGAGCACGGGGAACGTGGTGAGAGGAGTTAGAGCTGGCAGCGAATCAGCTGAGGAGACAGGGGAAGGGATGGGAAGGGAATTTGCTTGGGGGACTGTGGGGGTGGACAGAAGAGTGTATAGAATAAATCGCTGAGGTTTGCATTTTGAGACTCCATGTAAGTCCAGTTCTGTGGAAAATTGGGATACCCTTTTTTTTTTTTCTTCTGTGAATGTATCTTTGGACAGGTATAGGATGTTTTATATAGATCACCCTGGGATTATGGCAAGGAGTAGTGCTAAAAGAAGTTAAAAAAAATTGCGTGTCGGGTCTTAAAAGCCTATCCGTATTTTAGCTTCATCTCTTTTGGGCTACGCAGGGTACCTTGATTTTTTTGTTGTCTTACTGGTTTTGGACAACGATGTCCAAGAACCTCAAAGGTGCTTCTAGCACTTGTGGGAGAGAGGGGGAAATGTGTAATATCATATTAGTGAACAAAGGTTCTTGTGGGCCTGTTCTCTGTGACGATCCTCTGAAGGCCTCTGTGGGCTTGTTTTGAAGTGCTTGGAAGCC
Organism: Nesoenas mayeri; assembly: GCF_963082525.1. Taxonomy (NCBI): domain Eukaryota; kingdom Metazoa; phylum Chordata; class Aves; order Columbiformes; family Columbidae; genus Nesoenas; species Nesoenas mayeri. The sequence continues at coordinate 16,354,714 of NC_137563.1, read as the reverse complement.
ACAGTGATGAGAGCTGTATTAATGCCTAGATAAATTGATTAGTTATGTGACGTGCGTAACTCCATTTAATGCACACATCAAATTGAAACTAGACCCCTTAAAGCTAATTCACTACCTCATTAGAAGCCTGTAAAATTCCTTCAGCATCATGTTATGTGTTTAGATGCGCTGGCTTTGGCAGGCACTCTGTTTCTGTGTAAAATGTAGAGTTTTAAGGAATGTCTGGAAAAAAGTGGCCTACAAGAGGTCAATACAAAGGTGACAGAAACATGGACCAATGGCAGCCTGTGGCAGCATGATACTGCTCAAAGGTTGAAGAGGAAGGGGCTTTGATATCTTAATAATATTCAACGACAATCAATTTATACACTGTCTACAATTTACATAGACTTAGATAAGCTTGAAATCCATCAGATTAACCTGTCAAAAGCACATGCTGTGTATTCGTTCCACCTAATCCTCACTGGTAGTTCAAGGTTCTCCAGAAGGGATAAATCAGGAGCAAACTAACCATGTCAGGTTACTCAATTACTACCTCAAAACAATTCTTAAGCTAAAGGTGGAACATCGTGTGCCTCAGTCGAACTGGCTGCCTGTCAGTTTTTCCACCCTGTCATTGTGCAAGAGGAACTGGCTTTTTGGCAAAGGGACAGTAAAATTAACAAGGTCCAATTTTTCAAATCAAAAGCTCTGCTTTGGGGCTCCATTTTCTTTCTAAGAGTCCAATGAGGAGCGATGGGCAATTATTATTTATTTCACTAATTAGCTACATAATCATTCATTGTAAAACTTTTCTGTGTTAGAAATATGTTCCTTGTGCACTTTGTTTAACACCGTTTCCATTTTGTCAGACTGAACCATTGTGTGACATCTTTTTTTAGCAGGGCCATAGGGGAGCACTTGAAGGAAAAAAAAAAAAGAAAAGGAAAAAAAGAGGGATAATTTTTGATCTGTGAAGATAATGCAACAAGAAGCAACAGTCCATAAAAACATCACCTTTCAGTCTCTGAAGACATAATGCTTTATGATAACCATAAAACATTTTAGTGCAAAATAAATTGCTGTCCTATTCAAATCCTTAAATGTACTACCGTGGATGTCACTGAAGACATACAGCTATTTTTTCCAATACTGAGATATATTTTATCATAATTTGTAGTGTAGGTGACAACCTTGCACACATGATTGCCTTTTCTTGCTTAGTTAGCTTGCCAAGGTCAGAGTCCTTTGGCCTTTTATGGATGTAGAACTATTAGGAAATAAACAGGATAACCAAGTAGCATAAAAAGAAAACTTACTTCCTTGACTTGTTAGGCATATACCCATTAAAGATTTCATAGTGTTCTGAGTATGTGCTTACTGAAAATGACTTCCTTATAAATGCTTTAACAAATTCTTCTCACATGTAAAACATAAAGGTGATAATTTCCCTTTTATTTTTTTCTCATTATTTTAAATTCATTTTAGCTTAGTTTTATTTTCTTTTTTCTTTTCTAGCTACCTTAAAGCATATTAATTTTGGAGCGGCTGTGAGAAGAACAATGAATGGCAATTAATGGCAAATACTGCAGTTGCAATTCAGCCCAGAAGTCTTGAGCCAGGTAAGCACCTCAGTTTCCCCGTAGTTGAAGTCTTCACATGTCACTTCATGTTGTGCCATTGGTGAGGTCCTTGGAATGCGCATTCTCTAGAAGTTTCTGGAATTGCTTATTAACTTTGTGCATCAAAGCAGTGGAAAAGAGGTTTTATTCTAAAGTTTTTTTGTTGTTCCTTCTGCTGCTGATTATAGGAGTATAGGAAAATGCTGATAATGGTGACTTATTTGGCAACATCATTTAGGAGATACGCCCCCACTCCACAGAAGTATTTGCCTTGGCTGATTTGTTTAAATTTGATATAAAGTATTAGAGGCCATTAAATTGAGTGAAAAAAATATTTTGGGCAAGTCTATATGGTACCATAGAAATGTGGTAAGACCTGGTTGGTGACATTTCTATACAAGTGTGAAGGTAAATAAATTTACAATGCATTTTGTATGTTTGCCTTTTAAATGCGCTGAAGTTTTTGAAATGGACGATTGTTCACAATAAAACTTTGCCATCTGTCTTCAGTTGTTGAGATGAAGCTGTGCCTCAGAGGAAACCAGTGGGGTTTCTAATGGATTTGAAAATTCAGCCATGAGTGTTCATTTGTATATTCATTGGTGGTACTGTATTTAAAAATGAGGATTTTTCTGCTCTGGTGTGGAAGATCTCTTTACTCCACAGTCAGTGAGGAAAGGTTGCTAGTATTCAACATTTTGCCAAATATCCCTAAAGGAGAGATGTAAAATTGCCTGGAAGTTTGATTCAAATAAACTTTTCCCTAGAAAAAGGGTCCAATTTGAAATTATCAGAAACTCATATGGAGTTGAGGATTTGAAAGAACAATATTTGGGTTTGCAGACCTGTGCATTTGTGTGAGCTTCTGTGAAACTTTTGGCAGGACAAGAATTTCCCTGCTTCCTTTAATTGTCACTTCCAATCAGTCACATTCACTTAAAAATGGCTATGTTACCAGTGTGGTAAAGCTTATGCATTTGATATAAAGGGTGTTAGCCTGTAACTGATGGATAAGAGAGGGTTATGAACAACCTTGTGGCCTTTTGCACTCTCAACCATATATTACAGCATCTATAATGTATAGATCCCTTATTAAACTGTTTAGAAATGTGCAATTAATATAATAAGACGTTCTTGATGCTTACATCAAGACTGGCAAGCCATACTATGTAAGAAAATAGTTACCCAGGGAGATGGGGACACTGGGGCTTTTATTATCTCTTTTTTAATGTTTTCCCAGGTTTTGCTCATTGCTTGTTGGCAGTTTTTAGATTTTACAAATAACCAAAGCATCAGCAGTAGTAGTGTTTGGCTTTTGGATTCAACAGACACATATATTTTAATCTAAACGACAATATTTAGCAACAAAATTGCTTCATTTTAACTTGACTGCATTTCTTAAACTGTGGGAACTATAATTTTAAAATAATTAATGCAACAGGGTGAATATATCACTTCCATTAATTCCAAATACTGCTTATTTCCAGCACTTTTTAATTATTTGAATATACTTCTCAATATATTTAACTGGAGTGGAAAAATCATTCAAACCTCAGACCATTTACGATTACCAGTGTATCTGTAACTTTCCATCTGAATTACTGAACTTCAGAGTAACGTTTCATTTCATTTTGAGTACCTATTTTTCCTGCGTATTAGAAAACACTGCAATAGCTGAGAAAAATGTTTTGAAAGATGCAGGTTTCATAAACAATGAGCATCATAGAACACGAATTAATAACTTACAAGTTCTGTGTGGAAATAGTGTTAAAGGGCTGACTTAAACCCAAGGATCTTAGGTATGGTAATGAAGAATCTGTGCTGCATCTTGCATCCTTCTGGTATCTTAAACCGGCACTTTCCCAGAGAAGCAGGCATCCATGGGCTGTGGGGATTTCTTGATCATCCAGAGCCATTAGCTTTAGTTTCTGGTGGTTGTTTGTTTGTTTGTTTGTTTGTTTTTTAATCTTGTGTGCCAAATCATTGGTTTCCCTCCATTGAAGTCCCTCTGATGTAGGAATCCTGTTTTGCAAGGGCACTCAGAGGTACTTTTTCCCAGGTACTCCACTCCAAGAGAAGTACGTGTTTGTGATTAAGCTTTCTAATTCTCTGTTAGCTGGTATTTTATGCCAGAAACATGTCTTCCTGTGGTTGTAAGTCTGTGATTTATCTCCAGACAAGTGCCAGCTGTTGCTGGCCTGTAAGGGGCTGAGTGATGACAGTGGATCAAGTACTAAACTTTTTGCTCAGTTTCCATTCCAGATACTATGAACCTTTCCCAATTCAGAGTTTAAAAAGGCCACAAAGAAACACTTCACAGTGGGGACTGGCTCGCCCAGGGAATGTCTGACCAAAATGACCTTCCAGAGAGAGAGAGAATGAACACTAGTCATCTTTTCTCTCTGTTACGCTGCAGTTTTTCCTTCTCTGCTCCCCATGATCCACTATGGGCAACTGATATGCAGAATACATGGTGTGGTTCTCTTTTCTGAGAGCCATCAAGACTTCTAAGCATGCAGTAGTTCAAATCAGTGCATAGCCATGCTCAAAACGTTCAGCCTGTGTTCAGCTGAAACAGCCAGGAGCCCAAATGACTTACCCAGATTATCTTAATTGGATACCTAGCAATCACTCCAGTTGAAGATCAGATCTGTAAAATTGTAAGCACTGGCATTGTCAGAAGCTTGTATAGGTATAAGAATCGCTAATTTGTATGAAATCTTCTTATTTGATAAAAGTTAGGGTTGCTAAAAATGGCAGGCCAGTTACTGAGAATTTGCCCTCTGTGTCTTCAAGGCATTCTAGCCAATTTACAGGCAACTATGTGGTTATCTGCAGGCTCAGGGCCTCAAAGCTGAGGAACTCAATAAATAAGAAATGTGTATAACTGTAAATATAGCACCTCTACTTAATCATTTCATTCCCTTCCACCTGCTTCCAAAGAACAAAGTTTCAGGCAAAAATCCCACATGTCAATTTTCATCTCCGTTCACATATTTCTGAGTGAATTGCTACTCCCCACTACCCCTCCCAACAGGAGTTCATAGAAGTGCAGCAAGACCTTATTATTCTGTTTATGATAGGTTGGTCTGTTCTACTGTGATGTAGTCCATAGTAAATCCATCTACGGAATTAATTCTGGGGTTGTGTGAAAGAGATGCAAGTAAAAGCGGTTATGATTTACAGTTTGAAGACACAGCTGATATGAAAGTAAACATTGAATCAGTTTTTTCTGTGTGTCTTAGTTCCATTACAATAATGACACTAGGTGACATTTTTCACGTTTTAATTGGTGTTTTGCTGATTTTATCAGAATTTCTGCTGATCAAAGCAAATTGGCTATTTATTTATTTTGCAGTGATGCTAACTAATCAGTGGAAGTTTAATGTACTGTAATGAATTTTAAATATCCTCCTAGTCATTACAAGTCTGTGAATCTAGACTGTCTCTCTCATAACAGTTTAAATAATTAATTACTTGAGTAGCAGAGAAAGGTAACATTTAATATAATAACATTTTCTTTGAAATATTTTAGTGCATATTTTATAGTACTATCTAAAATCAGTAGAATATCATTCTGAGCAATGTATCCCCCACTGCATGCACACAGCTCACTTAACCCAATCCTGACTGCGTTGTTTTAGACTGATGGTAAATACCTTAATTATTAGTTTATTTTAGTAGCTTGCTGAATGATAATTTTTTTGTATTATTTATAGTTCAGCAGCTTTGTTTTAATTAGTTTCTTTTATTTATCCATACAGATATATCACACAGGTTTAAAAAAAAAAAAAAAGAAATTATGTGTTTTATGTCTTAGTATTGTTTCCTACCAATCATGATGAGCCATAAATCAACCTCATGAGTGTAAAACAAGAAAAGTTTAAAGAATACTAATAGACTAGTTGAAGTACTTGATTAACATCATGATAAAATTCTTCACATATCCTACATATCCTCTTGTTCAAGAAAGAATGTTAACGTTCATTTAAACATTTAGGAATAGGGTGTATGCCCTGAAATAATGTGTTAGTCTTTGAGAACGTAATGCCAAGACATAAAGATTTTGGCATCGGTTTACTTCTAATGCACATCTGTAATCAGGCCCTGATACATTTTTAGACCCCCTATTGTATGCTTCCATGCTTTGCTCTGAACCAGAGTTAGTTCAAATATATTGGTAACTGTATGTGAAATGTGAAATTTAATGCCTGGAATTTAATGTGTTTGTATTTCTGAATGTTAGTTCAGGCAAGAGAAACAAAAAAAAGTCCTCATTCTTCTCATTGTGGTAAGGGTTAGTCCAGTTCTGAACTCAAAATAGGCATATTCAGTTCCCAAAAGGCCCGTGTTTCTGGAGGGACTTGATGTAACTTTAGCTTTAGTACATACAGACATTCTTCTAATATGGTAATTTTTTTAATGTGCTTTTTTTTCAGTGGGATATATAAAATGGCATTAATTAATTGTTCAACAGATGATACTGTGTTCATCCTTTCAACTCAGGAGAGATTATGTTTTGTGCATGTACAAGGAGAGCAATGTGCAAACAGTCAAAAAAGCATAATTACAAAGCTGTTTTACACTGTAATTACAAGGGAGGAGCAGTCTGAGGTGTCTTTGAGAGAGAACACAATTTGAGTTGTTGCAAAATGAGAGAATCAGTAAGAGATTTGTGCTGGTCAAAAAAGTATTTATGTACATTATGAAACACTCTTCAAAGCTGTGTAAATCTTGCATCTAAATCACTAGATCAGATCAGATAGAGGTCCTGTGTATAGGGAACAGAGGGGATTTTTTTAATGTCCGCTTGCATCCATTTGAGCAACCAAATAAGAGAGAGAGGTCCTTGAGAGCATCTAAATGTTAAATTGCAGGCTGATTGCAAAATGCAAATACTTAAATTTCAGCTAAACGTAGAACTCTCTTAAGGCATTTTTTATCTTATTTTAAAATTTTGGCATCTTAGAAAAAAAGTGGAGGCAGCTCCTGAATTTTGGGGGGATTTTTTTGCAATGATATTTTAATAAACAGTAACAATTTCATTTTAATTATGTCAATACCTCGAGCATACTTAGAGGACATGTAGATGTGGTGCTTAGGGATATGGTTTAGTGATGGACTTGGTAGTGCTGGGTTAATAGTTGGACTTAATGATCTTAAAGGTCTTTTCTAACCTGAATTGTTCTATGATTCTAATTCCACTAAGTTTTAGGTCTAGTTTGAGAAATCAGTCTAGTCGATCTGCAACTATTCTGGATTTGACTGAAACGACACAAATGGGAATTACAACATAAAAATCAAATTAGCTTACAGGCAAATGGTTTCACTCTGTCTTTGACCATTCTAAAATCTTTAGGTGTACACGGCTGGTCTTAGAGGAGCCTGGAAAGTGTTCTCCATGTGCAAGTGGAGAGAGTCCGAACACCGCTGGCAGCTGATCCTGGTGACTGGCTGATTCCCGTCATCTTACTCAGCCATTTGCCAAGCTAGTAACCAATTGCTTTGAAAGTAACTTCTGGAGCTTGGGTTGGCCAGCCGTTTGGAAATGCCCTGAAATAGCTTAGTTTCAGAAACTGTCATGTGTCCGCTCTCTGAAAAATAAAGCTCCTCTACAGTATCTCCTCTTGGGTATTCCTGAAGTTATGAATCCCCAGATCATTCGTCACTGAAAAGTTTTGGTCTCAATTTAACAAATGAAAATAAAGCATAGAATCAGAATGGGGTTCTTGTCTTCAAGCTAGACAGCCAACCTGATGTGCTGCTGAGAAGTGTGTGATTGTTATGTGCCCGTTTGGATCTGATGGACCAGTGTCTTTTCCTGCAGTTGCTATGTTGATGATGATGATGATGATAGGAAACCAGTAGAGCTTCTTCCATTATAAAAAAATAATGAATGGGTGAATAAATGGAATATGTTTTAATTATTATTTATCTCCAGAATATGTTGAGTTTTACCTTTGCTACCACAGCAAAATGGATATAATATTCCCAAAATAACACTAATAAAAAGCTTTCTCAAGGGCATTATACAAAAAGACGCTTAAAAAGTAAAAGGAAAAACACTAATGGATTCTGGGTTTATTTGTTGTCCTGTTGCTTCTTGTAGTGCATTTAACTTGTGAAAATGACAGAGCTATGATTTGTGGAATGAGCCTGATTTTGTACCAAACATTTTCCTTACTTATCAGTAGCTATGCTGGAATCTGTCTGGTCTGTTGGGCTTTGGTAGCTTGAGGAATTAATGAATATTCATTCCATTTCCCTGGGTACAAAGTAAAATAACTAGTAATTAGTATAATATTTAATACTCCTATTCAAAATAAATAAATCTTTTGTGAAAAAAAATCTAATTATTATAATGTAGCAACTTCTGCATGTGTAACTGAAATTGGATGTGCTGTTTTGAAAATGTTTTTAAGCCCTCATTTACATGTTTCCAGATCAGTTAATTATTCCCCTTGTATGCATAAAACAGAACTCTGGATTGCACTTGCATATATTATTCATTTTGCCATCTATCTTCTAAGTTTAGCTGATTCTAATATTTTAATTTTGCATTATTATTATACCAGTGATATTTGTCTTCTGATACGAAAGTTATTCTTGTCTGCACTTAGTTTTATGCTCATTTTTAAATGAAATGGCTTACATGGTACTATTGTAACTTGAGTCTTGTATTTTGCGTATCATGCTAAATTAGTCATGTCCTTGTGTTTCTGTGACAGCAGAGTGTCTCAGATGGGGACCGTGGCTTTTGCTGGTGAGATCACGAGCCTGAGAAAAATGCAACTGATGAAATGAAGGGCAGGAGCCTTGAAACTGGGCACAGGAATCAGACCTAGGGACTTGCTTTAAGGGGACCTGACCCAAAGCTTTCTGAAACCTGCAGGAGGATTCGTAGTCACTTTCAGGGAGACCTTTGATGTTTATCTCAACATTAGTTGCTGTATTTAGTATTTCCCTTAGTATTTCCATGAGGTGATCATTGCCACAGTCACCTTGATCCAGCTCATTCTTCCTGGAGGTGTAAACAGGGAGATGTCTGACACCAGTGAGCCCTATGCAGTTGTACTGTTCCCTTCTGGGCACTGGTACATACACACCATCATGGTCTCGTCATACACTGCTAGTACTGGGGCTGCTCTCTGTCTTCCTTGTAGACTAGAAAGTAATGAAGTGGGGGAGTCTATTTACTAGTATTCTTGGGAGTCCATATGTGGTAGTCATATAAATACGTAACTTGGAAATCCTTGTTACCTTCTGATCTACCAAATTAGCCAGTTCCTATCCCATTTAGTATTGATTTCCCTCTTCAATAAGTTTACTGGTGGACTTGGCGGTGCTAATGTAATGGTTGGACTTGATGATCTTAAGGGTCTTTTCCAACCCAAATGATTCTGTGCTGGAATCAGAGGTTCAGCCTGCCAGGCGATAATGGCGAAAATTCCTGTTCTTTGAGGGAAAGCTGGTTGTTTACAGGGAACAGCTGGAGGTGGAATATAACCTCTGTTCCCACTCTGCATTCGCTGACTGTTGCTGCTGTGGGTGCCTGTTGATATGACAGGTGGAAGTTAAGGGTTCTGACATCTGTATCATAAGCTTGGTGACGTAATAGGCAGAAATAACATCTTGCTGATTTAAATTTTTATCAGGTTTATTTTATGTGTCTCTTGTATCTCAGAAAGAAAAGTAAACAAAACTTTTTTTTCCCCTTTTATTTTTTCTTCTTTTTTTCTTTTTCCTCCCTTTTTTTTTCATTTTTCCCCTTTTTTTCCTTTTTTTTTTTCCTTTTTTTTCAATTTTTTTCCTTTTTTTCTTTTTTTTTTTTTAGTGAGTTAGTGCTCCCATCAGATAGAAGTTCAAGGTTAAAGGTGCCAGAAAGGGTGTGACACTGAGTGTATGCAGGGAATTCAGGAAGAACTGGGTAATGCAAAGAGTAGTAAATGCTAGGGAGGAGTTAAGAGGCAAAGACAAGTAAGTAGCTGGTTTAAACAAGACTGAGATACCACAGCAGTGTAAGGACACACAAAGGAAGGGTTTAAAGACTGCTGACCAAGCAGGAAATTGTACTAAATAGACATGGAGGAAAGAGGTTTGTCACACCAGATGATCTTTTCCAGTCTCTCAAGGCATTCATCTCTTTTCTAAGCTATTTCTGGGAATACAGAAGGAAAAATTGTAGAACCGTGATTACCAAGGTGTAGTTTTTTGATCTCTGTGGATCCATGTACATAGAGGAAGCTACATGACCATGTACATGACCAAGCTTGCAAAGTCAAACCTTGGACGCCAATGTTCCTTACCTTTATGGTCTGTAGTGCTAGCTTTATATCTGCACAAGTATTATGATAGTATTTCTTTTTCCACAAGATCCCAGCCGTTTTCAGGGCCCAGAATATATGATGTTTGCATTTTAGTAGCTTATTTTCCTTATTCAAACATAACACATTCATTTAGTGCGTGCTTTACAGACTTTGCTTTGAAGAGTGAATGACTAATTTACCCAGGGGGCTATTCAGTTTTTCAAACATTAATGAAATTGCTTTCACCTTTATGAAGTAAATGAATAGGATTATCCCCATTATAGAGATTACTAGCTGAGGTACAGAGCGTTAAAAAGTAATCTCTAAGTTTGCATGCACAATTCAAAATGCAAAGACCTTATTTTGTATCTCCTTTGGCATTAAATACTACGATTGTATTCAGACACAACTCCCATTGATTTTGGGCACAGATGAAGATTTCAGGAAATAAGATTTTGAGATCTCAAATAATGAATCTAGAAATGAAGGATGTGCTATCAAAAAGGATCCCTTCAAAGTTTGTTTTAATCTTACTTTGCTAAGGAACTCTGTGGTGATTGAGGATAGAATCCAGTTTTCCAAAGCAAACGCAGATTCACTAATCAATAATTGTTCATTTATTTTTTTCCAATACTCTTTTAAAATGTTTTTCATCTTCAGCAAGAAATGAAGTTGCAACTTCTATAGGTAGTCTAGTGGACAAGAATACTCTCAAAGTACCACCCGGACATTTTTAAGGAAGAAAAATACAGATCATATAGTTATAATTAAAAAAAAAAAAAAGTTCAAATGCATAGGAGGATTTAAATAGGTTCTGTTTGGACAGTCCTTATCCCAGTGCTAAGCAGTTTCTGAAGACTTGCGTTCGTAGGCTTGAAACATTTCACCAGCACAATTTTTTGTGTGTTATGTCTTTGTGATACGTCGTGTCATCTCTGATTTTTTCTACTTTTTCTTTAATGGCATCCTGAGACAACAGCAATTCTTAAAGTCTACTTCACCCACGGGCAGTCTGTGATCTGCTTGTCATGTACATCCGTCATACAGGACTCTGCTAACTACATTAACACTGTAGCTGATGGCCGCAGTAAATTGTCTCTCTCTGCGGCCAGTGAGTTCAAGGCATTGTTGCCAAAGCAGCATAGAGAAGTGGTAACATTTGAGGAACCTTTGATTCAATGCGAGGGCTGTGAAATGGTGGGAACTCGAGTAGTTTCTTTTGCCCATGTCTTGTGAGTTGCTGCCTCCTTTCTGACCTTTCCGATCTGTTTGTCCCATCATGCCATCTCCATAGCTCCTTTTCCCCCAGTCTCATTCTTTGTCTATCCTAGCTTAAGATTTCCTCCTCATCATCTTCCCACGAGATGAACTCCACTCACATACATACCACTCAGGTGGGTTGGCTGCACATTGGCAGCATGATTGCATTTGCTGTAGCTCTCCTGTGGAATTTTCTCCGATGTGGATCGTCCTCTTTGTGATCCATATTTTCATGGTCAACAAAATATTTAAGGAGGTTGGCACTGACAGCATGCTTGGAAAGTCTGTACCGGGCACTCCTCTGCAAGGCATGTGTTAAGCTTTGCCAGATGCTGGCAAGTCTTACTGTCTTGGGCTCTTGGCTTGTGTTTTCAAGGCTGTCACATCAACCGTCATGACTTTGTTTTTAAATGAAATAGTAAATTGAAAAGAACAAGGAGCTAGCATGAGGGATGTGCCAACCTGCTGGATTTCATGTGCTGGCGTGGAGTCCTGCTGCTCACAAGCAGCTTCAGAACTGGGCGGGGCAGGGGGGGAGCGAAGTAAATTACAGTAAATCTGAGAAACCCATTTTCTTTTCAGTGCTGAGATGACAGAATGGCAGTTCTCTGTGTGGATGGTTTGAAACTTTTTGTTTAAGTTGTGTTGCACTGTACATTTTGCTCCAGGTGCTGTGACCCTTGTTATCAGTGAATTATGACTGAACTAAATGTAATAATACTTTAGATATTACTTGAAAACTAAGGATTTTTGGACACTATTGTCAGTACTAACTGGTCTTTTATTTAGGATCTGTAAGCAGGGGTTTCTTGATATTTCGTTTCACGTTGATCTTTCTTAAGAATTCATTTTAAAAACCTGCATTAAAGTATATTAGTGTAATAAGTATAAAGACTTGAAAAACTAACACAGGCCCTTGGAGCAGGAACTTGCTTTATCAGTTGTATAAACCTTTGTCCATATTTACAATGATGTAGAAAGAATTATTGATGGCAATACTATAAATTGTTTCCTAATAAATTTCTATGGAGAGGTTGTGCTAGAAAGGCTGAAGAGAGAGGAGTGACCAAGATGAAAAGGCTTAGAAGGTGATATTTAAAAACCCTTCTATGAAGCACTTTATTGAGTGGAAAGTAAGAAAATTTACTGTGCTGCTTCTAGGTAGGATAGAACTATAGTTAGGGACAAATAAATTGTGACTTTTTACATTTAAGTTCATCCTTTTCTCCTTCAGCTAAACTCTGTCCCTACCTGTGGTGTTTCAGAGGTATAGTGGTAAATTAAAAAGGAGTAATTCAGCTGTGCTTGTGTTCATTATCTCTAAGAAGTGAATAAACACTGTATTGGTGAAGTCAGAAGCAGGTGGACTCCCTTTATTCCTCTTGTGCCGGAGCCTTGACTATAGCACCAGGTAATTGTGCCTCATGACTGAGCCGGTCATTTGCCAGCAGTTCCTAAAAATCACAGAGGATTGTATTTAAACCTTCTCCACCAGCTGACCTGATTCACCGCTTTTTTTCATTTTCTGACTGAACTGAAATTGCAGTAAATGATTAAGTAAAAAAGAAATCTTTTATTCTGCTGAGATATTTTGACAGGCATAGCCTTTCTCATTTTGGTAATTTAATTATGATTTGCTTTCATAAAATATATTGTTGACATGAACATACTTATTTAAAATACTTCGATTTTTATTAATTTTACTGTTCGATACGGAACACTTCTATGAGAAACAAACAGGATATGGTCTTATTTTATAACTGCTTTGCGTTGGTCATTTGTATATCTGCTTTTCACAGAGGGATGCCAAGTTTTATCAGTAGATTTCTGTGTTCAAAAAATGTTAGCAGAGAAAACTGAGTGCATTTTATGTACAAAGACCATCTCTGTAGATTTTTTTTTTTAAAATCTCCTTCCCTTTGTAGAAAGGAAAAAAACACAACCAAACACGTGTGTGTGTGTGTGTATATATATACGTATATATATGTAGATATATGTGTGTGTGTGTATATATATACGTATATTTATGTATATATATACGTGTGTGTGTGTGTATATATATATATATATATATATATAAAAACTATTTGGGATTAAGAATTTTTTTGAAAGCTTCTACGTTCTCTCTGACGTTTCAGGGGAAGATACCCATGAGGAAGAATGTAGCAAGTCTGCAATGCAAAGTGTCAAGCATTCTATGGGCTTCCAATATTCCAGAGGCTTCTCTAGAAATATGAACTATTTGCCATTTGCAGCACATGTCAAAAGACTGGTGTGTTTTACTGCTTTTGCTCATGATGCGTTTTTTCACTACTTTGTTTCCTCGGAAGTCAAAGGGGGCTTGAGGTACCTATTCCTTTGTAGTATCCAGTTCATCGAAAAATCAGTTTGAAGTGAGTGTCTTTACATGTCCAGAGAATTTCAGTGGAACTAAAGCCACTTTCCTGATATACTTAGGGTTGCATATTAAATTAATTTGAAATTTGTGTCTTATTGGAATAAGGAAACTATTAGGTCATCTGTGAATGTTTTGAAATCAGTGAAGCCGTATATTTCTGACTTCTGCTTTTGTGCACCCAAACCTCTCGCACCAGGGAAATGCCAATACTATCTGAGTTTGTTCCATAAAAACAGTTCAGGTGCTCAATAATGTAGAGAGCAGAAGCCTCTGGGAATCATTTTGCTGCTGGGCATGATTGCAAACCTTTTCCTTCTCCTTCCAAACACCCACTAGTCAGGTAACTGAGATGTACTATTATTGATCTGCAGATATACCACTGGGCTAGTCACTTGTCATACAAAATGTGTCAAAATTTGCACATCAATTGCAGCAGTTACTTCAAAAATCATACTTCTCTATGAAAATAAAGCAAAAAAAAATCATACACCACTTAAACACCTCAGCAATAATTCTGTTGCTTCAGGCACCTGAGATGTAATAACTGTTGGCATTTTCATTCCAAACCTATTTTTTGAGAAATGCAAAAGAGCACTGTCAATTCATGCCATTTTGAAGCAACCACCATCCCATGCATGAATGGGCCAGAAAGCTGGCAATTAGGCCAGTCAGCTGCCCATTGCTTGCTGCTTGCACCTGTCAGCCTGCTTCTCTTTCCTGCTCTGTTCACATAATTTGGCAAGGTACAGTGGGGTTTTTTTTCTCAGTTGCATACATAAAATTGTTTTAGAAATCTGCTTTGGCATAACTGTATTGTATCCCACTACATTCCTAAATCCAAATCAAGTTACGAATTATTCTTGTGGTTTGGAGATACATCATTAATGTATTTTATTTGATTGGTCCTGTAGAAATTTACTCTTCAGTAATATGATTCTTAGGCTGAACTCGCCTCACTTTGCTACCTGAAAATTTCTAGTTAGAAACATCATCTTGCTTTAATGTAAAGATGCCTATTTTTTTCCACCCTCTAAAATTTATTAGGTGTGGCATGCGAGATTTCACCTGGAAGATAACTTAGTTTAAATTCTTAAGGTAAAGCAAGTTTTTTATTATTTCTTGTTCTAAGATATTAGGTGACCTAAAAATCTTCAAATACTTCATATTTATTTTAGATCAGTGTTTCATCAGTGCCATAAAAATACATCTTTTTTCATTTGTAATTACAAGCTTTTGCAATATTTCAGATATTTCCTAGATGAACTATTTCAGCTACTAGGTAGCTGGAATACTAGATAAAGCACAAAGGGAAGTGAAATATTTGCACAGAAAAGAATTGTTGATGTGCACCTTACAAATCAAACGGAAGGCTCTTGAGCCCTGTTGTAATTACAGTTCAGGTTTCCTGAAACTAATGTAGTGGTTGTTTGATTAGCAATACAGATTCTAGTGGAATAACAATTTACTTCTGTGTATGTTGAACCTATTTGAGGCTAATCCTACTGAAGAATCTTTTGAATGCAGTGGTGGTCCAGCCTATTGCCTGATAGAAAAGCTTTACTGATAGTAATGGGTGGGTTGTTGCATTTGTGATAAACAAGAGATTTACACTGAGATACTAATGTGAGCTACATCGACAGCCAAGGCTGCAGAATGTGGATGGAGGATGTGTGCTAGCTGGAGAAGAGAGCTCTTGCAGCATCACTTCTCATTTCCTATCCTTTCTTCTTTTAGTCTGGTTTCCTAAGGACATAAAGATTGTTTTTATCTGTGAATATATGTTATTCTGTCCTCTTCAGTCAGTGTATTCATCTTCTGTTGTAAGTTTTCAATATGTGGGTCAATGACCATGAAATCTGAAGTGTTTCTAAAGAGACTGAAGTCCTGTAAGCTTTTTGAAAACCGGAAACAAACCCTAATAGCACTGTCACTAAGGACTACTCAGTAAGCTGCAAACTCCAAGTAAATGCCAAGTAAGGATTTGGAGTAAGTTCCAAGCATTATTAGACAGCAGAGAATGCAGAGGGATGCTCAAATCTTGAGAGAGATATTAATTTTTGGCTGAGTTCTATGGGCTCTGCAGCTTTCAGAGCTGTTTGCTTAACTCTGCTGCTCCCATCTTCTGACTTCAGCCAGGGACTTTGCATCCATCACTGAGCAGCTGCAGGGACAAAGTTCTGCCCCTTTCTTTCTTCTCTCCACCCCTTCAGGTTTTCTTTGGTTCTTTTTTTTTCTCCGTAAAAGAAGCTAGCAAATCTAGCCAGGTGAGCTCCGCTCTGCCACATTTTACACTCTTGAACTTTGGCAGGGAGGTGCTTTATTCATGGTTGGAGGAGGTGACAAGGAAACAGGAGGCCCAAATGCTCAAAATGGCACACATGGACGTAATGATGAGGGTAAATTACCTGGATGGAATTGCAGTAATTTCATGGGAAATTGTCCGCTAATCAGTTTTCAAAATTTGGGTCTGTACCAAGCAATTCATATGGTAAATCCATTTATGCTTTCACCCTAAGATATTTAGCCAGCTTAGCGTTTAAACAGTGCTTTTCTTAAGTGAAAAATAAATCTTGTCTTTTCATGCAACTGTAGAGCCTGTTCTCTCTGAATGCACAGCTCTAGGTGTCAGCAGGAATCCCCTCAAGCAGGCTCAGGGACTGCCCTTGGAAGGGGATCTGAGAGTACAGATTATTGCCGTGCTGCTTCTCACAAAATACTGCCGCACAGTAGTTTTCTACCACAGCTCTGTAATGTAATCCTTTATTTGCCCGGTTCACTATGGGGTGTTTTTCTCCTCCCATGGAAATGCACTTCCTAAGCTGCATGTTAGTATGTGTGGCTGTCCTGCTGTCTTGGGACGGAGAAATCCCCATTTTTGTTTGTCCATGCAAAAACACAGTCTGAATGCAATGTATTAAAATATAGACAATAAATACAGAAAGGCTCCATTACCGCGTAAATGGAGAGAAGACCTCTGTTGGCATTAACTGTATTTATCTCCATAGACATACACCACCCAGGAACTCACACCCAGATTCTCTCCTAAACTATATATTAAATCTTAGTTTCTTTTTCTGAGTGACAACTTTCACTAAGTGATGCAACATGCATTACAGTAAAACTTGGAATGTAATAGTCACTGTCCTAGAGACTAATGGCAAAATTTTATATGTGTCACTTGTGACTTGCTGCAGAGTCGCATGTTCGTATAGCTGGCTCTGAGAACTGGCTGTATTGAGAGAGAAGTCAAATCTCCACATCCTGTGCTGGTGAAGGATGAGTTTGTTATGGAAATTATCTGATTACTGTACTTACTGGGGAGGGGAGTGATTGCTACTTTGTTCATAGTGTGCCCAACGTTGGCTGATTAAACCACAAATGAAATGCCACATTGACAGGCCCGCATTGCACTACACCACAAGAATCAAAGAGTGAATAACTGTGGGTTAGTTTTCTTCCATTACTGATTTATTAGGAGAATGGGTTTCAATTGTGCCATTTCTGGTTTTGTTAACGTCTACACTCTAAAACTCAATTACCAGGCCCTGGTGTAGTTGTAAGAATTTGATCTTCTCAGCATCTTTTTGCAGTCTTTTGGTTGCTTAGCTGACCTTGTTTTTATGTTGGTGGGGTTATTGATGGGAGTAGCCAATGAAATGGGTAGTGAACATGGGAAGCATTTTCAGAATGAGTTATTAAACTCCTGCCAGGGCTTGCATTTATTATAATTATCACAAAACTGTTATGTGACCCCATAAACTTGCATGGTGATTTATAAACTTAGGCTTAAATTTTGACAACGCATATGTGTGAATCTTTTACTTGGATGAAGGAAGTTATACCTATATTTGCTATAGATACAGTGGGTTCCTTATATCAAGATATTAAGAAAGTATTTCCTTAGAATGGAATTGTAGCACTGGTGATAAAACCCAAACTAACTTCAGTTTCTTAAGTCTCAGTGGAGTTTACTTGGTACTGGTCTAATCCTGCAGGGTTCTGAATCCTTTTCATGCTTTTAAACACCAGTGGGAAAACAAAATAGTCATTATCCTGCACAGTGGAATCTAAAGCAAGAAATACAAAACCGGGCCTATGGAAAGCTGCTTCTTGTTTTATTAAGCATGTTAGCTAGGAGTGATAGCAACAGAAGGTCTTTACCTTGTAGCAGCAGACGGTTGGATGCCACATATCTCCGTATTGTTTAAAGTTCTTGCAGCTTTTCTAGCTTCTGAAGTTCAGCTAGAACAGCTCTGAATAGCCTAATTTGATTAGTTAGATTTCAATTAAATCTGATTTACACTTACAGTTTAATTTTTTTTTTTCCATTACATTAGATTTTATGTTCATAACTTAAGTCCTTGGGTTTCTGTATGTGTTTGCTCAAGGCCAGGACCTGAGGAGAAGGTGGCCAACTGACTGTGACTATCAGGTGTCCAAGCTGCCTCTGCCCAGTTGAAAGTCTAAATGCAGTGGAGGAACCGGCTTAAAAGGGAATTAGTGCCTAATTAGTTGCTCTCCTCCCTCCTTGAAACACATGCATTCCTGGTTTTCACGAATGTAGTAATCCCAGTTGCTAAGTGTGTTACTCAGCACTGCTTGTCAGTCCATTAACAATTCAACAGACTTAAGTGAAAATAATATTCTAAGAACCAGTTTAGAGCCTGTGTCCTGTCTGCATCCTGCACCAAAAAGTGTGTGAGGTAAGATGGTGTTTTAAAGATGCTTGAGTCATTCCCAGACCTTGATTATATGTCATGTATTCAGACATCAGAATCATCCTGATACAAACAGGTAAGATATTTAGCAATAGAGTAAAAACAGAGCTGTATAAAAGGAGACCATTTTAGGTTATGACTTTGAATAATCTCACCTTAACCAATTTTGCTTTTCTCGTAAGGGAAATTTGGCTTCCGTTTTCTGGATAAGGGTAGATGTGAATTCATCATTGATACACTTGATTTTACAGTTTATTACAGCTTTAGGAACACAGTAAGTTGCCTAGAATAGTTTTGACTACACTGTGCTCAAAATAATTTGTCTTCTGAAAAGGATATGGTTTATTCAAGTTGTTTTTCAAATTCTACTTGGAAAGATTGTATGTATTTATGAGAGGCTCTGCTTAATTCATACAAAAGGAATTTTCAGGAAAATAGCTCCATAAATCTTAGAAAATGCAAAACTAACAGACATATGAAGGATTTGTATTTAGAAAAGAATCTCCCAGTGGGTTGCTCTCAGCAGAAAATGAAAAGGTCGTCTTTGCATTCAGTTAAACTATTAGTGCATTTTTTGCTGATACAAGCAGTTGTACAGGTACGGCCACTGTCACAGTCCCAGATCTCAGAGCTGCGAATTAGCAAGGTTTTAACTTTGTTCCAAATATCATGCTAGCTCATTTTCATTATGAAAAAGGTGGGGGGAGAAGAAATGGGACAAAGCACCTATTGGCAAAGCACATTATAATTGTTTAAGCAGGCCCCACAAGTCATGCATTTCAATTATTTGTTCAAAGCTGCCTGCAATTAAGAGTTGCAAACAAGGTTTTTGAATGCAAAGTCAGACAATTAAAATGTTTCATGAGCGCCTTAGAGAGAGAAGTTCTGAATTAGCACTTTGAATACACAAGACCTCTTGTTTTCTAATCTCCTTTCCCTTTTACTCTGTGAAAGAGAGAGGAGATGTATATTTTTTCCAGAATTTTGTTTTCTTTAAGCCGGGCTGATCCTAGTCTTTGACTTGTACATTTGAATGTCTTCTGCTCCTTGAGAGATCATCCTTGTTGCCTTATAATGGCCTAGGTGCAAAAAAAAACTTTGTCCAAGTCTGGCTTGTTCTTGGAGGTCATAAATCACTTTAAGCATCTCTCCTCCCTCTTGTCCCCCCCCCCCCCCCAAGTCTTCTTCCTTCCCCTTTGAAGAGGCAGAACTATTTTAGCTGGTGATTTGTGGCACTCAGGCAGTGAGAGCGCAAGGCCTGTGCTGGGTAAGCTCACAGACAAGATGTGGGAAGCAGCGATGCTTTGGCTTGTTAATAGGAGTTCTGTGGATGTTGGTATTATATCTGGTGGTGGTGATCAGACCACAGCTACTCACATGGGGAAGACCTAACTTCTTTTTCTTTAACCATGAAAAACAGACTTAACTTCCCTGCTCCTTTCAGGAGAAAAGTGCTGCTCAGCATTGGTTTTTTCCTTGCTAATGCCATTTGAATGCTGGCTGTTTGCATTTAGAACTTCCAGTTTGGGAGTTTGTAAGGCTTCCTTTATTTTTATTGTTTTTTTTTTCTTTATATGCTCAGAAGTCCACCACTTGAAAGCATTTGACAGGCTTTCACCCTTCACTTCCCTGGTAGTGTCTGTCATAGAATCATTTTTAATGGTAATCTTTTTGATGCAAAGCAGTGCAAACTGCTGCATTGTATTAGATGCATTTTGGTTTGTGCTGGTTAAGGTGAGAACTTGTATCAATTTAAAAAAACCCAACCGTATACTGAACTGCAAAAGAAAACATCAGGTTAACTAATGACTCTGTAAAAAAAACAAAAGACTGTATAGCTTGTGATATGACACACAAATTCAGTTGTCATTGAACCTTCCTGGGATTTGCTGAGTTGTTTAAAGTTTTAATCTCTTAGAAAAGCATCACACCAGATGTATTACTAAAAGCAAAACATTTCACTGGTTAATGAAATAATCTATTTTTTACTATGAGTCCGGTGGCATTAAAGGGCATTTGATCTCACTGAGTAAACCGTAGTTTATAGAATTTCTAAATGCAGCATGATATGAGGGTGAGAGGCTGTCTGGGGTCTTTCGGCTCATGGAGTTAAGCATTCACGGGGAGTTTTCAAAGGCAGGGATTAGTGGGTTGCAGCATAAAGAAGCAAACTGTGTGTGTGCCTGGAGTCTGTCCCGTTGATACTCGATCACTTGTACTGAATGGTCAGGCCATGTGTGTCAACTTGCCTGACCTTAAATGTGCCGAGTGTAGCCCAAGAGCTTTCCAACAGCAGTGTATGTGTCTGAGGTGGAATGAGACCGCAGTGGTGGGGTTAGATTATCCCTTATCTCCTCATTATGAGATTTCTTGCTCCTTAGTTTAAAGCAGCTGAGGTTGGCCTGTTGCGTGGGCAAGAAGAGTCCAACCTGCCCTGGCAATGGTAAGTTCCTCAGAGCTGTCAGCCTTCAGTGTGTGTGTTGGTTCTCTCTAAGATTTTAATCTTCTGAGCTTAACTCAAGCAGAATTTTGGCTGCTGTGGAATAAGTTTTGCCTCGCTGAGAAATATAGGAACTGGATGTCACTCTAGCATCTAAATACTAGTTAGAAAGGACTGTCTACTAATATGATTTTAATACTTCCTTTTTTTTCCCAGTATGAAATGTCTTCAGTTTGCTTGCATAAATAGAAAATTCTCATATCCCTAAAACAGAACCTATATACAAATCCAAGTTTCTGCAGTTCACACTAGAGCGCATCAGAAATGAAAAGGGACTCCCTCTCCCCATATACTGTGAGACTTGACATGCAATGAGTGTATGTGTGAAACCTGCAAGAAACCATTTGATGTCCTTACACTGGGAGCATGCTGACTTTCCTGTGCCTGCATGTGAGTGTACTTACCCACCTCTCCTCAACAACCCTGCTGAAAATGGATGTCTTGCACAAAGAGTTTCATTTTGAAGTGCAAGCCTAGTTAAAATCAGTTATATTTATATCATAAGCTTGGGCCACTGGAAAATCACAAGCGAAAAATTGACAGAATGTATGATTTTTCTATCACTTTTCCACCTCATTTTAGAAGTGTTAACACTGCTGCTTCCTTTTCCCTAAAGACTTTGGAGATTGAGAGGACAGGATGCAGGTCTCAGTTTCATTCTTTTTTACCCATGGAGAGAAGAAGTGATGTTGCATGGAGAAATTCAGCATGAGTGGTAGCATCATAAAAGGCACAATACCATCACAATTTGGGATGATGAGTAAATTTGTCAACCAGCTACTGATATCCTAATTTTAAAGTTTTTTGGGAAAAAATGCAATTCTTCTGTTGTTTTGACCAGCTGTAATATTCCGTATTCCTATCAATGTTAAAAACATAAATGCAAATAGCTATAAACATTTTCAAACCTGGAGGATGTAAAATAGAAAATGTGAACCTGACAGGGCAGAACTGATTTAAAGGCATTCACTAAAACCAGCACAAGCACACACATATATGTATGTATACCTATGTATATGTATTATCTTGGGACTAATCCATTTATACTAGAAATAGACATATCAGATAACCTAATTTTTGTGACACTATGGTCTATATTCTGCATTGCTGGAGTAGGAACTGAGAGTACATAACAAGGTAGTTTATCACTCAGCCTTAGCAGTGGCAAAGGTTATTCTACTGTGTAGAGTTCTGGGACAGAGAACAGAGAGGAAAAAAAAAAAGAGCAGGGTTCGGGTGAGCTTGCCAAAGCACAGTGGGGCTGCTGTGACAGTTACTGTGACAGTTACTCTGAGTGTTCCTTTGCTCCAAGTCTTGGGGTGTCCGACTGCAAGTGTTGGCTCAGTTGGAGACTTCAAGAGAAAGCAGGGTGAGTCCTACAGGGACGCTGACAGAAAATGTTCCTTATCCTTAGGATGTGGCTCTGTTCCTAGTCTAGGTTTAGGTTTCTTGAGGTTTCTTTTTTGTTGTTTGTTTGGTTTGGTGTTCTTTGTGGGGTTTTTGTTTGGTTGGTTTTTTTCTGCAGTTAAATAACAAACAGTTCCTAGATTAATGAATCAGAGATTCTTGGTATTATTTGAAGATCAAGGGGCCAAGTTACTATGTCTTTCTTAGACTGGCTGTCGAGCAAGTATTAAAACTTCTCTGATACTGCTGATAACAGCAGCAATTTTCTCCTGAATGGTGTGTATTTTAAGGACAGGTAGTAGTCATGGAGAGAAGCTGAAATTAAGTTATTTGTGATGCAGGGAATTTAGTAATTGTTACTGGAATGCTTGTACTCCACATCAGCAGCAGCTGCCCACCACTTTGCATTTTTTCTAATGTCAGAGGTTTTTTGGGTCACTTAAAGTAATGAAGTGGGAAATTCGTAACTAAGTTCTGGGAGAGAGTAGTTGCAGACACAGCTGGCTGGTGATGAGCTCTGACTAAAACACCAGGTCCTGCCAACTTGCAGCATGTGCACATTTTTTGTTAAACAGCAATATCAAACGTTAGAGCCATCATGCTTTTGCAGCAAACTTTGACCCCTTAAAGATATCTGATGTCTTGGGGAACAGTGTCACTGTGGCAGGCAGGATGTTCCCAGGACTTGGCGTGGGGTCTCTCCAGCAAGTCCAGCATCTTTTCTGATGGGGCACAGTATTATCAGTTAAACACAGGCAATCCTTACTAGAGTTTCAAGGAAATATGGTAGTATCTTTTCTTCAGCATGTCAGAAGCCGCTGCAGAAATTAAGAGAATTGGCAAAATATTTAAATCTGTATATCAAGTTTCTAACAAAACTTTTGTTAACCTCAAAGTCACTTGGACATTGTCTCTACCATGCCTGCAGAGCCAGGAAGAATGTTTGTCCATGAATGAAGCTTCTTTGGCTACCCAGGCCAAAGAAATGTCTAAAGAATACCAGCTGATTTTGCCACTGATGTCTTAATAACTTCAACTAAAAAGACAAAGTGATAGCATGGACAATAATAGGGTTAAGGGCTGGTTTCCAGAACACAGACCTTAGCAAATGCTGCTTGTACTGAATCTGTCACCCAGCCCTTCAGTCAGGATCCATCAATAATCTTATCAGATATAATAATTTTGCTAGGCATTTTTGCCTGCCAGGGACACAAATTTAGTGGCGTAAATTTCTCTCAGTGCAGAGAACTTAAGTGAGTGCAACTCCTCCAGCCTCATCCCAGATAGGACTGAATTTCAACCAGATGACAGTTCTGCATGAATCTGGAAAGAAAAACATGATGAGTTGATTAATGGCCCTCAGCAGGACACTATCTGCAGTTCTCTGCCTGGGTTAGAGTAGTTTATATTCTGTGGGTTGCCATTATTCGGTTGAATCCTTCCCTTTATGCTGTGCTTTATCCCTGCAGCCCGCACTGTCCAACCTGTGCGCTGAGTCTGTTCCTCTACTAGAGAGTACTATTGCTGCTAGATAGTTGGGCCAGGAAAAGGGTGTTTGTTCTGTACCCTCACACCTTGCCATACCAATGCCATGTTCACTTCCAATACAGTAATTAGAAGTAATTCTAGTCAGCACCCATGATCACACTCAGCTCTTTAGATCTTTGTAACACTGTGCAAACATTAAGTAATTAATCACTCCAGAAGAGATGGAAGGGTAGGCGAGAGTTTTAGCTGTCAGCAAGGGAGCACTTCTAAGGCACAGCTCTCTGTCAGCATCTACTGACCCAGCCCATGCTGTCTGGGTGGCTCACGGGGCAGATCAGTGGCATCCAGGACAGTCAATCACCTGGGATAGCTGCCTGCTTTCCCTGCTGCCCTTGTTGCTCCACTAAAATGAGATTATTTGAGTATTGGTTTCAAATGTATGGGGCTGTGAATTTCCAATGTACCAAGAATAACTGTCTCAAAATGGGTAGGCTTTTGTTTGAAAGGCAGTGAGTACAAATTTGGCCTGTATTTTTTCAGATAGCACTTCCCCCAGAGGCCCCTGATCTCCCACCTTCAGGGAAGGCGTTCAGCCAAACTTGGCATCACCAATGCAGACACACGTACTGCTTATCCAGCACTATGGAGGGGGCAGTACTGCTTATCCAGCACTATGGAGGGGGCAGCACTGCCAGAGCCCCAAGAAGTTTTGCAGGTGCGAACACACACAGCAGTTGAAGTTGGCTGCTCTGTAGGGCTTTCACTTTCTTTTTCTTCAGGATGCAAAACAGTGACTTTTGGGGTTTTTTTTGTTGTTTTTTGTGTTTTGTTTTGTTGCTTTACATGTCATTGTGTCATAGGAAAGCATCAGCTCCTAGGTAAGCATTGATAGGCTATTGAGAGAGCTTTCAAAGCTCTGCTTGTGCTGTGAGTTTTTGCACTTGAGTGAGTAAGGCTTTCCTCACCTTGTAAAAGGGAAGTAGCACATTCAGTGGTGAACTTTGCAAATAACAGGGCCAAATGCCAAAGAGCAGCTGCACCCTTAGGTGCATTTGTCCTGTTAGCAGACCTAAAGGAGAAAACCATGAAAGTGTCACTTATCTGTTTATCTAGCTTGCAGCAGTCTGATGCCTTCTGCCACCTTTACTGATAATAGTCCCTTTGAAGTTGAGTACAAGTGTGAATTTATGGTTTGGTAAAGACTGGATTCCAGAACAGGTCATAAATTACCTTGTTAGACAAAGGCTTCTGGGGAAACAATATTGCCTTACAGTCCCTCACTGTGTCATCACCCTGATGCATTTCTAGCATGGCAAATAATTGACCAGAGTGATATGCTGGCTGGTTCTCCAGTCAAGCTTTGAAATTGTTTGTGTAAACTCTTCTAGCAAAAAGAGCAAATTATGGAACAATAGTAAATTCTCATCATCACTCTTAAAAGGAATCTTGAGTCCAGGTGATTGTTAATATTCTGAAGCCAAAGAAAATGAGGATCTTTGTTTCCTTGAAATAACATTTGTTTAATTTGTTTCTGTTTCTTCTTAAAAAGAAAAGCATTTTGAAATGCCAAATGCCTATTTCAGGCCTTATCAGGATGTGAGAGTAAAGAGCAAAATGAGGTAGGGAATAAGTGAATACATATCTTAGCCACACATGAATGGGCCGGATCCTGAAGATTACCTGTTTCCGGGAAGAGAGAAGAGGCCTGATCTGCTCTTCAGTAACGCCCTGCACCAGGCAGCGAGGCATTACACAATCGAGAGGTCAGTGTCCAAAACTAACGGTATCCTTGATGCTCTAGTGATTTACTGGCCTTGAGCAGAAAGTGAGTTGGCATTTGAAGTGGAAAGCATGTGGGTTTTTTGTAATAAGGAGGGATGCTTAAAATAATTTATGGTGTATATTTGGATGTCATACTGAAGTTTCTCTAGCAAAAAAAAATGGTTGTTTTCCTTGGAAAATCTTGATCTTTTGGTGGAGGAAGACAAGGAAACCAGAAGCATCATCATGATGCCCACGGATTTGTAGCAAAGCTGCCTTATGGCCCTGTCTGGTCTGTTACCCAGCTTCCTCAGGAAGACCTCATCCCCTAGGGTTTATCCCAGGGGACATTCTTGAGTGACCCTCAGGGAGGCAGGTAAAATGGAGTCTAATTGACCAGACCATAAAGAAGATGCTGTCTTGATTTCCAAAGTTGCCAGGTATATAGTCATTTTTGAAAGTCCCGTTTAGACATGAAATTTCATTTTTACTATCTGAAAAGACAATCTGATTCCTGGCTTCTTCACTAAAGAATTCCAGAGTTCCAAACCAGACACAAAGCCCCCTGTCCTTTCGAGCATTTGAATTTCATACTTTCTGTATTGCTCTCCCTCATGATCTGAGCTTCCCAGGGAAGTTGCAGTTCCACAGTAAGTTGCTTGTTAAATATATTTCCATGCACTTGTCTGTAGCATAGCACAAAGTGGCTCCTTCAAGAGAAAATTAAGCTGCATCATCTTCTAATCACAGTATCTTTATTTTAGGTTATATTTCTTTAGCTTATGTTCCGATATCTATATTTATTTGTAAATATTTATGGATATATGTCTAAAGAAATTGATTGATTTCTGTTCTCTTAGGCCAAAGCAGAATTTAGGACCGTCTTGCAGTTCGGGTGGGGTTTGGAGCTTGCTTTCTTTTCTGAAGTGCACGTTGCTCTCACACTGTCAGACATTTAAAGAGCAAGTACACTGGAATCCTCTGTTTAGAAAGTGTTAAAGATTTTGTATGAGCATTTTCAGCTGTGTTGGAACACAGGTTTACTCTGTTCCTTCTCTTCCTTGAGTCCACAGGGCTGGCAGGATTCTCTTGTCATCTGTTACTAAACAAGTGGCAAAAAAACCCAAAACCTCACTGGAAATTACATTAGATTCATCCATGGTAGAATACATGCTCAGTTTTACTATGCCATTTCTCATTCCCAGTTCTGTTGGCTTGCTGACAGACCGCTAGAAATGGTGACTACATTAGATTGAGGGCTGCTAGACTTCATTTTTGGCTGTCATATCTATGAGCTGTTAATAAGTAAGTAAAAAGAAATGTCTGAGCCTTTTCTGACCAGCTCTTCTTAGTGAGGGTTGAAAAGGAACCGCAGTGTGAAAAGAGAAGCAAATAGACAAATAATGAAATAATCACTGGTACACACATACCAGGACATCTGTGAAAACACTGTGTATATCTGTTCCAGTAAATTCCTGCTGAATTAGTCTCACTCACTAGATAATAGGTGGCTGTCCATCATAAAAATATTTCCAAGTCTTTCTGAGGCATTGTGTTGGCTTGCTCTTATGTGCCAACATTTTGTGATCAAGACGTGTCTTGATGTACAACACACAGAAAGAAATTAGAAAAGAAGACATTAGATCATTTCCCTTACTTTTGAGGAGCAAAGGCTTTTTTAACCCGTTTGCCATAAAAGGCAGAATACACTGCAAAAGAAACTGCAAAAAGTTAGATTGCTAGAACTTTGACACTTCCACAGAAAGATCATAGAAAAAGGTTGAAGTGGCTTTAAGGCAGGACCTAACAGATGGTTATGCAGTTGTACAGTATGTGGGATGAAGCGGTAACCTTGTTATTGTATCTAAGAAAAGGCACTATTTGGAAACAGTGTAGGATACTTGTCATTAGATCAGTTAGAACAGGGTGACACAACTGAAATGCAAAGATACTAGTAAACCTCATTGAAATGTTTGTTTCCTTCAGCGAAGGCTCAGAAGATCCTTCAGTGCTAGACCTATGGAATCATTTGCTATTTTTATCTTGAATGCATTTTCTTAATTGTATTTTCTTATTTGTCTGACACTAATATTGTAATCCATGGTACACAAAATACGGATCACAAATGAAGTCTTTCAGGCATGCTACAGTGTGAGTCACAATTGCAAGTGAGCAAGACTTCTGTCTCTGGAGCTTCTCTCCAGTGGGGATGTGAGAGTGGAAACCATTGCTGAGTAACAGGGAACTGGAATCAGCTGCTCTGGTCATCTGGAGGAAGCAGCAGAGTCACTTTTCAGCTCTGCACAGCTTTCAACGTTTTATCTTCTTGTGATATGAGAGAGAACATAGTGACTGTAAATGGTTTTATTTTTCTTCATATTCCTCCTGTTTTCAAAGAAAGGCCTACATTCACAAAGCAGGTTGTCCTGTTAAAGTCATTGGTCACACAAATGTAGTAAGTCTTGGTTTGTATTATGTTAGGGGGAAAAGTGGTGAAAGACTTCTCGAAATAACCTAGATCTTCTAGGATAATAACCTTAAAAATGAAATACAATTGCACCAAATCAAGACTCACATTTTGGAAATGATTATGATAGTAAAGTGTGATTTTTTTTTTTTAAATTATCATTATTTTTGTTTATTTTTTTATTTCCTTACTACCTGTAAAGGGACAATCTTGTTCACCGTACATAAACACAGATTCTATTAATCATCAATTTGATTAAGAATTTTTTAAAAATTCTGATCTGTTGTGGCCATTATTTAAAAGTTAAGCAAAATTGACAATTGATGCTTCTACTCTGTGTGCTGCAAATCCATAGAACTGTTGCACGAGCACAGTCAGGCCAATTACAAGAAGAAAAGGAAAGAATAAAATTATTGAGACTGTGTATACCAGGCAACGTGAGAGATTGTGCAGACTCCTCTAATTGGGAAGCAGCATTGTTGATTAGCGAGAGCGGAGGAGGATCAGATCTCTGAGCTAATATTGTGCTCAATTAAGTTCAAACCCAAGACAGGCCAATCCAGAGAACGGCCCCAGTAACTGCAACATCCCTCAAGGGGAGGGAGGCTTACCTGGTGTTCAGAAGGCAGTTGAAAGGCTTAATCAAGGGAGGTGGGTAGCCCTCCTGTGCTGTGTTAGTGTCAATGAACAGTTAAAGTTTTTACCCTAAAATTATTGTTCTGCAAATTTACTGTGTGCTAATGACAGGTTTAATTTTTTTTCTAAGTGCTGCTGTGTTGTTGGAGCTTGCAGATCACTGCAGGTATTAAGAAGGTAAAACTGAGGTCAAGTCAAGTGTTATTACTGTTTGACAATATTTTTGCTAGAAAGCTAGGGAACTTCTAGTATGCCATCCAGATTTTTGTATGATAAATGTTAGTAATAATGAAACTGAACAACCGAAGCCATGTAGCCTTGTCAATACATGCCAGACACATATCGTTTGGTTTATTACAGTTCTAGTCTTTGATCTTTCTTATGTTTGAAGACTTGATTAGGCCCATCTTGTTAAAGACATAGCACATGAAAGCTGGGAATTGGTTCCTTTAATAGCAAAGCTCTTGAGAAAAAGCTCCTCAAATTAAAGAGTAGAAAACACTTCCTAAGGGCTGTGCAAACCTTCCCACACTCAGTGTGAAATGCGTTTGCAGATGTTTCTCTGCCAAAGTGGTCTTTCTTCGCTGGTCTTTCAGTGGTGCCCAGAATTCTGGATTTGGCTTTCAAAGAGTCGCTTTCCGAGCCAACCCAAACAAACCTCTCTGTGTTCCAAAGGATAAGGTGATTGTGTGTAGGCTGAATGCTTGTGGAGGGAAAGGACACATGATGGGGTAATAGACCACAAGTCTTAATAGCTGTCTCAAAGAATATTGTTGTACATACTTGTCCCTTAAGTCTCTATTAGTGTGTAGGATCTGAATTCAAGACTTGTTGGCACTTGATCATGATATCTGGGTTAGAAAAGGAGCAATGTAGCTCCACGTGTTCCTCCTCTGTGAGTGTAAGACACCACTGGCCAAACAGAGCCACAGGAACAGTGATCATCCTACCTGCATCCAGTGCATGTACCAGATTTGCTTGGTGAATACTGAACAGCAGGATGCGTTAAGATGTGGTATATAATGCTCTTCCCAACTATTCTATTTATTTAATGTTAACTGCATTTCCTTCTTTGGTCCAGACCTTTCTAGTAGCAGACATAAATAAATTTATGCATGGAATAAGAAATAATTATGAGCCTGAAAATATAATTTCTGTATCAAATAAATAAGGGCTTGGTTATCACATTTTGCATTGTTACTCTTCCTGTTGCTTGGTTACCGGGTCATACAGAAAACTGCAGTCTGAAGAGAATGTAAGTTAATTACCAGCTATTCCTAAATCAGCAATTAAAACCTCACCTCCAGATTTTCTCTATATTTTACATTCCATAAGTAGCAGCAGAAAGGAAAAAATATTGTATTTGTGTTCCTCACCCTGCCAAGAAATTGGGCTCAAGGCAGTGGTCAACCTTGCCCAAAGCAGTTCTGACAGTACTCTTGAATAAACATCTTCTAGCCAGCTGCTTGTGAAATACAGGTTGAGTGGCTTTTTTTGGAACAAGCTGAGAGCTTTCCTGCCACATTTGTCCTCTAAGTCACATATAGTTTCTGTGTGCTGTGGAGTTGGCCATTGCTGTAGAACTAGATGAAGTCTTTATCTGAGTTCTCAGCAGTATCGTTTTCCTTTACTTCTGATTTTGTTATTACTTGCTTCTAACCAGTAACCTTCAACTTGACTGAAACATTCAGGTCAGCTCTTGCATTGTTGAAGCATTCTAATTATATCGAGCCAAATTCTCTGCATCTAGTCTGGTGCTTGGTCACAGCTTTTCTGCACCGTGATGGGCTTTTCCAGCAGATGCCTGTGTCCCTCACACTGACCCATCCTGCATGTGGCAGCTTAGGCATCGCTCTGCATTCCCTGAGGTGGCCCAACGCTGTTGCAGCTTGGATCACTGGTGAGCTTCCTTAGAATAATATGGTGACATTTAATTCTATGATATTGTATATTTTGCTGTATATAAATATAGGACACTATGTAGATGTATGTACTTCTATAATGCAATATGTGATGTCCACTAGCCTAGACAGAGGAGAGGCTTAATTGGAAGGCTTCAAATTTGATTACTGAGATTCAGATTATAGTCTTACTCCTATGTCTGTTAATCCTGCTTTTTGAATTATTGGTTTCTCACAACCACAACTCCTGTGGAAACAAGAGCAAGCGTCTGATTACCCTCAGTCTCACAAGAACATTCTAAAAACTAAGTTGTTAATGTTTACTGGACACATTACTAGTTTTTTTTTTTGGTTTGGAAACTTGCAATTCTGAAAGAAAGTTCAGAAAACAGTGTTTTGAGTAAAACCAATATTTTATTTTTCCAAATTCCTTGACTATTTTTAATTCTTCTAGAGCACAAGTGTGAAAAATTTGAAATGAAATGTTTCTGGAAATGAAAGGAAATTAAAGACTCCATACTCAATAAACAAAACACTAAGACATGGACCTTTTATGTTAAGAAAACATTGAATTTAAACCCTGAATTTTATTTTAAAATATTTTTCTCTAGGTATAGTATACCATTTTCCAAACTTGTCATAACTTTATGAAATGTTATTGGGCTACTGAAATAATATTTTTGCTAATAATTAAAAAAAAAAAAAAAAATCAGTGTTCAGTGAAATAGCTAACTATCCATAGGTAAATAAACTATATTATGCTACGAATATCAAACAGTCTTAATGACCCACATGCGTATTCTGGTGGAAGAGAGCAGGGGAGAGTGAATTCAGAGGAATATGAGATTGGCAACTGCATCCTGCACATCGCTGTTTTCTTTCCCTTCTAAAATACACAGAAGTTGTAACACCTCTGTGAAGGAAAGATAATCAAGGAGGACAAATAAACAAAGAAAGAGTATTAAAATAGTGTTCTAAGATGTTAATTATTGTAGCATTCTATACATATTCTTACATACAAACAACATACAGCTGCCCAATAAAACCATATGAAGTTTTCACTGCAAAAACCTAAAGCATTTAACATGTACTGGGAGTTTTAGTTTTCTTGAAAATGAAGGAAATCCTGTTTCAAAATGTTGTAGTTATGAAAATTTAATGTAGAGCAATCTGGCTTAGCTAAATATTCATTAAAACTCTAGTATATACCTATGTGTAAATTCAGTTAGTCTGCACCTTCCTTGAATCTCTGGGGATTTGATTGCAACTTGCGTTCCTTGATTTGTGTGATGCAAGTTGGGCTGTTCAGGTGCTTGCAGGATTCTTGGCTGATCATGTCAACTCTTCATGCAAGTCCTTCAGATGCTGTAGTTTTAAGGCTGTAAGGTACTGCTTGTCTCTCGCCTTGGGGGTGGAGGGATTTGTTTTCTGTGGACTTTCAGGATGGATATTTGCAGCATTCGAGCTTGCTGGCTACATTGCGTTTGAACCCTTACGTTAGGCAAGAACTGATTTTCTGTGGGCTTCGATTTGTAGTTTTGCATTGAAGATAACTTGTTTACCATATGATGGAAAATAACTCAATGTGTTCTACTTATTGGAATTTTGCTATGGTGCTTCTATGGTTTCTGGGGTATTTCTGCTTTCCAGGGATGTAGTAAACTGGAAAGGGAAAGAAGCAAGTTTAATATAAACTGTGTGTTTGAATAAATATTTGCCCACAGGAGCACAAATATTTCTTAATTTTCTAGTATATTTTTAATATGTATATTAAAAACACTGGGTCTTCCTGCATCATTAGTTTTGCATCTGTTTACAAATAATACCACGTTATTCTTTTTAATAAACAGAAATATGTAAGCTCTTGAAGTAAGGCACTGCAATAACTGCCTAAGGACAGTGGAGGGGTTGCCCTCCCAAGCACCCTCCAGCCTTGGTGGGACCTGGATTCCAGAACCTGGCCGACTCTTCCTTCGGTAAAGGCATGCAAAGTATTAGGCATGCAATTCCATCAGCTTGGATTGCTAGCCTAGGGTCGTTTAAAAGCAGGTGCTAAGAGTAGGTGCATCAGTGAAATGCTCTGTGATGAAGGTGATTTATGATGGGAGGTTTTAGGAAAAAAGAAAATTATCACAAATCAGATGAACAAAGGGTGGCTGTAATTAAGCATATATTAAACACCAGCAGCATTATAGACTCTCCAGCCACTGACTTTTTGTTTGCTGTCTTCTACTGATATTGTTCTTCATGGGCTAGTTGTATTAAATCCACACAAAGGGGCATATTCTGTGTTCCTAGCCGGCTTTTTATAATGATCAAGCTGGAATGACCTTTAAAAAGCCAGATAATATTTTATTTACCTTTTTTCTCCCATTTATTGTTAAATGTTAATGAAGGTAAGAGATTCAAATCCTTGCAAATAAAACATTTTAATTGACTTAAGTGTAACCATAACAGTAAATTGGCTACTTTATATGGAAAAGCTTTTCAGTATTGTTGAAACACACTTGTACAGTCCTTTCATCTGTCCATAGACTCAGAAATTAGTAGCAAACATTTTCTTTGTTTCCAATGGCAGGGGGTTTGAGAGTGTTTTGAGGACAGATGTCCCCAAGACTGGTTGCTGTAATCTAGTGCTGGCCAAGTGTTCCCCCGAGACATCTCCACTTAAGCCTTTACTGCTTAGTTTTCAATATTAACCAGCTGCAGTCAGCCCTGACAACAGTTACAGTGCCCAGGATTTCTACTGCAGCTTTTCAAGCTACCTGTTAATATATGTCAAGCCTAAGTCTTATCTGTTGTCTAGTAATAGTGCTGAGTTTGGTCTGCTGTTTCAGCTAGTCTGAGCTTAACTGCATCAGTGCTTTAAGGTAAAACAATCATTTTATTGCCAAATTCCTGTTAAAAGGAAATAGATCAAACCCCTGTTATCTTCCTAGGAAATTTCCTCCAAGCAACTAGAGTGCCGAAGTTCCATTGCTGTCTATGGGGTGAGGAAATGCCCGTTACAACTGCAATAAGCCTTTTGGTTTCACAGAATCACAGAATGTTAGGAATTGGAAGGGACCTCGTAAGATCATCCAGTCCAATCCCCCCGCTGGAGCAGGAACACCTAGATGAGGCTACACAGGAAGGTGTCCAGGTGGGTTTTGAATCCAGAGAAGGAGACTCCACAACCTCCCTTGGGCAGCCTGTTCCAGTGTTCTGTCACCCTCACAGATGGATAGAGAGAGGATTTACGAGGTCTAATCTTGCCTACTATACCAGAACTGCCTGAATGCAGTGGTGCTGAGAACCCTTTTCCATGGTGTGAGCAGTCTGAAGCCTTGTGCAAATTGGCTTAAAAGCCAGTGTGACAAGCAGTGGTCCAGGTGCTGGTGAGACCTTGTGTATGTGACAATGCAGGGGCAGAGCTGCTGCGACAGCCACATGAGGAGCCGACCTTTCCAGAGGTGAACAAGCCCTTTGAGACTCACAACTTCTGCTCTTTGAGTCTTGGGGATCCTGAGGCTGTATCAGAGATGTTCTGTGTTGGAATGAACAAGCTGCTTGGAATGAGCCCCTAGAGACTCTTTCATAGGAATATTTCTCATTCTTTTCTCGTGTTCTGATTGGGGGAGGGAGGTCAGTTCAGACTGCCATTGGTGTTGCTGAGATCACCTTGGATAACACGGCGCAGCCTCACACTTAAAGCCAACGTGGATTGCTACTTGACTATGCCATTACCTACACTTAGGTATTCAAAGTAGCAATATGCTGACTCAAGAAATAAAACACCAAATACATTTGTAACTTTGGACCCATTTTGGTTTTGTTTTAGCCAAAACCAAAACATCTGCTGATAAAAGCAGAATCAAGTCCTTAGTTTGCTGTATACCATAAAACAAAACATACTTCTGGGAGCTCACTTCTCAGCTAAGAAAAGGCAGATTAAACTGATAGATCATGTGCATTAAGTTGGCTGCCAGGGTCATTTGCTTCTTTCAAACTTTTAAAAATAAAAGCTGAACATACTTTGTCCAAGAGCAACTGAGTCTACTTTAGCATTAAACACATTAGCTCATGTACTGCTAAAATAAGCCAAGTTTGCTTTTGTGAAAGTTAACAGCAGATGTGGCATTCGTACGATGATGAAAACTGAGGAATAATTTTAGTGAATGAAATTCCCCCTCTGTAGGAATTCCCCTGTGTCCATTTTTTCCAAATCTTTTTAAAATAAAAAATTCTATTTCAGACTTCTTTCCTCTTCTCTTTTTCTCTGTTTCATCATCCTTTACAGTAACAAAAGAGAAAAAATACAGACAAGAAAAATAATAGATGAGCATGTTCTGATGTGGTTTTAAAATATGAAATATTTTGCATAGAAAAAAAAATTTTTCTAGCAGAACAATGCTTATTCCATGTTGGGAGCTTTAATTCAAAACACCAGAAACACAATTTTTGCTTTCACACAGCATCTTCATGCTCCAGTGTCCTCTTCTCAACAATCACAGACAAATCCCTCTGTCCTTGGAGTTCACAGAACATGTTAGGAAAGTCCAACCCCTTTGAGCCTTCCTCTGTGGATAGCCTGCCCTCTCTGCACGGTGTTTCTGAGCTTAGTGCAGGATGAGTCCTTTCCCCCTGGTGACTGAGTTGCTCTCTAACACAGCATCTGGAAGATGGAAACGTGAAAACTAGGATAAGCAAAATGTCAAAATTTGTGGGAATTCAGGAATGAAGCTGGAACAGAACCTGCATCTCTCTGCATTGTAAACTGTCATCAGGTAGATTTTGTGTATATGTGTATCTTTAAATACTGAGATCCAAGACTAAAAAAAGTTGTCTAATGAAGCAACACTTAGAGGTAGATTTCTCAAGCAAGGCTTGAAATGTGCCATATGATAGTGATAAGAAACACTTCTACACTTTTTTTTCTAATATTGCACAGGGTACTGTTGTTACCTAAGGAAAAATATTTTATCCTCACATTGTGTGAGCTAAAGATATGGCTAGTTTATTCCCAAATTGTTCTGGCCTTGATGTAACCCAGAGCCACCTTTTCCAGCAACTCTGATTCATGACTTCTTGTTGTAGAAGAACTGGCACAAGAGGTACGATCCTATGTTGCTTCCGTGTCAGACAGCCCAAGGGACCTGCAGCCAGCAAACCCCAGACTGGTGTTTTACACCACGTATACAGCTTCAGGTAGTGCAAGAATTTGCTAGTCCCGTAGAAGAATGTACTTTGCTGCCAGCCTGTGAGACATTTCCACAGACTGTGTGCACCTCAGCAGCAGAATCTGTGTTCAGACCTATTTACTTGACCTTTTCTTTGGAGCAGCTCTCTGTTTGTTGCGCTGAGGTGACCGCTGTGAATGACAGGAAAGCTTTGGTGTGCTTGTGGGTTTGGCTTTTTCCTCCATTTGCCTGCTAACTCTTTAAAATTAATGTTACCAAAAAATAACACAGCGCATGGGAGGAGCAGAGGGAGGGATTGGTTAACTGGGGATTTTTTTTCGGTATATAAGGTGGATATTATAACTTCAGCTTTTGTGTAGAGCTTTTCTGACCGGAATGGGAATTCCCTATGAGGAAGGCAAATCCTTTCATATTTCTTTTCCAGACAATCTTATAATTCTTTGAGGATGAAAATACACTCAGTTCCTGACTCAGGGGTTCAGTTTTATTATTATTGATAAATTTTTGGATAATTTTGAGATTAAGAAATAATGTTCTATGAGTTACTTTTATTAAGAGTCAGATCCAACCTGTTAATTCAAATTCAGCTACAAGCTGATTGTTTAAAGAACTTCATTTTTACCATCCTCAAAACTGTCACACACCTGGGTATATTTTCAAAGACAGAATTCCAGACTTTTCATTTTCGAGTTGCTATATGTTCAACTTAGAAATCCAGCAGCCTGACTGGTTTTAGAGACAATTTACTGAAATTTCCCTAAACCTAATTATCCTTCCTTTCTTGAACTGGTTGATTTCTTTCTTGTCAGTAGTTTTCTGCCTTCCAGTGCAGGGTCTTGTCTGTATTTCCTTAAAGAATAATGAGCTGGGTCCTGATCCTCCTTGTTACATCCTTTCCTTCCTTGGCTGGCCTGACTACCTTGCAAGCTCTTCAGGACAGAGACTATGTCCTATTTCTGTCTTTTTAGAGAAAATATATGCCATGTGTCTGCTTGCTAGGTATTAGCCTAATAGGAACGATAGCAATAATGCATTAGTATTTTAGTGTGAATTCAACTTACTCCATTGCGTTCAGAGAAACTTTATGTGTATTTAAAGTTGGGATTGCTTTGTGTGTCCTGGGCTGAAATCTACACATGCATTTGGGAAGTTGAGTCTCCTGAATTAGGGCACTGTCTGGTTACCTGGAGTTACCAGAAACTTGGGTAACAATCTTCATGAGCCTGAACCTAGGTGGTGTTTCAGAAGAAGGTTCTCTCAATAAAATGTTTTCATCACCATGTAAAATCTCCCAAAATATGTTAACTACAAATCCCTTTGAAGAAAAAAAAAGACCCCTATAGATTAATATAGACTGGGGTTTTTTGAAAGCTCAGGCATTTACAAGCTTAGCTAGGTCTGCCTGGTACATATGACTGAGTTATGGTTAATCCACTCAGAATCAGTTTTGTCACCACAGAGCCTCGTGTTGCCCGTGTATAGTCAGGAGCAGCCTGGGGAGCACAGACCTCACTAACATCTTGTAAGAAAAACATTTTGCAAGTTTGGGAAATGTGTTCTGTAGAAAATAGACTTAGTAATCCAGTGAGCAACCTATGTGGTCAAAGCTTTGTGGTCTCTCAGGAACCTATGAATATGACAGTAAGCTGAACTATCATCACAAGTGATTTAGAAAATCTTGGAGGCTTAGAAGTTTTCTGTGTACTGTGTGCAACTATTAGAAAATAAAATTTGGCAAAAAGTTGGATTTCTCAGGATTGTTCTGTAAATCAACCCAAAATCAGATTGGATCCTTAGAACAAAGGCAGATATATTTTGCATTTGAATATAAAATCGATCAAGTGGGTGGTGGGGAGAGAATGGGTAAATAAATACAAAACCTCTTAAGGGTTTCTTTCTGGGCTGGTTTCAAGAATGTCCCACAAAACAGGTTTTCATGGTTGTATGGGGCAATGTGATGCCATTCAACTTTCTTTCCTTTCTTTAGAAATTCTGAAGAAACTGTTGAAAACAGCTTCTGGGCTTTTACTAAAATAGTTTCCAGAGATGAGGAAAATGAGAGAATGCATATACAATCTTAGACAAACGATCTGCTCATATATTGAAGCCCGGATTGTAAAATGACTGCTGTGCCTTCCAGTGAATGAATATTCAGTGCTTCCCTGCTGGGTTGGCTTTTCCTATTCGAAGCAGCTACTGTTCTGCACTGTGATTCACTTGTTACCAAATTAAACTCTTTACGCACATGGGAGATCCAACTTTATAAAGTCAAATTTTTTAAGAGCTTTCTGGTCAGCCACTGTGCCTGTCACAATCTTCATAACGCACTGAATTAAGTTTAAAATATCATCCATGTATGTTGTTTTCTCTTGGCTGTTCAGCAGCCCTTCTGTACATCACGCATTTTTCTGTTGACACTACCTATCACTTAGCAACCCAGTGAAAGGCCCTATATGCATTGATTGCACACAATTGTCTTTACGGGGTGGAAGTGTTAAGTGAATAAACCCCCACGGGTGACCAGACGGTCATTCCTCTCATGTTGATAATCTGTTTACATCAAAATATTGTTTACTCAGCTCTCTGATCTTCAGGAATTTACATGAAGCTGAAAGAATACAGTTAACTCCCCACACTCGGACACACAAGTATGAGCTGTATTTACCTTCTCCAAGATGGATAGATTAAGAAGAGGAGAATTGTTTTGTCTTTAACTTAGCTCTCCCAAATAAAGCATTAAAATGCATTTGACAGTTAACCACAGATGATAATGCAATCTTTATGCTGTGGTTCCCATCATAATGGAGAAGTTACAAAGCTGTCACTACACCATAAAGAAAGAATCTTTCCTGCAGTCTTAGTGCTGTCTTTCTACTTTCCTCTTTGTGAGCACTGTTACCAAATTACCTTCGGAAAAGTTTGATGGTTTACACTTATTTGTCTTTACAGAGTGAATAGCTGAGCTTTTAAAATGAGCTACAATGTTCTCTCAGACATTTTTCTTCACTATAAAGAGACAAAAATTATTGTAAATTCCATAGGTGTTTCTTTTTAAATTTTGTTTTGCTTATTATGTCCCTATTAATTACTGGGGGATGGGAGTGTGGTGTGCTAAGACACACATTGCCATTGCTTTGTTTGTTTGTTGACAAAGATGTAAATTTTAATGCAAATGGATTTCTTTTTTTTTCTGAGGGCTTTGGGAACTTAATAGAATAGTTTATGTCATAGAGAAAAAAGAGTAAGCTGTTTTGGGCCTTTTTTACTAGTTTAGACAATTCTGAAAGATTTGGATGAAAAATCCTCCCCTTTGAAAGATTCAAAAAAAAGGTACCCTGAAGTAGGTTAAGTGGCAGGAAAATTGCAATCTGCTACTGTGAATTTTTTCCATTTTTTTGCTATTATTTGTAAAAGTCATACTGTAGCATTTGTTGCGATGAGTAAAATAAGTTTAATTGTATGAAGGGAGCCAGTTATATCTGCATTTTCTCTCTGTCTTCTCAAGTAGCAAAATATTCTAGTCTGGATCTTTATAGCCCGTTCACATAAGCATTTTTTTAAAAGACTGTTTACTGGAGCAGGGTGATAAGAACTCTACCAGGGCTTTGGAAATCACTGGTATACTATGTAGTAGCTGCACTGGCAACGCAGTTTAAGAATTTTGAGCTTGTGAAATGAGAGCTGGGCCACACACATGTACATGGCTTACTACAATGTGTGTTTTTTGAAGTCAATTTAAATCAATCTTTGTGAAGTCTGAAGAATAAATGATCTGGATTTCTCATTATGTTCCCCGTCTTGCTCCCATTGAAGTCTGTGCATCCAGTCCTAGTCTACTAAGAGAATAGTCCTATTGAATCAAATTGATCCTTGGTGAAGGCAATGGAGTTATACCAGTGATTAATTTGGCCCATTAACTTCAATGAAATTTCTCAAGTGAGGAAGGCAGCGAGAATTTGACCCAGTGATGAAATTCTCATTGCCTTCAGCAAGAGCACCACGGCCCTCAGCCCGGTCACCTGGGCGCAGGCACTCGTGCAGGTGTGGGGCCGCTCTGGGCTGTGCAGCACGGGCTCATGGGCAGACAAGGGCTCATTTCCACTTTTTTCCCATTATCTTTCAGATAAAGCTAGTTTTTATAAGCTGGAAGATAAAGCTGATAAATGAATTTTTGGCAGGATCACCTGAAAACTGTCTTTCTGAGCATGAGCTAGGAAGCTGACAACTCTTGCCTAGTTCTACAACGAAATATCAGCCTCTAGAAATGTTTCACTGTCACAAGCTGGATTTTTCACAACATTGACTTTGACAACATGGATGTTTGCTATGGAATAAAACTTTAAATTGATGTTTTGCCACTTTTCTACTAAAAACAAGTGAGAAAATAAAATGGAGCAAGGATAATGATGGATTCTGTGGTAAAATTGTCTTCTGATACACAGGGGCTTACTAAGAATTAATTCAGAAAGCCAGAAGAAAATAACCATTATTTTTTCTTAGGATGTCTTCTCTATCTTTACAGCATGGTGAGTTTTGTGTATTTCTCTTTTAATTCTGTAATGAAAACACTTACTCTTAAATATCATGTATTGGTTTCAAATATTTTTTTCCTAAAATCTAATTTACTGCAAAATATTGACTTCACATCTCAAAAACTGTTGATCTCTTAGGAATTCACTTGAAAATGCTAGGAGCAACTCAGAAAAGCTTGTTTTTCTTTCAGTCTTCTAAAAACTAATTTGTATTTTTTATTGAAAAGAAGCCAGATTTAGACCCTTATTTTCATGTGTTTAAAAGTTTGATAGCTCAAGCCAAACATTTCCAAGGCTTTCTTTATGAAAAATTAATTAGTAAATGTCACTTCTTCCCCAAAGAGGCGGTTTTCAACATACTGTAGGTGATGCTGTTTGTCACTTACATTCCACTGTGTTCAGTCACTGGTTTGTAAAATCATAAAGCAGGAGGAGCGTGGCGTGACAAAATTTAAGGACTCTGAACTGTGTGTAGTGAAGGTTTGTGGTAAGGAGCAGTAATGAAATTGCTGAAGCTTTATTTGGATTGTGCTGCCGTGTGCTTTATCATAAACCCTCTCTCAACCTATATCTTTGTTTGTCTCCGTATTTTTTCTATTCTCACAAAATTCCAGGCCTTCTAAGTCTAATGATGTTGACATATTAAAATGGTAGGGAGAAGAATGTGAACTGAGCCCCTCCTTTTAGCTAAATGTTATCTGCTTAGACTAATATTGCAATTGCCACCCACTGACATAATTTGTTTCACAGTCACAGCCTGGCAGCATGAATCAAATGTTGACATTCTAATTTCATGCACACATGGGTGTTTGGCTGAGCAGGCCTCAGCCTCTGAGCCATTCACTCCATACCTGTGTAAATCAGGGAGACAAGGCCTTTTCACAACCACCCAAAGGGAACTTGCTACCTTCTCAGGAAGTGCTGGGCTGGGTAAAGCTGTGCAGCCCTTTATTCTGCTGCAGGAGCTGATAACGTCTGTGACTGTATGAGTAGGCTGGCCAGGCATGTTTACAGAAAGAGCTGTAATTAAATGAACCACACAAACAAAATTCAGTGTGTCTAACAGATTTTTCTCATAATTCCTGTATGGAATAGATGTTTTCACTCACAA
This sequence comes from Nesoenas mayeri, assembly GCF_963082525.1. NCBI lineage: Eukaryota > Metazoa > Chordata > Aves > Columbiformes > Columbidae > Nesoenas > Nesoenas mayeri. The sequence continues at coordinate 16,313,448 of NC_137563.1, read as the reverse complement.
AACTGTTTGAATACTTCTCTTGCAACTCTTTCTGGCCAAGTGGCTTAAATGCAAAAGCTGTTACAGCTTTGCCCCTGGGGACTGAAGCACATTAATGATTGTTGTGAAGATGTTTCACCAAGGTGCTTCAGTTCCATTCCAAGCAGCCACCACCCAGGCTAAAATGAAATTCAGCTTCAAGATGTGCCTAATCTTTGAGCACTCTGGCCAGTAACACCTGTCAGGAACCGGGCAGAGGCTATGAAGCTTAAATTCTTCTCCTTTGTCCTTTTAGTCTTGTAACCTCTGTCACTAGGAACAGTGCAAGGCTGTGGTCCCAGAGAGGAAGAGAGGAAATAACATGGCTGGGGTTGGGTTGCCTTTGCCATGAGGAGGAAGCAGCACAGCTGGCACAGCTGCATGGGATGTGATGTGGGGATGGCTGAGGAAGCTGCTGTTTCTGGCAGGGGCTGCTGTCTCCTCTGGCCTCTTTCCTCTGTCACAGCAGAAAGCCTGGCTTTTCATGGCCTGTGCATGGCCAGAGTGGGCTGCCTTGGGGACAGCCCTCGCTGTCAGCTGTGCCAGGGAATGGCCTATTTTGCCTGCAGCTTGTTCTGAAGAGACCTGCTTCGCACTTGGGAAGTATGAAGTACAATCCTGAGCCTTTCTTGGGATAATAGTGGCAAAGTCAATCTCAGAAACCTAGCTTTTTATTACAAATGCAGGTAAAATTTTGCAAGTATCAAAAACATTGATTTTTCTGTCTCTGTTTTGTAGGTTTTTTCTGCTTCCATGCAAAGTACAGTTATTTGTAGTGAAAGAGCAGATTTATTTTGCTTTAGAGAAAGTCTTTTGTTTTTCTTGAAAGGCACCCAAAAGTCACGGCAAAGCCAAAAGAATGGCTTTGAATAGTTATTCAGAGATCTAGAGGCACTCCACAATGGCACATCTCAGAAGCATTCCCAGAGCTTCATGGTGGAATTGCTGAGAATGATGCCAAAGGAATTGCTGTGAGGCTTGTTGGCACCTGATCATTGAACAGAGCAAACTGTCACACGTAAAAATACCTGCTTGCTGCTTTCCCAAGTTTGTGTGTGTTTGGAAAGCTCTGGAAGATCTGGATTGTTACCAAGTCCTGATGAGAATAACAGGTAGTCATAAGCCATGTGACACTTCTCTGTTTCAATTCATTGTGGTCCAGAACAGACTGTGGCCGGAGTCCAGCGCTTCAGCTCTGGCATCCCTAGATTAGACGAGAGTGTTTACCCCTGGATCTGACAGGAGTGCCATGAACTGAACTGTGTGAGGATAGTAACACATACAGATCTCCTGTCCTCTGGAGGGATTCCAGTTATTTTGTTTGGCCTGTGTACCTACAGCCCACTGATGCACTGTCTGCACTGACCTGGAAGGCAGGATCTCTAGCTGGTGTGTGCAGTACCGAGGTGGTGGAAAGGGAAGATATTTTAGCCCATTGGACAAGTCCTTGTGTCTGAGATGTGCCAGATCTTTAAAGTTCATTCAGAGTAAAATGGAACTTGTTTTGTTTTTTTTTTTGTCAAAAAGAATGACGCTCAGTAAATTGTGCAGAAGTGAATTTGTTTCCCTCCAAAGGATGGAGGGCTGAGTAAACCCTGCTGGAATCATATGTGCTGTTTCAGGGACATGCGAAGATTTCAAACTAGAAGCTTAGTGTGCAGAGCCAGTTTTAGCAGAGCTCCTGCTCAGCCAGTGGCCTTGCCAGAAGCCCAGGCTTTTCTTTCACCATTTTTGCAGCAGCTCACAGGAGTGTTTCCTTAGTTTTGATGGATGTTGTTTGCATGCCCAGAGCTGTTTAGTCCAGCCTCAGCTGGGGCTTTTTGCCTTCATCAGTGGAAATGCCGTACAAGGCACCAAATACAGGCTTTTATAGGGAGCAGCTTCCCCAAGTCACGTTTCTGTGGATCATGTGGCTTAATCTGATATTCTTTGATAGTTGCATGATTTTAGTTGTGCTTATTGGCAGAAAAGTCTTCATAGAAAAAACACCCAAGAAAAATTATTTTCAATTTCTTCATGTATGTGCCAGCTTATCTCCCTTTAAACAACGTACTCAGTATGCAGGGCATCTGAGAGTCTGTGTTTAAGTTTAGTCAGTGATGTGGTTTCTGCACAGTTGGGGTTACCTGAACTGGGCTCAATTCCGTGTTTTACATCATCAGCTGTATAAGAAGTCAGCAAGGAATATGGAGTATTCTCCAGCTTTTCTAGCACTGAAAGCATTGAGCAGAGCCTGCTGTGAACGAGGTTCAAGAATATGGCAAGATTTACTGTCAGCAGCTAGAAGAAAATAATCTTTTGGTAGGAAAAGGAAACTAACTGGATGTGAATAGTGCAGTGGCTCTGGCTGATAAATTATGATATTCTTTGTCAGCTCCCTGTCATTGTGTTTCAGACTCCAGACATTCTGGATGTTTTTGTGGCAACCTACAACTTCCCAATCTCCTCGTATGTGTTCCCAACGCTCGTATGCGTTTAACAGGGAAAAATAAACCAAACCAGGCTAATGTTGTTGATACTCTGTCAGCAAGGTGATGTGTCAGCATTTAGATTTCTCCCAGGAGGCATCAATGGAGGTTTTTTGGAGCCCCTGTGGTCTTCCCTATGCTCTGAAGCAGCCCTCTGGCTTGCTCTCAGGACTTCCTTCTCCCAAATAAAGAAACAAAACATTGAAGGGATCCTCTCCTCTTCCCCACATCCTCTGTGTACCAGCAGGCAGGACTCCCAGCATTGAGGTTTGTTACTGAGAAGCTGCCCTGTTCCTGCCCTTTCAAGACCATTCCAGTCTGTGGCTGCACTTGCCCACTCGATCTTGGCCTTGCAGGAGATTTTATCAATGGTTTACTAAGCAAAAACTAATCAGGATTTATTTTGGTTTGGTTTTGTTTTTCTTTCTCACTGTTTTATTTATTTATTTGTTTGTTTTCAGCCATCTGGTTAGGCCAGAAGGAGAGGACTGGAAGGGAGAATTTTTTGGTTTGGATATTTTCGAATAATGAGAACCTGGCAGTGGAGCTGTATGAGCATCTCGCAGAGACGCAGCCTTATCAGCTGGCAATCTGCTCTATAGTTCCTGATTCTGGCTGGTGTCTTACCAAACTGCAACCAAAATAATGAGGAGTGAGTTTTAGATTGAACTTTAAAATTCTTTGAGAAAACCAAGCTGTAACTTGCAGAGCTTCTGCCTGCTTAGGTAAGGCAAACAGAGGGAAAGAAGGGTTAAAATAATGTGCTGCACAATCATATTGCTGAGTAGGGTCAAGCAGACAGCTCAGCAGGAAGACTTGCTTTAAAAAGCCCGCAGTGCTCTATGGGCTGCTCTGGGTGTCATTGCGTTCCCGCGTGGGAAAGTGTGTGGCAGAGAGACATGCAGGCACGTGCACCAAGAACAGGGTTAGAGCAAATGAAACCTGAGAGTTGATTGAGGCATTTCAAATCTCTTCAAATATATATTTTTTTTATTCCATCAGGTTGAACACATAGTGTCTGGATTAGAGAACATTGTCGGCTGGGCCAATCTCATAAATCAATTACAACTTGAAGGGCTTAGCAGCACTTTTAGAGGAGCTTAGTGGTAAATTCTGTCTTGTTATTTCCATTGAAGTGACAGTAGCTAATGTGAGAGAGGCTGAGATGGTGTCTGTAAGACTGAGGGGGAAAAAGCAGCAGGAAGCAGTAAAAGGGAAGGTAGAGAAAATAATTAAAATACATGCTGAGAATAAAAAGACAAAGTGATGCCATTTGCCCATCTCATTCACGAAAGCTTATGTCATTGGGGGAAATTTGAATGACATCCATTTGCCTCAATTTCTTTAGACTTTGGGTAAGAATATAATTAGCTCCCTCCATGCAATGACTGACTGTCCAAGAAGGGTTGTGCCATGACCGAGATAAAAAATCATTGACATTTTTACAGAAAGCTCCACATAAGTATGTGCCTCTCCTGTTAGTTAACAGAAGCCAAACCTTGTTTGCAGCAGTATTAGGTATATTTACTAAGTGGTGAGCTGCTGGGGGCGTTTTTACAGTGATGGGAGGTGATAAACGCTCTGGGCAGGCTTACTGGCTTGGGAAGCATCAGCACCTCTGTCCTGTTCCAGGGCTTCAGCTGTCATGTGCAGCCAGCCCAAGTGCGTCTGGACGGATCCCCCAAAACTTCTGTGCCAAGTTTTACCACTGTCAGAACCATCTCCAGTGTCCATAGCCTAAGTCCAGCAAGCTGGCCATTTTCTAATGCTGATACATCTCTTGTAGAAACAGAGACACTCTCAGCCTGGCAAAAATGCACAGAGGAAGTGTTCTGACAATTAAAATGTCACAAGTTTTGAAAAAGTCATGTCTGGATTTCAGGATGATGGGTGTGTTGGTTATAGTAGAAAAGAAGTGAGGGTATGACAGAGGCTGATGATTGGCACTGTCCTTTGTGCCAGCAGGGTCGCATATTTTATTAAGCATTCCAATGAGCATCTAATTGTTTATGCAAGAAGTTGTGTTCTCAGATACCTGGGGGTGAACTTACTGCATCATTTCTAATCCTTTATTCTTACATATGTAAGACTCATCAAGACCTATATGTTCGTTAAAGTAGGCTAAGTCACTGGTTCCTTTCTAAGTAGCATAGAAGCAAAAAAAACCCCAAAATATTCATGTAGAAATGTGATTCTGGTGCAAGTATTTCTGGAAGAAAGTTTACATGCCTTTGATAGTGGCAAAGCATGTCCTTAGGGAGCCCAGGTTACTGTGACCTCCTGACCTTGTCTTTCTTAACTTGAACTTTATTCTTGTTATAAGGATAACTTGTACCAATTTCAAAAGCTCTTAGTAACTTGTGAGTAACGTGGCCTTGCTCCCCCTCGGCCAGCTCTAGTCATATAATTCTCTGTGTTTCAAGATGAAAAATCTTGAGGTAAAAATAACTCCACCCCTCCTTTTATGTAGTTTCCTGTCTGGAAAATATCTTTAATTTTTATGTGCACTTTGAGTGTAGTACTTAAATTTAAAATGGTAAACAAAAAACTTCAAGTGATGTATTAAAAAACCTCGCCAAACCTAGTTCTGTATTCTGTTCATTTGTCTTCTCTTTGTCCTTAATCTTGATTTGCCCTGTAGGTTAGTCTTATCATAAAGACAGTATGAATGACTGTCTCAGCGCCTTTCCTCATTAATGCTGCAGGAAATTGATGAGTAGATCTTTGGAACTGTGGATTTTTTTGGCAAGAATTATAGCCCCTATTTATTTTGGAGGGACCCATGTGGCTTTCTAAGTAAATATATGTTAAAATTTTCTGCAAAAATAAACAGTACAAGTAATTGCTTGATATATGAAGATGACATTTTGGCTTTTTGATTTGCTATGATATGTAAAAATCTAATTTTCTCTTTGGAAAGATGCTACTGCAAAATTGTAGGTAAATTAAAATCAGTGGTTTATTCAGAAAGTGAGTAATAGGCTCTGTTTTAATGTATCAATATTTATTCTGCAGCTTCTCAGGTCTGCCCAGATACGTGCCATCTAACACTGAATGTATGCTTGACTGTGATATTACCTTTGTTTGCAATTGGAATGGATAAAGATTGATGTGTCTTGCATGCTCACTCTAGACAGGATTTGTAAGAGCATTGCTCCAGATACTGAAAGAACGTTGCAGAAGTTTCACTCTGAGCATTATACTCACTTGATCTGTTTACTTACTCAATGTTAGACCCTCACATAAGTGTACAAGAATTCTAAAAATCACAGGATGAAGTGGGATTTTGTAAGTTTAGTAAAGCTGTGTCTGGTATTACATCTCTGCCTTGAAGGAATCTGTTGGATAAGTATTACATTTGTAGTTGCTTCTATTTGTGCATCCTTTAAAAATTAAACATTTAAATAGAGTCTAAGAAAGAGAAATATACAGTCTAGTACATTGAGCACCCTTTGACACACTGAGGTGCCCAGCGAATTGACACTGATAAAGCTTTGGACACGTGCCACATCATTAAAAGTAGTGGGAGTGAAGTAGATGGCAGTGCTGTGGTGGGGAGGAGGGGACGGCAGGTTCTCAAGGGAAACCTCGTGCTCCTTAAGGGCATAAGCACCTCAGGAAACACGTTGCAACAGAAGATCACTTAAAAATAGGAAAACAGCTGAATTAATATAATTATTCTGATTTTTCAGGAGTAAATCTGTCTGCAAAGCTAGAAACAATTAAAACAAAACCTTAATAAAGTTAATAAAATGTCACAATTTTATGTCTTACAGTTTGTAATAAGGTTCAACAGTATAATTATGACAAATAATACATAGATTTTAAAATGTGCTGTATTTCTCTGGCTGGCATTTCTCTATTATATATTCCAGAAGGCTTGACTAAATTTTTATATCCACAGATTTCTGAATCCTTGGGGTTTTTAGTGACTGTGTACTGAGCCTCAGCTAAGTGATACTGGCATAAGCTAGAGGACTCCCATGTGAACAGAGTATTCTGATCCAAAGGAAAGCAGATTTTTGTTGGCTTTAGTGAGTTCATTTCAATCAACATAGATTTAATTTCCTTAAGAGCAAAATATAGCCTGTCTTTTGCCAGCACTTTCAGTCAGATTGAGTCCTGGCCTTCCATCCTACATCAATTAGTTCTACAGGACAACTCTTATTAATTCATCTTCTTCCTACTGTGAGCGCACTACTGGTAGATGTTTAAGCCAACAATTGGATTGTCATTTAAAGCTGTGGAGTAGGTTCCTGAAATAATAGCTAACCCTGTAGAGGAAGTTTTCTTATTGGCTATTAATACAAATATAAACAAGAGAAAGCAAATAAGGATTCTTTGGTGATACAGACCCCAAAACAAACATTCTATTTAGTATCATGCATGCATTTTGGAGCAAAAATCTCCCTGCAGATAAAACTTCAGAATGGCTTTGTTCTACAACTAAAAAAAGAAATGATACACGAAGGTGATGTCAAAAGAAAGGTGACAGCCATTCAGCATTCTGCATCAGGCCTACTCCAAACCCCATGCACTTTAAGGAGTATTCCCACTCAGGCAACAATAGAAATGACAAAATCAACCACAGATTTTTCTCAAAGTCTGGAAAAATGAAGACCTCTTATTGTTGATAGAAACTAGATGTGAGAGCAACCAAGTCAAACATGTTGACAAGGCAAAAACAGTTGGGGGAAGTTATCTACTTGTGTGGCAGCTAACGAGTTACTGAGTAAGGGAACTCTCTCCCTTCAAAGTGAAATTTGTATTTCAGGCACATTGGTTCAGCTGGCCTTCAACAAGGATGAACATTTCTGATGTTTTGCAGTGATGAATAAGCCACAGCCAACCCATCTGCCCTGCTGTTAGAAGAAAATGTTCAGAAAATAAGAAGTAGCATACATAACTTTTTTTTTAGAGCTCTGGACTTCAAATATTGCAACACCCCACAGCTTTGCTTCTGTCTTCTCTCATTCCATGGCATCTTTCCACTCTCACCAACCTCCTTGGCCTCCCCGCAGTGTCTCAGTGCTGAGCATGTGCTGCCAGCCCATGCAGGTGTGCACATGCTTCCTGTGGAGTGGCCATCCCACCTTACTCCACATGTCAAGAACTACCCAAGCTACTGTCTGAAAGAAGATCTGGAGCTACAAAGATCTTGGGTCAAACCTGCCACCTTGTTCTTGCCAGAAGACTTCAAGACCTTCTGTTCCAGCACTGAACTTTACAATTCCTCTACCAGAATGACAAATCCTTTCTAAGATGTCTGACAGTCTTCCCTGCCTTATATCTCTGTCCCCAAACACTGAGATACTGTTATGACAAATCTGCCTGACATCCCTGTGTCTTTTCACAGGACCCACAAGCCCCGGCTTTGACATACTCATACGAGAGCAGAACTCTGTGTCACAAGGACACTGTAGTGTTGTTCAGGACTTGAACTGCAGGTCGCCTGGGTCTTAGCAGGGTTGTCACTCATGAGGAAGCATAGCAGCATAGCTCCAGTTTAACAGTTTGTATAGGAAGGAGCTGATTTGCTTTGCTCTGTGGAACAGATGCTTACAGCTGCTTAATGCTCAATGGATTGTAACAAGGTTAGTAAAGTCTTCAGTAGTATTAGCAGCTCAAGGCAGTATTGATCTTTTGGTGGACACCCTCAGTAATACTGGCTTGGTGGCATATGTAGGCACACTGTGAACTGAATCCTACTGAAAATAGTGCATCAAAGTAAGGTGTGTTGTGCTGTTTTGGTTTTTCTTGATGACATCAGATTGCTGATTTGGTTTGCAGTGGGGCCATGCAACTGAAGAGGTACCAACTGAGAGGCAGGAACTGGAACAAGTAGTGGAAAAGCAATAGATCAGGGTGCCGTGGAAGCCGCTGACTTTGGATGGTGAAGCTGTATCTTTGAGGGTTGTTGTTTTAGAGCCTTTTGCTACATTTGCTACTTGGTGAAAATCTTCATCAGAACCCTCCTTGAAGTCAAATCTTTGTGGCAAACTGCATGTACATCATCACAGACTCTGTTCTGGTAACTGATGAGGACAGGAGACATTTACTTGTATCCTTCCTTACAAAAAGAAAAAAAAAAAAAAACAAAACCAACAACAACAAAATCTTTCATCCTACTGGGTAGGCAGCATTTTATGAACAAAATTTAAGAAATTAATTAACTATAACAGAATTTCACCTCTTTAACCTTAGCTCTTGAACAAACCTGAGCTAAATAAACATCTGACCATTCAATCTCTTCCACTTAAGGTTAACTTGAGTTTATTATTCAGGCTACTGCCCTTGTGTATTAGGCAAAGCATAAATTATGCATACTAATTACCTTGGATGGGGCACGACTTTAATGAATTCTTTTAATTAAACTGCAACACAGTGGTTTTGTAGAGGATGGTCTATATTTCATCCTTAAACTATGTAACCTTCATCTTTGTCTGGAGAGATCACACATCTGAGTTGGTTTAATTCATTTAAGTAGTATATACAAAGAGCAACCTCCTCTCACTATCACTGGGAAATTTCAAAAATGTATGTGTTCTGTTTCACTGCTAAGAAATTAGATTATTCAATGAGAAGTTATGATTCTGGCAGAAAGGCAAGGGCCAACACACAGGAAAAAGAAAGGCAGGAATGAATTTAAAGGATGGTGTAGTAGTATTGGTAATTTCCAAACCAAACACAAGTACATCATTTCCCAGGACATCTCAGTTACTTGGCATTTTCTGTAGCAGAATGATCTGGGTCCCTACTATGTTCCTTTGAAGTGGCTTTGGCTTCTGAAAAATGATCAGGTCACAACAACTCAGCATAACTGTTACACAGTTACACGGTAACACACAAGTGATTTGTCCACAGTGGCAGCACAGGTAGTGTACTAGTGGGAATAACAGCAGAGCCTAAATGGTTCACTTGAGTCTGATTCTTAAAAGCAAAGTGTGGTAATTGCTGCCTCTCGGTTACTTTATCCTTGGTCCCACATACAAAATCCAGAAATGTGTGTACCCTTTCTTTTTTTGCCTTTTGCTGGAGTTTATTATTTTGTTCTTGTTATTTATCTGTTCTTGGCAGTTTTGAGGCTTATGTGGCTTCCCAGAGTCCAAGGAATAAAAATGGTCATTGGATGTGCATCAACAGACAGACAAGCTAACGGCTCAGTTAAAAATAAACATAGTGGCTGTTGATAGTGTATTAATGAAGGAAAATAGCAAAGGTTGCCTGTCTTGACATCTATTCCATCTATCTAAGTTACCCTCCTCCAGGGTCTATATAAAGCATACCTGAAAGGTGTGTTCCTGGTCAGTCCTGCTGGCACATTTGTGTCCTTCTCTTTCCCCACAGATCGAATACGGTATTGCGTCCTTTCCTTCACAGCTCGTTGGCTGGTTGCTTGCTACTGGTGCACCAGCCAAGGTGTACATCCCCAGAAGTAAATGGGAATTTTCTATTTTAAATTCACTGTTTGCAGATAGTTTCATCCACCCCATGCTTGTCCTTTGATCCCACTATCAGTGTTTCTTTGGTGTTATTTCTTCATTATTGCTTACTCTGAAAGGAATATCTGCCCATACAGTTATTTGTGTAGTTGTCTTCTATCACAGAACTACTTCTAGTGATACGTACAGGAAGCAACTTGGTAAAAGGCCCTTCCAACCCAAAACATTCTATGATTAATCTAGGATTAATCATGTCCCTACTCATCCAGTGCATCCAAAATATTTTTACGTGTTTACACACTGCTTAGTCTGAGGTATGATATGAAGAGAAATGGCAAATATACTGCATATGTGACATCAATCTAACTTTTAAGATTTGTTTGAATGTTTGGTGCTGTACTCTGTTCTAAGTTTTCTCGGAGATCGTCTGTGGCAACAGCTGAATTTAACATTCTGTAATAGAAAGCAAAGTCTGGTCTTCAGTCACTGTGAATATGAGTTAAAATGTTTGTGCTCGTAATATGTGACCAGTTTTATTCCATGTAGACAGAGGCAGATTTTAGAAAGTTAAAAAATACTTATTTGCTGGTGTGCAATTGCCGCATCTTTCGCTTCTGTTTGGGGAATGAATGCACTTTGGAACAGATTTAATCTCATCTGCACTTCCTTGGGTGAATCTACAGTGTAGGCTTTGCTCTTCTTGGAAGAATTCCTGTGTGACTTCAGTCATTCCTTGATGCCATTATTTGCTATAGGCTTGTCTTCCTCACCGTGCCTGCAGGCTGTGCTCTCACATAGCATATGTTTTGACAAGCCATCTGGTTTCCATAGGTTTCCCAAGTGTCTCCCTTTTTGCAACCTGTCTTTTTGGCAGCCACCAGTGCCTACAAACCCTCTGTCTGGCTTTCTCCATAGGTCAGAGATTCTTACTTTAGCATGGAAGTATTAACATATGTGATAATGAAGCAGCTTATGGAACCAATGGGACATTATTGGCATAGGAAAAGGGATTGGAACCAAAGGACTCCCTTCATCCTGGGCTCAACTTCACTCTCACATATTCTTACTCCTCTTTTCCGGCTGCCGTTGTGCAGCAGTTTTATCCCCTTCTTAAATCCGTTATCTCAGAGGCTCTACCACTGTCACTGATGGGCTCAGCCTTGGCCAGGGCAGGTCCATCTTGGAGCTGGCTGCCGTTAGCTCTGTCAGACAGGAAGGCTTCTGGAATCTTCTCACAGAAGCCACTCCTGTATCCGTCCCACTACCTTGCCACGCAAACCCAATACAAGTGTTTTTACAGCGTTGATTTAACGTAAAATGTATGCATTTGTTTGAATGGGGCCTAAATTATTCTCAAATACATCTGGATTCTTTATCAAGAATTGCTTTTGAAGAACATCACAAATTAGATAACGTAATACTTTTGAACGGTGCACATCTTCTTTCATGAAAAGTAATGCTCACAGGATAGACTAAATTTGGTTATTCAGATATGATGTGCTGAGCAGAAATTAGTAACTTATTATCAGGACAGTCAGCTTTTTGGATTTGGAGCTTGGTTAAAGGAGATCTGCTTATTCCCAACCTCAGACAAATCTGTAGAGACAAAGGGTAGTGAATATCAACAGCTAAATAATTTACAAGTAACTCTACTTGAGATTAATTTGGGGTAAACAGAAGCAGTAGATGATAATAACCCCATCAATCACTTGGTGTTTCACAGCCACTTTCAAGCAATGCCATTATATTCTTTTTAAAGACATACAACAAGTTTCCCTTGGCTGGCACGCTAAGTAACCCCCTCAAGGCAAGCGCGTCCTTTCTTGACTGATCACTTCTATTGAAGAGCATCAAGAATAAGCAAACCAGGTAGCTGTGAATCAGCTTGGAAGGGCTGGATTTTAATTGTTACATTTCAGTGATGGTTGCTTTCTCACTCCAACCAAAAATAGCTTATGGAAGTGAAAACTCCTTTGCTATTTTATTGAAATATATAGAAAATTAAGATTTTAATTTTTTTTTCATGGAGTGCTTGGTAGCCAGAAGTGTGTGTGCAATTGGTGGTGATAACAGAGACTGTACACTTTGTTTAGGTTGTACCAGCATGCCAAATCTGTTAGCAGCTTTCCCAACAGAAAGGAATTTATGGAGCATGTCTTGTTTTAAAAAGTAAAGTTAGGAACCTGTAAATTATTCGATATTTTCAAATTCCTGTAGCAAAGCAGTTTGATTTCACCGGGGATCTGCGAAGGCATAGAGGTCACTTCATTTCTTATTACTTGAAGGTGCAGGGAGTAAGTGCTTAATGTTCAGTATGATTTCATTCAGGTTCTAAATGATACAGTAATTAATTCACAAAACAAAACAGTAACTAAAAACTAAATTTGTTCAAATATGTGAACAGGAAACATCTGAATTACATGAGAATAAGTTAGTATTAATAAAGATTTATTTCTTGAAACCCTTCTGTGTTTCCTCTTAGAACTTCCACTCTTTGGTGGGTATATGACCATTCCAAGTCAGCTATCACCATAAACCCTGGTGTGTAGATGTGAAATTACAACCATCTATACCATACACATGTAGCTAGGAGAATTACTTATGAAGTAGTATTGCTTTCATCCAGGCCTGTCGCACTGCAGGTGAAGGTGGCACGGTGGCCAAATGCAGAGTGTGTGGCAGCAATTTCCCATCTCACTTTCTGTTTTAATCTGGTTGTTCTTCCTGAATCACACCTTTCTTGCATTAAGTTTTCTTTGTCTAATTTTTCACAAAATATTTTTATAACCAAATTATAATTCATATAATGAAAATTTGAACCAAAAGAAAATTGTGGATGAGCATATGCCAACCAGGAGGTGCATTCTCCTTTCCTGTAAGAACCATGGCTTACTTAATGAATTCTTGGCTGTTTTTAACAACTATTCTGTCAGTGTGACTGGAATACTGAAAGCTGATGCATTTCCTAGAAGTAGCCTTTTGTGAGGAAAAACGAGTGTGTGATTTGATAAATATGCATCTTGATTTAGTTGACTTGCTGTCAAATTGAGCAAACCAGAGGCAATTGCTAGAGCTGCGTGAGTGGGTGGAGGTTGTTGTGCAGAGCCCGCTGGTCTGGGACCAAGGCGGAACCACCAGCTGAGCCCGGAAGGCAAGTGGAGTCTGGGCAGGCCTGGCTTATCCCCTTGTGGTTCTGCTGAGAGCAGAGCCTGCACATAGCTGTGGGCCACTGTGTATTGTCCAAGCACACTGGCTATTGTGGGACTTTTTTCAGTAAAATCCCAGTCTTGCATGAAGCTCCTGCTGGAATCAGTTCAGTTGGAATGGGGGGATTCAGTCCCCACAGAGCTGGAGTGCAGTGTCCCACTGAGGCACTATGCTCGGGAAGGAGGTGTGCAGTTAAGGAGTGTGCAAAACAGTATGACAAAAATGATGTGCTAATACCTTGAGAGAGCTAATGCATTTAGAAAATGTATAGAGAAAGAACTTGGAGCTTCTGAGTTCTGCTGTGTACTTTGAAAAGTCTCAATTGCTGTAGCAACAAATGTATGTTGCAATAGGAAACCACAGAAAAGAGTTTAGGAATGGCAGTGTATAAGTATATGTGGCTAGAGAAAGACCTGTTGTACCCTTAAAATAAAGCTCTATTAATTTTCAGAAGGCAGAATCCTCTCTTGGTATTATTAGAAAGTGATGTATGAGGCTGTAGTGTCTCAAGGACAGTTAAAATGCTTTCACAAGTTTGATCCACAAAAGCCACTTTCTTATTGCTGCAATTGTAGATGCTGAATTTGGTGACAAGACTGAAAGCTCCATAAATGCTTCCTCAGAGTGTTGTGTTCCTGTGTAGCAAACTCTCTGTTTTGGGGCTGTGACTTTTTTTAAAGATAATGTGTAGTCCCGCTGGAGACTTCAGCAGGGCTAATGAGAAGCTTGAAGTGAGCCAATGTACTGCAGTGTTCCACAAAACTAAAGAGCAAAATCTCTGGGTAATGCTGTTGTTGTAGCCGTGATGTGACCTACGCAGGCAGAGGTGCAGGCCTGTTTATATGTTTCACTAGACCCACTGGTGTACTTGGAAAAAACAGGAATTTTAAGGTTAGGCATATAGTTTTAATAAATTAATTAGTTACATAGCTGCATATTAGCTACTTTTCTTTTAATTGTATGTCAAGAGCTTTTCCACTTTGGAACATGAAAATTTAGCTGACAGTGGAGTTTGTTACTGTATTCTCTTTAAATCTTTATTCTTAGTTGAAGTAAATAAACCAACATGGTAAAGAGAGCTGATAGCTACTCCATCTGTATTATGGCACACAATGATGGCTGGAAGTTAAAGGTTTGATATATAGATCTATTTTTATATTGCCAGCCCCTGCCCCTGAAGAAAGTATTAAAATTTCCAGATGAGTAACCAAACAATAAATAGATGAGACAGTTGCTGTGAATATCTGATTTTTTGCATAATAATGAGATATTGCTGGATAATACACTTTGCGGTCCACAGTTTGTCTACATTATCATTTTGATTGGACAAATGCATAAGAAAGATATACAAGTAAAGCCACGCCAAGTCTTTTATTTTAGTTCAGTTAAATTTCCAGGACATCTTAAAAACAAAAAAAAAAAAAAATAGAGGAATATCCGTACACGCAGGCATTCACTTGCACACATACACGCACAAAATGTGTACCCAATGCCTGGTCTCAAAATTACTTATGCACAGTGGAAACATTGTGTGCAAATTGCAAGCTCTTTTTCATGCCACTAAGAGCGGAATTGGGGTAATTTTCAGGGGGTATCTTCTTTCTTACCTCGCAGAAGGTTCACAGAAACACACGCAAGGGGAGTTTTTCACCTCACAGCAGGACTTTGTTCCACACCAGAACAAGCCCAAGCAAAGGCAGCTTTGAGGTCAGTCGTGAATGGGGGAGTGGAGAGGTGAATTGCCCACTGCAGTCAGAGTGGAAAGAAGCCTGAAGTCTGGCCATGCTTATCTTCATGGACAAAATGTTAGTCTATATACTTTAATAGAGCCTAAAATCTAGAACCATTTTGGTGCAGTTTTGAAGGGGAGGAAATCTTGTGTCTACTGAAGTAACTGAGAAATTTCTTAAAGTTGCGTATAAGGATGCTGCTGACAGCACTGGACCAACGTCTGTGTCACTGCTGTAATTGCTAGGAGATGACTAGCAATATTGCCAATCGCAATGTGTAGATCAAAGCTTGTTCCCAGTTAGAAAGCTAGTTGTCACAGTTTTTCAGTTCATTCCAGACCTTTTTGTTTTAGACTTCTATTGATAAAGATAGGATCAGAGTTTTGTTTTCTTTCTAGGAAAAAAAAAAAAAAAGCTGTATTTTTTTTGTTTATTTGAACATAGTTAAGTGTTTCTGCATTTGACCGTGTCATCTGGACATGGGAGATGTGTAAGCCCAAGCTTCAAGGTTAGTAGGTTAGTATCTTCTGGTATGCAGGACTTGCAGCTCTCCTTGTTGGTCTGGTTTAATTCTGAGCCCTCTACAACCCACAGTTACATCGTCTTGTTCTTGCTTTTTGCTGTATTCTTCTTACATTTCTCAGTGCTCCTCAAGTCTTCCCACACATGTTTACTTCCCCCATGTTGTGGGAGGGCAGGGTCCCATGTTCCTTGCCCTTCACACTCCCGGTGCCTGCAGTGGGAGTTCACGCTGTGCAAGCAGCTGAAAAACCTGACTTACCCAGAGCCTGGCTTCAGACCTATGAAGCACTAGCAACTCAATTGCAGATGTCTGAGGACAGCATCTGCTGCTTAAACTGAGGAGCTGGCTTTTCGCTGTGTGTGTCTGCGTGTGTGCACCGGAAAAAGAGATCCACGCACTTTAACAAAATGGTAAAGAAATAAGCAAGCCCTGCAAATATGACTTAAATGTGTCCTAAAAGCATTTACAGCCATCAGCTAACCTCAGCAATATAGAGATGAAAACTGTTGCTAAATTGAAGAAACCCGTAGAACTAGTGTATTGCAGCTCCGCTAGTACATACATGATTTAATGTACAGGACATCTATTTCCTAATGGTTCCTCCATACCAGATTGGTATAGTGGTAGATTTCTGACCCTGTTTCTTCACCAGGGCATACTCACAGTATTGAGAAATAATGCAGGATTTTCCATGAATTTAAAGTATCTATGAGGATTTCTATTATAAGAGCTTTCATTATGTCCAGCCATCAGTGGTGTGCCCAGAAGCCATTTAACCACAAAAAAACAAATGGAACCAGATTTTGGCCTAGATATTTACCTGCTCGTGAAATGTGTCACCCTGAGGAGTGACATCTGGACTGTGTCCTTGTTCAGTTCCTCATGATCTCTCATGCCATACCCAATAAACAGTTATTTTGTGGGTTCTTTTTCCTCAGTCATGCAGGTTCAACCCATATTTTTGAAACAGAGTCAAATTCAAGCCTTACAGCACAGACTATTTTTCATCTAGCAGCATGACATGCCCTGCCCTGCCCTGGAAAAATTCCAGTCCACTGCATTTGACCTCAGAAACAAGATGCATTTTGCTCCAACTGTGCCATTGGAATTATGTAACTGAGCAATTAATTATATTTTAAAGATTATAATATGGATAATGGGTAGCAAACTTGGGGAAGTCATCAGGCTAAGTGTATTGCAGGTGCAACATCTTTTCTTAGTAGAATTTGATTCATTCACAAAATGATTTTTCTATTCAAAACAACTGTCATGCTTCCTTTGTCCATGGATAATTAAATAAGCTTTCCAATTTATTCATGTTTTCTAATTTACATAGGGTACCAACCCAAAAAAAAGGCTCTGCTCACCCAGACAAAAGACATAGGATACACAGAAAGATAAATGTGAATGTCAGGCACAGCACTGTGCGAGCAGCTCTGGCTGCTGAGGGCACTGTTGCTGTAGCTTGCAGTGATCTCTGGTGAGCAGCAGCAGTCGGGGCTGAACCAAACTGAGCATTGCTGGTGAGTTTTCTTGTCTTCTCCTTTTCTGAGGTCATATTAGGAAAGTATGGGTCTGAGCTATTGAAACTGTCCTCTGCAGGGCTTTTATATTCTCTTTACTTCCAGCTTCTTCAGCTCAGCTTTCTAGGGTGCAATCAGGTACTCAGAGCAATAGAGCCTGCCCTTTTATTGCACTTCTTCCAAGCACTAGTCTTTGTACAGGCCCTCTGCAGCAAGAAAATCCCAT
Organism: Nesoenas mayeri; assembly: GCF_963082525.1. NCBI lineage: Eukaryota > Metazoa > Chordata > Aves > Columbiformes > Columbidae > Nesoenas > Nesoenas mayeri. The sequence continues at coordinate 16,296,311 of NC_137563.1, read as the reverse complement.
CCAGAGCTTATCAGCTCTGTGCTGTTGTTCTGAGCCTGCAGGCTTCCTGCAGCTGTAGTATGCATTTCCCAGATGCCAGTTATTTTCAGAATCCTGTGATTCCTCCCGCCGTAAGATTCAAATTCTTCACAAGCACTTGGGCACACAATTGCACATGATCACTGTGAGCTTGGCAAATGGCATTGGTTTATTTATGGGGAACAGGCATAGAGGAGCCCAACATATAATGTTTGCAGCAAAGAATATACAGGTCACGTCTCGGAAATACTAACCATAAAGATATTTAGATGCTGGAGCACTGTAGGTTGAGAAGAGGGTATACAGGCACTTCCAAGGCAGTCTGGGCCTGTTTCATACGCTCTAGGTACAGGAAGATGATTTTGTGATCTCCTGACATCTCATCTGCCTTTTTTTTTTTTTTTTTCTCTACAAAACCTAAAGGGCACTTTGTGAGTCTGTGAATGAGTTGGAATATTAACCTAGTTTCCCTAAGTTATAAGCAAGCACACTAATGTTTGGACTGTCCTGTCTCTTACCCATAAGGGCCAGAGCTGGGGTAGCAAGGGCAGCCTCACGTTCGGGTTCCCTCGCAGCTGGTCCTGCCCAGGCTCTGTGATGGCAGGGGTACAACACGCAGGGCTGTGTCCACAGCTGGGGCAGTGCTCCAGCTGGTGACAGCAGGGATTGTGGATGTGGACTGATTTATGATTCTCAAGTGTGTTGTGTAGTAGCTCTCTTTTTTTTTCCCAGACAAGGCAATGCAGCTTCAAACATGTCTGTCTTATTTATAAGCAGTTTAAACTTTACACTCAAGTTATTTTCTTTTCTTTCCCCAAGCTCATAATTTAAGGGGAAAACCATCAAAAATAAGTACATAACATAGCAGAATACAAACCCTTCAGAAACTAGCAGAACCTTCAGTCTCTGCTTGTTTTCCTTTACGGTATTTTGTTTTATTAATAAGGCTGCCTCTATATTCATGGCAAAAATAAGAAAGCTATTTCCAATGAAACAGACAAGTCTTTGTTAGACATCAAATATAACTAATATTTGATGTCATAAATATTAATGACTTTCATGTCTTTAGATACTTTACAATCAATTTCAAACATTTTTGGTTGTATTCACTCTTATTTATTTTTTCACATTGAACTTGTAGAAGGAATTTTCTCCTATTTTTCTGTGAAATATCTATCCAATTCTGCAGCCTGATTTAATCTTTTGAAGCCTCTTTTCAAAGTATTTGAATTAACATCCCATTCAATGTATTTTACATGGCTAAATCGGTACACCCAGGTGAAATGAGCAGCTAGTGGTGTGTGGCAGAAGTGCATATATGATGGCCACCAGTTCAGCTGTCACTTAGGACTGATTCTGGGATTTCCTGGTAAAACAGAAAGGATTGAAAGAGACAGGCCTTTCACTGGAAACACTTAATACAGCACATAGCATAACCTGTCATTTGACATCCAATTTCTTGGCCCATTTTCTACAGGTACTGAACAATAATTGGTATTGCCCAATGCAAGAGGTCTCAGTAACTATAAATAATTTTTTTTTGTGTGCCTTAAGAGCAGGAAATTCCTCTTTCTGAGCAGAATAGTTCTGTAACTCTCACAAATATACAGTCTCATGTTTAGACCACAAAGTCATATCAGTGTCTTATAAATAAATACTGAATAATGTAATCAGCTGAATGACTGTTGATGCAGAGAGCAGAGTCTTCCAGAGATTAGATATCTGAACTTGATATGTCTATAATAATTGGGAGCCGAGATAAAATATCCATTCACATGTGGAGGAGAGAGGATTCTTCACCTATGGAGGGTTGAAGAGAGGATAGGGGATGTGCCAATATGAGAGAGAGAGAATTATTCCTCCAAGGGCTACAAGTCGTTCAATGTATTTGTGCATGTTTGTTTTTAAGGGATTTATTTTGTGTATTTTTCAATATACTAAGATTATAGTAAAAAAAAAATCTCTGTAAATCCAACACTGCACTCTGCTTTTGCCTCAGAATCTTTGTTCTTAAGGAACCTTGGCAATAACCAATAACTTGCTGACCATTGCAGCAATAAAATATGGTGACTGTATTGCAGTAATAAAATATGGTGACTGTATTGCAGTTTCCGCTGGTGACATATTGCAGTTCTTTTTTTAAGGCACGTTTAGAAGTGACAAAGCACAATCATAGTGTGATACTAACACAGTTCTTATAACCTAGTCCCTCCTCTTGCTGCTGTACCATCTGTGTAGGAGGCAGACTTTTGATAACTAGGTGAAGTAAACCTACCTTCTTTTGTCTCCAGTTCCAGGTTCTTTTTGTCGTCTCCTAAAAAAGCCCATTTCCATTGCCACTCTCCTTCATACCATTGATCATTTTTGTTATCGAGGGAAGCAGCAGATCAGTAAACAAAAGTAACCACAAACTCCAGATCCCCCAAATAGCCAGTCTGGTTTGGACACCAGTCACGAGTCCTTATTTCTAAATATAAACATTTTGCAGTACTAAGAGGTGAGTAGGTTGAAGGCCACTTTGGAGCTGAGAGACTCTGTTGGGTGGTAATTTGCCTTCAGGAGAGCTGGAACAGAACAAGGCTGGAGTCTGCATTTGTCGAGCCATTGTGTTTGCAGAGCTTGCCCTAAAAGTGAACATGCAGAGAAAATACAGGGTGGGTAGGAGGCAGAAACTCTATATCCAGAAGGTTATCTTTATATTAGCTGAGTTGCCAGGAACACAAGAAAAGTAATTCCTGTAGAAGCTGTTATTTTGTCACCAGATAGATCTTGAAAGGCTTGGTCTCTACTCAGAACAAAGGAAAAAATAGGTGCAAGCCTGTGATGGGAAATGTAGGAAAACAGTAAGTTAAAAAAAAAAACCACAACCAACAACAAAAAACCCCACACATACTGTTAAAAAACAAAACAAAACAACAACTCTGAATGCTTTCAGAGCATGAAGGAAAGAAATCCCATGTTCCTTCCAAGCCTGTGGAACATCATAGCTGCTGTAAATAGGCCAGTCCCAAAGAGAGCACGCATGTTCCAAACGGGAGATTATTTGCTGTATCATTTTAGCATGTTTGATTTACCAGTAACTAATGGAAAGTTGACAGGGACTTTGAACGAAATAATTCAGTGTGTCATAAGTGCAAGATTTAGCATCAAAAGTGTTTTACTTATGGTATATTCAAATGGTGAGAACATAGCCAAGTTGTTAGCATTAATGAAATCCATCCTAATTCCTCTTTGTAAGTTGCATTATTAATCTGCTGTTATTAAACGAGAAGTTTAAAGCAGTTAGGACAAAGAGTATGACAAGGGGACAAAATACGTTTGAAAATGACACCATTCAGAGCAAGAACTTAGAGGTTAAACAGAATTGCTTCAGTTTAGCGATGGGACTGATTTACTTGCTTGTGTTTCTAGATAATTTTGGGGGTAGAGAATACTATCTAGGCAGTCCTAGTGACTAATTGGCTTTTGGTGGTATAGACTAAATTAGCAGTGCTTTATCCTGGTTTGCTGAGGAAGTGAGGCTTATGAGAGCATGTTTTGTGTCTGTCTTCTTCTCTCAATTCACCCAAGTAATGTTGAATGTTTTGGCCAGCTTCAGTCAAACCTAAGAGGAGTAAAAGTCCTTTTTCTACTAACCGAGTTCCTTGGTTTTTCAAGTGTTTTCTTAAATATTTTCTTAAAAGGCTGGCTGAATTGAAAAGGCAGGCTCAAAGTAGTCCTGTCTTGAGGGAAAGGCAGTCTGGACTCAGGCCCTGTTCATTCTGTGTGGCAGCAGCAAGGCAGTCAGCCAGTGGGTGCATCCCTGGAACAGGCAGCAGCTGCTCGCTGTTTCGTCTGCTCCTGTTGGGTAGCCTGTCATATGGGAAATAGGAAGGGAGGGCTGTTCAGCCAGGTGTAGTTTAAGGAACAAAGGACATTTTCTGTAGGGAATCAGGTACATTATTCCAGTGCTTACACTAGAATATGTTTTTTGATACTGTGCTGTGTTAACCATCCCCACTGAGATCAAGGAGAGTTGTATTGTGGACTGAAAGGGTAACAGCATAAAGAACAGTGATGTACGATCTTGAAAAGCCTCTGTGTCCAGAGAGAGCTCCTTAAGCGCTAGCACTAATAGCTCCTTACAGAACTTACAGGATGAAATCCTAGTAGTGCTCTCACCAAGGCCATGGAGAAGGCTTATAAGAACAGAGTAAAGTTTTCATTGTGTCAGAGTCTGGATACTGCACTATTTGAGAAAACACTTAATAGGAATATTTTGGCAGATCTTTCTCTGGCTCTTGATTTTCCAGTGGTCGAGCATTAATTACACAGTTTCAGCAAGTAAAATTTGAAATTGAAACACCCAAAAACAGTCTGGATCATTTTTTTTACACAATTGTATATGCTGTTTTGCATTGCTTGGTGACTTCTAAGGAACAGATAAGTAGATGGCACCTTATTGCCTAGAGTTTTGAATTGTCCACAGAAACTGAGAAATTGATTTTACTTTGAAAAGAAAACAAAAATGGTCACATTTTCATGCCCATTTGCTTGAGCATGGTGTGCATGATGCTTTCTGTGCACATAGTTGATACTTGCATACATAATTTAGCAGCATAGGAACTTTGTATATGAACTTCTCTGCATGACTAAAATGAGACCTATTCTGCTGAGTTAAAATAAGGAGCACAAAAAGGAGATTTTGAAAGGTTGCTAAAGAGATTAGTGTTTGTTCAGTCAAATTGTTTTAGTTAAAGCAATAATTTAGGGGGTTTTCCCTCCATACAGACAAAATGAGCGAATTATAATTCCTTCAGAGTCAAGAGGAGGTTTAGGCAGAATTAATAAATACCTCTAAGAAATAAGTTTTCTCTTTTCAAATTTACAATTACTATTTACTACTGCAAACAGAGAAAGGGTACAGTGTACGGTGTAGCATGCTTGGAAGAGTGGGACATTTTCTGTGTCTCAGAGAGTGACCAGGGCTTGGAGCTTCTGCAAGACAAATTAACCTCTCTGAAGCCTTGTGCTGCTACACCACAGGTTTTTCAGGTGCATGAATTGCCCGAGCTAGTACAAAACAAATGACCAAAACAGCACGACAAGGTCTGCAGTGCAAGGGGTAGCTCAGGCTTTCCTCTCGGCTGATGTTGTGAAGAAGCGTACAGGCATGATTTGCATCCCTCACTCCAGGGAGAGAGGCTTTTACCGTTGCTCTTCTGAGAGACACAAGGAATTCCATCTCATGTCAGGATACTCTGAGGATCCAGGCTTATGTAATGATACTTGCTGGTTTTCTACAAGATCAGTTCCCAGCCTTCCCAATAAGTATTTCCAGAGCTAAAGTGGATGAATACTGACAGCTTCTGCTTTGTATCCTCAAAAGCTGAAGGAGAAGACAATGCTGAAAATAGTACTTAACTCTGTGCTGTTGACCTCCTACCCAACTGTGCCACATCCACATTCACAGAACCATAACCTCCCTGACTTGCATTGAGAACTAAGGAACGCATTGTTACTGACCCAAATTCATCCCATTGAGTTTCTTTGCAGTGGCATTTGACCTCAAAACTGTCCTTTTAAGCAGTATCTCTTTACTTGGAAAGAAAAAAAAAAACAAACCTCCCAGAGCTTGATCATGGAGAAGCAGTTTGGGGTTTGAGGTTGCTTAATTCAGTTATAGGAACTGACTAAGAATGCTCAGGAAAATAGAGAAATGTTGAAGGACTTGCAATATTTTGAACAAAAGAAAAAGCATCACTTATATAGATGTATACAGTCCGTACTGCAAAGGAAGGGCTAATGAATGATGGAGAGCGCTAGATGTCTCATGTGTTTTCTTCTTTTCCAGTGTTCTGGGTGGCTATATGATATGATGCCTCAGTTAGAGACTCTGGTCTGACTTCACTTTAGAAATGTATTTTGACGTATAGTTTATGCCTGTGACCAGTTAGGAGAAAACGTTCTCTGACACACAACTCAAACACATCAATTGCAGATAGAGAAAGAAGAACAGTTTGATAGAATTTGAGTGCTACAGGCAGAACTGGATTTATTTTCCAATGGAGAGCCTTCAGATGAGCATGCAGTAGGTGCCCCTGGTGATTCCTGTGTGATGACTTCCACACAGCCTGATCCTGAGCTCATGGGAACATTTCAGGGTAATACTAAGCTGATAAAAAGGCAGCAGATCTTTGTATATCTTCCGATTGGAGAGGAATATGACTTATGGTGTAAGTTCCCTTGGAAGACACCGACAGCTTTCATAGCAGTGTAATCTGTTACTTGGGATTTTGCCTATACAGAAATGCTACAGAAAATTATTAATCCTTCACCCCATTACATCGAATCCAACAAACATTGCTATGATGCAGACAGGACCAATTACTGTCACGTTTGATGTCATTAGTGAAATTCCATCACAGGAATTCATCCACCAACTATTTTAGTGCTGCTTTCAGAAGAAAATCCAGTGTTAATAACTCTGGTTTTATCAAAAGTCTCACAGTGCTTAATGCTCTACTTAACAGTCCTAGAGAACTGAACACTGAAGGATATCCAGGGTTTGATTTGGTGTTTGAAAAGGAGGGAGTATGTTTGAAGTCTTACTGATTATATGAATACTGGATAATGTGGTTTTGATGCAGAAGGAATTGAAAAAATCCTCAAAATTGAGAACATGGAGTCAAAGCACAGAAAAGAGAGAATTTCTCAGAACCTTTTAGTATTTAGTATTTAGGGCTGTGATTTTGTTAATGTTCAGATAGATTAGGAACATAGGACACGGTATTCTGGGTTGGGTCACTCCTTGGCCAGTTCTTTTGTGGCTGGGGAAAAATAAAGGTTTCTGCCTTATGATCTGAAAGTACTAGACTAACAGTTAAGGAAAAAAAAAAGAGAAAAAGAACGTAAATATTTTCCAAAGTTTTCAGAGTTGCCTGTGACCATGTGGCATTAAGGTACCTGTGTACATGACCTTGCTGGTTGTGGCCCCAAGCTGAGAGAAAGGTAAATTACTTACCTACTTAGAAAACCATGTGAATGTTTTGAAAAACCTTCATGGTGAAACCCTTGCTCTATTTAATTCGCTAGGGAATTTTGGTGGATTTTAACGCAATTAAAATTTTACCCTGAAATCTACACCTGCTGTACAGGGCATTTGCAAGCATGACTCAGGTGAGCCATGATGTAGAGGACTGTGTGGCTGAGAGGTGAGAAAACTCAGCAGTGATAAGGCAAGCAAAAAGGGACAGGCTCTTCCCTCCCTGTAGAATCGCCTGTTACAGGAGCTTTGTATCTTCCTCTGACATGCACAGTACCTGACTTCTTCCAGGAGAAAATACTGGTACTGGTCTTACAAATCATGAATGGTTGAAAATAGCTTACTTAAAAAAAGCAGGGAAAGCAGCTCGACGTGGTCCAGCTTGTCCCCATGTATGTTCAGGAGTGTGTCTGTTTCTCAGAGCCTCTGGATATACCTGAGACTTTCAGCTCTAGGAAAGATGAGGAAGCTGTAGCTCAATTAAAAAAAAATGAACATGACCATTAACAACTTTCTGCAGGTGCAGACGTCCTAGATGTCTGCTTTTCTATCTGTTACAATTCCACTCTGTTAGAGTTCTCATAGCCATCAACAAAACAGCAATTTGGAGCGAAATTACATGCGGATCCCCAGTGAGCCCAAGGGGAGGGATGTCTCCAGGGAATGAGACAGTAGCATTGTTTAAAGGCCCTGGGATGCCGCCTGCACCTTTCAGCTTCTCAGTGCTCTGCTGCCAGGAACCTGCATCATTAAGCAGAGGAGTTACAGTGAAATTTGCCAGCGAAAGCCACAGGGACTACACAGGAGAGAAACACAGAGAAAGTGGGAGTGAATTGAATTGGCAATTCAGTGGGAGTGAATTGGGTGGCAATATTGCTCTACTTGGTAGAAAAATGCACATCTGTGGTGTGGAAGAGGTGGGCTTGCAATTGTTTGAAGAGATGTTTGCTATCTGCAGCTGGCAATGAAGCATCGTCTTCTCTGCTCCAAATGGCTGCTTAGTCCACCTTGATGTACTGCAGCAGAGTTTCCTGTCTGGCCTAACATTGATGTAACATTTAAAGCAGCTGGTTTTGGCTGGAGCTGGATGACATGGTGTGCTTTAATGTTCGGGCATTCCAAAACAGAGGCTTTGGTGTCTTATTGCTTATTTCATTTGAGTTTATATTTGTTTCATGTTTAATTGGTAGCACAGTTACACTGCTGATAGTAGGAATGAAAGTGTCATGTAGCTAGTAGCTTAGACTGTTAAAACATGGAACTAATGTGCGCGCCTGCTCAGGGGTTCCCAAATCCTCCAGCATGCACTAAATGTGCTAGCGGTTTTTAAAGGCCAAGAAGGAACCTCATGCTGCCAAGACCAGGGCAGCTGAGCGTGCCTGGGAGTAGAAACAAGTCCAAGTTTTGTTCTTAATCCCTCCTTACTTATCTACTGTCCATGAGCCACTAAAGCAAGCTAGGAGGATGGAAACAGCAGCTCCTCAAAGTGCCTTGCTTTCATCACGGGGAAAAATGCTAGATATGAATGTTTAGAAGGAAGCTCAGTATGTGCAGGTGGTCTGTGCTGTCCATGGCTGTGCGAGTTGGGAGAGTGGAAATGCTGAGCATTTTCCTATGGTGTGAGATTAGTCTTGGCTGTAATGTCTCTCTAAGGAGCTGCTCTAATTAATGCAAAATACTCTAGTTACTACTTAATAAATACCGAGTCCATTCTAAATAGTGCAAAATTAAGAGCCTTTATTTGGTAGTGCCTACAGTTGAGGTACGAGTTAACCTTTCATATACCTTGGTACTTCCTGGCCGTGTCCACGTTAAGGACATGTGAGGGAGCAGAAGGCGAGTCCCTCCCGGGGTGCAAGTGTACTCTGCCTGGCTCCAGCTGCCCCAGTGCTAAGGCACAGCAGAGGAAGGGTGGCAGAAATGGTACCTTCACATTAAAATGCTGCCGGAGGAAGGGCAGGGTCAGCTCGTTCACATGAGCAGTCAGCACCCCTCCGGGCTGACCTCCCCGAAAACAGCAGCCGTTTCTCTGCTGTCTTCGTTGCTTGCTCCCCAGTCAGACACCGGCACGGAGGGAAACGCTGACTCTCTCCGGGCATCGGCCGGTCAGAGCGGCCTCCTGAGAACCCAGAGGAGCGTGGGACCGCGGGAGCCAAGGCCTTGGCCCGGCCGCGGAGCGCGGGGCCCGGCCTTGCCTGCGGGCGGGACCGGGGCGGGCGCCGGCACCGAGGGGCGCGGGCTAGGCGGGGGTTCTGCCCCGCACTGCCTCCGCCCGCGGGCGCAGCCCCGGCCCCGCGCAGCACGGCAGCCCTCCGCATATGCGCAGTGTTCTCAGCAGCACGGCAGCCCTCCGCATGTGCGCAGTGTCCTCAGCAGCACGGCAGCCCTCTGCATGTGCGCAGTGCCCTCGGCGCGGCGGGCCGGGCAGGAGCGGTCTGCCCAGGCGTGCCGTGAAGGGGCTGCGATTCTCAGGGCAGCTTGGGCAAAAGGCGGATGATTCCTCATTTTCTCTTTATAAATAAAACGTTACCATTTAAACTGCACTGTGGCTCGGCTTGATGAATCTGGAGCCTTTTCTGTTGTTGTATTTTTTGCAAGCAAGGGTGCCAGTGCAACTCGCCCTGTAGCGCAAACGGACCCAGAAAGAGAGAGGAAGATAAAATGAATTTAAATTCCAAAGGGGTTTCAGTGCTGGTTTCCTAGTCCCCGAGTCAGCAATGTGTTTGTGAAAATTCAGCCTTTTTGTGTCTCAGAAAAAAAAAAAAAAGGGCTAAATCTACATCGGTGGCCCAGTCTAGGTTTGCTATTCTTTGCATTTTCTATTCAAGTGAATGAGAGTGAATGAAGTGGCCTGGGACCCTTTATTTGATCTACTCAATTGCATAAAGTGACAGAATTCTAATATATTTGTTTAATGCTCTTCAATGGGGCTTTCACTTTCTAGCTTGCAAATGAAGCCTCGATCTGCAAAGTTTTGTCCCTTTTTTCTTTCCACTTTCTTTCTTTTTTTTTTTTTTTTCCTGGCAGAGAGACCATATTTCATAACTTGGGCCACGGTTTGAAGTGATTTCGAGGAGAGTTTTAGACTCGAAAAGTGGGAAATAAAGAAACAGATGTGAAGTTATTGTAAATTCTTATAGTGGGCTCTAGGGCTATTGTAAACCCACTGCAGGCGGTCCAAAGCCTCTCTTTTTCATGCTGTAATTGAAACATATTAATTAGATAATTTGTTGTTAGTTTAAAAGAAACAAATACAACCCCTCCAAGGCTTCACAGCCTCCGTTTCTTTTTGTTAAAAACAAAACAAAACAAAAAAGTGACATTTATATTAAGATTCCGAGATAATTCGGCACTGAAGCTGATGAAGCCGCTAAGTTTTTTCTCCCTTTCCCAAGGACCACTTTTGAAGAAAGGCTGGCTCATAAAACTCCCTCTCAGGGGTCGCCGGGGAGTTCTTTTCTCCCTACCTGGCACAGACCACCCTTCCCCGCAAGGCGAGGTCCGAGAGAAAATAAATATTCTGGGTGAGAAAGAGCCTGCCTTTCTTCAATAGAAGATTCAGTCCTGTGGGGTGGTGTCTTGTCACACGTTGAGGGGAAAGAAAAAAAAATCCAGGCGAGAAAGGATTCACATACCATGCATTCACATGAAGCAAAAAACCCGAGTCGCCAAGGACGACTGGGTTTGCGGGCTTACCTTGCACGGCCGGGCTCAAACTTATCCTCCGGAAGAAGAGAGCTTTTGCCCAGAATGAACGATCTCTATGCATCAAGTACGCTTAGCTTATAATGTCTCGCTGGCAAATAAAATAAAAAATAAATCCCCCCCGACCCCCGCGAAATGTCTAAACACGACAGAGAGCTCGGCCGTGGCTGATGCACTCGCCCCCTCCTTCGCCCCTTCCCTCCGCGCTGTTGTCTCTCGCCGTTCTATTTCAGATCTGTGTTTATTGACATTGGACTTGAGCCATTAGGGAGATTTAACAAGTCAAAGCAGTAAATTCAAGCGGCGCGCTGAGCTCCGTGTTTATTTGGGATGCGCACCGCACCGCTCCCGGGAGCGCGGAGACGCGCGCAGGAGCCCGCGGGCTGCGCGCTGGCGGCCGAGGGCGCGGGTGGCCAGGGGTGCTCGGGTTGGGCAGTCTCGGGCGATCGCAGGGATAAAGGGCAAAGTAACACTTTAGAAGTTCAGTTTCGAGTCTTACTATGGGATTACGTAGCACGGAAGCTATTGCACCTTTTGAAAATATCTTGCTTTGGGGCACAGTCTTTTCAGATCGCTATCTCCGCTGGTTACTATATAGTTAAAAAAAAAAAAAAACTGAAAGTGCAGCTTCATCTTCTTAGCTCGGAATTAATCTTTGCGGATTTGTTCTGACTGCTAGATCTTGAAAGGAAAAAAAAAAAAAAAAAAAAGGAAGGAGAAGAATCCTCGTCGTCTAAAAATGTAGGTCATTGCTTGTTTAGGAAAAGTTTGTCGAGTTATGTGTCCATTGATCTGGCGATAAGTTTTGAATGCTTTCTTTAACTGATCGTGTTGATATAATCGTGGGTTGGACTTGATGAATGAGTTCAGTTGTCCCCCATCTGACAAGCTTTAGGAGCTTCATGCATTTTAATCAGCCCAATGATTCATGTATTTTCCACCTTTTTTTTCTGTGTGTGGGATCCGTCCTCTTTAAAAAAAAAAAATGTCGCAACTGGATTAATTACCCTCTACATTAATCTTAAAACTTTTGCAAGGACCTTGCAATATGTAGTAAGGAAATGGGGATGTCACTTGTCCTGTTTACGGTCCAGAAATTCTGAGAGCTCAGACAGAGACAAGACCTCTATAACATCATTGCCGTAGAATTAGTGAATCCTGTCTCTTCATTAGAATACAATGTCGTTTTCTTTCTAATAAGCCTTTAAGTATTCGCTTGTCTCCTAAGTGTGCTCTTGGTGCAGGCTGCCTCACGTCGGAGACACTAATTTCACTAGATTGCTTCTATTCTTTTCAACAGTTGCAGAATCCTGGCAAAATCCCTAAAATGATTGGAGAACCCCACTGGAAAGTGTCCCAAATCTAGTTTTCGTTGTAACTACTTTGCCCTTTTTTAAAGGGCACTGTATATTGACTTACAGAAAAAGAGGTACGATTTTAAGTGTTACAGTTTGCAACCTACTGTTTTTGAAAAGTGTGATCAATAGAGATGGAGAAATTATAGCAGTGGTTGGAGTAACTGCAGTGCTTGAGGTAAAATGACAGGTAGAATGCTACAATAGTTCACTGCTACCCGAAAAAAAAAAATGAGATACCACTTGTAAGGAAAACCACAAGTGACAAAATTTCGTTATTCTCAGCCTTGAAAAGTAACTAATTATTTAAAGGTTTTAACGTCTGCCCTGTAGTATAGAAACTTTCTAATTTTTATACTTCTTGGGGAAAATTTAACCGGGAGCATGTAAACGATAAATATACATACACAGAGTAAATGTAATACATACATAGGAGTAAATGTAATATGTGGTTACATTCGGTATAAGTGTACAGGACACAAATACTTATATATGTGTGTAGGCATATGTATATATGTATAGATATAAAAGAGAGCACGTTTATGTATGTTACCTCTTCGGTAAACCGGCAATAATTATAGTTTTATCGAACATGTTATGGTATGTTAATAGCCATATTTATAGTAACCTCCCGTGAAAAGGCTGTTTAGATTTTCTAAATATTGCAATAACATAATTTCTTTTTCATAAATGAATGCTTTTACTTTTCTCGTGTAAACTCTTTAAAAAGACAAGAAACTAAATCTGCATTTACGTATTTTAATGAGAAAATATTATTTGGACGACTAGGTTCATAATTTAACGTAAACACTTTTTTAACCTTTGTCTTAAACCATACATGCTGGGAACAAGAACACCAATATTTAAAATGCCATGCTTATTCTGTACAGGGGAAAAAGAAAAAAGTTTGAAAGAAACGTCTTTACAGCTTCAATAGACATTAATGCCGTTTGTGGTTGGTTGGTTTGTTTTTCTTAACTTAAGCAGTTCACAACAGAAAAACAGTTCAGTTTCCAGCAAACTACCTAAATCTAGAAAGGAGTATATCAAACAAAAGTGCGTTTTACACGTTTTTAAATCATTCCTATGCACAAACATTTACAGGTTCCCTAGCCCCCTCTTTTGCCTGCAAAGCTCCAGCAGAAATCAGGATGACCTCCAGTTTGTACCTGCTGTCGTGTTACTTTTCCACGTTTTACCAGTGACTTCAGCAGCTTTTCTTAAGCTATGTCGGGTTGTGTGCTTGGTAACAGGTTTTTTATTTTTATTATTATTGTTTGTTTTTAAGCTATGAAATAAATAGCTACGAAAATTAAAAACAAATAAACCCTCAGCTCTGCAAACCTACAGGTTAATCAGAAGTTAACAGACAAATCAACTTATCTTTCTCTTCCACCTGAAAAACTACAGTGAACATCCACGTTACAACAGGTGCTGCAAAGGGGGCCTCATCTGATTTACAGTACAGATGCAAGTCCAATATTTACATTAAAACAGGCGCTTTGTAAACAAGATAGGTGTGGAGTGAGTGACCGGGTGCCTGTGCGTGTCACGGCATCCTGCTCCCGCACTGCCCGGCGCCCCCGGCCGCAGCCTCAGCCGGCAGGGCCGCCCCCGGGCCCTGCCGGCCCCGGCATCGCTCCTGCGTGGGATCGACTGAGCCTGGAGGTCCCGCAGCCTTCCCCGCGGGAATCCTGCCTCTTGCGCAACAACGAGACACGCACCCACACAAAGGACACGAGCTCTGTCCGGCGTTTCCAAGATCCAAGCGTTTGCTGCTTGGAGGCTGGAAACGTCGCTCCTCTCATGCAGTGAGACTGCAGCCGTTTCACACTGTTTATGGTTTTAAAGATCGGTCCTATATAAACCCCTGCTCTTCCCCAGACAAAGGAAGGGAAAGAGGCATCACCGGGCCAGGCTTGCCTGTCTCTGGCAAATCGAAGACGCCTGAAAATACTTTTGGAAAACTAGTGATGTCCTACCGGGCGGGGAGGGGGGGCGGGCCGGGTCGGTTCTGTTTGCCTCAGAAGAGCAGAAAACAAAGTTCGGAACTAGGAAGGAAGCCGAGAGGCCAAGGAGGGCACGGCTGAAGGGCCGAAGCAGAAAGGCAGCTCCCGCGAACGGCAAACCTCTGTTTCCCGCGAGAAGCTGTCTCTGCTTTCGAGGAAAAGAAAGGGGAGAAGAAAGGCGCGGAAGGAGGGAGAGAAGGGAAGGAGGGGAGCTCCGAGGAAACTTTGGGAGAAAGGGGACGGCGACGGAGTCCGTGCGGGTGGCCCGGGTCAGTGCACCGCCACGGAGTGCAGGGCGGGCGCCGGGCTGGTGAGAGTCTCGCTGGGGGTGGCCGGGCTGCTTTGGCTGGTAGCCGTCTGCGAGGACGTGGGGCTGAGGGAGGGAGGCGAGTTCGAGAGGATGGTGGGGATGGGCGCGGGCAGGGCGGGCAGGGCCGGCACCGCGGCAGGGGTAGGCTTGATGGGGACGGGGATGGCCGGCAAAGTCTGCCCCCCATGGCAGAGCGGCTTAATGGGCACGCCGTAGGCGCCGTACTCGCTGCTGGCCATGGAGATGGGGGTGGCGGTGTCGATCATGCCGGAGCTGTACATATGGGGCCACCCTGTGCCAATGGAGCTGCCCACCGTAGTCAACTGGTTGGGGAGGGGGTAGGCGGCCGGCATGGGCTGCATCGTAGAAAAGGCGAGGCCCCCGGGCATCTTGTACTCTCTGGCGATGATGTTCTCGATGGCGAAGGGGTGCTTGAAGCTGGAGGGCTGGGACACACCGAGGTTGTACGTGGACATCTGGGGCAGGTGGGTGCCCGTGGCCGCCAGGGCGCTGAGCCGCAGCTTCGCCTGCTGCTGCAGGTACTGCGCCGCGTCCGCCGGCTTGCTGGGGGCCAGGTGGTCCGACTTGACCACCTTGAAGCGCTTGCGGCGGCGCAGGAAGCTGCCGTTCTCAAACATGTCCCCGCAGCTGGGGTGCAGCGCCCAGAAGCTGCCCTTGCCCGGCTGGTCGGGGCGCCGCGGTATCTTGATGAAGCAGTCGTTGAAGGAGAGGTTGTGGCGGAGGGAGTTCTGCCAGCGCTGCGTGTTCTCCCTGTAGTAGGGAAAGCGGTCCATGATGAACTTGTAGATCTCGCTCAGGGGCAGCATCTTCTCCGGGGAGCTCTGGATCGCCATGGCGGTCAGCGAGATGTAGGAGTAGGGAGGCTTCTGATCACTGTAAGTGTTTCTGCCCGGGCGAGGCATCTTCGCTAGAGGACCCGCAGAGATCTGCAGATGGGCAGCGACAAGGAGGGGGTCGGGGGTGGGGGAGAGGGGTGAATCCGAGAGGATTTGCACCAACACCCGGCCGGGGCAGCAGGTGGGTGTGAAGCTAGGCTGGACAGAGAAGGGCACGGGGAAGAGGAACGGCGGACCTCCGCCCTCGGGGGGTGGGATGGGGGCAGGGGTAAGCAGCCCTGAGCTCTGTGCCGAGTGTGGGGGAAAAGCGATGTGCCTTTCTCCCAGCTCCGGCCTCGCTCAGCCTGGCCTCCCCGCAGCAGCCCGCTCCCGCAAAGTTACTCTAGCGGTAGCTGTGCCTTCTGGTCTCGGCGAGGAGGAGAAGGAGACCCCCTCCCGTCGTCTCCCATCCCACTCCCTTTCAGCCCTGCAGATGCCCACCTTAAAGTTGCTGGAAGTTGACAGTCCGCATCCGGGACGCAGCTGGAAGTCTGGGCTCTTTCCCACCCCGCTCCGCCGACGTGTCTCTTGTTCCTTTCCCGGCCACTCTGCTCCGGTTTAGTCCCGAGGAGGCAGCGAGCTGGCTTGGTTTTGGGAATCCTCTTGTACACCCCTCCCTTCTCCGCGGGCTGAATCAGCTTCTTTTACACCACCGGCAGATGGACTGTAGCAGAGGCTTGTTTGCTGCTCTGCAGCCGCGATGAGCTAAGTAGTTGCCTCCATGTCCTTCCTCTAACCATCTGATAGTTTTATGTGGTGACATGAGCAGAAAAGACCCCTGTAGAGGCGCTTCATTAATGTGCCACTTCTTTGCTATCATATGACAATCGCCTTGGGAGCAGGGGGAGGGGAACGGGGAGGAGGGGGCTGGAGAGAAAGGCATAATCTGGTTTCATTTACACCTATTTACATGGACACCTTGAGCCAATGGGAATCATTTCCATTTGAAGACAAGGCGAGGGGTGAAAAGGCTCCGCCAGCGGAATTGCAGTGCGATGGTACCCGGTGTCTGGGGGTGGGGGAAGGTATGCACTAACATCTCTGTGGACTTTGCAGGAAGCTTAGTCTGCAATTCACACTTACAAATGGAGGTACTGAGCAGTGGGATGTTTGACATGGAAATTGCTTGGCTGTGGTATTCTGTTTGTTCTGCATTGTTATCTGATTTGTATTGTTGGCTAACTTAAGGCGAGCCTTTTTCCCTGTAACGAGAGACTTTCTCTTTGCCAAATCCGCTCTCTCCGAGCGAAGGCTTCTTTCGAGAACAGAAAAGATCGGGGCTCCTCCGTAACTGCCCCGGGAAGTTTCCTTCCCCCCTCATCTCAGGCAGCACCGTTGCTCTAGTTCCGCGGACTTGTTGGTGCAAAGCCGTGGGAGTCGTCTTAATATATCGCAGCGGCCGGGCTTCTGATCCGCGGCCGGGGCACAGCCCCGGTGTGCTCGGTGCAGAGCTGCCCTCTGCGCCGCTATCCTGCTCCTGGGGCCGGGGGGGATCCCGCAGAGCTGCTCTGGGGTAACCGGTCCCTGTCACCGATTACCGTGCTAAATATCGTAAACCTGGTGGCTTCCACGGGATTCGCGTGATGTGTCTCAGGCTGTTCGTGTGCCCGTACGCTTCTCGGTGCGCATTTGTGCGTGTGGGAGCAGGTAGGATGTGCAACACCCGAGCTGCGGCTCTCTCGGCCCCACTGTGCTGTCGCCTCCCCGGGAACCAAGGCCCGATCCTGGAACCGCAGTCCCGACGAGCACTCCCACAGCCGTGTGTCCTGGGGGGACGATCAGGCCCGGAAGGTCCCAGGCTTGCCCTGGCATAGGAGGGAAGTTTGTATGATGTGTATTCCCGAGGCTGCGGTGCATCCTGTCACCCTAGAGCCACAATAAAAGATTGTCTCGGGAGCTGCAAGCCCTGCGAGGAAGAGCCTTTGTGGTGAATACACATGCACTCCATTAACAATATTTTCGGAGTCGGTCAATAACTCACCAAAACGTAACTTAAACACGATGAATTTAGGAGATTAAACAATTTCATTAATATTGAAATGGCTGCTGAGGCTGAGCGCGCCCGCTTGAAATGCAAGCGCACGTTTTTCAATATTAACAGAAGTACTTGAAGAAAAGAATAATGTCACCTTCTTAATTCAGCAAAAAGAGGTGGGGAGGGGGAGGGAGAGGGAGCGCCGCGCCGGCTGTCCGTGCGGCGCGGGCTGCGGCGAGCCGGGCTCTGCGAACGCACAGAGCTTTTGGAGAGACAGTCCCCGGCAGGCAGGGCTCCCTGAAACCTGGCAGCAGTTTGAAAATGCATTTCACAGTGCAGCTAGCTCCGACGTTGCGTGTATTCAACTGTGGTCCCCTCGTTCCAACACCGTTGCCATCGGTCCCATCTAATTCCTCTCGGGGCAGGATGTCTCTTAGAGTATAATGGGCAAATAATTGTGTTTCTAGGAATCCGAGAAGTCGCCTTCGGCCCGGCGTTGCCGAGCGAACGAGCGCTTTTCGGGGGACACCTGCCGCTTGTCACCCCGTTGCAGAGAGGGTGTTGGTGCGGTTCGGAGCCCGGGAGCGACCTTGCTCAATTAACCGGCTGCGAGACGCTTCGCGCCAGCCGGGCAGGGCAGGAAGGCAGCCTCCAAACTTTTTTTGGGGGGTAAGAGGTGATGAGCCGATGGGCGTTTGTTAGAGGGTAGGAAAGACAATACTCTGAAATTAGGACAGATTCCTCCCAGAGTCACCTAGGACACTGGCCAGAAGGTTTATATTTTTGTATTGAGAGTCCCCAGATATGCGGGTTTAATGAACAGCCCCCCCAACTTCTAACACCCCTCAGTTCGGGTTTTGTGTGTCAGCCTAAGTTCGCTTTTGGGATGCCTATCAAAAAGAGAGCTCAGAAACAGCACGGGAGTAAATAAAATCAGTCTGACAAATTCTTTTCTTCCTCTTTTTGCCGGTATCTTTTATTTCCGAAGAAAGAAAGAAAAAAAAAAAAAGCCGCTGGCGCAAATGGGGACCCACAAGCTGTAAAGTTAAAGTCGACTTCCGTTGTCATTTGCTACTCCGAGTGTGAACGAGGTATGGCTGTAAGTCGCCCGTTTTTTCTGGTGTGGGTTTTTTTTTTCTTTTTTTCTTTTTTTTTTTTGGGGGGGGGGGCGGGGGGGGGCAGTGTGGTGGCTTTTGGGGGGGTTGTGTTTTTTGCTTGCTTCCCCCCCCCCCCCTGTGCAAAGGAATGTGTGAGCAGAGGGGTAGGGCAGGCGAAGCCATCCTGGTAATTGATACCCAAAGTTACACCGCCCGTTAAACACGCAACAGATGATAGACTTGGGCAATATAGGATTTCAATGTAACTTGTAGCATTTGCCTTTTACTTTGAAAGCCACTATTACAGAGGAGTGGAGGGGGCAAGTGAATCCAAATCCATTGTGCAGAAAACCAAAACAAATAGACCTTTTTCTGAAGCCTAATTCAAATAAGGAGCTCAGGAGAAGTGTTGAGAAAACGGTATAAAATACACGTAAGTCAATTATATCAATGTGCAAACCCAATGGAAATCTATTTCTTGCAATAGCCATTCAGCCTTTGCATGGAGCCCATCATGGACCACCTTTCTGCATGGAAGGTTCGCAATAGCCCCCTTTCCCACAAGCAAGACCACACACGTTTACAGATTTGGTAATAATTTATGCTAATTTTCCTCCATAAATCCACAATTCGCTTCAGTGGCAAAGAGGGCTGTTGAGAGAGGAAAAAGAGACAGAAAAGTGACAAATACAATATTGATTTTGAATCCTTGTGGCTGCAAGCAGGTGTGTAGCTTAGCAGAGGGGAGGAGTGGGAGAGGACCTGTGGGGGAAGCCAAGAAGTTTTCCAAGGATAAAAAAAAGAAAAAAACACCAAAAAAACCCCACTCTGTGTGAGAGAATGGCTCACAACCTTGTTAATATTTACAAACCAGTTGGGAGAAAAGAGAAGGGAGGGGAAAAGTACCAGCTTCTTAGGGTTTCCTAGGCTGCAGAACACAATGCCAGGCTCTGAGCAAGCTTCCCCCGTTTTGGAAAGTCAGCTCCAGGCTGCTGGTTGTGGGTGCATTTCGGCTAAGCCTGACTCTCTTTTTTTTGTGATGGTTCTGTTTCTCTTTGCTCCTTGGGGGCCGTGAGGGAGAAGGAAGCGGAAAGATTTGGGCTCTCCCGCTTTTCTGTGTGCTTAAATTACTGGTGCGGTTTCCCGAAGCGCTCCAGCCGCTCTGGGAACCGCGGGGCTTTGTCCCACCCCACATTCTTCACCAAATCTGCCACTTTGGCGTGAAACTACTTAGCGCCCTTTCAAAAGGATTTTGTTCCTTTCGCAATGAGCACTAAACAAACTCCCCCTGCCTGTCAAAGCTGGACTGAGAGCTGCTCCCCAAACCTGTATTCCTGATAGCAACAGAACTGCTCGGATTTACACTGCTCTGGGGGAGCCGGGCTGGGGCACGGCTGCGGCCCGCGAGGCTCGGCGCTCCCGGCCCTGGGCAGCGCGCTTCGCTGCCCCGTCCCTGCCGCCGCCGCCCGCTTCGTCGCTGTCGCGCTAGCTTAATACCGCCTCCGTGTACGTGTGCTCTCGCCCGCCCCGTCGGGGATTTCAAGCCCCAACCGCCCAACCGGGCATCTGGCCCCGCTGCGCCGCCACCGGGTCCCCTGTCCCAGGACTCCCTCCCTCCCTTCCTCGTGGATGGAGGGATGGTGGACGCTGATCTTCGTGGGATTCAGGGAGGAGGCAGCTCTGCCACTGCCCGCTCTCCCTCTTCCCGGGGGCCGCTGCGGCCCTGTCCGGCGGTCCTGAGGGAGGCGGGCTGGGGCGCCCGAGGGCCCGTCTGCATGCAAGCGTGCGAGTGGTTGTGTCGTGCGTGGCGCCGTGCTGTGGGCAGGCGGAGCCCAGATGCGCGTATGAGCCCCGAGACGAAAGTCTGTCGAAACTCGAAGGTGTCTGCCGGCGGCCGCGGAGCTGCGCTCCGGACCCGCTGCCCTTGCCGGGGCGAGTGGGCCTGGGCTCGGCGCAGGCTTCATCGCTCTCGAGCCCCGGCCCCCGCGCAGCGCGCAGCCGTTTTGGCCGTGCCCAGCGCCCTGAGAGCCAGCGCTGGGACTACCCGTCTTCCTTAACCCCGAGAGAAGACTGCTTTTCCTGATCATCTATCCTGGGGCTGTCCGAGAGCACCTGGTTCCTGACCGGAGCCAGTTTCCCAGGAGAGCTCTTTCCACTCTGCGCTCCACCTGCCGCCGGCAGTAAATCCACACGCGGGTACGCGCAGTACTGCAGGGTCCGGCAACACCCGCCAGGAGCTCCCTGGGACGGCTCCGAGGGGTGCCAGGGTTAGGCGGGTCCCATACACTGAGTGCGTGAGCCCGGGCTGGGCACGCAGCTCTGCCCAGCACGGGGCCCGCTCTCCGCATCCCTCCGTGCCCGCACTGCTTCTCCCCCGCCCACCTCGGCTGTCCGCCCGCTCCCCACCTCCGCGGGATGCGCAGGTGTGCGCCCGGGGCCGCGGGCTTAGCCACCGCTTCAGCGCCTCCCCCCGAGCGTTTTTAGCGCGGATTCCAGCTCGAGTTACTGTATTGAGAGCCTGTCTTTGTGATAGACTTCCCCTCCCGGAGGCGCTGGACTATTTATCTAAACTTCGGGGATTTGATGGTTTGTTTATTTATTTATTTGGAGAAGTATCGGAGGGGCCTCGCAAACTTTTTCTTTTTAATCTTCCCTTTTAAATAAATGTCGCATTTCAAGCTGCCCTCTCTTCTCTTTTTCGCATTGTAGGAAATATTGAAAATGCCACCTTAGTATTGAAGGGATTAACTTGCTTTTCTCCCAGCCCCTAACTCTGGTGTAAAGGGAGCAGTAGATCAACTGTATAATGTGTGCACTGTTTGGTCATTTGTACAAGCAGAACAAAGGTTGAGCTAAGCCAAATTGCATTGCACTTGTGAACCGAGTCCCAATTTGAAGTATCTTTTACAGCAGGGGGAATGAGAACAATTTCGTGTATGTCTAAAAGGGAATAACAAAGCCACTTTCTAGAGCATCTCAAAGTGAAGTAGTGAGGCGTGACATTCCCAGGGTGAGGAGGGACAAAGGCAGGGTCAGGGGGATGAAAAAGGGAATCAAACAGCCACTTTCACATGTCTGCCCTCAACTGCTGCACCTCTCCATAATAGGAAACAACTGTTGTAAAAAGGGGGATTGCTCCCATTCATTCAAAATAGCAAATGATAGCTAAACAACATTGTCAAAACTGAATCAACTTCTGTGCAGTACCACCCAGAAAAAGGTATTGTGTTTTGGTTAATAGCTGGGTGGAGCAAACTTGATTTTCCTTTATTTCTTTCTCTTTCTTTCTTTTTTTTTTTTTAAGGACTCTTCTTTCCAAATCAGTCCGTTTCATAAACTTTTTTTTTAATTCCTCAGCTTTTTTCAAAGCCATGCTCATCTCACTCACGCTTTCTGCCAAAGTCTGCTCTTGTCTTGGTGTTCCGTACAAAACCAGAAAGAAGAAAAAAAACCGCTGAGTCCTCTTCCCGCTGCGGTCAGAATTGCGGTGCAAAATCCATAAGCAATGTAAATCTTCCCTGAACTGCATGTCTGTGACGCCGGGCAAAACCACCTTTAAATGACTAAGTTATTACTTAGCCAAACATTGTGAAATGGTTTTTATGACGATTGACGATGATTTTAAATTGGATATCCACAAGAATAATGGCGTGCACGTTACGGTTATTTCCCCTCTTTAAAAGCAAAGCTAATAACCGCTTGCGGAATTCAGGCTCAGGCAAACTTTAAGAGAAACATTTTCCTCCATTGTGTGAAGTCTTTAACGAGCCGGGATTTAATTAGGGTCAGAACTTTGAATGCTTGTGTTTTCCTCCCTATTGGCAGGGGGCATGTTTGCAAGCAGATCCGTAAGTTACAGCCGTAACGCAGCGGCGCGGTGGGGAGGGAAGGGGGGTCGGTGTGGGTGTGTGGGCGCGGGGCGCTGCGCTCTCCTTTCCTGCCGCAGCGCCCCCTCCCACCGAGCTGCCACCCACCGAGCTGCCCGGGGACGGGGAAGACAACTCCTGAACGAAGGGCTGCCCGCCCCCGCTGCCCGTCCGGGTCCCGCGCCGCCCGCCAGACCCCCCGGTGCTTGCACACATGCAGCCCGGGCCCTTCTCACGGGGGAGGGCGGCCGCCGGGATGGGGGCAGCGCCATCCTTGGCCACGCTGTACCTCAGAAAAAGCAACAGGGCGGCCCCTCTCCTCCCCGTACTGCAGGGCCGGAGCAAGCGGGACGCGCGGGCGGTTCGGGCCGCGGCTCGGCGCTGGGCTGCGCTCACCGCGGGGCAGGGCGCGGTAGAGCGCACCGCACCGCTCGGCGCCCGTCCAGGGGAGGGGAGTGGAGGGGAAGGGCACGACAGGTGTGCGACCTGCCACCGGGCAGCCTGGCAGTTACGGGCGACGGGCTGGTTACGTTTTCGGAGGCTAGCGGCTTCCAGCGCTTCCTTACATTTGTTGGCATCCTCCGCCTGCCTCAGCTCCCCGGCTGCTGCTCTAACGACGCGAGCGAAGCTCCCGTCTTCCCATCAACCCTCAGCTCTGTAGCAAAAAACATATTAACCTTCTTTAATATTTCATTCCTGGAAGAGGTTCTTTGGATCTAACTTCAGAAAATATTTCCCCGCAGCGATTTCTTCCCTTATATTTTTCCCTGTCTTTATTATCGAGCGACACTGTGGTCATACAGCATTTAATCAACTTGGCGAGGAAAGATTTTACATGGGAATAAAAGACATCGTGAAATAACAGGTATTTGAGGTCTGAGAGCGGGATGTCTGCTCTGTCGTTCAGGGGAGAATCCCCTTGTATTTCTTCTGCTAGGAAGTATTTCCGTATAAGTTTGCTCTCTTTTGGGCCGCAACCTGTGAAACCCTTGCCCTATATCTTGGGTGGCGGCAGTTTCAGTTGGCACGACTGTTTCCTGCTCGGGGCAGAATCGCACCGTGCAGAAGCCCCCGGTAGCGGAGGGAGCTCCCTGCCCGCGGCGCGCAGCCGCTCGGCCCCGCGGACCTGTTAGTGGCCCCGCGCGGAGATGCGCGGAACTGGGCGGAGCGTCCTGGGTAAACTGCTTGTGTATTTCACATTATCATCCCGCTATCTGCAGGCAATGTAGATTTTCTAAAGATCTAATGAATAAACAACCAGCAAGTGCTGGCGGTGTAATTTACATTGTTAATGCCTACATGTGTATAATAAATATGCATTTGTATGTCTTCAAATAAACTCTTTTTAGTTTCTAACCTGTGGTGATTTTTTTAAAAGCTGTCTTTTCCAAGAAACCAATTTTCCTTTTCGTTTCCTGAGCTGGTAGGGAAGGAAGCAACCTAGCAAAGCGCTTCATGTCTGCTTGTAGTGAGAGCGGAGGATGCAGGGCCTGGGCTCCCCGGGGCGCGGCGGGCGCAGCCACCGCTCCCTTCCCCGGCTCGGGAGGCGAAGGCCACGGCCAGGCAGCGATAGGCACTCGTTTCTCAGTGCAACTTGCCACGCTTTTAACAGCAGAACAATTTAAATGTATAATATTAGCTCACAGTATTAGTCTGGAGGTGCAAGGAACAATCCATTCAGAGACCGAGCTTCAAAGGCACCGGATTCCCCTGAAGGAAAAGTTTACAAATGTGGCCGCTCCCTCCCTCCTTCCCTGCCTCTTCCCCCCCCGCCTCCGTCGGAGACAAGCGGTTTTCCCTGAACGCCTCTGTAGAGGGCATCCCTGACCAGATTTCCTTCCCCTCGCCGTGCAAAGCCCGCTCCCCGCGCTTGGAACCGCGGAGCTGGCGACTCCGTGCGCAGCACCGCCGGCTGCAGACGAGGCTCCGCGCCGCCCCCGCGGGGCGCCCGCTGCCAGCGGTAGTTGAAGGGGAAGCACTTTGGCTTCCAGATCTTCAGGCTGAAAAGCCTGGCACTGCGCAGCCCCCGCTGACTTCACCTTGGGAGGGATAAAGATTTTCCCCTCATTTTTCGCTACAAACCAGGTGCCACTTTCTTACACCGCTTGATGGCAAATGTCTCATCTTCAGCGAGCTGGATCTGGCATACATTATTTTAATTAAGTCTATGGCGATTTACTTTCCTCTGAGATCCATTCCACGGAGCAATTAGGAACGTATTGGTGCTAGCACATATGAATATTCAGGAGAGTGTCAATTAATTAGCAGACAGAGGAATCTCATTATGGCGCTCAAAACCCTTTTAGTGCTAAGCAGAATTAAGGGGGCATTTGCCAATGTGCTGGATTAGTGAATATTTTACTGCGCGCTCATTTAACTTCATTATCATAGCACTTACGCTATTCTCTGATTTTATTAATTAAATTGCTCATTAATTTATCCAGAAAGGAGGATAAAAGTTTTATGACGCCACAGCACTGGCGTAGACGTCTAACAACCCAGCCCGCCCGGCTCGGCCGCGCCGCTGCGCGGGAAAGCGGCCCCGCGCGTTGCTGCCGCCTCGCGCCCCAGAGCCGGGTGAGGCGCGGCAGTTGGTGCTGCTGCAGCAATGGAAGAAACGGGATCGCTGCGAATTTTGAAGCGTAGACGACAGGTTTCATCTTCTTTTCTACTTAAATCTTTACATCTGGGGAGCGGGAAAGCCCGCGGTGCGATTAACCCCTTAATCTCTTCACAAACTGCGAAAAGAAGAGGAATATTCTCCTCTTTGCTAGTACTCTGGGCAAAATCGAATGCGATCTCTTCCCGAGAGTGGTGTCATCTGAGCGGCTGGGCCGGGAAGGAGCGGGGAGGGCTTCCCGGTGCCGGGAGCGGTGGAGTGCAGGGCGATCGCAGTTTCTTAGCACAGACAGGCGAACTGCGAGACAGGAGGCAGAGAGCAGGATTATGCTCATTTTCTAATTAGGCAATACGCGAATTCTCATAATTTTTCCAAGGAGCATTGTATTAAGAGCAGCTATTTAAAAAAAAATGTCCGTGGGATATTGTGCTTTGCAAAAAACAAACAAAAATTCCCTCAGAAATGTTTAATATTAAATATTAATCGGATTTAAATTCAATAGCCGTATCTTGCGACAGTTATAGATGTGCAGGAAGCTATACATAATCAGCACTTGTGCATCTTCACACAGGAGGGATCGACCCGGTGTCAGCGGAGGCTCCGCGGAGGAAAGGGAGACCGATGGAAATGTGTTTGAAAAGTCACCTCCATTTCAACACCGAGCGCGGAATTTGCCCAAAAAGGTTAGAAAGACAAATATTAAATCTGCCTTCACAAAGGGAGCCGCTAAATAGATCCGAAATTAATATGCATGTAAAATTAATTAGCTGCATTTCGTGACATCAAAATAAGTACCTGGGAAACAAGAACACCTTCTGGGCATTTGGCACCATATGCTAGAGTTATAGTTAATTGACTAATTACATAAATTAGGCATTAATTTTACAACACATCAAGTATAAAAGATATCTCAATTAATTGCGGAGAGAAGAGAAGGTTAAAGGGGCGCTGGGGGTCCGGCCAGGCCAGGGGCTGCGAGCGAGCGGCGGCCGGACCCACCGGTGACTTGGGGCGGTCATTAGCGCGCGCGGGCAGAGCGCTGCGCTCGTTAGGATCAATTAAGCAGCTGAGGGGTGATCAGCGATGCAGCGCGCGCGGGGCGGCCGCTATCCCCGCCCCGCCGAGTCCCACCGAGACCCGCCGAGCCGGGAGCGCCGGAGCCCGCAGCCGGTCCGTGCACAGTATGGCCCGCGGCGGGGTTCACTCTCTCTGCTGTGACCCTGCCTGCTCCGTTTGGGATCGGTTATGATCGAGTCCCTGGCCCTCCTGCGCACCCCCTTTCGGGTAAGAGAACTCAGTTCTGTGGAGAAAAGGTGCAGGCTTGTGTTGCCCTCCCGTGGAGTTAGTCAGATTTTTCCGTTATTTTAGTGAGAGCAGGATTAAGTTTCAAATAATACTAAAAACTTGAGGTAACTGGAGCCACGGCGTGCTGTTTCTGTGCCTCCGAGGTATGAGGTGCTGCTCTGCAGGCCCAGCCCCGGGGGTCTCCTCACCGGTCAGGGAGCTGCCATGAGGCTGAGGAGCTGCCCGCTGAGGCAGCCCCAGTCCCTTCAGAAGAAAAGGGGTGTCCAGCTTCACTTGACTGCACCCAAAAAGGCGCTATGCTGGGGTTGGTTGCGTTAAAATGCAGGAAGGATTTTCAGCTAATGGGAATAATTACATCTTTAAAGCTTAAAATGGCAAAATTCAAACCAGTAAGGGAACACTGGAGACCAAAGGAAGCCCAGGCTATGGAGCGAGGAGTGGAAGGATTTTCATTCTGAAAGTATTTGAATAGTGGTTCGCATTTACCTTGGGATTTGCTGAATACTGTGAAGTAAGGAAAGAAGTTCTACTTTGTAGCTTTTGGCAAGGTGACTGGTGGAGCCAGGCCTGCCTAGCAGAACAGGCAGTCTGCAGGGAGGCCTCCCTTCTGCCTCTGTGGGGAGCTTGGAAGCTCTTTGTGGGTCTCTAGTAGTTTCTTCTTGTGAGTCCTACTTACTAATGTAAATAAAATTTTGCTTCCCTCCTGCTTTGTAAATAAATTTTCCATAGGAAGTGGTCTGCTTGCATGAGTAATAATATAGCCTGACTGCTGATGGGCTAGAAAACAGATGAAAACCTGCCACGCGTCTATCTTTTTATTGAGACAAAATGTTCATTTTGATGTAGCAGTTTTGTGCTGTTGCCAGATGCTGAAGGTACTTGAGGGAGATGTTGACAAGTGGATAATTGTCAGCAGAACTAAAACAGACACTTTGTTTACAGTTGAGCATGATTAATTGAGAGTAAATAAAACAGCAGCCCTGTTCATAAACTCTCAGCAGCTCAAGTTCAAAACCAGGCAGCACACCAGAAAGGAAGGCACTGAACCTGCCATCAGTTTCGATGAAGGGCTTGTATATAGGGGTCAGTAACTGAGCTTGATAATTAGAACACAGTGCAGCGTGGGGCACCAGCCTCTAGGTTTCAAGCCATGTGGTTTCCTGCTTGCCTTTTCTCTCTGCTGATTTTTTTTTTCCCATTTGTTTTGGTTTACATGGCTGGATCACAAAGGGTTGCAGATCACACTTTAATTTAAAATAAAAATTTGCACATCTGAATACTTGACACAGTTGACGTGCTCAGGTAAAATGAGGGGATGAAAGTGGTCTAGGATACTTTATCAGCAGTAAAATGTTAATTGATGCAGAAATCTTCATTTCCACATTGTAACTTAAGGTTGAAGTAGAATATTTCATACTTTATAACAGTAGTAAGCAGCACAGATTAGTGCTGATGATCGGTAAACCCCAGGTGTACTCTGCAGGTTGTTTTGTTTTTTTTTTTTTTTTAATCAAGATATGTTTCTATTTGTATCTCACGTAGCAGTGTATATTTACCCAGAGTTGTACAGAAGGTGGCATAGTTAGTATCTAAGTGCTACTTGTGCTGCTCAGATGACAGATGCTGAAGCTCAACTGGAGGGTGGAGGAGGAATAGCACTTACCTATCCAGAGTTGCCCAGATGCCCTGTTCGTGGATATCTTTATCAAAATTACCATCTCCCCTCTCTCCTTTGTGCTTTGATCCATTCTGAAGCCACTTTCTGTGAATTATTCTTCCTTTAATGGATGAGACTCCTACTAAAAGACTGCTGTAGCTTAGCCTCTCCAGTGTGTAGTTCATTTTTAAGCAAAGTTATGAGCATGTTAATCTGTGTTCAAACTTCCTGCCTTGGTCTTATCCTTGGGTGGCTAGTAGTTCAGGAATAGCATATTCATGTGTTTACCTGCTGCCAGGGGACATTCAAATGACTGTATGGGGATTGCAATGGCTCACAGCCTGCAAACCAGATACATGCTTGCTCTGTCAGTGCAGATGGAGAGATAAGCTCTCTTATCAATGACAGTTGTGTATTTCTTGTTGAATTGGTTGAAGGCAGTATGCAGGTTGTTGGGTTTTTTTTTGCTGTTGTTGTTTGTACAAACTCTGTCCTACTGTGGTTGCCTTTGACTGGAAAGGGTCTGGTGGCAGCAGTCTGTGCCAGCTTCCAAGGAATGCCCATATGAGAATACCCTTCAGTTTCAGGCCCAGAGGTTCAGGATGTGGTTCCTGGTGGCTGTGTTACAAAGGGTCCTTGAGGAGTGCTTGGGCACTGCTTGTCCTTTACAGCTGTATCCGCTTTGAGAGAGGGCAAGATTGACAGGAATTAATTGCATGGTGATATACATTTATCTGTCTTTTTGATGTACAAATAATATTTAGTTATTATTTTGCTCTCTGAAGGCCAGTCATGCCACCGGCCTCCTCTCCAGGGCTGTGGTTAGTGCTGAGGCTGCTGCTGGTACAGTGTGTGGTGTGGCTCCATCGCCCATGCACAATGGACATCACGTTTCTAGCATTGCTTCTGTTGCTAATTGGTGGCTGGGCTCCTGTTCAAGTGAAACCATTGGTCTCAGAGCCATGCCTAATTCTAATTGTTCAGTTGTTTGTCAGTAGGATTATTGATTAGCTTACACTTGGAGAGTTTATACTATCACAGCCAATATGATTACTCTTTTTTTCTTTGAGGCTTTTTGTATCCTTATTATTTCTCCAGTTTCTTCCAAAACCTTTCCCCTTCACTTTATCTGTGATTATGACTTTGCTCATCCCTCATCTAGAATGTGTCTCATCCTCTGGAGCATATGCTTATCTAAGCTGCAGCAGTTGTTGCTTGTCTGTGCAGCTCAGAAGTGCCCCAGGATGCTCCCCAAAGGCTGCAGCACTTCAAAGGAGATGCTGCAGGCTCATAGCAGCCAGAAAACAGGCGCTTGCGGTGCTCTAAGCCCCAAAGGTGGCTGCTGGCATGGATGTAAGAGGAAAAGCTCCTTTCAAGGAGCAGCTTTGGAGTTTCCTTCTGTAGGGGAGCACTGGGCACTTCAGGGATGAGGCAGCAAGCCAGGATCCTCTATGCAGGTTGTGAAGATCTTCCCAGAAGCTAGAGCAGCTGTGTGGGGAACTCCTGGGTGAGTCAAAGCACCAAGGGGGCTGGGGAGGTGGAGTTTCCCTTGTGGAGGCCTGAGAGCATTGTCTGTTCTGCTGCTGGTAAGCTTTCCAGCCTGCAAGTTACTGCTGTCTTATACTACCCATAAGTTCACTATGTTACTTTTTTGAATTATGGTAGGTGTCAGCCCTACTTATTTGCAAGACAGAGGGGAAAAAAGTGTTTTCCATATGTATGTTAACTTTGCACTTTCACTCAAATGTCTGGTCAGGTACTCTCAGACGGAAAAGACTGAGATAAAATCCCTTTGGCCAAACCTATGAGCCTAACTTACCTAGCACCTTTAAAAGATAAGTTCTCCAGTGAAGCCATATAGCTTAAAAACCAAGCCCAAAGGTAGGAGGTTCCGCTGTGGTTGGCATCAGTGGAATTGGTGCAGTTTACAGATTATAATGATCTACCTCATTCATTCATGAATTGTACATGACTTCTGAGTGAGGCTACGTTCAGTTTCTTTATGACCCAGGCACAAGAGCTATGCTGCTTGGACCTGCTGGAATATGGTAAAAATTGCCATAAATCTTATTGACTCCATAGCCTATAGCAAATCCTGCAAAGTCTAAATGACTGTGTGATGTGCTGTAGTAGTGCCAGCAGGTCTGAGCAAAAGTCTGGGCATTGTTGGAGATGATGATGTACAATCTCATGCCCTTCTAATTTTTACAGAGCTTTTCAGCTGCTGTGGCCTAGCAGCTGTGTTGGACTGATAAGACAGTGTGAACTGGATGCTTCAGTCTAACTGGGCCAGGGAGATGTGCCTGGTCTTCTTGCTGCCCTGTCAGTATAATGCCCCAGGGCAGGATATCCTTTCCTTATGGTCAGAATTTACTAGTGAATCCTGAAGGCAGTCCTTCTCATTTGCTGCTTTATTATCTTGAAAGACCTTGAGTTGGAGTAAAAACTGAAAGAATGAGCCTGACTTGTGAAGGTGACTGTGTTTGCAGCTGACGAGTGCGGACACATGCTGGTAACCATCTGCTGGCATTCCATCTGCGTGGCTGTGGAAGTACATTTTCATGTGTGGATTGTGAATGCTGTGTGCATGATCTTTTTTGTATACATATGCTGTCTGATTAAATAGGTGCATGGGTATCAAAGTCTGTTTAAGTGGGTTTTTATGTTACTATGTGCTCTTTGGGAAGATGCTGTCTTATTATCCATTATATCTTTTCTTCTGCAAAAAGAATGCCTCTTTTAAGAGGTGTCAGTACACAGAAATCCTGAGATATAGCACAGTCTTCCTTCTGCACGCTGTGTATGTAAAGTCTGTATGTATTTGCAAAGTCGAACTTGAACTTAGTTGTCATTAATGATCAGAGATGTCATGGCACTGGTACTTTGCAAGTCAATTATACATAAAACATTGTAACAGGATTATTAGAAAGTATTGAATGCTTGGAAATACACGTGATACAGGAAGGGGCACAAAATTGCTGTGTACTTAGCGTGTGTAATGCAGCTTGTTCAATTTGTTCCTGGTTATTCATAGGAGAGTACAATTTCTCTTTGTAATTGCAGAAGATGACAAGACCTTTTAATTAGGGTGGCATCTGTAGTATTCATATACTGCAAAACCCACAAGTGACTAAAATTTAATAGCGTCATAAAAACTATAGTTAAGGCTTTTACCAACACTGTCATCACAGCAAAAGGTTTTAGATCAACTATGTCAGAAGTGAACTTGTGCCTGTGCAGAGGCTGTTGACTCTGAAAGCAGTAACTGGTTCCTTTTCTTACAGAACTAAAGTCCTGGTGAGTTTTATGGTTCTAGCAGTGAAACTGAGCAGCCTTTCTGTCTCTTCACGTGTACCTGCCCTCGTCTAATTTTCACAACTTTGGTAACATCCTGTTTCCAGTTAGAAGATACTGTTGGGGAAAGAGGATAAAACTGCTCTTCTTTGTCACTCAGAAGGTTCCTGCAGACCTCAGTGGGACAGAAGGGCACAGAGTGAGGGTTTTGTGCAGGGACAGGCGTGCGGCAGCGGTTTGGATGCTGTGGGAGCAGAGCAAGGCAGGAAACCTCAATGCTGCCCAGCCTTGGCACTGGCTGAGTCCCACCTGAAGTGACCCATACCATTCCGTTTAGGGATCACATGGCTGCACGAGGGTCACTGCTGTAACACGTGGCTTTAATAATTTACAAGCAAAGTCCTTTGGCGAGGATGTAAGCATAAGCAGATTATTCTGTTTCTTCCCCTTTTCCTTATGATGACAGTCTTGCATTTGCTGGGCTGGTATTCGTGGTGGGGACACTCCATTGCTGTCCTTGTTTCATAAGATGTTACGCTGTGGCATCTCAGAAACCTCTCGGAGGTGCATCCCACTAGTGAGAGGGGATATGTGTCCACTGAACATTCCCCATTTTTGCCTTGGTAATGCTGGTAAAAAACTAGAAAGATGTTTGGTTGCTTTTATAAGGGTTTAGGCTTCATGTTTTTCCTTTTTCCATGGAACGTAAAGGAATATTGTGCAGATGCTTAAGGTGTGGTCTTACTTTTGGCAACAGCTTTTGGTGTTTTTCATCATGTTTACTCTATGGAAAATGTACCTTTCTGTGAATGTAACAGTTACTGCAGGAGGCTTTTGCAGACATTTATTTTTTCCATAGAATTAGATATTTAAGAGTTTGGTTTTAATCATAATGTCAGGATGTGTGGAGTTCCTCAAGCATGCTTTATCAATTAAGAAATAAAGCAGTTCATGTAATTCAACATTTCCCTTGGGATTAGTTCAGAAAGTGTCATGATTTTTACCTTATTGCTAAAAATACTGCATTGTTTACCAGATGAGTATTTAAATAATTTAAAGATGCTGTTCCAAAGAGAGACCTTGTTAGAGTGAAAAGTGCTTTCCCATGAGAACCTCTAGCAAAAGAGAGGAGGAGAGAGTGAACAGGAAAGGAAGAGACCTTGGGATGTATTAACATTTAGCAACACTAAAATGAGTTGTATTAATCATATCTGGTTTGATATTAGGGAATTTTGCTAACCAGTTTTCTCCATTGTCAGGTTTTGAGTGCTGATTTTTCACTTGTGGGCATGGAAGCAATCATCTGGGATTGTACTATGCAAAGCTTTGTGACCACTGGGATTGTTCAACTGGCCAGAATCCTTGATTCTTTAGTCCCCTTTGTATCACCGGTGCAACCCCAAGAGCCCTGAATGGCAGGAGTTGACTAGCTTAGTGGGCTAAGGGTCTGTAGTCTTTCTGTTGGTATTTACTAGACTGGCACACGTGACCTGGGTTTCATGGCACAGGAAAAGCTATGTATCCTCCTCTTCCAGCCCTTCACCTTAACCATCTCCCTTCTGTTCTGCTTCCTGGTATCTAGAGAGCTGCAAGACCTTGGTTCATCCAGCAAGGGGGTTGGACTTGGGGCCGTCATCACATTCTGGTAGAAGTTAATGTAGCCCTAAAAAGCCAAGGGATTGAATGTAGCATAAAGCTGTTGGAGCCCATCTTCAGGCCCTCTGGTGCTCAAAGAATCCTTTGTTAATGTGATGGTGTACAAAGACAATTAAATCTGATACTAAAGCAATACTTTTGAGTACAGACAAAATATCCAAGTTCTGACAGAGCCTGTGCATTGATGGCCATCAAAAAGTCCGCACGGGGCTCTGAGAACACAAGGTAGAGTTAGTCTGACATATTCTGGGGAAGCTCCTCAGACCTTTTTACCACTTGAACAAATTCAGTTATTTAACAAACCTGTCATGCAATTGTTCTTCATCTTTGTATTTGTCAGACTGCCACATGCAGATCACCATTCTTTACAAGAGAAATAATCCAAAGCAGACATTGAAAAAGAGGGATGGAGACATGTAAATAGATTTCCATAAAGTGTGACTACTTATCTGAGCCCCAAGTCACAAAATGAACTTGAGTCGTGCTTATTCAGTTCATCTGTTAAATGACTTGCCATCATGTGCTTAAATTTAATCCTAGAGATGAAAACATTAGGTAAATGCTGTCCCGAATGGAGTTATGTTCCCAAATGACTAGGCATTTTCACATTGTTCAGCAGTTTCCTCTTTCTGCAGTAAGGGAAAAAATAATAAAAATACAATCAGAAACAGAAGCTTTCATGTAACCATGAAGGTCTGAGGACAGTGGCAGGAAAAGGTTTGTAGGTGGGGGTTGTAATTCAGACTATTTGGTATCAATGGAAAAATGAGACAAGTTTTTAGATCCACAAGAATTCTGCTGGAAATGATGTGATCTTTTTTTATTTTGGTACTTAGCACATTAGCAAATCTTATTTTCACCCAGGCATCAACACTGTTGGAAGACAATATTGCTCATATTACAGAAGCTTTTAAAAGTCTTCATGTTGAGGAAGAGTCGGTTCCTCTAAAACAGTCCAGTGTCAAGAGGTCCAAAGGGTTTGCAAACAAGAGAAAAGCAGAATTGTTTCCTAATGCGGGCTGATCCTGCATGCTTTAAGCAGTGAAACTTTCAGCCCTAATTAAGGTTTTAGGACCACCAGTATTCACTGTTTTAGTCAGACTTGGTGAATGTTTGGTACCCTGTGGGGTTCAGTGATTCTCCCTGAGTAATTTTGTGGTTGGCTTTTGTACCTAGGTATTGGTAACGATTTGTTTGTGCTTGATGCTTTCAAATGCCATGATGGCAGGCAGCGCTACTATCACCCCTGTTATGGAGAGGAGGCTGGGGACAAGACGGTTGTGGTGAGGAAAGTGATACTTAGCTCTGGGATTAATTCCTTGTTTGTCTCACGGAGCTTAGAGTTCCAGCTCCAGGGCATTTTTCAGGGCAACATTTCTGCTCAGGGATAGGTCTGACAGCAGCACTACGTGCAGCACTCCTACCGACTTCAATGAGAGCTCCTTGCAGAAAGCGAGAGTAGAATGGCCCTTGAAGTTTGTGACACAGAGTGTGGCTTGAGGAAATGTGTGCGTGTTTTGGGCTTTGGGTGTTTTTTCAATGAACGTGCTGCCAATCTAGTAGTGTTTTGGGCACTGATCCTGCTGTGCAGATTCAATAGGCACATGCATGCTGTTGAATACAGCACACTGAACATTAATTTATGGGAATTTTGTAGGCAAACTTGATGTATGTAGCAGCTGTAATAAGCATGTTTTTACAAGCTGCAAATAAGGAAAGCCCCATATAATGGCTATTGAAAGTTGTTTGGTTTTGGTTTTGTTTTTTAATAGATACTACAGATGTTATTGTTTTGAGTCATTTGCTTAATAGAAAAAGAAGAAACAACAAAATATGAATATTCAGTAACATCAACAGCTCTTTCAAACTGGCAGTTATCTTCACCAGTAGGCAAATCCTTAAGTGTCAAATTTTTGTTGGTTTGGTTGGTTGGTTTTGTTTGTTCTTTGTTTTGGGGTGGATCTTAGAGGAGGGGTTAAAAAAACAGTATTTGCCCTTCGCAAAGGGCAGAGACAGATTCAAATAGAAGCATTATTTCCAAATATTTCCTGTGGAGTTCTGATGAAGGAAAGACTGAGATCAGAGAAAAACAGGAAATAAAGGCTACTTCTGATGCTTGGATCCATCTCTCTAAATTCAGATGGCTGGGCAGAACCCGTCAAAGGTTGAACCTTAGTTCTCTGCTTCTGGTTTTAGGCTGCAGAAACAAGGAATAAAGTGATGTGTAGTCTGACCCTTTGTGACCATGGATGCTTCTCTTTTCTGTCCTAACATCTGCTCTTCTGTCCCTCTTGCTACCTCTTCAAGATACCATTATAGACACTTGAGCAGGAGCACAGTAATTAATCTACCCTGTGTGTTGTCACAGGGAGTGAACTGGTGTGTAGGAAAAATACCAAAATGAAATCCGAAGTCTGATCTTGAGGTGGGAACTTGTTCTATGATTTCCGGATCAAGTAGGGTTGTGGCATGCATGTTCAGCACTAGGGAAGAAAAGCCCAAATGCTGGGCTGCTCTTCTGCTCAGTTTAAAAGCTGAAGTGCTGTGTTATGTATGAACTTAATGGGACTGCTTTGCTCTGGGGAATTTTTTTGTGTTCCAGGAAGCACAACTGCATCCCACCTGTGGCAGAATCCTGCCACTGCTGAAACTGCCTCTCTTATGTAAATGCTAGGAAATGCTGCTACAGAACGTCATTACTTTTTTTTTTTTTTAAATAGGGTCACCTTAAACTTGCTGAACTTTCACAGCCTGAACAAGCAGGAGGACTGTGTGGAGAAAAGTGTCCCAGGGGATGTGGTTTTCGGTGAGTAAGTTCACTTGAGGCATGAGTCTTGGGTAGAGTGATTTGATTCCATTTACTGATGCAAGATTTGACAACAGCAAAAAACCCTTCGCTGTTTAATCTTCCACTAGAAAAAGAAAAAAAAAAATCAAAATACTTTTTTCTTAATAGAATAGCTAGCTGGCAGAAAACTTGAAAAATGTGAATCCCCTTCTTGATACCAAGTCACTTTGTTGATGAACAATGCTCCCAGCAAAAACTGGGAATTATACCAGACAAAGGATGCCTGGCATCATTATCTGCATTATATATCAATAGTTGTGCTTCCTTGCTTATCAAGTGTATAACCTTGTGTGTCCTTAAAGTGTAAAAACAAAATACCCACCACCCTAAGGACACCAGGGACTGCACTTCTTAGAAGCCAAGAGATATAAAAAGATTTTATTAAAATATTATGAATTATTGTTAACATATATTTACATAATTTAATTCATCCCAGGAAACATCTTAAAGAGTGAAGTACTATATACCTATAGTCATGAAGCCACCCTTTAATTTAATAATTTCCCTGCTACAATCCATCGGTACAGTAGCTCCATGTTTGGGGGATTTGCTCATTTTATGTAATAACAAGACAACTTGTGCTTGCAAAGGAAATGCCATCAGATGGAATAGTTGTCTGGTGCCATTAGCCCACTGGAACCAAGGTGTCTCCGAAAGATCCGTTTTTTGAGTGAACAGTTTGGAATGTTACAGCTAGTGGGGAAAGTGAACTGGGTCAATGGTGTTACTTGAAAATTATTGCTGTGTTAGTAACTGACATTTAAGGCTTTGATATTTCCATTACAAGCTTCTCTTCTTTTCTTGGGAGTTCTTTACTCAGAATTAATTTTGTTAGGCTGAATGGCATTAAGATAAGAAAACTGAAACTGCTTTGTGCTTCTTAAGTACAGAAGCAATCTCTGTTGAAGGTCTTTTCTCTGAAATCTGTTGCTTTTTTAGTTTGAGTCAGATCTGTAGCATTTTGCAATTAACAGCTATTAATCCAATTAGGACTTCTGACATTCTTGGTCAGTTGTTTGCACAATCACTACTTTAAGTAGAAAGCTGCTAGGAGTCTGATTACACTACTGGAAGTGAGGAGAAAAACAAGACTAAGGAAAGTAATATGTGTTAACAGTGTCTTCTAGAAAAAATCATTTATCACAGGGCCTATGACTAGAAGTAAAATCTTAGAGAATCTTGAGATAAATCAGAGGCAAAGAGAATTAGAACCTTGTGTGTGCTGTGTACAAGTGACAAGGCTTTTGCTAAAATGTCT
This sequence comes from Nesoenas mayeri, assembly GCF_963082525.1. Lineage (NCBI taxonomy): Eukaryota > Metazoa > Chordata > Aves > Columbiformes > Columbidae > Nesoenas > Nesoenas mayeri. The sequence goes on along the minus strand of NC_137563.1, from coordinate 16,259,418 downwards.
TTGTTTAGTCACAGAATAGTCTTACTTGCAAAACCATGTGCATAACCCAAATCTTCTGTTTCAGAGGAAAAATAAGGCTAATTGTGTTGCTGCCAAACAAATCTGCTTGACAGCATGTGCATTAAAAGGGCATTATGCTAGTGAGGAAACACACTGAGGAATCCTGAAAATTGCTTGTCAGGCAGCATAGCGCTGTTGGGGTGACCAGATGCTTGTGAACCACAGGTGTATTGCTTCGACTCCTTGTGGTTTTAATCTTTGAGTTTGGAAATTCCGGAACACCTGCATTTCCTGATCACATCTGTCTGCTTTGCCATCTCTATTTTCTCCTCTATCAGCTGTTTGCTACCAGATGAGCTTTAGATGAATAGCATTCACCTTACTTCATAGTTGTTTTATGGTGCTGGTTAGATGAAATAGTTCCAACAGATACTCTCAATAAGCAAAGGCCTGTACTCTCTGCAGTTCATTGAACCCATATGGATGAGAACAGCTGGAAAGATGGGTTTGCTACCTGAGGCCAATGTTTGTGTTGCCAACCGCGACTCCAGCTTGCTGACCCTTGTATAATTCATTGCAGTTGAGGAAATGTTGCTCACACTGTTCTATTTTATGATGAATGGCATTACTTAAAACTGATAGTCTTGTAAAGCAGTGGTGACTTCCCATGTCTGACAGATGTGAACAAAGAATACAGTCAATAAATATTGCTGTGTTCTAAAGGAAGATTCACTGCTCGTGGTTGAGGGGGAGGAATTTCAGTGCAAACAGAAAACAGGTGGAGAAGAAGCTGGTTTAAAATTACAATTTAGAGGTTATGTTTAAGGATGGACCTTTGTGGGGATTAATGCATTGCAGGTCTCTGAATCATTCCAGGTATAGTCCTGCAGGCACATATTTCAATCCAGTGTCATGGAACAGTTCCTGCTTCACTGACCCTCTTAGAGTAGCCAGGCAAATCATTTCAGTGACCTTGCTGAGCTTAGACTTCCATGGAATTTTCCCAGAAAGGGAGACGTGCCTCAGGAAGGCCTTCTCTGGATAATAACATTTTCTATTTAGTGCTATTGCTTTGGGGAATGTTCTTCATCCTGACATTTTCTGGTGCTTTTTTATTGATAGTTTTTTCAAAAGTAAGGTTGAGTGTTTGCATGTTTGTGTGAAAGAGTATCTGAACTACTGACCGGTATCTTTGAACCCCGTGAGATGCCCTTGGCAGACTTCGCTGTGAGCGTTTGCAGGCAGCAGCCCAAGGTTCTGGTGAGAGAGATTAGAGCTAGATAATTGTATCCATAAGAAGAGCAAAAAGGTAGATTCTTTGAAAGGTCAGGAATGTCCATGAGAAGAAGAGGGAAAGAGGAACTGAGAAGAGAAACAGCATTTTAACAGCTTTCTGTGAGAGACCCTGGCAGAAATGATTATGGCCTGGTTCCATAGTCCCTGCGTAACCTCTTGCTACCCCGTGGGGTCATAAAGATAACATTCTATAGAATGATTTGAATATCAGACCGATCTAAAGTGCTTTTGAAGTTAAGAAGTATGGATTTATATTTGTTTCCTGTTCTTTTGTGGCGTTACAATGGACCAACTGTGATATGGGGGATATTTCCCCAGAAGTATAGCTTTTATTCCAGAGGTGAAATTATCCTTCTCCATGGCCTCCATTCAAAAAACACATAAAATCTTTTTGCTAAAAGGCTCTTAATAAGGTGCCTGAAGTTAAGTCCACAGAGTCAAGAGACATTTAAGCACCTGTATAGGCAGTGGCTGAAATGAGACCTATTTTATTTTGTTGCCACAAAAAAACCCAGGAGATTAATATATACTTCGGTTTTTATCTTTTGTAGCTGAAGCTTACTATACTGTAGAAATCAGTCCATAAAAGTATGTATGAAAACCTTAGACTTGAGTGATGTTAGTCTTGCTTGTGATAGAAGGAAGGAGAAAGATAAAGGCTTCTCTCCTGTGGGATATGAACACTACAGCAGTCTGACCCTCTGCACAAAGTGGTGAGGATGTGCTCTCCCTCAGCCCTGACCTGGCCCCAGGTGGGCCAGCAGGGATGCCCCTGAAGTTGCAGGTTTAATTTAGGCAGCCCTAACAAAGTAGATCAGACGTTGGTGGGTGCAGAGAGTATGTTTGGAGTTAGGTTGAAAAAAGGCAACTAATTTGATTTTTGCTTTGGTTGTTGTTGCTAGTGTTACATCTACTGAAATAAAAGTTTCAGAACTGAAATGCAGTTGTAGTGATTTCCAGTTCTCTCTTCTCAATTAAAATGCAAATAAATAAGCCGCAATAAAAAGTAAAATAATGTGACACTAAATCAATACTCATTTGGGTAGTAACAATTCTTTTAAATTTATTGTATGGATCTGTGCACCTTGAGTTTTCGGACTAGCAAAACAATGGTTGTCTTTTATATTGTATATGAACCAGCCAGCAGAATAGAAAGAGAAACCTTATTATTATTGCTGTCTCTGGATGTCACAATTGACTGCAGCAAAGGAATGCCAAGACTTAGTACTCCTAATCTCAATTGCAGAGGTGTCCTCTGAAGACTACCGGTCATTTTTCTAGGGGTGTTGTGCCTCTGGATTTTCTTGGCTGTATCACCACTCTCTATTTGCAGGCCTCCCCACAATGGCTGTTTCATTTATGTTTGCTTTGTGGAGCTGCAGCCCAGTTACAGTTCCTGCACAGTAAATCTGGAAACAGTCTGAAAATCTTGCCCATTTTCCAGAGAGTGTGCAATGAGCATGGCTCTGAGCAGGACTGCACCTGCTGTTGGTGCCCACACTAACAAACTGTAACTGAGTTGCAGCAAACTATTCCTTCTGTGTGCAGCTGAGCCCAGAGAAGCGAGAAAGGATGAAGGGAGAAAAGAGAATGCAGAAATGGGCAGGAGGAGTGCATGGGGTGAGGAGTTTTCTCTGCTTACCAACAAGTTGAGGATCCTACTGCCCTTGTATGCTGCCTTGAGCTGGGGAGCAGTAGATGCCACAAGTCAGTGCTGTGCTTCTTCCAACATGTCTACTGTTCCATGTGTTAAGTAGGCTGTACCCCAGCATAGGGAAGATGAGCTCCATATTTGTGTCTATGTGTCATTAAAATGTATGAATATACACATACATGCAAGTGATATGACTCCTTGTGGTTTAAAAAGCAGCTAATAGCTGAGAGTAATCTAAGCAAGTAAGGTCAGGGGAAACGTATTGATTTTATGTCACACAAATGTAGGCAGAACATGGAAGCATTAAATAATGTTTCCCAGGGCACTTTTCAGTGTGACCAGCTGAACCAGAAGAGCACAACATATTTAATGATCTGTAGAACACAGCTTCCTTGAGGTCAATAATGTGTACTTAACCTTTAGGCTTTCCATGTTGTCTGCTTGTCCAGTTGGTTTATGAAGTGTATGTTAACATGATTGGGGATTTAAGGCAGTGATAACTTGATCTCTCAAACATTAACTGCTGCTGCCCGTAAATGTTGAACAAATCCATTGTGAATTCTGCCTAGGTTTTCCTGGTACAGCCTGCAGCGATTGTTGTTTCTCATACACAGCCAGGCTGCTCTGAATGCAAGTCAGTAGTATTTAGAATGTGAACACTAAGATCCATATTTAAGGCTGTTTTAAATTTAACTACATTAGTGGATAGTCAATGCAAAATAATCTGTTCTGGCCTTAAGCCTTTGTCAGTGGACTCATGCTTATTTGGTGGCACAAATAATGATTAATTTGTTTTAAAGAACAAAATCAAGTAAGAAATAAAGGCAGAACTTCAGTTAGCAGCAAGCATACCTCAGCTAAGAGAAGACTAAAGATTTTTATGAAGTGATCCATATTAGACGCTGAAGTCTAAATTCAATAATTTAATTGGCAATTGAAATTAGCCTTTCTTATATGAAAGCTAAAATCAGGCCTTTACTCAGCCTTGGCGTGCAAATGGGAACCCCATGTCCCATGTCAAAGAATTACCATCCCCCTGAAGCAGGCTGGAAAAAAAAATTAATCTGATCTTATGCAGCAAGATTATGCCTGTCCCTGTGGAAGGGTCACTGAATGAGGTATCCCAGTGCATCAGCAGTACTCATGCAAATAACTTTAGGGTATGCTCTGACTTTTAGTATGTTCCTGCAATTCTAATATGGGTGGGTCTTAGCTATCTTCAGAGGACAAACATGCAAAGTGCAACATCTAAAATGAATTTCTTCAAAGCTGACTTCAGTTTAGGTGTTCCTTCAGGAGAGGAGACACATCAGATGCTTCTTCTCAATGTTACTGTCCCTTGAAATTAGAGGAGATGAAGTGTGGTGGTGGTCAGAGCTCTGATTGACTACCACAAAAGAGCAAATTCTGAGTGTCCTTTGCGCTGCTTCCTCCCCTTCTCCACAAACAGATGTGTAGACTTGCTGCTTTGGGACTTAAACCCACAGCTGAGTTACTGCAGCTTCATAAGCTCTATACTTTAACTTTTTAAAGTATAGTACCTATACGTATAGGGTCTATATTTTAACTTTTTTTTTTTTTTTTTTTTTTTTTTTTTAAGTATGGAGCTCGTAGTCAATAGGCTGTGAGTTCTGTTTCTGCCAGAAGGTTGTGTGTGGCGAGAACTCAGTCTGAACTCAGCAGAGCACTGAACATCTGCCTTCATGTAAGCAGCAAGTAGCCACTTTGATTGCCATAGAATTGCTGTCTTGTTTCGGAAATGAGTTCTTTGCTGGCTAAGGGCTCATCAGTGGCATGGAACTACAAACTTCACGTGTGCATTTGCTTCCCAAGTAAATTAAAGAGCATGATCGTATTTTCAGCAGAATGTCCTCTTTTCCCAACTCCAGATGGTTGGCAGGAGGGAAGAGGAAGAAATTATTGAAATTTGTCCTGATATCTAGAAGATTTTATAGAAGCATTGTGACTTTTAATTTTTTTTCCATCCTCTCTAAATCAGAGTAGTGTCTCTCTGGCTTGCTTTCTGGAAGACTGAATCAAAGTCACATCTAAAATTTTAAGGCTATTTCAAAACACAGATCAAATTAGTATGGCTGCCAGTTTTCCTGTTCCATTTCCTTTTAATTTTCACTCTTTCTTTATATTTTTGAGTGAGCTATAACTACTGTTTATTTGCAACTGACTGATTTTTTTTTCAAACAGAATTTGCAATGTAATTTGAGTGTTTGGTAACTTGTTAGAAATGAGGGTGTGATCCTATGAGAACTTTTGCCTGGAGAAAGGACTGTTTCCGTATGAGTAGTTCTATCAATTTATTCCTATATACAAACATTTCAAGGATAGAGCCATAAAGTTATATTGTATGTACATTATGCTGAGCCTTTCAGGGGAGTTTTTCTCCCAGGAAGAGAATACTTCCCCTCAGTGCCCTTTCCCCCTACAAGTAATCTGTCACTGTATAATTAAATGAGAAAGTAAATAATGTTATTATTTCTGAGCATGGACACAGTGCACACAGTAACAAATCAGATGCAAAAAATAGTTGATGAGAGGATTTGTAGAGATACTTGATGCAAAGTTTGAAGTACAGTACAACCAGATACCCGCTCTATATTGGCTGCCATTGTAATTAAAAGTATAAATGTTTCAAGATGAATACAGCCTATTAGTAAGATTTTAGGAAACAAAAATTTAATTTATTCACATTCGATATGGTCTGTAAATGCCACCATTATATGCCTTCCTCTGGCCTTTGATTAGCTATGGATTAATAAAACTTTTATACCTTCTTTGTCAGCCTCATTTTGAACTCTGTTTTTGCATACTGTTACTATTAAATAAATGAATTAGTGTCCAGAAATGTGTCATGCATATTACCTAGCAGCAGGAAGCATAATACAGTGGTCAGCTCCCCAGGAGCATTATAAATCCTAACACGCTTGGTAACCTGCTCATGTGGACCTATTAAAAGCTTGATGATTTAGTGAAGCAGTATTTGTGCTTAACAATGGAATTTTAGTTAATTCAAAACAAAGTAAATCATTTCCAATTACAGTATTTGAATATTCACAGTAGCTATACAAGGATATGTAATGTTGCCAGGAAAAAAAAAAGGCATTATGAAGGTTCACTGGAGTTTAGCGTTTCGAGTGGTTGTGGTATCTCAGCATTAAATGAACACAAGTGTTTGTAAAACATGTTTATTTGACATAGCTGCTTCACTAGAAAAATTAAGGAGCTAGAGCCTGGAATGGGCAAAACTATTTCCAGAGACTGTGAAGACTTGTGTGACCAGGAAGGCTCCTGAAGGTGAAGCATCAGCAGTAACAGGAGAGCCACCCAGCTGAGGGCTGACAAAGGGTGTACTGCGGTGTGTACAAACAGGGCAGTGGTGACCATCAGTGATATGTGAGCAGTTTAATGGGATTTGTCAAATCTGGGCTGGCCACACACCTCACAGCAGGGCTCGCAGGTGCTCTGAAGCTGCCGCTGTTGAGACAGTGAGGGAGAATGTTGCCGAGGCAGCTGTTGCAGGAGGATGAGGGATTGATGGGGAGCGCCAAGATCTGTGAAATGTCCTACAGTTTCTTTCATGGTTAACCAATGTACTATGTATATATATACGTGTATATACACAAATGCACGTGCATGTTATTTATAGTAGGTGGAAGATCAGATTGGCCCTTCTGAAAACAGGCTAACGTTTTCCAAATCTGTGTTTTCAGTACAGATTTTTAGAGATGTGGCTATGCCTTAAAATGTTGATATGCTTCAAGAAAGGTTTTTCAGTGCACTTAAGAGCCCTGATTGATTTTGCTAGGAATTAGGGTCTCAATTGCTTCCCTGAAATACCAGTTTGGTGCTTATTTACAGCCATGGACTATTCTGTCTGTCTGTTTGCATGTCCATCAGGTTGGCACCTGCAGCCTCATTTGAAGTCATGGAGCTTAGGCTTTGAGGTACTTAGATTGCTTTTGAAAATATGACTTGGGCTTTTAAGTTCTGTAGAGTGGTTTAAACCAAATCTGGTATATAGGCCGTCATGAAGCTATGAAACCCAGTGCATGTGCTACTGTTGTGTGGTGAAAGTAGAATGAGGCTGACAATTGCTTAAGTATCTGTGGTTTTGTTTTAAAAATGCTGTTGAGTCCCAATGTATGGACTGTAATGCAGTTTATTACCATTTTTCTTGTGGATTAATCCCTTAATTCTGGTTATAGGTCTTGAGTAACGCTGCATGCATTTCAGCTTCCTTTTGATTGGTTGGTCCCATTGAATAGTTAGGTTTTAGTATTCTTAAAAGGGGAATAAAGGAACTCACAGAAGGAAGTAAATTCTGGAGGTTTATGAAAACATAATTTCTTAAGGTGGGTGGAAGGTAACCAAATAAACCTCATATGGAACAACAGAACTGCATGAAGAGATCTTATTAACTATACGTCTGCTCAACTGACCTGCATTGTGTGGTGCAGACTGAGGGTGGAGGAATAGGCGAAGCGCTAATGTCCAGGTAGCTTTTATATCTTCATTTATTCTCATTGCATTTTACAAATTTATTCTGACAATGTTTTCATTAATGAGTGACATCTGCTATCTTCAGCTACAGTTATAGAAACCTGTTGCTGTTAATTTGGATTACAAGTATCTGTCTGCCTCTTGCAATTTTTGGGCCATGATTCCATTAATAACCTTAAAAATACCGGTGTTTGCTCCTTGTGGCATGTTGGTCTCAGCATAATGATTTTTATTTGAAGATAATGTCAGTCATGTGATATTATGAAGTTATTAAAAAAATCCTGAGTGGAGAGATTCAGGAATAGATTTGTCATTAGAAACAGTGTGTTCTTGCTAAAGTCTGTAATACGAAGTCTTGTACAGTATCCTCAGAAGGGTTTCTTTGTTCATTTTGGCTGTCATGTTACCCAATATAGCCATGTGCTGCATGGCAAATTAACAATCTTACAGCCACAGAAGTAGATCAGTGAAGGCTGACATATCATATAGGAGGAATAAATCAGGACAATAAGGTATCAGTATAGGGATGCTATAGACGGTAAAAACTGAGGTGATATTCACTTGTTTAAAAAACTATTTAAATGCCAAGGAAAAGTTCTGTGCAGGTTCCTGCTATGTCCTGGGTATCTCTAAAATAAGGATTGGCACTTGATGCTCAGGGTGCTCAAGGGGTTGTCCGTGCAGATGGCTGCCAATTGCATTTGCAGTTTTTGGCTGTATGTGCATTTGTGAAAACTGCTATGGAGGTGTGACCTCAAAGGCATTCAGAAGAGTAAAGTGGTCTTAATTAGCAGTCATTCAAATAAAATTCTAGGAGACTTATAAATAAGTCTTTCTCTCTTCACTAGTCTTGCCACCCTTTTTTAAAAAATATAATTTAATTTCATTTTTTAAACTTTTCTCAACCCTGGAGCCATGCACTTAAGCAGTGCAGTTGCTTGGAACAGTCTTCTGTTTAGCGATGGTGATAAGGGAGTTTGTATTAATGTGTAATCACCTTAGTAGGAAACAGCTGGTGAGAGACTACACGGGTTTGTGTGGCAGGTGAGTCTGCAGGCACTCTGAAGTCAGCGTGCTGTGGTAACAGGAGTTTGCTGCTCTCCCTGGATAAAACGCCTAGCTGACAGACAGACAGCAAGTCTGTGCTCTAGGAATAGAATATACCTGGTGCATGAGGGAGGCAGCTGGCTTCTAGAAGGAAATGTTTGTATTGCTGCAGTCTGCATTTCCAAGGACACGTTTCTTTTGTGCAGACTTTGAGGCCTAGATCAGAGGCAAAGGGTGAGTGATTTCATTTTGAAATCAATGTGATTGATACTAGGGTGTATATCTGAGAGTGGGCCTGTGCCTTGGCTGTGTTATATTTTAGTGGTAACTAAGCAATTGTACATGGCCATATTTTGCCTGAAGTCACTTAAATTCTGCTGGCACTGACAGAAATTCTGAGAACTGCCAGAATGTATATGAAGTAACTGTCTTTTATTCCTTTATATATGTGGCCTGTAATGCTGTAAATTTTCTGTAATTTGTTCTCATTCCCTCTGATCACAAGCCACAGACTGTGTGGAAAGGGAGGATAAGGGTAACCAGCATCTAAGGGGAGGGGAGGAAATCTTTGCTGTGACTCTAACAATAATTATTTATGAAGTTTAGCTCTATTTTTCCTGTTTGTTATATTTGTGGACCAATCTCAAGCAGTTCTCAGAGCATTCGTGATTAGGGCTGTGTCATGTAAGCTAATGTGGTTGTTAAAAGACAAATAAGCTTTGAAGCTTCTATTGAGGCTCATTTGCTCCTGCAGAACAGGAAATGTTCTGGTCTAAAAGCTGCTGAAGAACATGTATTATACTTTGTACAACCCTTTTTAATGTTAATGAAACTTTACTAATGCATGGTCAAAGGAAACGAACACAAATAGGTTAACTGTAGCCAAATGCATTAAATCAAATATAGCAAGTATGATAATTATCCATTCATTGTTGTTTCAGAGTTACTCTTGATTATCTAAGAAATCTTACAAATTAGAAAATGAATTATCCATCAGTCTCTTAAAATACATGAATTTGAATAATACATATAAATAAGAATACAGAATGTATTTCAGTCTCTTGATTTCTTGTTCCTGTGAGACCAAAGCTAACAGGGCTTTCTATAAAAATAAAATAGAATAAAAATAATAATTGCAGATTAGGTAAAACGTGGTCAGGGTATATAGGATTTTGGAGCCACAATTCCATTGTAAAGTAAATACTCTTTTAAGGTCTCAATTACTAAAGTAAAACCTTTGTTTATACATAATACTGGTGGTTAATCCAACATAAGCTTGTTCTGCTGGTCTGAATTTAAGAATATTGATGGTACAATTTTGTACTAGCAGTGTTTATTCTGGACAAGATAACATACATCGACAGCACTCCAGGCTTCTGCAGGATCTTCCTATAAACAGCATAAAATTAAGTGTGAATCCAGCCTGAACGTCTTCTCATATGCTCTACCACCTTTGACAGAAGCGTGGTGATGGAGATGCTCACAAAATGCAAGTGATCATGGAGCTAGGACTCTGAAATTAAATAGAGAATCCCAGCCTCTGAACTTCCAGAAGGATTTCTGTTGTATGCGAGTAAAAAGCTAAAACCCTTGAAAAGCCTTCAAGATCCCTGCTAGTAAGCTGTCCTGCCTGCAGGGCTCTTTGATGTCACGTTGCCTGTGCAGCCTAAAGTTTTTGTCCAGCTCATTCATCAGACAGATCTTTCTCTATCTGAACAACCTTTCACTTCTCAGAAGACTCAAACATGCTGTAAATTCTGCATGAATTGGCTTTGAGAACTCTGGAATTTTCTCAGTGATGATAGTCATAAGACCCGTCTGTTTCAAAGCAGCAGAACACAGAAGTAGAAATTGCAGTTTATTTGTAAAACTAGTTAATATATTGCTTATACATACCAACAAAGCTAATAAGCTGCAATTATGCTTTGCATTTGATCAAACGTAACGATCTGAATTTCTATGCCTACCTATGAGATACAACATGCTTTTTTTAAATCTTTGACTTCTGTTGGAGAAAACTGAAGCTGTCCACTGCATTCAGATGCACCAGTTAGTACTCTCCAAACTGAATTTGTTTAAGCTCATTTTCCCCTGGCTATTTAAAGATTTTTTTCTTCGTAGTACCTTATGTCTAGGTATGTGTGTCTTTCTGTGTATGGATGAGAAATTTGTTCCCAGTTGTGTAGGAAACATCTGTAAAAAGTATATATTTCACCGACAGTGGCAGCATGCCAGGAATATACCACAAGTATTGCTCTCGAGGATGCATGTTTGCCTCAGCTCACACATGGCATGTAGGGGAGGAAAATCTAGCGGCAGTTTAATGCATATTTACAAGATACACTTCTTTCTTCAGTGTGGTGTAATGAGTACCCAATGTGCAGTTTGTTTCGTTGTTGAAAGAGCACTTGTGGAAACACCAAATGAAACAATCATGCTAAAATATTGTAATCTATTCCACAGGGTGCTGTTCTTCAAGGGCTTGGTGATTAGAGGTTTTATTTTCATCCAGCAAATGTTATTTATTCACACGAAAGTCCTGCAAAGAGACCGAGAGACTTAAACAGTCTGTTAGTTCAGGAGATGGGGTAGGGTTGTGGGTTCTATGAAGAGACCTGTCACTGAAGTTACATCGAGCATTGGGGAACCTCCTCAGACTTTGTACCAGAGCTGTGCTTTGATCATGTGCATAAATAGGTCTTCTGCAGAGTGGTTAATTCAGTCATTTTTATTGATAATTAGAACTGACAAAGAACAGATCAATGCAAATCATAAGGATGGAAACATCTGGGACTCGGTTTAATGTGAATCCCCCAAATCCTCCTTAGCGGTAACCACACCACATGTACAAAACAGAATTCACAGTTGTTTTTGCAAATGCACAAATTAATACATCATAAAATATGAAAAATAAGGCTTTAAATTGATAGGAAAGAACTGGTGCAGATGTTACAGTTCCTTCGTAGTTCAGATCTTGCAAGTGTGACTGTGCTGGAACATGTGGGTGGATTAAAGGCTGGCACTGAGCTTGGGCACTTGGCTGGGCATGGGCTGCTTGTCCACACTTGGAGCAATGCTTTAACAATGTTTTTCTGACACTCGAAAGGCTCAGATTGCTGTTGGTTTGTGTGGGCTGGTGTTTGTGTGGGGTTTTTGAGGGGAGCTTGGTTAGTTTGGTTTGGTTTTTTCCTCCCTTTTCCCTTTCCCAAGTGGCTAATCAAAGACACAAAAACCCTGCCCTGGTCTGAGCAAATGGATGAGAGGAAGTTGGAAGCATTTAGTGAGAAAGAAAGTCAAACCAGGATGAACAAAAATTTGATTTCACTCTTAATTTGTTTTTTCCTATATTTTCTCACATGTTTTCAATTTCTTACAGTGAAGAGAACTGGAAAAAAAAAAAAAGTTGGATTTGTTTTTTTCCTTCTTCCTTTTTTTGTAATGGAATTTTTCATGTCTGCTGTCAGGAAATAATTTTTCAGACAATGAAGGAAATCTTGCAGTGTTTGGGTATGGTGCTTAAAATACTTCAATTTAGAATAATTTTGGAAGGTTCAGCTGGAAGAAGAGGGTGGGGAAAAATTGAAGGAAAATTAGTTGTATACGTACTTTCATATTCAGTCACAAGATAGAGGTGGGAGACAGCATAAGACTTGGGTTTTTTTTAAAAAAAAAATGGAAATAAACCAAACTAAATTAAAAAACAATTTAAAACAATTGAAGCAGAAATAGATTATTCTTTTCCCTAAAAAAGTTGAGATGACTTGTTGATGTTTTGTTGATAGAATCTTGTCTTTCAGTAGGAGGGTGTTTTTTCCCCCCTTCTCTGTAATGGATTGATACAATCTCCATGTAAGTTAGGAACAAGCACTCTTCACATAGTTTTAAGTGAGACTAAGAAAATCTAAATGACTTTACTATGATGACAAAGGCAGCCCAGCAGAGCTAAGACCAGATTCCTTATCTGCGTCCCAGACTTGTGCTTTTTCTGGCTTGCATTCCTTGGAAAGGAAATTCTTATGTAGTCTTGGCCATTTTTTTGGGCTGGTTTCTGTTTGCGTTTTTCTGGCCTTCTAGGTAAGAGTTTAATGCATACATGGTCAGGTTGGGTATTTGTCGTGAAATACATAGCACTTTTCAGAGGATCAAATGTGTTTTTACGATGATGAGCATCAGTAACTGATGGAGCTGTGCTAGAATAGCAAACTTTTGATTCCAGCGCTATTTCAAATTTTGTTCGACTTGACGTTTCAGGGAGTTATTTCTTTTTGGACGTCCCCTCTGCCTTGTATGTTACTGCCCAGGTTTGCAGCTTGGCTGGCTTCTTTTAGTCCTGTACCTTCTAAAGTGTCATAAAATAGTGTTTGTTTAGGAGTAACCAGAGTGGTTGTTTTTTTCTCCTTTGTTCTGGCTCATTAATAAATGCCTTATAGCATCTTTTGAAATCCAAAGGAAAATAAAAAATGAAAAATTCTGCTCTTAACCTAGAGAAAGCAAAACCCCTATTTTAGTGTCGGTTGTCATAGTGTAAAAATCATTAGTCAAAAATAAAACTTTAAGAGACAATATCCTTAGTTTTGTCACTAATATAAAACAGTACCATCTATTAAAAGTGTAAATTGTTTCTTGCAGACTTAAAATTGCCGGATACTGCAACAAAATCATGTGTGTGTTGGTTTTTATTATTAACTCTAGCTTTGAATTAGAATTCCCTATATTACAGCTTGGAGCTAAACTCTGTTTACAAAACAGTATTTACACTTGACTAATTTTGCAGATCAAACTAATTAAATCAATTAAACTGGTGATTAACCAAATGAAGGCTGATTGCAAAAATTAGTGGGTTTATTTTGGAGGACTGGAAGTAAGCTAATTACTGCAGTGATTACTTGAACCTGGGGTACTCTAAATGTGGTATAAATTGAAACCTCATAGTGAATTAGACTGGGAATTCATTACAGTTTAAAGCACTGTTAATACTATTCAGGCTGCTACTCCTGTGGGAAAATTTCACTCAGTATTTTGTATACTGATAAACAATCATTTAGTCTGTGGCCTGTTAAATAACACCAAGCAATTTCACACAGTATTTTTTCTTGTCGCTGAGTCACAATTCTATCTCAGGAAAATGTCGCTACTAAAACTGTCAATCAGGTTCCTGGACATTGCATGATGGGAAATGTAGTCCAACTAAATCTAGCTCCATCATAATGACACAAAGTGTTCTAGTTTCATGTGGTCACTACAGCGCCTTCTGAGTTGATGTCCTAACCTGTTTGCTATCTCTGACTGTTAGCTTGGTGCACAGAAGAAATGGGGGTTTGGTTCATTTGCCCTGCACATCCCTCAACTGTTGGCACAGAAGAATTGTGCTAGTTCAGATTTGTTGCATTTCACACTCATATGCTGGAATGCAGTGCTACAGAAGGATTTTAGAAGAGGAAAAAGATCTGCTAGATTACTTGCTCATTTTGTTTGCCAATGTAAGCTATTCCCTGTAGTATACTTCCTAGGCTATTTCATTCCTCCTTGCATCGCCAATTAACAATGGAATATAAATGTCTACTAAAAATGACCTATATTATAGAGTTCCTTCAAGCACATCTTGCAAGGGGGTTAATGAAATTGCACAGAATTAAAATAGAAAAACTTCAAAGAGCTGGAGTATTATGGAGTTTGTGACTGTTTAATGTTATGAATATTGTAAACATGCTTTTTTAAGCTAGTTTTCTAAGATCTTCCGTTACACACCTCATTCAGCAAAGGCTTTGGTTTCAGTCCTCATTGCTCCAATGAATGCAGCCACCAGAGATCTATGCTGCATAACAGGCTTTTATTCTGCACACTTTTCCTGGTTTGGCTTATTTTCTCACACACGAGTACAGCTCCCACTTGCTTAAAACCAAATTTCAGTAGAACAAAAGACAACTCATTACTTCATTTTGCTATCAACAAAGCAATGTACCACTACAAGCAAAGGCATGATGTAGGCCTCTTGAGCATTCTCTTCTGAAACAGTTTGCTGGTGATAAGGAAACAGCTTTTTTTTAACAAAAAACCTAATTTAAAGTATAATAGTTTTCTCTGTAGTTGTCTATTTGGGAATTGCCCATTATAATTTTATTTTTTAGTTTAAGTGCATTTTATCAAGAAGAACTTCAGACATACAAGAAAAGAATATAAGGTTGTTAGAGCAGGTAGCAAGTCCCAATGAAACCATTTGGCTGTGCAAAGTAGGATCAGATCAAATCAGCTGGGGAAAAAAATCTGAAATGAGATTTTAGCTGTGGGGGAATGCGTGAGGTAAAGGTGGTCGCGATGGGACAGGAAACTTGGTGGGACGTTTCAGAGGCTCAGCATGAACTTGTGGACCGAAGGCAGCAGTAGGGAGGATTTCAGTTGCCTTTTGGCTGGGATCTGGTGTGTTAAAGTGGGCAAACGTTGCCATCTGTGTGCAAACCCCACCTGAGCTCACATCTCTGTGTGAAGGCAGGATCTGGTTCTACATGGAGCATAACGCTTGGTGCTTCATTATGAAAATACAGTGTACAATGAGAAAGCAGCAAAGGGAGCCAAAACATAAGAACGGCTGCAGGAAGGGGACTATGACCTGCCATGAAAGGGGTGAGGTGTGTGAGCTTTGACAAAAGAAGGGTGTCCTGTGACGATGGAAGCTGAGATGTGTTCACAAGCACTGAGCAGCTATTAGCTCTGAGAAAGAAGAGAGCTTCTTCAGTGTTGTACTGCAGTAGTGTGAAACAGCAGAGCACATCACAGCAAAGCAAAGGGAATTTCCAGAGGGGCTTTCTCAGTCAGGGCCCTGTGGGGCAGTGAGGGAGCTGGGGCGGGGGCAGAGGGAAGCTGGGGCCCATAGTGCTCCCTCTGTGCTCCGGCCCAGTGCTGGAAAACACACCTGGTGGCAAAAGCACTGAAAGGACACAGGAAGGTGGACTTTTCACTATGATATATCAGTTTTAGGGTTTTTGTCTAACTGTATCCAAGTATGTTTTCTGAGAAAAGATGTAGAAATACCAAGATGCTTCATACCAGTATGTATAGATAGTTTAAAAAGAAAATTACATTCTGTTGCAGGCTACTCATTTCTTGAGCAGGTTTCTATTCCCATATGAATCTCCTTTTTCAAAAACATAGGCAGATACTCAACTCTGTGAATGTCACATGTAAAATATATTATGTCTGGGTCTTTTATTGTTGTTGTTGTTAGCAAATAACTTGTCTTCCCTGACTGTCTTTGCAAGCCAGGAATTTTATTTCTTATGAAGAGGGAGTTTTGTTAGTTTGTTTGTAATGGAATGAGAAATAAATTTAGAAATGCAGATTACTAGCTGAGTGCTTTAAGGGAGAAAGATATGCATATGAAGTACAAGGAAATGCCAGCCTTGATTGAACACTATACCAAAATAAAACATTTTCTCACACTCTAAGCTCATGTAAAATTCCTTCTAAAGCTGATTAAAGCAGAACAAACTATATGGTGGTTTGTTCTTATAAAGTAACTCAATACAACTTGTCATTATTTGAATAGATCCAAGTGACTATCAAATTTTTTTTTTTTTCATGAAGCAGTTCTTTGGCAGTTAAATTCTGCAGTATAAATCTGACACAAGTTTACCAGACTTGAGGAGATTTGACTGGGATAAGTTTGCTCCACAGTGTCCATTTTCAGCTGTGCTCTATTATTCAATCCTATAGTAGAAACAGAATATCACCCTGGCAGTTTCAAAGGGTTATTATTCATTTATATTGTGTTACCACCCAAAGTGTTCATCTAGATTGTATATGTGGGATTTCCACAAGAGCTTAGCAGACAAGTATCTGAAAAGATGGGGAGCTGGAGGAAAGCATTCATTAACCAACACGACAAAGGCCTATGAAGTAGTTCCAGTAACCCTGCCTAGAGTAAAATTGGTGAAGAAAGAGGTGTGCACACTCTTAATAAATCCATCATGTAAAAAATGCATTATTTTTCAAGGATTTAGCGATATTATTCAAAACGTGCTGAAGTGGGCAGGATATCCCAGGAGTAATTGTGAATTATTAGGTCATAGGGACCTCATTGCAAACTATTTGCAAAACTTAATTGGTGTAATAAATAAAAAATGCATGCAAATTAGGCTACTTTCTGAATTAAAGGAATCTGTTATCCAGCATTGCAAAGATTCATCCTCATTTAAAAGCAGTTTTCTATACAGTTTGAGATAGCCATGTTTTATATCTGTCCTGAAAAAAACAGATGGTATTTAACTAAACTTGAACCAGCCAACTAGTGGTGTCTGATAAATTTCAGCCTGTAGTGCAGGATGTCACTTGCAGGGTGACACTGGGTTCCAGCAAGAGTGTAGTGGTATCTTATTTAATTTAGTATGTAGAATAATGTCGTTAAGGAAGGTGACCAAATGAGCAGACCTATTTGCTTTATTCTGTCTAAAAAGACTGCTTCAGTACCGAGGCTAAAAAATTAGTAGCTGTGAAAGTTCTGTTGCAAATCCTGTTATTTATTGTATTATTTGCTATTCATGTAGAATTCTAGTAGTGGAAAGAAGAGCACTAATGAGTGTAGCTGATTTCATTACCCTAGATATAAAATAGAGAGCATATAGGCATGTAATGACTTTGTATCCTAAAGCAAAACCTGAAGGAATCAAAGTGGAGAATCTCTTAGAGTAAATATAAATAGATAGATATGAAGAAATAGTTAACATTCTCTGCCTAATATCATCGCTAGACTCAATAACACTGTCTCGTCATCAACGCCAAATCAAGTATTACATCTGCTTTTTTAAAGCAGTTGATTGAATGAATACAAATGTCTAGCTGTTGTCACTTGGGATAGCACTTGATATATCCCATTTTCTAGACTCTAATTATTCCATTTGTAGACATGAATGCCATTTAGATGTAAGCTAATTCAGCATGGTAACTCAATTAGATTTGTACTGACTAGGATTTATGAAACATCAATGGATTCTTGGTGAGACCAATGGGACTACTGGTTATTTATCCCTAAGTCTTACTGATTCTGCCTCTCAGGAGCTCAATTAAACACGCCAGTGATGAGAATGTTCTGTAACAGTAGTCTTTCACAATTAGACTAAGATTTTTGTAAAGCGTATCACATGTAAAGCAGGGCATCATGTATTATGCAATACAAAGTTCTCATCTGACTAGCTCATGACGTTGAATGGTAAAAGAAATCCCCATTATTGCTTTGTTAGTGTAATTGTAAAAAACAAAACTCAAGCTTAAGTTCATATGATGAAAATTCTGCTTTGCTGATCAAAAAAGTTAAAATCAAACTGTATTTATAAAATACTTACTGGTATCTGCATCTTGCAGGCTATAGATATGTTTCTGTACTAATGTAGATCCCCTTGGAAACCAGGAGTTCCTTGTGGGGATTTAGAGGTCTCTTTACACTTGACCCTGGGATCTTATGTTTGTTCCTTTTTAGGAATATACTTTTTGGAGTTAACTTAAGTAGCAGGAATGCTCACTGAAATTCCAGGTTTTAAACAATGGCAAGAGACCAGGAGAATTAATCTGCATTCATTGTCATTTGGTGTTTCAACTTAACATTTGATGGAGTCGTGCTTTCACCTGACCGTAACAACAACAAAAATGCAGTGTTTGATTATTGTATCCTGACAACAGAGTGCTGTGGAGTTGGTCATTAGCAAAACCTACACAGACAATCTCAAATAGAGAGCAGTATTCGTTCAACTTTTATTCTGTTACTGATTATACAGCTAACTTTATGGAATACACAAAGCCTTGATTCCTTCAGCATGCCCTGCCAAGAAAATATCCAGTCTCCCTGTTTGCTACAAATATCTCCTAATGAAATATTGGGAGTCTTGGCAGTTGTGCATGGATAGATGGAGTGTAGTTCTTGTAAATCCAGAGTCAAGTGCTTCATCAGTCAGCTCTACACTCTACAGCTGGCAAAACTGGACAGGCTGGATGTAGGCTTGTGCATGACCCAGAGTACAAACACGCAGCTGCTGTCTGTGCTGAGGGTGCCCTCAGAGCTGCTCAGCTGCTTACCCCCCTGGCAGGGTCAGGGAGAGAAGTGGGCAAAAGTGAGAGAACTTGTGGGTTGACAGTAAAGACAATTTTAATAGTTAAAGCAGAAGCTGCACATGCAAGCAAAGTCAAGTAAGGAATTAATTCACTGCTGCTGTTTTCAGTAAGGCAGGACTTACTGTTACCTGGGCAGACAGACACCATCATTCTGAAGGTCCCCTCTGCCTCCTTCTTTCCTCCAGCTTTTGCTGCTCTCCTGGCTGTGTCGCCTCCCAGCCTCCTGCACCCCCGGTTCACTGGAGGGCAGAGTGAGAAGCAGAGAAAGCCTTGATGTTCTGTGAGCACTGAAACCTCGGGGATATGGTCAGTGCTGTCCAGAGTCCCTTTGCATTATCTGTCGTTTATGACTGAGAAGCTGTTCTGGAGGAAATGATTTTTGGTAAGGCTCACTCAGTACTGGCAAATGAAGCACCGGCATAACTTCAGAAATATTATCTTGCTTGACTCCTGCTTAAAAGTGAAACAGAGGGTTAACTTGAAATCTACATTAAGCCTGTGTGCCTATGCAGAATGCACCCAACTTTTGCAGAGTGGTGGAGGAAAATCAGCACATGGATTTTTTTATTAGAATTTTTTAATTTCAGTAGGTGGCTTACATAATCTTCATACAGATAAGACACTGACTAATCAGTGTGCATTGATGGAGTAGTCGAAGCATCTCCAGAGTTACCTGCATGTATTAAAAAAACTAAACAAATTGGGCAGCACGCTCAGTCTGATAAACGCTGTAGGCTTTTGCAGGTGTGGTGTTCAGGGTATTGATGTAATATTGCATCAATTGCAGTATACATAGAACTAGGAACAGATAGGTCACACCGGTCTGTTAGCTATGAAATGATACTGAATTCTGCGTGCTAAAAAGCCAGGTTTGAATATAAATATGACAGCTTAACTGGCATGGCAGCTGCTGAAAAGTGAACATATAAAAAAGTTCTTTTACGTTGAACTATTTCATGGAAGGGTGGTGTTAGAAGGGACTGATGGCTGAAGTGATTGTAGCTGAGTTGCACTGTTTAGATGCTGATTTTCTGTACCACGTGCTGGTTTTTTCATCCGATATACAGCAACATGATTATCCTGGTCTGTCACTCTGCAGTTTATACTGTTAACTCCAGTTGTGCACCTCAGTGGTAGTATCTATACTTTCTGCCTTTTATGAAGCTATCTTCCAATTTAAAAAACATCCTGCTACTAAAATCTTTTTAGCTTGTTATTATTGAAAAGCTGTTTAAAAGAAATATAATAAAATAATTATTCACTTGCCAGAGAGTTTTTAGACCACCATATCTGCTGTCTTGATTTTTGCTGTTGCTTTCACATAAGGTAAGGCCAGTGTCTTCTCACACTGGGACAACTCATCATGGCTCCACATCCAAGAATGAATTAATTACGAAATTCATAGTAGATTTCAGTTACAGTACTTTTTGCGCAAAATAAAATATTACTAATCTTAGTGCAGGGTAGTAAAAAACTTCTGATAAATATTCAATGTGTTGAAAAAATTTTGGTGGTAACATTTTCTTGAAAAGTGTGGGTTTTTTTAATGAAGGTTTGCTTGGGAGAAAAGAACTCTAAAAAGTTCAAAAACTCAAACCTTGTCAAAATGGAATATACAAGTTTTCGTATTTAAAAATATTTCCTTTTATGTAAACAATATATAAGCTGGAGAATGAAGTGTCAGTTGAAACATTAATTTTTTCGTTAAACAAAAGACTTTAAGCCGAATCTGTTAAAAACAAACAAAACCAACAAACACAAGAGTATTTGAAAACATGTGTATTTTGTTCCTGTTGGGAATGAGCATATACTTTGACATTTGTACAATAGTCCCAAAGTAGAAATGGCAATTTTTCCCCTATCTACTAGAGTTTGAATAATTGCAATTCCAAACTCAAACTGTAGATCCAGAGCCACAGCTGGACCCAGCTGTATTTGTTGATATACTTTATGGATTAGTGCCAAACAATTAAGATTGGTTTACCTCTCAGTGCTTTTACCACAGTAGACTACAGTAACAACTAAAATAAGCATTGTCAGGAAATGTGGCTTTAGAGTAATTGGCTCAGGGCTTTTCAGACGTGGCTCAAATCTTTCCCAGTTAAACGCTGCAGAAATGACCCAGGGCAATGGCAGGGAGCAAGTGCTGGTAAATCTCAGCAGTACCATCTCAGTCACTATTTCCGTTGGCAAACTCAGCAAACAGGCCAGATTCCAAGGCTTGGAAACCTGAGCTACAGTGCATAGATAAGGCTGGATTTAAAGAGAGGTTTCTGTGCCTGTGCAGTAATGCTTTCTATCGCAGCCAGGACTGAGCCACTGGAGCCTACACCCGAGCTTCAGGAATGCAAGATGGGAGCTTCTTGGAATTTTACTTTCTCTTCAGCTCAATAAGAGGTGCACTTTCTGAGGGAAACAGCACAAAAGGAGAGGAGGAGGAATGGAGAAACCAAGCAATCCTTAGCCCTCTTTGTGTCCTGTTCACAAGGAAGCTTTTGCCTCCTGGAGCCCCTCAGCCCCTTCCTTCGATTCTGATTCACTTCACGTCCTTTTCGCTTTCATGTATAATGGGGATGACCTATGTTCTACTGAGCACCTATAATTTGATCTTCTTAAAGAGCTGAATGTCTCATTCAAACACTGTAATTCCTCTGAATCCCCAAAACTGACTTCAAGTTTCCACTAATAGTTACTTTGTTATGCTGATTCCTTTGTACATGTAGTATACGGGTATATATACAACTACAGCTTTTCCATTAAATTGATTTCATTCTAGAAGCAGGACTGGAATAACCCCAAGAGCTTGGCATGCAGTCTGTCTTCTCTCTGAAACCTGGGTCAGCTATACAGAAATCATTCCTGACTGATTTTTGTCTACACTGTTCTTAAACCTAGATAATTGAGATGCCACAACATATTCCAGTGCTAATGCTAATATTTAACTTCCATGCTGAAATACATTACTTTTTCTTCTTACCATCCTCATGGATGTGGGGAAAAATAATTTCCTTAGTAGCAGCCTTTATTTCTCTCCTATCAGAAGCCTATTCTATGGGACAAACACATCCCCAGTTTCTTCAGTTTTCCCTCAGGGGACTTGCTTGCTCTAATGTTATGTGCTCTGTGTCTTGCTCTGGGCTCATCTCCATGCAGTCTACAGCTTCCTTATCTGGCAAGTTTACTTTGAGTTCTGTTCCTGACCGTGAGAATATTCATAATCCTTCCCACCTTGCAATAGATTCATAGGCATACTGTCTTCTGTCCTCAGGTCAGTTGTGGAAGTAGGGATTAATACTAATGAAGGATCAAACTGTGCAGAACAGTTCAACACTGGAACACTAGTAGTTGCTCTCTAGGGTGGTTTTCTACCTATTTTTGAATTCACTCTAATGGATGTTTTTTCTGTTTCACTGTTGAGAATTCAATAAGGGATGATGTGCCTTAACCAAAGTCAAGACTTAACATATCAACTGTCTTTCCTCTACTCACAAGACCAAGTATCATGTTTCAGAAGGATGTTAGATTTCTGAAAAGAAAACCATGTCAAATTGGTATTGCCATCACTGTTATCCTCTGGTGCTTATCTGTTGCCATATTTCTTAAAAAGTGAGGTGCACTGGTCTATAATTCCCAGGTCCCTCCTGTTTGATACAACAACTGTATGTTCTCACCCCTTCTCCTTTATTGTAACTTTAGACTTTGATGGGGTAGTTTCTAATGTTCCACTAACTTCTGTTTTGTGATGTTTGCATTTGAAGACAAGCAGAATTCAGCAGTGATGCTAACCATCATCAGTAATTTAATGGAAAAATGGGGACTGGGAGTCATTGAACAGGTATAGCAATACAGCCAAAAGGTCTGTCAGGAAATTTCTCAAACTGAAAATAAACATTAGGTGGGCAACATTATCTATAATAGGAAGGCATGTGAACGGAAACCAACGGTATGATGTGGCAGCAGAACCTACAGAGCAGGGGAAGTGAAAATGTGCATAAAATGCCAACACATCTGAGGGAAAACAATAAGGAAAACAATAAAGGAATTTAACCTTTCATTAAGTTTGTTTTTAGCTTTATCTGTAGGTATTGTTTAACAGAGCTGACTCTTGGCCAGATTTTTGCAGACAAACCCTGTATTGCTTCCTGGAAATCTTATGCTGGTAGAAGTTAAGGAATATGGACATTTTATTTTAGGATTCTAGATGTCTTTGTATCCAGCTAGGACAACAGTATAATTCAGACCAGGTTCTGAAGTTCCCCGGGCTGGACATGTAGCACGTATGCATGGGTCTGGTGCGTCCGCTGCATCACATCCACCATATGAGCATTGCTTCATTCATGCCCTGTATTATAGCTGCTGTGATGGGGAACATATGTTATTGTCTAGGAACAGAGTATCTAAGTATACAAGTAGGTCTGATGCGTTTTATTAGTTAGGTGTATCTGAATTTGCTGTGTATGCTCACATAATATATGCACTCATGCACCTGCCTGAAAAATTCCTGGCCAAAACACTGGAAGCCTGACGCCTCGGGTCATGGGCACCCTGGTGGCTAACTTCTGAGGGGGAGTCCTGCTGGGGGACTCCTCTGTGGGCCCTGCAATAACATCCTGGGTTGCCCATCTCTCCCTCTCCTCTGTCTCACCACCCTTTTGAAGTCTCGATCAGAACAAGCTCTGCATAGCTTGTGGAAACGTGGTTCAGAATCAAAGCCCGTGCGCTGCTGCTGCAGCTCGTGCGTATGTACAACTGCAGGTGATGTTCGGAGTAGCACAGCTGGAGTTGTGCTTTTCTGACTGCCAGCATCAAATCCTAGCTCAGCATCCACTGAACTTCAGCAAGATGCTTCAGTATAGGCCTTATATCTTTGGCCATTAACTGATACTTTGATTCTCAAACTGAGATTACTTCAGATGCCTTCTGTCATGTATACCAGATACTGTACTTTAGGGAGCATAGGCAGAGTGATGAAGAGACACTGCTTCTAGAAACGGGGAGGAGGGAATAAAGAGAAGGAGGGCTGTCTCCTCACCTGCTGCATACAGTGACACCAAGTTACTTGAAAAAATGTCTTCAGTTGCTGTTCCCCCTGCAAGCCAGGGCCGCCCTTGTATTGCAGCACTCCAGTGGTTTCAGGTGATTGTTGCTCCAATGAGGTGTTTCATGCCGGGAATTATTTCTTTGATGGAAGAAAGAGAGAGCAGGAACAGATGGCTGATAACGACATCTTAATTCTAGAGAGAATGAAAGTGGTATTTCATTATGGAGTGGTATATTTAAATTGCCTTCAGGTGTTAGTTTAAGAGAGTAGAGAAAAAAGAAAAGTTAAAAAGATTTTTAAGATTTAGTAAAAGGGATAGAGTGGTAAAAATCAGACCTAGTAATAATGCCCTACAAACCTGTCAGATTGTAGTAATGTGACAAGCGCTAGCTGAAGGGAATCATTGCCCCGTGTATGGTGATGGACTTGTTTCACTTTGATGAATCAACTGGTTTGAATTATTAGAAAAATGAAATGTTTGCCCTGGTTCAGAATTTCCAAATGCCCTTTCAGGATAAAAGGACATGCATTACGTCTTCTTAATAATGTGAGAATCAATTTTATGCTATGCAAAATGTTCTCTTTTTAAAGCACTAACATAAATTTTAAAACAAATTCATAGTGCAACTGAGTTGCGTGACTAATAAGCTTCATTTAAATAATTTCTTTCCTCTTGCTAAACTTTCCTACAAACTGGACTTGTTTTAATAAACATGTAATCTTAAAGGTTTATTATGCTTTCAGTAGGCAGAATCCTGGCTGATATAAATGTCGACATAAATCAGGATTAATCAGGCAAATTCCTATGTGAATTTATGGTATTTGTGTACAAGAGATTGGAAAACTGTCATTTCAAAGACCTGTGTCATACAGAAAGCCACGCACACTGACATCTTTCTTTCTATGAAAGATGTCATTGCAGTGCAGTTATTTGTGTTACATATGTAATCTAAATTGTGTAAAAGATGAATAGCGGTCTATACACGAACACTTCCAATCTGTTTGTATGCATTTGAGGAAAAGCTCTCATAGATTTCTTAAAAACACACAAATTAATATTGCTTACTTTTCAGCAGGGGTAAATTAGGGTCTTGGAGACCTTCTTAGAATAGTCTGGAGTTAAATAATATTGCATGTTTTTCATTTTACCATGATGAATGCAAAGCTATTAAACAACCTTTTAAAGAGTTGGTGTAATTATCTGTAAACAGTAATGTTACAAAAAAAGGTCAAGTTGTCCTGCCATTAGAAGTTTATGGATATAAACTGGATTTATGTTCCCATAAAATGGGCACCGACTAACTAGATTAATTCTACACAACTAAACCAACTGTAGTAATATTTAGAAACAATAAAATGATACCAATTAAAGCAATTTTATTTTTTCTGTCATATTGATTAATGGTGCACTAAAATTAACCAAAGACCTTAAAATCAGAATGGTTGCAGGAAGGCATCCACATCTCAGCATTATTACCAACAAGAAGGAGCAGTTAAGGGAGATAGCGCTGCAATAGTATGAATATTTAATTAATAATTAGTCATGTAATTTCTCCTCAGGAATTATTATCCCTCAAACTGGTTTGTGAATTTAATTATTAGCAGCCTTTTTGTTTCCATGTCCCCTCATTACTGTCAGGATTGATGTAACATAAACTTCATTAAAAATTAAAGCAAGAGTCTTAATTACAAGGCTACCCTGACTGAAGTCAGAATTAGCCAAGTCAGTGATGTGCAAATGAGTGCATTATTTAAGAAACATGCTGGAAGTAGTTATGCTAATGTGGAAGGTTCACAGTAGCAGACCTTTTCACTTGCAGTTGCATATTCATTAAATGCACTATGCAAATTTAATGTAGCAGCCTTAGTAATGCGTTGTTAATTTATTCAGATTTATTGAGTAGGACTTAAAAAAAAAGTACAAATTTAATTACTCTATCTGCTAGAATCATATTAGGAGAGATAGTGGAGGTTTAAAATGTGTTGATCTGGATTACTGCAGTTTGATGGAGGTTGTAGTATCAAAGGACACAATTTTGATAACTAGGCTTGAAAGAATATTTGATTTACTTGTGGAATGATCTAAGAAATCACTAAAATTGCACATGCTACTTCCCAATAGGAAAGTAAAAAAAAAAAGTCTCAGTTGTATTAACTTAAGAACTAAAGCAGTGCTGAGTCCACAGTCTAATGGATGTAATGATCCTACTGAGACCAGTAAAGGTTATGTATGGAGATCTATGGGAAGCAAACTGTCTTTGTGGAAAGTTCACTGGTTGTTACGTGTTCCTTAGCGATGCTGCTGATCATCAAGTTTAACAACAGGAATCCTGTCACTTTGTAACATTACTGGCAGCACGAGGTAATTTGTTAGCAGTGGCAGATATGAAGTTTGAATTTGTGTTTTTCTTGTACTTTATGGTTTGCAAAAAAAGAAGAAAAACACTGGCTTTTTTTTTTTTTTCCCCCTCCAATGAAGGCTATACATATGGGGAAAAAACAATATCATTGCATTGTGGTATTCAGTTTGAAAACCATCCAAAAGAATTTGGACTGTTGTAGAGAGACTCATGCCAGCAAGTGTAACCTTGCTGGCATGAGGAACAGAAAAGCTGAGCTGGACCAATTTATTTCCAAATGTCCTTGCTTCTCCCCTTGTAATGGTTTCTGTATTTTTACTTCCCACCTGATGTGTTATTTCAGAAAACTAATTGCTGCAAGTGTGTCTTGTGCTTTTCCAGTCATCAGCTTTATAGCTGGGTATCCATAAAAGTTCAGACAATTTGTAGATGTCTGTAAGGGCAAAAGCCTGGACTGTTTAGCTGGTCAATAAGAGCATAAAGGACCCATTTCTTCCTGGTGTGATTAATCTTTGCCCATTCTTTCCTATGTAGGATTGTATACGTTGCTCACTATTGGATTTTTTAAGTATCACCAGACTGTACGTTAGGCTACTAGCTTGATACTTGCTAAGTGACTTCTATTCCCTTCAAAAGGTATGATCCATCCTCTACTGTAAGAAAACAGCAAACAGTCCACATGTTTATCTCATTTTAAAAACACGATCAAGTTTCTCTGGCCGCAGGTCACAGTGTTAGTCTGTGGTAGGCACGGGCCATTCTGCATTAGGAAGCCTCTGGTAAAGCTAATCTGAGAAGTTTCTGCTCTCCCATGCTTGCCTCTTGTTCCTGTTCTGGTGAGGCTGCTGTCTTCTCTGTCCTTTGAACCGCAGTGAAAAAACTAAACTTGACTGTTGTTGTGGGGGTGTCAAGTGCATCCGCCACAACTGTTCACTTTTCTTTTAAATCACTTAAAAATAACTGCTGTTTAAAATAACAACAGTATTTTTATTGTGTAGCTGCAGTGTACAAGTAGTGGAATGGACAAAACTGAGTCCATAATTTGATGTGCATTTTTAAGCCTGCATGGGTGTATCTTACAAAAAGAAGAAATCATAGAAGTCCCCAATACCTTCCTGATCTTCACACCTTCCCTGTGCTTTATTGGTATAGGCACTTCTGCAGACAAGGCCAGGGACCTTTATTTTTGGGTAAGGGAGTTATTTTCAGCCAAACATTCTCCTGCTAACAAATGCTCTTGTGCTGGGATTATCAGCTGGCAACACAGGCTTAACATTGAAATCACTGGTTGAGGGAGACAAGGGGCTCCTCTTTCTGTCACACTGCCACTTTCAGTGTCTGCTGGGGTGTAGTCGAAGAGGACAGTGACCACTGACACAAGGGATGGAAACAAGTGGTTGGAGGCAGAAAGTCAGGAAAGTCCTTTTGTGGTGACTATCCTATCAAACATAGAAGTGCACCTACACCTTCTCTGCCCATGTCTTAAGCTCCTTTCACTGATAAATGTTATAATTCAGATTGTCCAGGTTTTTTAGTCCATGCTGGGATCCATCCTGTGTTTGCCAGGTGGCTTGAGGAATCTGGAGAAATCTGTCAGTCTCTTTCTCCCGGCTCTCCTTTTAAACACTTGGCTCTGTCAGGCATGAATAAAAAGCAGACTGCCCAACCTATCAGTCTTTCTTTTGTCTTCATGCAACAAAATTCTCTCAGATAAACTCTCTTGCTCCAGGAAGTAGCCATCTTATGACTGCTACACAAAAAGGATACATAAAAAAGTATTTGGCTCCTCCAATGTCAGGTATCTGGCTTTGAACATCTAAGAAGGAGTCTCTCTAGCACTGCAGGTGGGTTAATCTCATAGATCTTTGAATTGTTGACTGTATGAACATACAGCTCAGGCTTTCTTAAAGTGTTCTAAGTAAAATTTACCCGTTTTGCCCAGATGAGGCGGTGTGCAGTATCCTGCGCACTACGGGAATGTTGTTTGAAAGGCATACATGGTGTTATAAAGCCTTTTGTGTGACCTCTGTATGCCAGAAAAAGCAAGAGGTGTGGGTGTGCTGCAAGGCTGTTTTCTGTTCTATACGGAGATTCTTATTTCACACACACTTTACTGGAAACAGCTCTCTTCATTAATTCACATTCACTCTACTTTTTCCTGCTTATCCTGTCATGAGAAAAAAAAAAATCAGTTAAAAGCATAGGCTGGCTTATTTGAAAGAGGTTGGTTGCAGCGAAGTCTTAGAGCTGTGCCTTCATCGTGTGGGTGGTGAGATTAAATGATATGCAGTGTATGCTTGGAATAGTTGAATGGTTAGGCACTTACATCTGTTTAATTAAACAATGAGCTTCAACCTCCGTTTAATTAAAGACTAGCTCATTTCAGTTGTGATCGCATGCTGGGAGTTCTAACAATTCTGTGATTCAAATCCAAGGATATTAGATAAATAGGTTGGTCTCCTTTCAATCCTTAATATCCAGTGGTGCGCAGCACAAAGCAAATAAATGATTTGTAGGTGGGCAATGTAAGAATTCAGGCATTATCAGGCAAAAGGTATGTTTAAGGTAAGACTTGGGTCAATGTGAAGAATATGAAATCATATGTGATGGAGGAAGTGAAGGATACCATATATCATTCATCAACTAGCAGTATATATATTCTGGCTTTACCTCTTGGAAGGTCTTATTGCCTTAACTTTGCCTCTCAAGTACTTTGCCCACATTGCTAAAGGCTGAGGACCTTGGGTTCTTCAATGTAATCCTTAGAAAATCCAACCCACTACAGAAAAAGGAAAATGCTGTTGTTTTTAGAAGAAAAAGGAGGAGCTGAGACACGGAAGCTGGATCTTAGATTTTGAGAATCTTGCCATATCCTATTTACCAGAATTCATGAAAGAATCTGTGACTGATGTGGTTTCCCATGCTCTGAGGTTGCATGCCAGCTAGTGGACTTTCTCTGTGTTATGAACCTGAGGCACACAAACTGCCGTGGAAAGAAACTCAATTCAGTGTTAACTAACAGGGAAAGAAACAAATAACGAGAGTGCTGAGTAATGCTGTGAAAAGTACATAAGAAATTATTAAGGAAATATAAGAAACATAGGAGGTTTTATAAATCTGCTGAAGGGGATTCAGAAAAGCAGTTCTCATGATCAGACTTACAGGTCTAAGTATTCCATTCAGGTTGGTTGGGAATTCCAGGTTCCTCATGACTCATCACCTTGACTGTCCGTAAGGAAAAAATTGAAAGACAAGATGTTGCAGTGAGTAGATGTGCCTGTGTCCACATTAATGGGTATGAGCCCGTACTGGAGTATTTGAGGAAACTGGATTACCTTTCAAACAAAGATGGAATTTGTTCACCTTGTATTTATCTTACACACATTGGAAGTCCTGATGAACCCACAAACTGATCATTCTCCCCAGGTACCATATGAATAACACCAGAATTACACCATGCTTAAGACTTATTCTATCCTGTGACTCATCAGACTGGAGAAACCCCTGAATAGGTAAAGTAACTCCCAACCTGGACACTCCAGGCTTTTAGGGGATGTTTGGTTTCCAAGCTAAAGCACGAGATCATTCAGAGTCTGCGTGTGTCTGGCTGACGGGTGCAAAGCCGCTCTGTTCTGTGCTGCTGGGCTTTGAGTCTTATGGCAGTGTTTGGTACTTCTGCCCTGAAGACAAGGCACAATTCTGGCGGATGCTGAAGGAGCATACAGCCTTGTCACAGACGTGACAAGATTTAGGCTACCTGTAGCATCGCTTATAAGTTTAGGTTAAATAATATTCCTGCTGCCCAGTTTTGAGTCCATACACGCTTGACACGTTTATTATCAAGTCTCAAATTCTAACAAAAGGAAGTAGGAATTCAGTTTACCAAAAAAATCTAATTATATATCATTTTGATTTTCACAACTGTTTGCTAGTGAACTTGAGTTTTGAAATAATCAATTAGTTTACAAGTAGCTAGTTTATTACTAAGATAAGGTACATTAAAAAAAATCAAAATAATGTGCATAGGTTTAAATTTGGTAGATTAGTGTATATCTCTATGTATATATAATCAAAACGATACTTTCTAGTTGGAAAATGCCAATCAGATTAATCTCAAATGCAAATTGCAAGGATTAAAAAAATAAAAACATCAAGAATTTTGTCAAAGAGACAGTCTCATGCTTCAGTACATGCGAGTACTGTAACTAATATGGTAAGCTGAAGCATTGCTCTCTGAATGCGTTTCTTCCATATCTACTTGCTGCTTCTTCAACCTTCCTCTGCATCTGTTGGTGCATAGTATCTGCTATTAGGGATTATGCTGCTTTAATCCAGCATGATGCTTTCTGTATTTCATATTTGCTCTAGTTGTAGGACTAGCGATTCAGCTGACGTAAATGTGTTGCTTGTCAGACTTCATGCAGTTACAGATGTCGCTAGACCATCCCTATGGTTTTAAAAAGATGATATATTGAGAAAATCACAGTTCTTGGGTTACGACAGGAGCACATTATTGTACTGAACCTTAAAAAAATAATGTGAACCTATGTGGCTTTCTTGTTGAACAAGCTCATGTTTTAGTTTCTTCCTGTAACTTTACAAGGGCAAGGTTAGTCTGGATCCTGGGCAGGCAGAGCAGCTGAAACCATCATCTGTGTGAGTATTGTATCATAGTGAATAATGTCTCTGCTCTTATGAGTCTTATTCTTTGTTGCAGATTAAATTAGTTTAATCAAGTTCATGAGTTTGGGCAGCCTCTCATCTTCCTGTGTCTCCCTGCTCTCCATCTTCCACGTAGCACATTAACTGGAGGTAAAATTTATGATCTCATTAGTTTTGCATATTGGTTCACTTAGGACAAATTGAAGCTTAAAAATGTCACTCAACTTTGACCTGTTATGAAAGCATTTAACCCACTGAAGACTGCTCAGGTGTTTCTGAGCTGTTTGACAACTCCAGTGTCTGACATCCTGTAAAAGCTACATAAAAACAGACTCTTTACAGACACCTCTGATCACCAGGGTCACTGCAGATTCTCAGCTGGACTTCTGGAGGAATATTCTTTGCTGTGCCAAGCTGCACTTAGAGCATGTTCATATGTGCTTCCCTGCTGATGGAAAACTCCACAGCTGGCACTTGCAAGAAGTGGGGCAGCTTCTTCCTTTGTTGGCCTCTGAGCTGCCTGTGCCAAGGAGACTGGTTCTTGTTGGTGTTGTCTCTGTTGTATCTTACTGTACTTTCCTCATCTGCATTGTCAGTCCATACTTGAATCTTACCATCTGAATCTTTGCACCAGGGAGGTCCAGAGCCTGACTGTATCATGCGTTGCTCTTGATGATCTATTCCTGTGCAGCAGATATTTGCTTCCATTGCACAGAGGGAGAGCTATTCCAGCACCAGACAGCTGGAGGTGCAGTTACCCTGGTTCACAGGCTGCATTGTATTGTGGGAATGAAGGATGTAGGATTACTGCCATTCTAGAAGTTTCTGTTGGGTAGCAGTTTTCAGGGAATTATAAATATCTTACTTTCTCCCTGAAAAACCTCTTCTGTATTTAACTTCTATGAGGCTTAATTTGAAAAGTTAGGGTCACTCAGGAAGCTCTGCAGGAGCAGCAAACAACTTGGTAAAAATGAAAGAGGAATATTTCTTTTGTTAAAGCCACCGTATCACATTTCTATCTTAAAAAAAAAAAAAATCTACGTTTTGGGAAAGTCTGTGTTTCCAAGCAATTTCAAGAGCTTGGTTAAATCTGCTGAGTCCTCTTTTCTTTACCGTGTACCAAATGGATCCTGAAGGAGGATTCAGGATCAGTTATATTTCCTGTTCCACTATAAGCCTTTCCCTTCCATACTGAGCTCACATGTGAAATTTTAACTCAAGAGAAAGCCTTGCATAGATGGAGATTAATCTCCTGATGCAGTTCTGACAGCACTAACAGACTGTGATATTCCAGGGAAATGCTGCACCTCATACTTCCCGCTGCTTGAAGCAATTATTTTTCATGTAAGAAGTGTTGGTCCTACACAGGGATTTTTACAGGTGTCTCTGCATCCCATGGCAAAGATTTGATATCTGGGGCTACTTTTTCTATGTCATCGTTGTAATTCCGACAGATAAGCTATTTTGGGGGCCCCTTCTCTGTCAGATCTTTGGAATTTACAGTATGTCTCCCTTGCCCTCTTTGTCAGACGCTAAGGCTCTCTTGCCTTAACTGAAGATGATTTGCCATATGGTAAAGTGGGTTTGCTCTCTATTAAATGTTTTTAATTACAGCGTGTTTACAGAGAGCTCTGTAAATACTTACATATCTGATGCTGCTAGAAATTAGTTTTATACTAGGTTTTCCTGGGCCTATTCCAAATGATGCTGTTCTGAGAAGTTAAATTACATTTGCTGCCATTCAGAGCGTAATGACGGCATGCCCAGCATGAGGCTGTATGGCATCGCGCTTTTCACGCATCCATAAATAAGACTTCAAAAGGATTACTTCAAATGATATAGGTGAGTAAGCCCACAGTGAGGTCTGGCAGGAATGCCTACTCTCATAGAACTGGTGAAATTACTTGTATGATTTAAAGCCAGAAACTCAGCCAATGTAATTAATTTTAAACTCTGTTGTTTGCACTAGGATTTTACGTTGACTTTTTTAGTTACCCACTATGACCTCTGCACATAAGCAGAGTCTCATTTGGTCAGTCTTTTCAAAAGGCTGTTTACTGCCCTCCATGAAAAGTTTTATTTGAGAGAAAGAATATTTTCTGCTCTTGGGGAAACCTGAAATACAAGCACCACATTGCAGAAACAGTTTCTGTAAAGACCTCAGTCATTGTAATACTGGATTCCATGTATAAAGGGTGTTTACAAGCCTCCTAGATATGTTAAATATGTTACAAATGTGAAGTGTGTGTATGCTAAATTGGCACAAAGCACCCCAGACAGGAATTGTGGCACAAAGGAGCCCCATACAGGAAACTATATGTTATGGTGAAGTTCAAAGAATTGTCAGCTGAGTGAAATAAGCGATGGGCTAAATGATTTGTTGGACTACATATTGTGTAATTATACAGCTGTCAAAATATTTATTAATCATGTATGAATCCTTTGAAAACCTTGAAGTGTTCTTGGAGGAAAAATGAAGAACTCAAGTTATCCAGGGCAACTCAATGTCCGTAACAAGCGGAGAATATTCCACTCAAATTCCTACTCAATAGGCCAAGTTTTTGGCAGCCAGTTTGTTTCTGTGTTGTTCAACCCAAGTGCAGGCATTTAGTATCGTCTCTTACAAGCAGTCATCTGTACCCATCAAGGAATGGAAGGAAACCTTGTCCTCAGCAACATCTGAGAATCATACCTGGGCTCCCTGTTTATCTTCACAGACATGTTTTGAAATGCAAGGAAGACCTGCTTTGTTACCTGTCCTGTTACGTTGGTTATTCTGCTTTTCTGCTTGCGGCATGATGCTCTATGGGGTGCTGAAATCATCTGACTGTGGTACACAGCGCAGTCAGCAAGTGCCCTTGGTGCTGGGCAGTCAGAATGGTGGGTGCACAACACGGTGGAGGAATTGACTTTGACCTTGGTTTTCTATTGCCTCCTTCTCAGAATTGACTCTCAGCACTTTTTGTTATTTTTCTTCTTGGAGACTTAGTGCATGATGATCCCTAGAAGAATGTGTTCAGGGAGGTATAGAGGGACCTCTGTCTCCTAGTGCTGAGAAATGGAAGTGGTTTTAGCAATGCTTGTGATTAATAAAAGATGAATAAGGTGGTTGCTAGATAAATTGTTAGAGGAATGGTTTTGGAAAGCGATGGAAAGAAGAAAAGGCTTAAAGTGCTTATTATTAGCATTCTACTTTATACCTACTGTCATAAAAACAATGCACCTGTAAAATGGAAACTCTTGGTTGAATCCTTCAGATACAGTTAATAAGCATTGGGGAAAAATAAGTAGAAAATAACTACAGGCCCAGGGACAGATGTCTAACTAGGATACTTCAGTCTTCATTGAGATTCAGACTCTTGGGAAATGCTGTCCTTGGTTTTAGCTAGCCAGTGCTAGTCTTCAAGCTGTCCTAAGCTTCTCCATGAATATTATTTAGACACTGCACATATGCAAAATCCTGCAGGCCTGGTTTGTGTTTCCTGAGGCCTTCTGGGTATCCCTGCTCTGCAACACCAGTGAAAGGCTGTCATCATGTCTGAAAGCTCTGCTGGGAACAGCATTCAGTCTGCTTTGTTACACAACTGCAAGTGTTGGCAGTATGAAGTGGGAAGGTGTGTGAGGAACTTCTGCTGTTGCTTTTGGAACCATTTCGTGTTGCTTCTTTTACAGAAGTAGAACTAAAGGGCACTGGATCCTGCACCAGTTGATTACAGCTATTTATTTGCGAATGGGATGTGCTTTCCCTGTCTTCTTATTCTTGGACATAGATTGTATCATAATAAAATAGGTAGCATTTTATTTAATGAGATCTCTGATTATTGTGTTTGTGTAGCTTGGAGGGGCCAGAGCAATGATGAATGGTTTCAAACAGTAGTTTTAGAGTAGAACTTCATAGCTGCTGTGGGTATTGGGTATGAACAGCTCAGGTAAAGGAGCCAGGGGGTGCAGGGGCACCCTGTGTGGGAGGAAACTGTGAACTGCAACACCATGGCAACACCTTATTGAGGAAATTCAGGAGGAGGAAGTTTGGAAAGAAGAATGTTTGGAGCCAAATACTTCTTTTGGGGTAGGTTACCTTAGCTGTACTGGTTATAGAGAAACTAGGAAGGCTTGTGTGATTTGAGGATGTGCATTTGTATCGCAAGAGAATTTCTTCTTCTGGGCTTTCTGACTGTGAGACATTAGAGCTCTAATGCACCTTGATTCTCCAGCCTCCTTGAAGTTTTAAATATCTGTCTTTGGGGTATGGTCTTAATAGACTAGGGCTTTAGGATCAGTTTCTCTGAGAAGCAGTGCTGTTCAAGAAGGGCCCTTGACACCATTCTGACTTAATGCTAGACACATCTGCTGCTACTTGGACAAAATTGACATTGTCTAGAGAGCAAAGCAATCTCCTAGTGTAGCATTACAGAGCATTTACACTTGAGCCATGCTACCAGGCAGTAAATCTTGACCTTTAGGAATTCAGAGATTAGATTTCTTTGCTACAAGCGCTGAAGATATTGTTAGGTATTTGTTGCTATTCAAAGCAGACTTCAGGGGTTACCTATGGGTTTAAATCATAGCATCAATCATTTTTGGAAGTTTCTTTTAAAGCTGCGATAGCTTCAAATAAAAACTAGGATTACTTTTACATTTATTGTTAGTAGTTGGCAAGAAGCAAAGGCAGGGAGGGGAAGGTGGTGTGGAGGCAGAAGACATTGCTGTAAGTTTCAGTGTTTATTTCTATAATAAATATTGTAAAAGTTCCTGGTGAAACACACTTTTCCAGGCCTTCAGAGGCCAGAACCTCCAAAGTTATTGTGCTAATGTTTATTTTTAGGCAAGCCTCATAATTTTCAAGAATAAGAATGTGCTACAACTGGCTGGGCAGCCTTCAGTTGAGCAGTTTCACTCCTTTGTACTGATGATAACCACCATCCTCACAAGTCCTAGGTCTTGTTTCTGATTCTGAGATAAGCAGGAGTTAAAAATGGCAGATCGAAGCTTAACTGGCTTTTTAGAATTGTCTACGTTTCTTTGGACAATTTAAATATCTCACAACGTATTAGAGTTTGGCCTTTCACACTTGGTCCTGCAGCCTTTGAAATCCTGGCCCGTGGAAACAGACTCGGGCCTTGGGAGGTAATAAAAAAAACTGTCAATGAGTTCCATAAGAGCACAAAGGGATCTTTGATGATAGCTAAGGTAAGCTGAGCTATTACCAGTATATCTCTACTTCTGTTTTTCATATTGGTGAGGATGTCTTGTCTAGATCTGAACTCCCCCCAATCTGTCTTCTGTGCACCTCTTTTGGCCCTGGTTCTACATCAATCTTTATGCTGTTGTGCGATTCCACTGCTCTAAGCATCCAAGCATGTCACAGTCTATAGTGTGTTTGCAATAAAGCAGTTAGGGCAGTGCCATTTCCATTTTTATGGATGAGAAATTGTTTTGTTTTCTGTGATTAGGTCCTCTAAGGTACTGGGACTTGGGCATCTCAATGTCTTTTGAGTGTCTAGGTTAACTTGGGAGTTACGCAGCAGTTTGATACAGAGAGGAAAACAAAAAAACCCCAAAGCCAGGTTCCTCAAGTCATCAGCTAGCAGGCTAGCTTGCCTTTGCATCCTCAGTGAAATTGGATTGGAGTAGGAAAAGTGCTAGTTTAAGTGAAAGCACCAGTGGGCTTTGGTACAAAGCCTTGTGAAATGTTGACTTTGTCATACTTATAAATTCTGAAATGTTTACTGCTTGTTTGAAACGGTATACTTAACATAGGGAACGGGTTTTGATGAAAATAAAATTCAGGAAAACATAATCTAATTGTGACTGACTATGCTAAACCTCTCTAGAAGTTTTTGTTTTGATTTGTTTCCTTCCCACTTCCTCCCCGAAGAAGACACACTGTTGTTTGTGCTAGCAAATGCATGGTGTGCAGTGGTTGCTATTGTAATTATTTCTTGTAATGAGTTAGTGTTATAAATGGCTAGGATTTAATGAAGAGTTGCCTCAGGGATATCTTGATCAGTCCAGATTGCCTTGTTTGGGCTCTGCATCCCTGTGAGACACACCAGGGTGCTAGGCATTCATACATTGCAGCAGAACCGGGATAGCTCTGGTGTTTCATCACTCCTGAAATCTCCCATGCTTTGTGCAAGCTAATTCTGTAGAAAACACAAGTAAATGATGCAAAACTTGCTAATGAATTGGGCTGGGAATCTACATGCTTCTGCTTCCCTGTATTGCGATGGGTACTTGGTGTGGCTGTGTGCAACACACAGTACTGATTTGGAGTGGCAATAAGGTTTCTCAGGTTTAAAAAAGCTGAAGGAATGCTGAGTTCTGTTTAAAATAGAATTATTCCCTCCATGTGTATATGAGTGTTTTGTACCATTCTAAAGGGTCCGTACACTGTGCAAAAGCAAGTGATGTCTTAATGTGGGCAATCTGTAAACCTCAAATCAGACTTAAGATGTGTGCTTTTATCTGTATTTTAGATCTCAATAGAAACTCATTAGAATATGTTATTAAAGCAGATGTCTTTCACAATTTGAAACTTTAAAAATTCCTAATTTCATTTTGAGACTGTGAAGAATAGTTAACTTGGTTCAGCAGTCAGTAATGCACTCCTTTCTGAAAGTTCGGAGGCTTAAATGAAGGCTGCCAAAC
The DNA here is from genome assembly GCF_963082525.1 of Nesoenas mayeri. Taxonomy (NCBI): domain Eukaryota; kingdom Metazoa; phylum Chordata; class Aves; order Columbiformes; family Columbidae; genus Nesoenas; species Nesoenas mayeri. The sequence goes on along the minus strand of NC_137563.1, from coordinate 16,222,094 downwards.
AGTGTAATGCTGCTGCCAAATATGTGAGGAACCAGCATACAGGTGATTGTGAGGGTTAGCTCCTGTCAAATGTGTGATTAAATGTTACAGGATTGGTCCTTTTATGAGGCCACATATGGATTCTTCTGCAGTTTTGCAACACAGAAAATGGATTGGTCTGTGTAGCGGAGGAGATTCAATGTGGTGCTTATTTTTGGAAAATATTGAATGTGAGAACTGGGGGGGGAAAAATAATATGGAGTTCAATATGTCAAATACAGATATATATTTACCTATATTTTCCTCGGGGCAGTCTCTCTGAATGTACTTTGTAAGCCAAGGCCAGTCCATACCAAAACAAAAGATGCAAACAGTTATGTCCCTCTGAAGAGACGATGTTTGTTTGTTAGGGGAGTGCCCTGGGTTGAATGGCAATCTAGCTGCTGATTTTTGTGATTGGGATTTTTTTCTGATTAGCTGAGACGGAACATCCACACTGTAGGACAGTGATGGGTTGTGACGTGGCATGAGGCAATTAATAATTTCAGCAGAGGTTACAAAACTGCACTTCAAACTTTCAGAGGAATCACACTGTAGGGGGAAAAAAAGAGTTTGCGGGGTGTTCAATGTGTTGTATGTTAATTTGCTTGAAATGAAAGTATCTGAGTCATACTCCACACATTTTTCGTCATTCCACATGCTAAATGTAATATTTGAGCCAGCCAATTAGGAAAAGGGTTTTTTTTAGACTTAAAAACCTTTTCAGAAGTGATTTTATAGTGAGATTGGTATAAAATTGACTTTTTCTGAACAGAGACATTTACATCTCAAGTATTTGAAAGAGACTCCATCAGACTTGCTGAAATTCTTTGTCTGTCTCTCATTCAGCTAATCTCTGTGCTGTCCCCTTTTACCAGGTGTACCAAGGGTTCTTTTGTCAAGAGCATTGTTTTTCAGACTGTGCTAATGCATCTTTAATCATTCTTCTTCCTCTTTCTTATGCATTTGCTGTATAGTTCTAGGTGGAATTGCCTCTTCAGATTTTTTTCTGTCTTGCAGTGGCACATTCAGACTCAAATTGTTGTGCTCAGTAGTGCCATTGTCATATTATAACAAGGAAGATGCTTCATCATGTGTCATAAAATGAGTTGAAATTTTCAGTAAGGAGCTGAGGGATCATGTTGGAGAAGAGCATTCATTTTTATGCACCAAGCCATTACGCTGGAAAAGGACACATTAAAGCTGTCAAAGTATTTTCGATCTGTAATACTAGTGTATCATGTTAATAAGTCGTGGTGCGTGCAGTTTTCAGTGTTCTGACTTACAAAGGTATAATATGTAGATGTTTTTAAATGGGCAGTTTGCTTCTGGATTATGGGTTTGGCAGTCACTCAGCAAACTTTGGTTTCAAAATATTAATGAACTAGGTAACCTTATTTGTCTAGTCTAATTAATACAGCCAAGCCAGGCACTGCCTCTTTTACTGTTGCTGCTATGTAATCATGATCTTAGGTTTGTCTGCACCTTCAAGTGATTCCATCAAAGGCAGCAAAGTAATATCGATTGCCTCATTGTTAATCAGCAGCTCAATTTTTTTGTTTACATGCTGGTCAGAAAAAGGGATTTAAGTGAAAAATGGTGAGGGAAACAAAGAGGTACACCCAGGAAAGACTGTATTTATATATGAGAAGAAAAAAGGTACCCGGCTTCAGCAAGCTGAAAGTTGAATTATGAATGTGACAGTTTGAGTAAAAAAAAAAACCCATTAAATTTGTGAAAATATCTGCATAAATCACCTTACTGTGCTTGTTAGTGCAAACAGTTTTGAAATATTAACACTATTACAACATATTTCTTTATCTTTGTAAGAACTAGTGTAAGCAGGAAAGTAGAATATATGTTGTTGAAACCATTTCTGTGGTATCATGAGTGTCTGGTTATGACTTTGCTGTATGAGCAAAGAGATGATGTTTGTTTACAGTCCTCATGTTCCACTGCTCTGTAGCTGTCAATGGTTTACAGTTGCCTTTAACTGTGGGTTGCTGGGGTTGACTTCCAGAGTAAAGACCTGTTTGAAATGAGTGTCATTATCTGTTTGGAGTCTTGTGCTTTCAAGATTTTGAGAGCCTTTTAGGAGCCAAAAAATGGGCCAAACCTCTCCTTTTTGCTTATCTGAAAATTCACCTAATTCCAAGGATGCCTTTTGCCATAGTAGGAGAATGAGCCTGGTTAGACACAGCTGCCCTTTAGAACAGTGGTGCATTGTAAAAGGAAGCTGAAGCCTTTGCTTTCACCTATTTTTGTAGCTATTTTGTATTTTTCGCTTTTGTTGTAGGTCCTTGTTTTGTGGGGAGAAAACATTATTAGTTTCATAAATCAAAGCTTCCATTTAATTTTGAGGGAAGAAAGCCACTGTTTAGCTATGGAATAGCATGTAGCAGGGGTGTATTTGAGTGATGTTAAAGGTGCTTCTGGGGAGCAGCACTGTAGGTAGAAAAGGAACATGTCACTAGGCTCAAGAAAGTGAGAATATCTACTTTTAAAATTTGTCTTTAGATATTCAGACAATATTGCTGCAGTATTTTCTGTGTATCTAAGTCAACTGGTTGCTGGTAGCATCTGATGAGTGGTGTCATGCACCTGCATATTACAGGTCATCTCAAGAGACTGTGGGATTGCAACTTTTACATTAGGACTTTTATACACATCATATAATTTGTTTGGTGAAAGCAAATATCAGAAGCTGTAAATATTTTTCATCTTATCAGCTTGATCTCATGTTCTTTTCTGCTACTGTAGTAATTTAGAAGTCAGTAAAGCAGTTCTCTGCAATCTCATAATTTTAAACCTGTAGCACACAGAATATTATTTAGCAAGTTGAATATTACAGGTTTCATTTGAGACCTTGTAGCCATCTAGAATGAGGAGTTTTTTAATGTCTCTTTTTCTCTTCAAGATTGGCTTCTTTTATTCTGAAAAGAAACCCTAAGCAGTATTTCATGTTTCTTCAGCAAACTAAGGAAAGTATATTTGTATATATACACTTTCCAGATTTTAATACGTACATACATACATAATACATACATACATCTTCAGTTGACCCATATGCATTTTCAATATGTGGCTCATCCCTTATTGATACGTTGCTTGACACCTTTGTGTGATGTATGAGGAGCTGTGAGCACGAAGTTGCAGAACTTCCACAATAAGAACTCAGTCACTTGGTTCACTCAGTCAGTGGAGAATATGAACTAGCAAACTGGGATACTTCCAGCTGAATGGAATGCTGAAGTGCTGCAGCACAAAGCAGTTGGGACCTACTGTTGACTATATAGATAGCAGAGAACTGACTGTTGCTGTTTGAGACATCCTACAGGTTGGCATTATACACTCACTTCATCTTCCTTGTGTGCCACACGACTTGCTTTAGCCTTGTCTTCATGTTATCCAAGGAACGTATTACCTTATCTTGTATACACAGGTGTCCCCACTTTGGTTTACCTTTGAGCTGTCCCGCATGATAAACAAAGCTTTTTTACTAAGTGTACTATCTGGTTAATACTCTGACCAAACAGGAGTAAGGTAATATCCAAAGAAATGCCAGGTTAAAGAATCCCGAGGACACCAACCAAATGTTTGATAGCTGAAGAAGACAAAAGGGACACTTTCTGAGGTGAGATACAGAGAAAATGTAGGCTTTTTACTGGAAGATTGGGTTCCAAAAAATTCTCCCAGCTAATTAATCAAACCTGGAAGCTAGGAACAGGGTGTAAGGCACTGGTACTGAAAGACTGGGATGTCCGTAGTTGTGAAATCAGAAAACAGAAAGCAGGTTTCCTGGCAAGGAATAGATAGGCCTTCCCTTTGTACATCTCAGGATACTTTTTCAGGGGGCAGGCAAGCAGAAAGTGGACCAGAATTAGGACAATTAAAGGAAGAGATGGAGGGTCCCAGGACTACTCTAGGCGCTGGTTCGTTGGAGAGAACCTCCTGAGGAAAGGATCGGATGGTGATGGCAGTGGCCACAATTCACTCCAGTCTGACAGATGAAAAACAAGATCAGAGCCACTAGAAGCAGGGAGGTGGATGTTTATTATTATGGGAAGAATAGCCAGAGGATCAAATGGCAGTGACTCTATACTGTAGAAAGTACGCTGGGAGAAAAAAAAAGGAATTCCTGTGGTGGTGTCAGAATGTGAGCTGCAAGTATGGGGAGAGCACAGATAATTTTTTAGATCACGTCCTGAAGAGACTTATGTGGTCATATACTATTAATTGCCTAAATATAGTATAAAGAATACCACTCTTATACACTTATCTTCCAGGCAAAATTAGCTGCTGCAGAGAATGTAGTAGTGATGCTAATGATGAGGGAATGTGGTACTGATTGGTGACTCTCAAAGGACTTTTTTATTTTAGGGGAGTATAACTAGAGCCTACAGACTATTTGCTACTTTTCTCTTTCCCATATTGTATCTCTTCTGTATGACACATTTCAGAAGACAACAGTCAGCCAGCAAAGAATCGCACTTCATAACAAACTAGACCATAAATAATGCCCTCTGCCAGAGCACAAACAATTCTCAAACTGATGAGACAAAACAATACAGAAGTATTAATTGCCTCTTTAAGAGTATAAAACCACTCTGCTGCTTAGAGCAGTGCAGCTCTTTAGGATCTTTAGCTGCTAATGACCACTGGATTCTGAGGGGCTACAGTTGTCTTCCCAATTATTTAAGAACCTGGAGCAGTCTCCGAGTGGTGAGTATTAAAAAAGGAAAATCAAAGCAATGTGCTATGTTGTGCATTAAAATGATTGGTTTATGATACTGTGTTTTTATGTAATGTAACATTTAGAAAATTAAAGACAAAAAAAACCCCCTTTTCTCCTATTTCCAAGTAAAAAATATTTCATTATTATTTTTAACAAATCTTTAAGGAGATTTTCTCAGAAATGGGAATATACCGTTCCTTTATTTCTCTTTATGAGATATAAATTTTAAAAAGCTTGGCCTACTGTGGAGAAGAGCAGTGCTGAAGGACTTGTGTTGCTGTTCCTACAGACACATGAATGGAAATTCAAGCTGAGCAGAATCACTTGCTGCAGCCTTTCCTTCGTTGACTGTTGGCTGTGTGCTGGCTGAATAATAGCTGGTTGTTGAGTAGTTTCCCTCCCCAGCCCCTGGGTATTCCCGCTCACTCCCCTCTGCTCCCAGCAGTTACACTCTGGAACAAGAGGCTCATGGCCTTCAAGTGACTGGCTTATTTGTACCCCTGCCTCAAGAAAAGGCAAGTGCGCTTCCAGTAATACCAGTGCCTTCAGTATAACAGGAGACCACTGAATAAGTTGAGAGGAACCTTTGGAAGCAGGGTTGATCTCAGAGCTCGATAGTGTTGCTCATGGCCTTGTTCAGTCAAGTTTTGAGTATCTCTAGAGTTGGAGACTCCATGGTGCCTCTCGGGGAGAGTATTCCTCCTTCCCTGGCAATGAGGTGAGGGAAGTGGATCCTCTTTTGCTGTGGTTGCATTGGGTGAATCTGTGGTTTTTCCTGCAGTGTCAGAATCTGATAATTGGGGAACTGTTGTGCTCTTCCTTTTACATGAGCACTCATTTCAGTGTCTGGATTCAATATTGTGTCCACCAGAATTTAAGAACTTGGAAAAAGAAAACCTCCCCTCAGGACCAGTACCAAACATCGCCTTTCGGAAGTGAGTAGTAGTCTTCAGAATACCTCTGTGGTTGGACTGAACTCTGTTTGGGTGTGGGTATAACAATCATCTGAACTGCGGCAAATTGGAAATTGGTAGCTGAGACAAATGATCAGTGTCCACACTAACACATAACTATCTACTGTCACCCTGACGAAAGGCTGAGAAACATTTGCTTGATATTTGCCTGGGTGGATACAGGTAAAGCACTTACTGAAGATGTAATTTGTCATAGAGGAGAAGCAGTCTGAGCTCTTCAGCAGACGAAGAAAACAACTTGGGCTGGTTTTAGCATGTGGTCCCAAAAAGAGCTTGTAAAAGAGTTTTTGTCTGAAAGAGCTTTGAAGTTAGAAAGAAATGGCACTGCCTTGGCATCTTTGTGGTCATAAAACTGAACTTCCCACATTTTGTGCCTTAGCAGAGCTGGACCATAATGCCTGGTTTCAGCATGTGTGGTGTCTGTTCATCATGGGTATTTGCGATTTGCAACCACCAGTGATTTAGGAAGAAGAAAGTCAAATTAAAACACATTACTTAGACATCCGGTTCATATTTATAGAGGCAAAGGTGATTCTGGCCTGAAAAAAGGGTGCTTTGGGAATGGTGTACAATAAAAATATTCATCCAGAAAGATACTGAACATTGAGATATTGCTGCATGTAATAAGGTTGGATGAAGTCAGTGAAGTTTGGCTGTAAAACGAATTGCTGAAGATTTGGTTTTAATAAGCACTTGGCCAGGCTGTTGCACTGCCGTACGGATTTTAAATAGCATGAGAGTTCATCTTTCTGTAAGAACGGAGATTGGGGGGGGGGGGGGGGGGAATGGCGACTCTCCTGCTTTGCGAAGCATCAGCTAGAATAAAAGTGGCCAGTGTTGCACCTGAAGGAGCATTGGTAATCACCCCACATCCAAATGAGTAATTAGCTGAAATAATTACCAGCCTTGAGATGAATTCACACACTGTTTTGCCTGTGACAGTATCAAGGATAACAGGTGTTGAGAGTGCCTTGAAGGGACAAAGATTAAAGATTATTTCATTATCTGGATTCCTTTAGGCAGAGAAGTCTTGCGTTTTATCCTGTCATGCACAGAAAGGTCTAAGCAGCACCTCATTCTCCTCATGCTTTGGCAGTTTTGAAGCTGAGCTTTTGACAGAGAGTGAATATTGTTTAATCTGGGAGAATGGTCTGTCCTTGAGAATTCAGTAAACTACTGCTGTGTCTGCACAGTCTGATTCCTGCTCAGAGGGCCAAGGAAAGCTGCAAGTAAGGATGCTGATGAGACACTGAGCAACAGTCTTCATTTTACTGAGATTTAGATTAATTAGCAAAGGAAGTATTTGAACAGTTTACTTGGAGACTTGCTGATCAAATATTGTGTGCGTTTCAAACCCGTTTCAATATTTGCCAAGTAGCATGGTAAGGAGTGCTAATTGCATTCTGTCATTTCATAGAATCATTGAATCTTTTAGGTTGGAAAAGACCTTTAAGATCATTGAGTCCAACCGCTACTTTCCTTATGCATGCTTCTAAGGTTTTTTTTATTAGTTATACCCAGAAGACAGACCACGGCAGGGCAGATACCCACATGGTGTTTGCCCCTGAAAACGTCAACTTCTACTTCCTTACTGGGAGGCTGTGTCAGAAACAGCAAACTTTCCAATGCAGAATAGCCCCTTCTCAGCTAGACACTGTTATTCCAAATACTTTGCAACTATTACAATAATTTCCAAACACTTTTTTTCCATTTAACAGCAGTGACCTGCAGGAATAATGTATCTCAAAAACTGTTGTTCGAGTTTGATCTGTTCTCACAGTGTGCACCTGCATTATATCCGTGACGGATCTGTGCAAGGTAGTGTTTGAATCCCAAGAAGATGTGATGGAATATGGGAGAGAGAGGATGGATGGAACTGATGGAAACTGGCTGTTGCAATAGTTCATCTACTTAAGCATTTTTCCACTTAAAGCTTTACTTTGTCCTCTCCTCTAACTCCATTATGATTTGAAAGAGATTTTTACCCAGCTGGTGCATGCTTGATTCATGATCTTTTATCTGCTCTCATTGTATTTATCCCCAGGAGATAGCCATTTAGGTATTTATGCCTTTTTGATTTGTGATCCTTTACTTGTGTTTTTCACTAATCTGTTGTGGTTTTGTTTGTTTGTTTTCTATTCTATATTTTTCAACTACAATTTATGATTCCCCAGAGTTGAAGCAAGTTAGAAATAAGGCATGTGTCTTCAGCCCCAGCTGGCATCAAGTTATTCTTAATGGCAATGCCTAACATAATGGGGTTCTAAGTAGTTCTAGATGTGTTGTGACTTTACTGCTGTTGATGGAGCAGGGTACATCACAGCACTGCACGGTGTGCCATGTGTCATCTGTCTGCTTTCACAAACATACTTGATGCTGGTGGTACAGCTGTGCAGCACTAAAACACATAGATCTTTCTTACTGTATCAATATTGTTTTAGGAGTTTCCTGGAAGAAACTATGGAAGGAAGTTCTTTTCCACACAGAATGATAACTTCAACATGGCCACAACTGAGGATTCTTCCTTGTTAATACTGTACCAATTTGTGGTGCACTTTGCTACAGTACGTTGGTTCCGTAAATGGTCTGTCTTCCTGCTGGCTGCTCTGCTGCAGACCAGCATTTCCACATGAAGAAATAGTCTCTTCTCTTTTGTTTGCTTTCAGTTTTGAGAGCTGTCTGTGCTTTTTCTTTGACAACTTACGCAAAACCCTTGCATGTTTGAGCACACTTCTTAAAGCCAGCAGCTAGCGCCTTTCTTCCATTTGGCATTCACCTACAACTGCCTCTTTCTTCAAGACTGGTCATGAACACGTGCCATGGGCAAGGACTAGCAACTAACAGAAAAGCTACACAAGCCCAGTTACCGATGCAATTTGGACTAAAGATTGCATTGAGACGGTTTCCAGTGAGACAGAGTAGTTCTGCTTTCTCACAAAGTGGAATCAGAAGACAGTGAAGGTTAATCAGACACAAGTGAGCAGGTTGAGTTTGAAGAAAGTTCAGGCTGGCTTCTCACATCTAACTCTACTTCTCTCTGAATTTCATGTGGCACTACTGCCATGGTTTTTAAGATGCTTTTTTCTTTTTTTTTTTTAATTTTATTTTTTTTTCCTCCCTATGGCTACTTAAGAAAACCCCTAGATAATTAATTCAGACCATAAATATTCATCTTTAGTTTCTGTTTTCAATATGGATATATAGTACACTTGCTGAGAAAAGCTAGCTACAGTAAGTAAATAAAAGGATAAATCGAGCATGTAAAACTCCTGGATTTTCCCATGTAGTGACTTAAGTGCAAATGGATAGTTTGAAATTCCAGCACCCACAGGTCTTTGTAAGCTTGAGTCCTTGATAGTCTCCATGTTCAAGGAACCAGGCTGTAATCAAAATATTTTTATATTCAGGAAAAAAATTGAAGACTTCATGACGCTTCAGCTGAAAAGATCAAAGTCTTGTTTGATTAGATGTTACTGCCTTTTGCCTTTCAGGACTGAACTGATCTGTTTTCCCAGAGATGATTCTTCCATCTCTCATGGGACTCTCCCTTCGCATTCGTGCGTTATGCTTCTAGAACATTAATTTTGTTTTAATCTAACACTGTAGTCTGCTGGCTACTACTGGCATGTTAAAGAAAGGACAGGTTGTGCAACTGTTTTTTGCAAACATTAGGAGCAGTCCCAGTGACTTTAAATGAGTTGCTTTTTGAAGAGTTTGTAAATTGTAACTGCTGTTAATAGTCCTAGAGCTGTGCTGTCTTGAACTAGGTCAATGTGACAAAACCCCAAACCTTTATAGCATACCTTTCCTGAAGAATTAGGAAGGTGGAGTAACCTGTGCAACTCTACCATTGATTAAGGAAAAGAGAAGGAAAGACACTATATTTGAAATAAATTATGGTAAGATCTCATGCTGCTGATTTACAGAGGCTTCTAAGAGAAAATGGAGATACTTAATGTGTAGGTGGGATGAACCTGGATAATACTGAACATCTGTGATGAAGTCCAGCAGTTTAATACTGCTGGAGAGGTTAGAGATACTTCCCAAAATGTAGAGAAGGCAGATGTCTAGCTCTGCAAGGCTTCCCATAGGAGCTGGTCACTTCAGGGTATTCGGCACAGGGCAGTTTTCATGTCTGCATGCCCTGAGGGAAAATGGAAATATTTTTCCACTCTATAGAAGGTAGTTATACGTAACTCAGAAAATCCCAAAGCCATTTAGTGACCTCCCCCAATTCCTTTTCTTAAGGATTTATACACATATAAAACAGATGGGGATATTAAGGTCCAGAGGCAGACAGTCAAGGGGAAGCAGAGCAATGGCAACATGTTAAATCGGTGTTCAGCACTGAGCAACACTAACCTGAGCCACCCCTGCGGGTTCCAGCCTCTGCCTGCCCAGGCGTTCCCCGCAGAGGGGATGTTACCGGGGAGCTCACTCGCTGCTCTCTGCTTTGTACTGCATTTCAAATTAACACCTGCTTGGTAACCCATTTCAAAAACACACAATGCAGATATCTTTTAAGAAGGAAATCGAGCATGCAAAGAATTAAGGTAGTGCATTGATGAGACTGAAGCTATTTAGAATAAGAACAAACACCCTTAGGCTTTTGGGATTTTAGTACAGAATTTTGAAAAAACATCAAAGGGGGAAAAGTAAATACTGGTTTTGCAGCTATTGACACTTGAAATTCCGTTTAACAACAGCAGTATCAACTGGATATTTCAGACAGTGTAATTTCCTTAGCAATATAAGCATTTGCTCTTGAATGTAGAATCAAACATTTTGCATTGAATTACAGAAAACTTAAGAAAGTTGGTCTCATTTCAGTAGCAGTAACTATAGTTGCAGAATGTTTGCCTTAATTCTACCTGATCTTAAATCTTCAGTTACACAAGAAATGTATGACCTAGGAACTCAAGATATTGCAATCATTAGCTGGTAAACTGACTTAGGCTTAGAGTGCTTTATGCTTTATGTCAAGTTTTTATACTTCTACATGTTTGTGTAAGTGCAATGTAACAAATTAAAATTTACCCACCTGTGTTTGATGTGTTTAACTTTTAAAAATGTGCAGAATTTTTTTAATGGTAAATGTTGTCGGCTATTTTTCATCCTGATCACTAATAAAAGATTTTATGTATCTACTAACAGAATTTGGCAAGGTTAATAATGTAGGGGTTTTCACAGGTTTTCAATGAAGAAAGCATTTTCCCAAGGTAAATGCCCTATTTGGTTCTTACTGTGTTTACCTAATGTAATTTTCCTTCTACTGAAATAAATTAGCGCTTCCACTAAAGGACATAGGCTGATTTTTCCATGCATTAGAAAATGTGGTATACAGACAGATGCTATTCTGTCTAATATTGTGTGTAGAACATCAGTATTACAGAATCACAAAGATGGGCTTTCATACCACTGCAGTACATCTAGAGAATTTGCCAGCTCAGTAAGGAATCCACATGAAGTTATTTTTTTATGACTTGACTCAAATATTTTGATTTAATTTGATGCCTAGCAGTTACAATGTCACACAAAGTATAAAGACTTAACTATAATATTTCAAAATATGTGATTAGTATTTTCTTCTTATGCTCTTCAAAGTGCCTTGGAGTGACTTTCAACTTTAAGCTGGTTCAATCCTGGAGGCTCTCGAATTGAAAGAAGGGAAGAGAAGCTGGGACCCATTGGGATTGCTCCTTCTCCATCACTCTGGGCTGAGCATTTAATTTTAGTAATTCCTGTCTTTTTCTAAGAGACTGATTCCTTGTCATTTTGCCTCCTGTTGTACCACCCCAGGCATTTTCCATACACAAATCACTATTCCTCCAGCATCTAGAACTCAGCATCTGGAAAAACAGTGGCATTGCTGGTTGATTCCATTCATGTCTGAGGCCTGTTACAGTTTTATCTGTTATCTCTGATGTGGTTTGGAGAAGCAAACCACCAAAGACTCTGTGGAGTAGTTTGGAAAATACTTTAAGCAATTGATGCTGCCAAAAGGAGTTGTTCTGTGAAACAGCTCGCTCTGGTTGTTTTTGTCCCGCATATATGCTTGCGCAGTCATGCAATAAACCAGATCAAGAGTCACCAGGTCCTTACTGCTCATTAACGTCTGTTCATAAATCTTTCTGGTGGACCTAAATGCCATACAGTTCATTCTTAATCCACACACCTCTCTGGATGCCAGGGCAAATATGTGTCACCTGTGGAGCTGAGAGCTGAACCCTCCTGAAGACTGGGGAGTGAGGCTTAGGTGTATGTGAGCATTTGCATATATGATGGTGGGAGATAAGGAGATTCTCTTGAATTTATACAGTATTTTTGTATAAGAAAGGAGTTGAAGGACATACATATTGTGTACCAGAACTCTTGATTCAACCTTAAAGGATGACGGTTTTTTAGACTTGGGTCCAGCATCTTGGGAGGCCCATCATAGTAATTATTCTGCATGGATACTCTGACCTGCTCAGTGTGCTTGTTTGGTCTGTCGTTTTACATACATTTTGTAGTACCGTTATTAGTATCGTAATAGGGTACTATCATTTTATAATAAAGTACCCCTTTTTATTACTGAAAGGGCCTATGGAAAAGCTAAGCATAGTTGATGTAAATACTTTTAAATAAAATCTAGGGAATAGTTAAGTTATGCAAAGCTTGGACATTTTAAAGAGAGGTATGAGTCTTTTGATGAATAGGAAATGTGTTAGGAAGTTCTGATTAATTATTAATCTATTGAAAAAGGAGCTAGAAATATTAATATTTTATATCACAGAGATATATTTATATAAAATAATTTTGTAGTTGGTTAGTTAGCTGGTTAGAGTTACAGCTTCAAACAGTCTACAGAAACAAGTGAATCCTCCTGTATCTCAAATATAATTAGCCATTTAAATGTCTTGGGTCAATTTATTAACACTTTATTCATCGGGGTGTAACTTTTATTAGGCTTTATTGCTATCAGAAATTATATCCTACACAAATACAATAGAGATTTAAATGTTCTGTAGAATGAGCCAATGCTTCCTGACTTTATTGCACAGTATTGTAATGAACCTTGACCAGTTGTAGATTTGATAAGTGTAAAATATTACTGCTTGCTGCTAATTTTCTTCCTTTTTAATGACTGATAATCCATGTCGATTTAGTGTGATAGTCACAATCCAATACTGTTTTCCTGCTATAAATGTGATTGTAACAGGAGCTATTAAGTGTGTCTGCATAATAAAATTAGTCAGGGAAGCTCTGTATATTGTTTCCAGGTCTTTGGATTTTCATTACAGTATGAGAACTTGTTAGACTGTAAAGCTTGATGGTTGCCAGCTCAGCCACGCTCTTTTCTACTTCTCTGCCAAGCAAAGGGGTAATGATGCTGCACTAAGAAGTCTGTTCTCACTGTTCTGGAAAATTCATCATATATAAACATAGGGTATCATTTTGGGGAGAGTGTGAAAGGTATCAGAGGGAAGAAAGAGAGGAAACTCATCTAGGCAATGAAGTATTACAAGTGGGTAGTAGTTGCTTAAAGAGACAAACTGAATGTCTATGTTGGGAAAAGAAAGTCATGGCATCTCTTAGTAATCCTGTAACACTGATAAATCAAATGTTCATGTTCGTGAGGTTGCCAAAGTGTATGAAAGGATCCTATTGTGCAAACCTAGGCAGGAGCCTCTCCTCTCTTTATCTCTCTGTCCAGCAGCATACTCACCTCTAGATAGTCAACTGTTGCATCAGAGTAATTCTCAGAAACGCACACTTCCTTGTAGACTTATTTTTGGTCCTGTTTGATCTTGCCTAACCTGAAGGCTTCTGTTTCAGTTCTTGGCCTCTAGGTTTGAAGTGGAGATATTTTTATAAGACTGGATGAAATCCCAATTGTGAGAAGAAAAAAAAAAAAAGCAGTTTCTGTAGCTTAATATACTTTTCTGGAGTTCAGTGTGGTGTGTGGATTGTTTGTGTGTGTTTGTTTGTTTGTTTGTTTTGAGTGAATAGTTACATGATCTCTACTGATAGCTTGGCAGAGTAGTAAATAAAAACTGTATCTGGGTAGTATTTCAAAAGACATTATCCTGCAGTGAGGCAGATATTAATGCCTGAGTTTCCCTAACTTACTAAAAAGGTAACGGGGCATTCTGTCATTGATGTCAGTGTAGGCAGAATTTTGCCCAGGGGAAGGCACCGCTCTGCTGGTGTGGGAGCTTTGCCCAGACTGAGCAGGACGGACCATTAGGGTAGGACAAGAACTACCTTCATGCATACACTGCTACTGTTGGCAGAATATAGGCTTCCATTTAATTAGCTGTGTATAGGGGGCAGTTTGTAACTTTTCACTGACAAAATAGTAGTTCATAGCTTTCAATACAAGGTAGGAATAAATCTAAGGATCCATAACCTTATATATTACCTATTTCCAATATTTCCTCCAATCCTTGGAAAAATTCCCTAAGAAAAAAAAAAAGGCAGAAAGCAAACTGGTAAGTATGTGCAGAGATTTAGCCTAAGATTTACAGTAGCAGGACTTCTGCAAGTATTTCTAGGAGTCAAAGGGGTTTCTGCTTTGCTGGCTCAGTCTTCTACCCAGCACTAGGCCTGGGCTCTCTGCAGTAGTTTTGGGGAATGCTGGCTGGGACGGGGCTGCTTCATGCCAGAGGACAAAATGCCAAGAGACTAGTCAACATGTCATAAGTGTGTGAAATCTGGCCAACATCAGTGGGAGGTTAAGAGGGTGTTAAGTCCACGTGCAAATTAGTGCATCCATCCATAATTTGGGCTATTTCATCAGTATTCCTAGGGGCCTTTGTGGGAGAAGTCTGGTAACTGGCTTGTTTGTGCTTCTAGAGCAAAATGTCTCTTGGGTGGGAGAAGACGTTTCCTCTGCTCAAAGACATAAAGAAAAGGGTTCTGTTCACTTAACCAATTTATAATTCAAGTTATTTCAGTAAGTTCGTAGTGCCTCATTCAAATCTTTGCCAGATGAAGATGTTCCATATAGATTTAAGTCTGGTCTTTTGCTCTAGCTCAGGAAGAACACTAATACAAAAGGTGTTCCTTGCAAATAAACACTGGACAGACAGAAAGAAACACTGTGCAAAACCTAAGCCACGCAATGAGCTTCAGAAAGATCAGGTCCACAGATGTGCTGACTGAAGTTTAAGAGGCAACTTAACAGATGTACAAAGCTGTAGATCAGAGGGGATATAAAACAGTTAAACTTGCTTAAAGGCACAATGTGTCACAATCTAACAATTACATGCATCCTAAGCCCGACAGAAGAGGGAACATACGCTCAGCTATGTGCTCTTGGCTGTAGGCATGCCAAGAAGATTATAAAAATGCCATGCTGTGATATGTTGCCCTCCTGCCTGAAAGGCTACCATTAAGCTGCTTATTTACTGCACCTATTCAGGCAGCAGTGCAGTTCAGAGTGCTACCTGTCTCCTTGTTGGATAAATTAGTTGTGGATATCACAGGATTATTGCTGCCTATTGTCAGTCTGGTGAAGGTGGGAAGAGATGAAAGACACTGATCTGACCTTGTAATGTTTTGTGTAAAATGAGAGATGCTTTTTCTTCATGGTGAGCATCATAGTTGATCTTGGTAGGACTGATAGTCTTAGCAAGTTTGGAGCTAAATTAAGAAGGGCAAACATACTAATGATGCCAAAATTTTTCTCTCATTCATATATATATATATATATAAAGGGAAAAGATATGGAGGCAAGTGCATATCACTAGAGCCTTGTACTATCTTTCTTGCTTTGTAAATCCGCACTGTTTGAAATGACATTTTCAAGAGAACACACAGGAAAGCTTAGCCACTCCCTCAACTCAAAGTGTCTTTTTAATATAAATTGTTTTGCCCTCATATTTTTATGGTATTTGGAGCTGTGAACTTTAAATTAGTGATAACAGAAATTGACAAGTACAGCATTAAAAAATAAACCATGCAGCCCTACAGGCTTAATTATGAAGGGAGCAGGAAGATAGACACAGAAAATCCTGTTTCAAAATTTTACCTCACATAATATAAATAAAAGATTATGTCTTCCACTGGTAGTCTATAGATCAAAAGGATAATATAAAATGACTGCCCTGTTATTTATTTTGCCTTTATTATGTGTATAGATAAACTATACATTTCTCATTTTCTAATGTCTTTTAGCTATACACAGGTAGAGACACTTAGATATAGATATAATTATGGGTACATAGCTATAAATGAGTATCTAATTATTTTTATATTTTGATACAATCATTAGAAAGATGTGCTTTTTCATTGTCAAAATGTAAAAATAGAGGCATTTTTTTTAAAAGCATCCTAATCAAGAGTATGGCGAGTTGAATATAAATTAGGAAAATGAAAAGTAACTATCGATTACAATTTATTTTAGAAATTGTGATTCTGAAGATAAGGATGTGTTAGATAGTCACTAAATATCAGACACTAGTTATGACAGTATTTATTGCATAGATGTAGATATGTCATAATATAAACACATACCTGCACCATTCAGGTACCATGTGTGCTGAACTCATAATTTCATTGCTATTATAAAAAATTTCTACTTGTTAGTTTGGATAAGGTACCAGAGAGGTGTTTCTTTTTCCTGATGAACCATTACTGACTGGAACCATCTGACATGGCTTATGTGTAGTAGATTAGTGGCCAAAAGTTGAATTTAAATGGCATCAATCAGTAACTCTAATTTCATTGATGAATTCCCAGCTATACATTTTTCATTACTGGCAAAAAAAGGAGGGGGAAAGAATCTGAAAGAAACAGGCGCAACTTTCTCCCTCCTTCCTTGAGCTACGATCGTTTGCGAATGCCAATATAAAAACCTGTCATAATATCAATTGACGTTCAGCCAACAACCTTTTGTCACGTTAGGAGTTGTTTGTCTTGTGAGAAGAAATCAGGCTGACAGCAAGAGTCAGAAATACTAGCACTTGTAAATAAGGGCTTACTGAAACTCAACCTCAGTGTTTTTCCTAGTGCCATCTCAGAATGCACAGTGCCCTGGCCGATGGGATAATCAAAAAAGTGTCAGGCTGTAATATGCAGGCTTGTTCTAACAAAGTAATTCCCCATTTCCATATTTGTTTGCTCATGATTTAGGACCATTTCATGCAAAGCCTCAGTTTGTAAAGGTAACCATGTTAGCATCAGTCAGGATGCTGGCCGAAGCTGAGCTTTTCTGAGGCTGGCTTACATCACTGAGCCCTCTCAGAGTGGTATTTTAACTGGCAATTATTGTATTTGATTATGATCAATCAGGATGAAAATGGACTTGACTCCTTAAAGTCTAGATCTCTTTATATCATTATCAGCCTTGCGTTTTCTTCCTTGTCCCTCCTTCTCAGTCGGCCTTCACCACACACATTTGCTGCATAAAGATATAGCCCTTTGCAGAAATTAAAGGAAAATGTCACATCGTTAACAGTCCTAAATTGAATTTAGTATAAAAGATACATTAGAAAAATAGGGTATTGTTCTAATTTGTTATTTTCCATTATGTTTGGAGTTGATAATCTTTCAGAAACTTCAGTAAAATTAATGTTACATTGTCACGATAATGCGCAAGAATCAGAAAAAGAAGTAGCAGCAAAAGTCTGTCAAATGTAATAATAATTTTTCCTTAAAATACTGCTAGGCTAGAGCTAACACTAGTGGTTGTTACGTGCCAGCGCAGCCAGGCTGTGGTCTCCTCTCCCTTTTGCAGTATAATGCTATCTTCTCTCTGCTGTTATTTTCTGCCATTTCCCACTCTGATCTTTGGGGAGGATGCTGTAGGAATACCCACAGCTACATCACAGCAGATCTCTGAATTCAAGGAGGTTATTTGACTTAAATAAAAGGGAAAAAGTAATGAAGAAGACGGTGTATGCACTTACGCTAACTCTCATGGAAGGACCTAAATCACTGCAGTTGCAATTAATGGTAATCACTGGCAAATCTGCCTTAAATGTGTAATTAATCCTAAGCATGTAAGTAGTCTGACTGATGTAAATGAAACTGCTCAGGCACTCATGTACTCACATGCACAAAATTAGTCAGGCTCTTGGCTTCTCCAGTAGGGCCGGATGGAAATGCAAAACTCTTCTGCTAAATTGCCATGGGCTCAAGAGAATCGTTCAGTTTAATTATCTTCAGCCAGGGTTAAAGAGGGATGGAAATATCCTTTTGTGCCGGATAAATTCATCCAGGTGTCATTTGTAATGGCTGGAACAACCAACTCAAGGGAGCAAACGTAGGTGAGGTTTTGTTGCACGGCAGTTAGTGGTGAAGCTAAACTGCTTTAGGATATTAATGCAGCCTGCAAGACAGGGGTAGTCAGCCTAAAATGGGGTTGAGGTTGTTCATTCAAAGTTAGAGATGTCTTTCTGTTTGAAAATCCTGAGAAGAAAATTAACTAGGTCATGTTAATAAGAATAGGAATTATTTGGGGAGACGTCAAGTCTTGCAGTACTAACAGCTAAGTTTTAAGCAGAGTTCTCATTTTTCCTGTGTACCAGTCATGTGTAGTACCAGCCAGCTGCACAGCCCCAAAACAAAGGGGTAGTGGAAAGGTGGGAAAAATCCCACAGTTGTATAGACTACAACAAAGTTAGAACTGGATTCAGGATAGCAGGTGAACAGAAGGATTAAAAAGTATGACTAGAAGTTTTGTAGCGCTGAGTAACTAAGTTGCTTTACCCCAACCCTGTTAATAAATTGCAAGAATGCAGACAGACACCAGCACTCTTCACTCATTTTAACTGACTGAGAAAAAAAGTTTTCAGAAAGAATAATATAGTTGTGAAGAACTGGGGGGGGGCACAATATTGCTATGGAATTTGGTGTGGGTTTGGTGTGCGATAATACTACAAAAATTTGTGCCTAATTCTGCCAGCACTGACATGGCTAATTAAAAACATAAATGCATTGCTTTGTCACTGTGTTGCACAGTTAAGCCTGGAGAATATTTTTGTATTAATTATATACTGTAATAGCCTTTGTTTTCTATATAAATATGTTCCATATCTTTTATAATGTGAAAATATAAGTGCATGCTGATCTTCAGTTAAATCAGTGGTTACTGCTTCAAAAAGCGTTTTATTCTGGTTAAACAGTCAGTAGTTCTGATAAAGGACCAAACGACTGCAATATAATATATACTTGAAAAATAAGCAAAACTTGCTGTGATACTGAAAAATATTTACAGGTTCAGGTTCCTTTGAAGGGAAGCTCTAGAAGGCTTTGCTTTACAGAACACCTTTCTCCAAAACATAGCATAACGCTGTGAGTGAATTTTTTACATAATTTCTTTTTATCTGCCTTTTTTCAGATGAGTTCCTGTAACCTCAACAAGAGACATTCAGGATATTTAGATTCTACAAAATCCTGAAATAGTTGCAGTTGTTTAAGAAAGCTTTCTTTGTCCTGCTTTGTGTTAACCAGGATTTGCCATTCGATCTTGGGCCATAAAGATTTTTTGATCATTTGGAACTTTGAGAAAGCAAATATTTTTGTTCACAAGTTTTGCAAAGCTTGCCAAGTTTTATAGTTCCTCCCACAATGCCCAACAGATGGCAAATGGTGCCTGAGAGTGTGTGTGGAACCAGCATCTTGTGCAGCTCTAGTCCGAAGCTAGAAAAGCGTGTATAGATATGAGGAAAATACCTCGCTTTCCCAGTCTTTCTGTTACCTAAACAATGAGATGAAACAGTCTCTTTTTTAAGTGTCTTTTTTTATTATTCATGCAGTCAATGCAAGTCTGGTCTCCTAAGGCAGTCTGCGAGCTCTGCCGTTGAGAAAGCTGCCCATCTGGGCACGCTGTTCCTTGGAGCACGCCATGCAGTGGGACATGTCCAGAAAGAAAAATGCTGATATGAGGTCAGCTTGACTCCAGCCTAGTGATGCTTTGTCAATACTGTATTGGCAGACCAGTTACGGTAAGAAACAAGGACATTATGTAGCTGTTAGGAGCTAGAAAAGAAATTGTTTACTGTGTTACATGCCATCAATCAGTTTAGTGAGTAAACTTGCACTCTGGCTGACTGGCATAATTTCTCTCAAAAGCCCAAAGTGTCTCTGTTGTTTAATGTTTATTTAGATTAAATGAACAGCAAATTAAAACCAGTAGGTTGTTTGGTTTTGTGTTGGTTTGTTTGTTTGTTTTTTCTAATATAAAAGAATTTAGAACATTGAAACAGTTTTAAAAGTCATGCTGGTTTAATTCTAATCATAGTAATTAAATTGGCATGATGATTTAAAATATGACTGTATAGAAAAGTTGTTGCAGGAAAGGCATACTCAATGCATGTATATAGCATTTTGAATTGAATTCAAATTGGATGTTAGTAATATAATTTAAGATTACTTCTTTAGTAATCTATTTGTCAGTAATAATGCAACAGATGAAATTTAATTTATAAAGGTTAGTTTCTTTGAAATGTTCCTCTTTGTTTGCAGTGTATCTGCAGACAAAATGTATTTTGTCCTTTATCTTACTCATCATTTTACAGTACTAGACTAAGTCTCTTACGTTCTCAGTGCTTGCTTTGCTATGTAAATTCAAAGTTGGAAAAGCTGTTGCCTTCCAAGTCCTCTGTATAATTAAAGGCATATAAGCAGCCCAGCTCTTCAATAAGACTCCTTTCTGATCAGCTGTTTGGCATAAATATTGAAGCTGAGAGATTTAAAATTCATCCTAAAAAGAAAGCACTACTGTCTTAGGACTTATTAAATGCCCTTTAAAAGCTTAAATGAGCTACAGTCAGATTTCCGAATTGCAGGGTCGATATTCCCCTAAGGAGATGAAGGTCACCAAGAGAGGATGCTGGCAGGGGTTAAGGAATCATGTCTTTTGTGTTAGAACATGGGAAAAAGAACTGGATGTGGAGGTTGTTAAAAATCAAGATGTTTTCATCACTTCTGCTCCTCAAAAATATTAATCCAGTCAGTATCAATGAAAAATTCCTCTGAGACTGTGATTGCCACAAGCTCTCCATCAGTCTGAGGTGGCTGGATTCTTTCCCCAGTTTGGCAGGTTTCCTGACATTGGTTTGGTTTGTATTCTAAGGGAAGTCTGTTTACCTTTATTCTTTCAAGTTCCTCAGTTCTAAACTCAGTCATAGTCTGATGAATGTGCACCTTGAGCTGACTCTTTTGCCACTCCAAAGGAACTACATACCTACAAAGTGCAGTGCACCAGCCTTCTTCCTGAGGGAGCACGTTCAGGTTACTTTATGCTAGATGTGCTTTACATGTAAACGTAAATAGCTAAAGAACATTGTCTTACTTTGTTTTAAGGAATCTCTGAATCTGTGATGTTACTGCCTGTGAAATGTTTGTGTGTGCACAATGCATTTATGTGTATCTGTCTTTTAACATCAATCATCCCTTCTTCCCCGCACAACTTGTTTCTAATGGTACCATTAAGACCTTGGTGTAATATAAAGCTTAAAATAGAGGTGTATTATTTAGTAGACAGACTATTTTATACTTTGTAACTACCAAGGAAAGGGATATTGGGATGAATGACCAGATCCTGGACTACTGAAAAGACCAGTACATAGACCTGCTTGCAGATTAAGCAGTTGCTCTCAGGAGTCCCTGGAGCTGTCAGGGAAGCAAGTCTGGAATGGGAGAGACTGCAGGACACCCAGGCAAACCGGAACTGAAAAGATGGAAATAGAAAGTGAAAAGAGGTGGAGATCCCCTTTACACACACTGGATTTAGAAGGCTAGATTCACCATGCGGGTCAGTTAGCATTCTTCCTCTACCAGATCAATCACTCTTCATTTTCAGGTGTGATCATATGGTAAAACAAAAAGAAAGCATAACTAATTTTTGTGGAATGTTCCATAGCTTGAAATTTGGTCTAGGATTTAATTAATTTGGCCAAATGAGGATGGAAATGAACTTGTGAAATACGGAGCTTGCACTTCTGAGTTTTAGCTGCAGGGGAATGAAAGGGATAGAAAATATGCTATTACGCTCAGGGAAGCTTTTCTGAGTAAGCCTTTGTGGGTCAGGGAACTGAATATCCAGGCATCTCTGGGGCTGGTACATTTGATTGTCATATCCCAGGTTTACAACCATTGCCCAGTGTAGCTTTCCGCTTCATTTCAGTTTGCATGCAGCAACTTGTGATCTGTCCTCTAAAGTGTCCCTAGCTAATCCCTCTGTATGATCAGCCAGCAGGCACGCGGACATTGGCTGGGGTGGGACAGAGCCCATGTGCATAGGCAACAGCTGTCTGCTCTGAGTTCAGGCTGTTCTTCAGACTACTTGACCCGGGAGTAGATGGGAAAACTACCTTCTCAGTGGAGAGCCAAGTGTCCCCATGCTCTAAGGCTGGCCACACTTCCCTAAACACGTCCCTAATTGGTATTCAATCTTAAAAAATGTCTTTCATTAAAAATATAATTTGACGAAGTGGGTAATTGACTTGCATTTGATTAAGGCAGATTCTATTGGATTAACATGATTAATAGATAAAATTATAGTCAAACAGAAAGCAGTACAAAAGGTGACTTAAGTCATGGGTCGTATTAAGATACTAAATTTAAAAAAGATTTATATGGTAGGAATATTAATTTCACAGTAGGTATCATGCTGTTCCCTTACAGACAGTGATGTAATTCAAATTAATTTTGTAGTCTGAATCAGTCCGTGTTCCAAAAAGTTCATGGGACTTGTTATGCCAGAGTAGTGTGTTTACAATAAAACTTTACACCCACAATGTAAACATTCATTTCTCCCATACTGATAGGAGCAAATTGCTGTGTTAGTATTAGAAAAACTAGTTCTGAACTCCAGAGGGGAAAGAAAAAGCCTAACAGTCTTACAATCCAAAAAACATATCCAAAGATGAATGGCTGTCTTCTAATCTTCCTGTTACATGGCAGTGGAATACAACATAGCAATTTTTTGCACATATCTGTTAGGAAGATAACTTAAAATTCAATATGAAATTTGACCCACCAATACATAAGCCACCACATTGACTCAGAAAAGCTTATTCAGAATAAAATAAAAATTCCAGTGTTAAAACTATAGTTTTCCTTTTAAGAGAGCAAGTAAAGATCACAGACAGCAACCTCATCTTAAGATAACTGTAAAGATGGAGGTAAAGCATTAAAGCTTCACTGTCCCAAATTGGATGAATTGTCAGCATTAATGTATGTTATCTGGCTTGTACTTTGAAACACTGAGATGAATTGATGTTTGTGTAGCAGCTACAGTATTCCTTTGCTGAAGTTAAACATTTTCCTTCCTTGCCAACCATGGCAAATACATTTTATTTGCTCCATTTTAGGTGTGACAGGCCAATAGAGCAGTACATGTACATATGTGGTGGATATAAGTAATTGTGACTTGAAAGACATGAAGTGGCCCACTCAGGAAGATGTAAAATCTCAAGACATCTTCAGCATTATGTCATGATTCATTAAAACAGAATTTAAGTCTGGCAGAATATGTTGAGCATCTCAACAAGCTCAAAGTACTCTGGAAGTTATGGGATGTAGTTGCCTGTGGAATCTATCTGGGCAACCACTTTGTATTTAAAATGATGATTAATTTATAGTAGTCAAGTGGGGGGCGATGATGCCAAAGCAATATGGAAAAGCTGTCAATGCTAGATTTCCATCGATTTGCTTACAGTATCCCAAATACACAGACAAATTAGAATCTGTTTGTTGCCTAAAGAAGTTCTTGTACTCTTAAGTTGTCATGTTCTAATAATAAGGAGCACAAAAAGACCACCAAATAGTTTCCTGAAGGTTCCAGTAGGCGCCAAATGATTTAGTAGTAAAATATGGCTGTATTTAATATCCTGCAGATGGTTCCACAAAGGAAAGGAAGAGTTATTGTAGCAGTGACACAACATACCAGAAAATCTGTAGTGGGTTGGAAGTGATCATGTAAGTCCACAGAGGTTACTTGAACAAATGGCACAGGTCCCACTGCAAGAAATAGTGCCTTTTTTTTTTAGTAGATATGGATGATTCAGCTGAAGGGCTGTTCTGAGAAGAAACAGGCTTGCTTATTTTTCTAACTGAAGCTAAAGTAATTCCTGCCATTTAGTGGTTGCTGCCTTTAATACTGGATTTCAAATTCAGAAAAGTAGCATTATAGAAATGGCATAAACAGTGCTCTTTTCCTTCAGAGTAGCTGCTGCCGACAAGACAGCCTACTTCTCAGCATACTGAAATTTAGAGTTGAAAGATCCACCCAAACAAGAACAGTTACTGTTGTTTGGGTCATTCTTGTTCAGCTTTAGGAACTGTGGCTCAGTCATATGTATAATATTTGCCCATTAGAAGAAAAAAAACCTAATTTCACTTCCAAGCTATCTTGAGATCTCCTGAGCTGCTGGCGCATGATATTGGTATTTTAGTGCCAAAGGTAATAAATTCTGTGATACTTACGACATGTTTGGGAATAGTTTTAGCACTGGAGACTGGAAGGGCTAAGCTGGACTGTTGTCTTTTTGTACAAGGATGATCAGGTAATGAAACTAACGAAATTAATAAAATCCTATTTTTTCAGTCAGTTAACTGTTATTTCCGGGATGCCCTGAATCTCAGTACGTGTTACTTCTGTGAGCCAGTCTTCACTGATGAAGCAGAGTGCTTGTCAAGACTAAATAGAAAGCTATGCAGAAATTCAGTTTGCTTAATGCAAATTGGAAGAAAATAGAAGAAAAAAAGAAAAGTATGCTGTTTTCAATGTCATTTAACTTAGGCAGGACACTTCACAAACCTTTCAACTGTTGATTTGAAACCACGTGATTAGCTTACTGCAGAAATAATATCCTGCTATCAGTGAACTTAGCAATGACTGACTAGGGATCACCGTATATAGATTTTCTATTTTATTTAAGCATAAAGTCATTTTCAGATGGATGGATGAATTAGGAACGGAACACTGCTGCTTCATCTTTATCTCTAATTGAGATACTACCATGGATTGTAAGGCTCTGGAGTATAATGATTTGTCAGCACAGGACACAGAGTGGACCAATTTAATAGTTGCTGGAGGGGTTAGGATTCCAACAGCCTTTGATGAAATCTTTTTTAGGTCAGTAACATTTAGAGATATAGCAAAAAAAAAATCCAGTAATTGGAGAGAAACCAGATGGTTTGTGGCTAATTTGGAAAAGTACGGATTATATTGTTGTGCAGCATCTTATTCATTAAATGAAAAGATCTTAAGATTTTATAAGGCATAGATTAATATTGATATCATGTTATGATTCACACTGTTTAGTGTGCAAACATCAGCCATCCTTTATTTTTTTCTGCACATGCTCCGTGCTGTCACTGAAACCACTGTATTAAGAATTGCCATAGTGAGTCAGTAGATGACAGCCTTATATGTACTTTTCTCATTTGTTTGCCACTGCAGAGAAAACATTTGCATGTCTGTAAAATGTGAATTCAAATATTACAGAAGTAGCCACATTTACACATATCATGGAAATAACAAGGGTGAGTGACATTTTGTAAACATAAGGTGATATTTCTGTATTCCTTGCCATTTTTCAGAGCATCTTACTTTGTTTGTGTAGTCTCCTATTGATTACATCAATTAAATATATGTTCATATTTGAGTTTCTTCACTGTTACATTCTGAGTGAATATAGACACGCTAGCTAAGAATTGAGCTGTGTGTTTACTTTAAGGTGATAAAGGTAAAATATTTATCCATATCTAACTGGGTAAATATTATTTTATTCATGTTTATTACAGTAGTGCCCAGGGGCTCTGAATTAAATTGCTGAACATTTCATAGATCCTGCAAGGGGCAACTTTTGCCTTGCACAATTTGTGACAAAAATAAACAAGACAGACGAGTGCACACAGACTGGGAAGTGACTTTACAAGGGAGAGGCAGAGCACAGACCAGAACCATGCCTGCCGACTGAGCCGCGAGGTCGCGCTGTCTTACACAAGAAGGGGCTACATGTCCCAATGGTCTCATACATGTGCCATAAAATATTATATATATGTAAAATACACTAATGTATTTTATATATTTTTATATATCTATGTATAATTTTGCAGATATTTCAAGATGTCATTACAAATTGTTACTGGTACATTGCAACTGATATAGGGACTTTTTTGGCTCCCATTAGCTTAGTTAGTGTTCACAAGGCCATAACCTTCTGTTATGGGATGAAGAGATGTAAACTTCTCAGCATCTTGCTGGCATACTTGAGAATATTGTCTGAGATGTTTGGAGAATCCTTCCATTTGCAGAGATGTTTGGATATGCTTGTTAGGAACGGAACACTACAAAATAGATGGTCAGCTCTGGAGGGGATTCTTCAGCAAGGGAATAGCTGTAGGAAAACACTGCCAAACAAGCAACATTTTGCTGAGAGGTTTTCAGAATAACATTCTTGACTTAGAGCCCATTATCTAACAGATGTGTATTGATTTAATAAGCCTCCCTACTGTTTCACTGTAAGCACTTAGTTCTCTTATCTTTGGTGTAGTATGTGGAGCAGAAATCTGTTAATAAAGAGTCTCTCATGCCAGCAAAACATGTTGGTGCCCATATTTACCAAGGATGGTTAAGTATTTGAAAGCTAATGAAAGCTTCATTTTGAGATTGGGGTGCTGCAGGCAAGTCCCTCAGCTGGATGTAGTACCTGATATATACATTGATATCCTTTTGCTTGACCAAAGAATAACAATACAAGTGATTCAATGTGCTCTATTTTTCCCCAGTGTACCCCAAAATATATGTCTTTCTGTGGCTACAGAAGTAAGGAATTAACACCTCACTACTCCCAAGCTGTTACTTCATTCTCATTTCTTTCTCTAGGTGATGTATTTACTAACTGTACTGGACTTTGCTCTTCCTTTACCTTATTTTAAATATCATATACTGCATTTGCAATCTAACAGTAATAATAGTAATGTTCTGGTGAAAATGAAAGTATGAACTAGTAAGGCAAATCCTTTTGCATTTGAAGAATAAATGACAGGACAGAATGACATCAGTCCATGAACACAAAGTCTTGGTCTTACCTGGGATTTAGTTGCACCTTCTCTAATGCTGAGGCTGGTTGTAGGCCCTGCCTAGATTGACATAAAAACTCACATGCAACTGATAGTGAAGTTGAATATGGTCAGTCCACGACCCAAGGCATCCACCACTCCAGAACTGCAGCAGATGCGACAACTGCTTACCTCCGCTCTGTCTCTGGAGGCAGGTCCCTCAGAGAGAAGTCAGTAGCCCAGCCAGCTTCCCTGCCTCCCTCCCTTTTTCACTTTTTACTAGAGCAAGAGACAAATAGGAGAGATGAAAATTGCTGGGATTTGGCACAAAATCTGTTGTGAGAATGCTTAAGTGTGGGAAGGAAGAGGGAGAGCCAGCTTTGCAGGTGCCAACTTCTGCCTGGTTTAGCAAATGCTGCTGTGTTGGGATGGAAGTGTGAGGGATGGAGCCAGCCGCCAAGAGCTGGGGATGGTAAGTCATGCTCAGCGCTGTACAGCTTTCTCCCTTGCAC
Source organism: Nesoenas mayeri (assembly GCF_963082525.1). NCBI lineage: Eukaryota > Metazoa > Chordata > Aves > Columbiformes > Columbidae > Nesoenas > Nesoenas mayeri. The sequence goes on along the minus strand of NC_137563.1, from coordinate 16,194,852 downwards.
AGAATCGTCTGGTGTCCTGCATGCCCACATATGCATGCTTAAAATGAAGGTTGTTACAATAATGTGTGACCTTATATACAGCGAGTATAGCCATTATAATACTCAGATTTTGAAAGCTGTGTAAATTATGAGTTAAGCTGTGCATTTATTCTGGTACTTTTCATGTTAATTCATTGCTATCAAGGAGCTTAAATGAAAAAAAAAAATCAGTTGTGTGTTGAAAAGCAACTAAAAATTTTACACTAAGTTTTGTCATGCTGAGCTCCAAGTATTTCAGAAGTCTGCAAGTGGGAAAACTCTAATTGTTTCTGTCTCCTCAGCCTGCACATCACCAGAGAGAGACATGGAAAAGTAATGAGTCACTTTTAAAAATCTTAGCCTTCAAATGTTGTATTCTTTCTCACAGCTGCCTTGGTTGAAAACACTCAATTTGCATCTCCGTATTCTGTGTTTCTGCAGTGCATATGTTGACAAGTTCCATATGTCCAACACAGGAAGCATTCTATACAGCAAATCTCTTTTAAGGTAAGAAATGCTTGTGTAAGGGGTTCAGAAAGTGTTTTGAACGCATGACCTCTTCTTTCAAGATCTATTACTATTTTCTGCAAAGTTTTGAGTAATTTGCTTTTCTGAATCAAGCTATAAAGCTTTTAACTGTAAAATTGATCTCCTTATAAAGTACATGTATTCTAATGCTATAATTACCTGAAGCCAGATATTCCAACCCTTGACAACGTAAGTAATCTTTACTCATCTGTCTAATTGTACTGATTCAATATAGGAGTCAAGTGACTCCAGCCCCTCTGCCAGGTCTCTACTTAACTTTCCTAAATCACAATTTGTTTTCACATGGATAAGTGATTTAAGTGAAGGGTTAACAGTGTTCTGTCTCTCTTAATTTGAGATTTGGAAGACAATTATAATTCAAAATGCTTCTTCTAGTTGAGACTCCTTAGGAAAGACACATACGTAGCCTAGAGCTAGAAGTCCAACTTTGCTTTTAAATGCAAATATTTTAACAAGTATAACACACAGAAGCATGAACTATCAATTATTCCTACTAGGCATATGTAAAACATCTTGTTTATCACAAAGAGACCAAATTAGGCTAAAAATGTAAAATAAAAATTTGTCATTGAAATGTTGCCTATTCTCCTTTGAAACTCCCCATTGTTCTATCAGAAGTAGCCTTCATGTTGTCTTGGTGCATTTGAATGAATCTTTCAATAAGAAAAGTTAGGAGCTACCACTATTGGCAGTCTGTGCCATTTGTCATGCAATGACGGTCATGCAATGTGACTTCTTGAGAGTGGTGTTAGAATAGTGCATTATTTACAGCACTAGCCTGTCAGATAAGAGCAAAGACTTTGTTTCCTCTTACTTTCATTCTCTGAAGGTTTTACTGGTACACGCAGAATGACAGGAGGAGATTTTTCACTTCAGGTAGAGTGGATTTCCCAGCTTATGTACAAACACAAGAATACAGCCAAAATCCATGGGAATGTTGAAAGTGTTAACTTCAGTTGATTTTTTTGAATCCAACTTTTAACTGCATTATACTGAAGGCAGATTAACTACAAGTTTTAACAACTCTTAATTTCCAGTATAGTATTGTCTCAGCCTAAGCCAAATCAAATTCTACTGTTATCTCCACCCCCTAGAAGACTTTGTTCTGAGACAGTAATACCATGGGGAGTGGGTTGGTTGGTTTGTTTTCCAGGCTACTACTGCCTGTCTCAGAGCTACAGCTGGATTGAGTCCTCAAGGTGATTTTGTTGCATCATTTTGTAGACATGATAGCCGTTTTATTAAGACTTTTCCTTTTTCAAGGGTAGGTTGTAGTTTTCGATCAGGAAATAATTGTCTTTATCATCCTCACTGTGTCTTCAGGTTTTACACATGTGCATGTGCACTCGTGGGATTAACATCAATGTTAACTACATATATGGCACAGTCCTGTGACTCCAATGCTCAGAAAACAGGCCCTGATGACAGTTGTACTCCCCCATGTCTTCTGAGCTCTTTTGTAACTGGGAGTCTCCAATCCCTGATGGTTAGTGGACTGTTCTCTGTTCTGCTTTGTCCTCTTTTGCTTTTGGTACAAATTTTTGTACATTGGTCTTTCTGGTATGATTTCAGAGCTCTCTATAGTCTTTGTTTCTGACAACACTGGGGTTTTGTATATCACTTCAGCACCCTTGATTTTCTTGAGATATTTATAGATGTCATTTCTACTATATCAGTTGAATTTTAAACTTGGAATTCATAGTGGTTCATAGTTGAATCTGGTTGAAGTTGACAAGATTGATAGAGATTATTGTTTAATATATCTTTTAAAAAAAAAAAAAAAGTCCAAGTATTATTATTTAAAGATCTATTGTCTACATTGTTTCACACTTTCAACTCTCTATCCTCTTACTGATGGCTTCTATACCTTTTAATGTTCTGAAGTTTCAGTGTCAGAGCATCTTATTATGTCTTATTTTTTTTAAACATGCTCCCCTTAGCATCACCTAGTTCTAATTTCTCTAACAGCATGCACTTAAGGACACTTATCTGCAGAGACTCACTTCAACTCATTAAGTGCACGACAACCCCAATAATACTTACTTCTGTTAAAATAATAGTTCCTCTACTAGGTAGTGTTATATATTGATTCTGGTCTTATGTATTGATGGTGGTGTTATATATTTAGATATTTATGTATTTAGCAGACACCATATATGTGTGGTGTCTGATTTAGCACTACTAAAGTCCAACAGTGGAAGTCAGACCATACCCTTTGTGTCACTCAGACTTGAAAAGGACATAAAATAGTCTTCTCATCTCTGTATCTCTACCCAAAGGCTCTCCTTTTTGTTTGGTTTCTTGCATTAGAGAGGAAGGAGTATACCTGAAGCAGTCAGTTGTTTCTTGTCTTTGTATTGTTTGATGTATGATGAGCTTGGTTATCAGATCTCAGTGTGCTACTGAATTTGGCTTCATTTGCTACAAGAAGTGCTATCTACGAGGAGGCAAATATGCCCTCTACTGACTTCATTTGTGGCTAGAGTTTCAAAGCTGCTGTCACAGAGTATACGATGGAAGTGTTGTTTGCAAATAAAGCAAATTAAAATAAACATCTTTTATCATAAGAAAGCAATTAGTGTTGATTCGCAGCTTCACTTGGTTTTTCTTTCCTGACCTTGACTATATTGTGATGGTTTTGTGCTTCCTTGGACAGTTTCTACTTGCATCTGCATCGATTAAACCTTGATCTCATTTATTATCTCAGGAAATGGTCTCAAGGTCACAGGGCTGGAAATTTAATTATGGCGGCAGTATATTAAGTGGCACATTTAAAGATGCTGAATCGTAGTAATTAATTTTTTGGATGGTGGTCTCTAGGGAACAGGTTTTCTCTACACTGGATGTTTAGACATCCATCATGGCCATTCAGCTTGGCAGCTGTCTTTTAGCTTTAAACTGCATCATTATTCATCTTTTACGACTGACTTTAAAAACACTAGACAACTATATCCTTTTTTATTGTAGTATATGTCAGATGCTTGTATTAAGCTATACTTCACCTTTGCTATAAAACATTAACAGAGGTTGCTAGTAGCTACCTGGGCTGGCCCCTAAATTGAGACAACAATTACCCTTCGCTGACATCTAGTGTCAAGACATGAGATACAGCTGGAGTGCTGAATCCATTGGCCTGGAAATCCTGCACTTCCCCAGTGATTCAGGCTCACCCAAGAAGCTGCAGCGCTGGACATAATTAGTGGACACGAGGGATTAACTTGGCACTCAGTGTTGACTTTGTAGCAGCACTAGGTTATTGAATGAAATGCAGCACTGCCAAGGTCTTAAAAAGCTTGTAATGTTTAATGAAGGAATGGTCATTAAACTTGCTGGATCAAGTATCAGGCAAGATGAAACGGGGAGGTATTTAATAAAGAGGCCTGAAAATATGAACTAAATCACATAAACTAATTTAAAATGCTGGCTAACGCCCAGCATATTTCAAAATTGTTCAATGCTGGTTTAAGCTAGACAGTATGAACTGGGAAGGAGAACAGTAAGCAGTTTTAGCTTTTTGCGTAACTTCACAGAAAGCTTTTCTACTGTAGAATTCTTTTTCTTAAATGAAACACCTTAAATTTCACACATTCTGCTGGTATTGCAAAGAATTTTCTCTAGGGAGTGTGAGGGTAGGGGAGTTCTCATAGTGAACAGTATCCACAGATTTTAAGCGTGGCCTTTCATATCTGTTGTCAAGCAGAATCTTCCAGAATAACAACCAAAATATTAGAACAGCACATTTTCAGAATATCATTACAAGGGATGATCCTCACACTAGTATAGCAGTAATACTATTTTTACAGGCTGAGATGAAGAAGAAAAATCTCTTAAAGCTGTTGGGACAGGCAGAGAATGGAATTAAATTCTCGGTACAGAACACTGGCTGTAGCATTTGTCCTGTATGATCTCTTTAGACACATATGCTTGTAAATTAACTCTCTCCTAGTTTCAAATATTGCAACAGAACATAAAAGTGGGAACAAGGTATCCTGATCACGCCCATGGATTATCATGGTTATTTTTGAAGTGCCCTTGTCTACTCATATGTTACTAAAATTGGATAAATTGCATGTATATATGTTGTAGATCTAGCCAGGCAAAGCAGAGCAAATCAGGGCTAGCTATAGCTGCTAAAACAGGATGGTCAAAATGGTTGGTTTTTTTTTTTTTTCCCATGAGTTTCTGAAGAAGCCCCTTCGTTCAGAATCCACTGGGTTTCATGAAAACAAAACAATATCACAATATGAGAAATAAGATGGACTAGCAGTAGTTGATGTAGGATTATACCTAGGGCTGAGTAAGTGCCAAAAAAAATTAGAGAGAATATATGAGTATTCTTTTTATCAATCCTGTTTTTTCACTTCTTGTACCCTATTTTAATGAAGAACGTTTAGATGCTTGAATTGTTATTCTCCATACTACTGATGGATTCAAAACTGATTTGAAGATACCAGCATGTAAATATTGCCAAGAGTATGTATGTAGATGAGTATTCACAATGGAGTGGGGAATAGCTGTATAGAAGGTTTAAATTTTTGAACATGTGTAAGAGATAAAATCAGTATAGCTTAGGGTTACCACTGTTGGAAGAGTGATGTATAATAAGTAATCCATGGTTTAACATAAGTTTATGCAAGTGATAAGGTGAGCAGCTGTGCACAATAAAAGGAGGAACAGAAGAAAAAAAATCATTAATAATAATTTCAGAAGAGGTCGATGGTACTAAGTATTCATCATTAATTGTTTCTTCAGCTGTAGTCATGATTTCCATTTTATTCTCATTACTTTATTGTTGGATTAAGTCACTAACATTTTTGTTGAAACCGAGATAACAAACGTTCCTGCAATTCATATGGAATGATATACTATATGAATGACACAATTAGTCTGGTTCATGTCATTTTATGCCAACAAGTTCAACAAATTGACTTACTGTTTGTCTCTGGAGGCTATTGTATCTAAAACACTGCAGTAGAAGGGCAGCAGTGATATAAAATGGTTGCACTGTACCTCTTTTTGTGTCAATCACAGCTTCTCCTACTGAATGGTTGGATTTCTAAAACCAAACATCCAAGCTGTACATCATCAGAACCTTCTAATGATATATCGGGATTCTTCCCCCGCTTGTGAGCCATCTCTTATTAGCACTAAACACCATGTCATTCTTGTAATGACTTCTTGCAAATGTAAAAACTTGTTTGCGTAAAAATGTCCTTAAAACATTATTTAAAATAGAGTTATTCAGTATACTTGCTTTACTTTTGTCTAGTTCTGAATGCCACAGTTTTAGCTTCTATCAGGGCAAGTGTCTTTCCTCTGAGGTATGCAATAAGTGGATTTCTGTGTAGAACTATCTTTCAGAACTGTTTCAGTGCATCCATGACTGATCTCCTCCTAACCGTCCACCCTGAACTACACTCAACTTTCCTAAATGATATGGTATTGGAATTGATTATGAGTAGATAAATGGGTGACTTCACTATCATATAATACAATTTCAATTATAGAGTATGTATGATAATTTACATTTCTTGTTCGATAGTATGATATTTATGTGACATGTTCTGGATGAGATCTGCTGCTGTTTATATAATGGCCTTACTTTTCTCTTAAATTAAATCTGCCTTCAGGTTCTTTCAATATATTTAAATGTTTTGGATAAACAAAGGCATTACAAACCCACCTTAATTTACCCTTCAGTGGAGCAAAACCTACTGCTGGATAAATTCTAGTTCCCAAATTTGTTACCTAAGGAAGCAAATTCTGTCATCAGATTAAGAGAAGAACACACGGTAGATTGGGATAGGAATTGTCCCTACTCACATGACTGCAGAATCAAGCAGCCATTGTCAAATTGATGGCTGAGAGACTGTTAAAGAAAAATGGAATTTGACAAAGAAACAGTGTTTCTTCTTTCTTGCAGTAACTCTGATTTGTGCCTCCTGGGCTAACAGTTTTCTTTACATGTGAAGCAAGTCAAGGCACTTGCTGTGTGGGGTAACTATAGATGTGCACGCTTTTGCACTCTCTCTAAACTAGTTCACTGCTTTTCAATAGCAAACTACTGAAAATGCAGGTAATCTGATTATGAAAAATCAACAGCTGTGTGAAAGTAGACTATACACTTAAACCTGTATGAGGCAAAGCAGCTGTAAGTCTTCAAAACAACCATAGTTCTCTTCCTCCTTTAACAGGACACCACCTGCTATTTAAGTCACTAACTGTTCTGATTATTTTAGACAAATTTCAGAGTGCACTTTCCTTGTGTCTCAGTAATGAGGAGTGTGTTTGTTCCAAAATCACCCTGCTGCAGCTAAATGTAAAAGCATGTCTATTTGATTCAAATTGAGCTTGGAATTACTTGTACTGAAATAATACAGGAATACTCCCAAGAAGTAAATACTTACATAAACAATAGAGCTGATGCAAGTGAGAGGAATGCTGAGTCCACAGAATGCATTATTAACAGCATATTAGTACACACATTGGCTGAGACGCATAGGTAGTTGTGCATGCTGTAAATAATTCTTTGGATGTCAAAACAGTAGTGCACAAGATAATTGAACACATTCTGGGCAAAATGGCATGACCCATTGTATTTTCTTTTAAAATCATGATTCATTCATGAATCAGTGGATAGCTGTTCTTAGATTTTAACAATCTATTAAAGCAGTTGGGCAAAATATTTCTGACTGGAGCATTACTGATGACCTCTGTTCCCATTGTCCTTGTCTGAAGTGGTGTGTGTGCGTGTATATACATAAATGAAGCCTCCACTATCCCTTTAAATTTCCTTTCAGAATTTTCAAAGCATGTTTGCTTTACCCCATTGACTTGAATTTTGTTCTCGTGCTTCTGCACAAAAATAACTTCTTTTCCAGCCTATCTTTGACTCTAAAGAAATTCCCAATGAGCAGCCAAAAAGAAATCTGCTTCAAATTGAAATTCTTGGATTCAGGTATGATCATGCAAACAAACCAGACAGAATTTACTTAATCTTCAATCAGATGCTTAACCAAGTTGAGATTACTGATAGCCCATCAGCAATGATTAGGATGGAGAGACTAAATGATGAGGTGCCCTCTCCTTTTTCAGTCCCCTCTCTCCCCCCGCCTTACCCCCTTTTGTGGTTGGTTTGGTGGTTTGGTTTTTGTTGTTGTTTCTTTTTTTTTAGTAAGAGAACCATTGAGCTGGTGACAGGACTTGGAATGCCGTGTCAGCTCAGCTAGCATGGTCAAGGAGCTCAGCTGGAGAAGGGAAATAAAACTGTTAAGTTATGGCTGCCCTCCAATCAGTCACAGGGGTAATGATGTTTGGCTTTAGTCAGGTTATATGTCAGTAAATATACATCTCTCAGACAGCCTTTAAGACAGCCTTAAGCTCATTGTTACTGTTTTATATAGATAGGGGTCAGATACTGATATATGGAGGTCATAGGCCACTGAAATAAATTTCACGACATTCAGCAGGTAAAGTTAATCTCAATAGAACAGAATGTGACTGCAGTTTTGATAGAATATTCATTCCATTGACAGTGATGGGGAATTTTTTCTCTGTTAGGTTTTGTGCAGATCACTCAAATGCAGATGATTTTTTTTCCCTGCCTTGATTCTAAATTTAGCACTACCTGAAAATGACCAGTTACAGTCAGTCTTGGCAAGTTCGAAATTCAAAATTCCAGCTTATAAACACCACTGTGAGCTATATTCTGTTCACTCACCCTGCTCACAAGAACATATGAATCACATCTGAAGGTAAGGAGACCTCAGAATTCCCAATTGTGCCAAGAACTGAAAAATCCCGAAGTCATCTCTCTCCTGTGTGATAGTATAAACTTTCTCTCAGGAGCCAAGGACTGAGACAAGACAACACCCAAACAGACATTCTAGATTTACAGCACTATGAATTAAAATCTTACTTTGAAATCTTACTGTAGACTTAGACAAATATTTTTTGCCATGTTTTTTCTTATAATAATATTTAAATTTCTACTTAAGCTTACTGCTAAGGAATTTATATCTATTTGCGAATACTGAATCATGCCTTCCATTACTATAGACTGACATCAGTCATTAAATTCCACTAATTCTCTCAATAGCATTTGAGAGTTCAGGTACTCCACTCAACTTTTCTAATAATGTCCATTGGGTTGTTACAAAAAGCAGAAGGTCCCATCATGCCAACCTCTGCTTTTACTGGTATCCAGTATTCCCATTCCACAGAGTAAGACAATATAAGAATACAGCCTACATGCATTTCATGTAACACCAGTACAATTAGGCTAGAATTTGATAAAGCCATATGTGCTATTTATTCTTTAAGTAAAACTTGCTTTCAGTCTCAGTGTATAATGTAGAGTTCATTTTTAATTTAGCAAGAATTTGGCTGTAAGTCTAGGGTTAAACTAAAGCACCAACCTATTTCTTCCCTAATGAATTTTTTTCTAAAAATGTGTTTCAAGTTGACATGTAATGTTTTGCTATTATGTCCTCCATTTTATTTACAAATTAGTTCTTTTGATAACTGGCAAGATGGCTATGAAACAGGTATTCCTCTTGTGTTTATTTGTATTAGCATACAAATTGAACAGATTAAATAACTCAGTCTGACTCCAGCTACCCCCCTGAAATGTATACTGTAGTTCCTAAATCTCATATCGTACACATTTAAAAACAGTCACACTAGAAGTTTTTGAATGTGCTTCATACTTTTAAACATTGTGGACCCGCTAGTCATGAAGTGTCACCTGGTGTCCTTTACTCCTGGCTGCACCTCAGCACCTGCGTCTGGAGCACTGGCATCTGAAGTAGCCTAGGGGAGGGTTTGGGGTTGGTATGATAGTTGCACTCTGAGAGCTTGAGCTGGCCTGCCTGTAACACTGCGGGTTCACAAAGCTGACATTTCCTCATGAAATAATGCCCCTTCGCAGCGCTGGTGACAGCCCGGCCCACGTTCCGCACCAGCACCCAGCCCAGCAGCTTTCTCTGCCTTGAGCCAGCCCTTGACTTCAGTAGGAGCGAAGTCAGGCTAACACTGAACAGTTTGGGAAACCCCAAACTAATTGTATAATTACGGGATCTGATATTTTTATTGAAGGTAATTCCTTTGTTTGCTTGTTTTAATTTACCATCGATCAAAATAATTTACAAAACAGCGGTTCGATTCTATAAATGCATGACCACCTTTCAGAAATTTCTAGATGGATTTTATTTGTGGTACTACCATATTCTGTAGTGTTACCAGGTCAGTATGGGGAAAAACATTTTCTCAGATCAGGATATTGAAACAAAATTCTCACAAGTCTGATAAATTTGCCTTTAGGTAGCATTTATACAAGTAGGCTTTTAACAAGCAGGTCTTATTCACAGTATTATTAATTGGACGGTTTTAAAGAGTTTTTAGAAATGTTCTACACTCATCTATCTATCTGGAGTTTTTTTCTGTCCCTGCCCTACAACGTTATTAGGGGGCTCTTCAAAGGCAGAGGATACACGGTACCCATTTGTAAAACCAAGACTGCTGGATTTGCTTCATATTTCAGGACATGGGAATCATGCAAACAAAAACAAGTTACTTGGTCTATAGCAAATTTGTTCTTCACAAAATATGCTACAGATTATTTAATCTATATTCTTATAGCATTTTCCTTTTATATTTGCTAAATGCTGATCCAGGTCCTAAAGGAAAATTATTATTTCATCAATGTAAACATAACAAATGTTACCTTTTGAATCTGCCAGGAGAATTTTTACGAGACTCTGAAATGTCGAAGCAGCTCTTTTTTTGTTTGTTTGATCGTAGGTGGTATTAACTAGTCTGTATTCACTACAAGAGGATTTTTAATTTTTTTCCCAATAGCTACTTTTCATTCAAAGAAGATGGTCTAATATTATTCTGGCTTGTATAGCACTTTTTAAGCAGGTTTTCTAAGTGGTCACATGTAGTGAATGAGATTTCATAAGCTTTTTGATGCAAATGCAACTACTATCAGGAACCCCATAGTGAAATGAAATCCTTTACATGTGACAAATGAGTAAGAAATGAGAGTTCATGTTTGTCTAGATTATAAATAGGCATGAAATGATTCAGATAGTTTCCATATGATCATCATATGTTAACATTCACGTAGTAAGGCCTGTTTCAGGAAAGCACTTAGACGGGTATTCCAAGCTATCGACTTCTGTAAGCATGTGATTAAGAGCTTTCCTGAAGAGCAACCCTAATTATTATTCTTATGACTTAAATAAGGTTGGCTATGTCTGCATACCTACTTAACTTGGGGAACAAGGATTCAGCTTTTCAAATTAACACATTAATTTGTGTTTTCCTCATTTAATATACGAAGTTCCTTCCTTCAGAGAAGGAGAAGCATTTTAACTATTTTTGAACAGTTTATTAGGGACTGCAGTTTAACTCCTTTTCCCTTCCTGATCAGGTTTTAAAAGCATTAAGTTGTAAGTCTCTGAATTTTCTATTACAGATTTTACTATTGGCCAATTCTGACTCTTCTTCTGTTTAATATTTGATCAGTGTCTGGAAAGGCTTTCGTCTGAAGGGCACGTATGATCAGTAATGACTTTGATATTTTTTGTCTTGCTGAAAGTTGGTTGTCTTTTAGCAATGCTTTTAAGGCTATGAAATTGCTTCTGTGTTTTGCAGAAGTGTACCTTGTATTGAGTGTCAAAAGCTTTGAGTCCATATGTGGCATCTCTAATGTCAGTGCTTCCTTACCTCTTCTTTTTTAACCTTTTCCTAATTACATGTGTGCTATTATCCAGAGTTATAAGCAGTTTTCCTAAAAGCTCCCTTTTCAGATTAATTTAATTTTTTTCACCTAATTTTTTCTGCTGATTGAAAGAAAATGCATTCAAACAATTCCGATGTAAGAAGCGTGCCTCACTTAGGGCATGTCTCTTTATTTAAACAAACAAACAAACTACTGCTTTATAATGATTTAATGAGAACTAAAAAAAGTTTGCATAATGTAGATAGGGATCTGTATGAATTTTTTTACACTGCTACAGCTAATTCCCATGAAGGAAACAAAAGTCTCTTAAAGACTTTAAAAGCAGCTTTTATAGCACTTCATGTATGCCAAAATTTTTGCTGGCATGATAACATCAAAAAAACCCCAACTCACACCCTTTCCTATAACTACATCGGTCTGACTGTTCAGTATTGATTATTATTCCTGCGCTGTTACAGATTCTTCATTGTAACATGATTATCCGTAGAAAACCATGGAAATAAATATTTGCTCTGTTTCTTACAGATTATTTTTGAAGAAGAAAACAAAAACTTTTTCAGCTCTTTTTCTTAAAGTTTAATTTGTTCCAATACAAAGATGTCTTGAAGAACTACTAATACGGGTAACTAACATTTTATAAAAGGCTACCCAAGAACTACACCAATGTCCAGAAAACGGCAGGCAAATAGTCAAGTAGTAAATTTATAAGTTTATGTAAATGATCTTGTAGTATAGGTTCAAATCTATGCAAAAATGATTAATTCAGCATTTTACTGAGGCTGATAAGTGACATCTTAGCAATATATGTGTATGGGGTTTTGGATTAAGTTTTTCTACTTATGCTGTATCTTCACTGAACAGATTTTCAACCCTAGTAAGTGAATTATCTTTTTCTTGTTTTTCTTACCTGTGCTTAACAATCTACAACTTATTCCTGTATCAGGAAAAAAAAAAAATCAGGAAAATATTTCATTAGCACTTGTTCAGAATTCAGACACCCTTGAAAACGTTCCTGTGGGGTTTTTGTGCTAATGCAACAAAGGCAGGCTTTGCCACAAGTTTGGGAGGTACTCTGGGAAGAATGGAACATAGTAACTCTTCATAGTATATACTTCTAAATACTTAGCGGAAAGCAATTTATTAGCTACTTAACACTGAAGTTAAATGACAGCTGGCTAGAGCCAAGACAGATATGCCAAATGTTTTTTTGCCAACCTGTCCATTTCAAATGCAGCTAACTGCTGATGTCCAAAGCCATCTTGTGACTCTGAAGATGGTAAACTCCAGCATTAGAAGGAGATATTTTCATGGGTTATGCTGTACAAGTTCAGTGTGACTGGTTTTAACATAAAGTATTCCCTGCAATGAATACTTGTGCCCAGTGACTGCTGAAGAATATACTATGAAGATTAGTGGATGGTTTTTCTCAGTAGGCACTTCCTAGGCTACCTTTGCAAGAAGAGTCAGCTCTGTTACAAGATGCAGTTTCTGATTTGGTTTTTAATGTCTGGGGGTCCTGTGGTGGTTGGCACGGATTTGGCTTTGAAAAAATACTATTTAAAGATTCCAAACTAAGAAGATCTCATGGACCGTTGAATAGCACATCTAGAGATAAACTGCAGTTTTTAATCACGTGGACATCATTGTGCACACAAGCGATCCTTTGGAACTTAGTGGGATACTCTCATGAACAAAGGTTTCCAGAAGTGACCTCTATTTTTCTTGCACTTGGTTGCTGAATGATAGAGGTATTTTTATTAATTAAGATTAATGATTCTGATATTTTCCGTAGGCAAAGTTTCTGAAGGCAACTATAACATTATTTTCCAAGATATTTGTCTTGCCTTATAGCAGGTGTTTCATCACTGTCAGCAAAGCTCCCTGTGTAGTTCCCACTGAAGCCTCACAAACATTTAAATCCCCTACTGAAGGGGAAGTTGATTTAATTGGGAGTCAACATACTTTTTAAACCTCGCTACCAAAAAAAAAAATCCACAACTTTTTATTTAAATAAACTCTGAACCCTGAATATGATTAACACAAAAATCTCTCTACAGCACTACAAGGAATAATTAAGCTGTAAATTTAGCCTGTGTTTGCCAAATGGGAAACAATATTTTTTACCACATGCTCCCCCCACCCCAACTTTATCCATCTAGATAAACATAATTAAGTAATGGATGATGGTTTGTTAGCATTTTATCACATGTGTTTGCAAGGGCATTAAGAATAATCATAAAATGCACAACAAATATTATTGATATTGAGGTTTTCAGCAGCAGAAAACGTGACTTTTTAAAATCTGGGCTTGGAAACATGTATTCCTGCAAATTAACTATTCCTCTACACAGAACAGCAATTGAGATGCTACTGCCTGAGTTGATTTACATACATTAATTGCTAGTTCCTATTAAGCACTGAGTGGTCACCCACTCAGTAATATTCATAAATTAATATTTTCAGATAGCAGTTATATTTATAGCAATAAATTCACTTTAGATTTTAGCAATGAAATTGGATTATCCCGTTGTTTGCTGCTTTGTTATTCAAAGAAGAAGAGCTAGCGAAGCTGTCACAATTTGCAGTATTTTGTATGTGTATATTATGTAGACATACACGTATGTAGATATTTATATAATGGCAAAAGTTTCAAGCAGAAAGGATGGATTTTTTTTTTCTGCACTTTGACTAAGTCACGTGATCAAAATGTCTCTACTAAAGTGACTCATTTATCTAGCTGGGAAATAACTATGTTCATATTTTGCTGATGAACCTTTAAAGCAGATTCAGTTCTCTATGTGCAGGACCTACAGGAGTAATCCATATTTATGGCTGATGCAGTTCAAAGGAAATTCTGAGCTGACACTTGTAAAATTCCTTGCAGCTGAACTTGCCCAAAAATCTATTTAACAGCTTAGTTCTCTGGCATATGTATCTTAATCAATGCACAGATGACAAATCCAAAGACAGCGTTATAGGCACAATCTCCTGTGCCAGCCTGTGGCAGAGGGAAGCCATAGACTTGACAGAGAATGAAGACTGGAAGAGCTCAGCGATAGCACAATTGATGTGACGTGTACAGGCTTCGCAACAGCACAGCATGTAAATTCACGTCGCTGCATTGGCCTGGACCCAGCGAGGGACTCGTGGGCAGGGGGTTTAATGCACAGCAGTGGCCCTGCGGCTGCTGACTGCGTCACTCATGCAAATACTGCCCTGAGCTCAGGTCTTCGTATGGGACTGCTTTGAGTCCCATTTACCAAACAGATGTCCCACGTTATGAGTAGTCAGCGGTGGTAAAAACCCATCAGTTTTACAACACAGTGACAGATGTTCTGACTCATTTGGCTGTTTTGCTTTCTCCTAGGTTTCAAACCCTTCAAGTCCAGAACAGATAACCCTGGAGATCTGAGTGCAGCTTCTGGTACGCGCTGAAAAAACAGAGAGAAATTCCATATTCTACTTCAACGACAGTGTGGAGGGATTGTTTTAGCAACAACAAGTTCCTCAGTTTTAGAGACTCAGTGCTGAAGACAGCAAGATACATTTTCATTTTTGTTGTTGTTATAGTGATAATTGTCATTTAAGAATTTCCCAATTTTTTTAAGACAAACAAAAATACCCCAGCCATCACAGTGCCTTTCCTTTCTTTTAAGGAATTCTTGATCCTGTACAAATGTAGTTTAAGTTTCTAGAATATGAAAAAACTAGCAAGAGAAACAGATTTTTACCTCCGTTTAGTTCTTCGTGTTTTATGAGAAGTATGTTCAGAGACAAGAGGGTCTCTATGCTCTTGTTGAAGGTATGAGTGTGTAAAATATGACAGAAAGAAGCACTAATACCCTTCCATAGAGGGTGACAAATGCAGACCTTAAAGAATAGTATTAAAGGTATGCATTATTTGTGTTATGCCAAGGCGCTTGCTCAATTGAAAAGGCACAAAACCGCCACTACCTCAATTTACATTTACTCCTAGAAGTTGGTGATGATTTTCAGAGGGCCTGAATTCTGCTCCTGCTATGTTTCTATTGACTCCACTGAGAACAGAGTGGAGTCCAAGAAGCCATAATTAAGGAGGAAGGAAATGCAAATGATGCTACAAGACAACTCTGAATTGGTGACAATATTGTGGAGTATTTCTGCACAGTTTTGATGATAAACATTGTCCTGAATGAATCAAAATAGTAATAACTCAATCTGACGGACATAATTAGTTCTCTTCACCTGGTGTAGGTGTTTGTAACAAACACTGTTACTTGTTCATTACTGTGATACTTCTAATGTTAATTATTATTAATTATTAGCTTGAACAATACTATACTCCAAAAAAAGTGTGTAAAAGCATGCATCAGTCTTAAGCCTGAAAACACTGAAGCAAAGTTTCTGAATTTCCTCCTCCTCTGGTAGAAAGATAAAATTTCAAAGATTTAAAATGACTTGAATAGGATGAAGCCGTCAGTTCATGACATCACTCAGTTCTGGGCTGTCCTTTCATAACTCAAGATCACTCAGCATTTCCGCCTCCCCCCAATGGATATTACTTTCACTGTTGCATGAAATGTCTACAACAACGCAAATCTCACAGACACCCTCCAAATTAAAGCTATCGAAGCCAAGTTCATGGTTCTTGCTTGAAAATATGAGATTTGATTCTGGTAAAATTTCATTTTGAATTTGTTTAAACCCAGGTCTCCAAGTAAAAATTATAGTGGCACAATTTATGAAGGGCAAAACCTAAAATAAATGGTCATTAGGAATATTTATTTTACATATCTCTTCATATGTCTTCATAATGATAGTGTCTAAACTCCAACAATTATAGCAGTTGATTGGCGAGATCTTTAACGATAGCTATGGCTGTTGTGTCTCCAGTTCTAAAAATACTTTGAGGTGGTTATCTGGGGCTACTGAAGACAGGCACTTGCTTTCAGTGTAGTTTAGATGCTATATATATATCTAAAATGTAGGCACTATCTAATTTTTGGAACGCTAAAATCAGAAGCCCCTTAAAAAAATAAAGTAGCTGTACATGTGTCACTGAAGGTACTATGGGTTAAGATCAGAAAATAACAAGAAGAGAATTAAGGTGCTTGTCTCTGATTTGCATAAACATTCAGATGATCTTTTCCATGTTTGTTTTTTGAAATGCTCATGTGGTAGGACAAAGGCTGTAAATCACCCTTGTGAGCCAAAGTATCATTTGCTACTGTTAGAAGGCAAGTTAACAGTATTACAACTTTGGTGAAATTGTAATGCATTCAACATTCGATTTTTATAATAAGAACTGTAAATAAAAGGCCACTCTGGAGTATAATAAATGATTCCTTCCAAAGTCTAGTGATAGCTTACTTTAGTTCTAGCTGTTCTTTTGTTACAATAGCCAGCTTTAAAAAATCATTCTTACAGCATACGCATGATTTTAAAGAGCTGGAAAAAAGTTTTGGACCAAGTCCATTCGTTTGACTTACACAAATATGACAACTACTCGGAATATCTTTGACCTAAATCTCATTTTACACAGAAAGCTGCCTTTGCTTTTGGGATTTCCGTCTGCATGTAGTATTCTCTTCACAGGTATTTCATACTGTAGAGATTTCCTTTCTACTCAGAGTATTGCTTACCCATATTGATCAAATATCATCAATCAGATGCTAAAGATTTATGAAGTATCTTTAAAAATAAGATTTTTACAATTAATGAAGTCTATATGGAACATTTTCTTCTGAATTTGAAGTCTCTGAAGAATCGTATTTTCCAAGTTTTTACTAGAACCCTACAGAGTAATATTTAAATGTTTCTTAATTAAGTAAGGCACCAACTCCTACTTAATCACACAGCTTTGGAAGTTGCAAATTTAAAAACACTGGAAGATTTATGATATAATTGAGAGATCAAAATAATGCAGCTATCTTATTAGCACTAACTAAACCATTATAGTGTTCTTTACCTATATTCTAAGCAGACAGCTATTTACAAGCAAACCAAGCTTCAACTGTTCTGAAAAAACAGAGAAGAAGAAAAATCAAGTCCCCTTCAGAGAAGTACATTCATCTTTCTGCCTCTGGTGAGGCCGTCACTTCGTGTTTAGCCCAAGACATAGAAAACAGAAGGGTAAAAAATACCACACATATTAATGCTGTTCTTCATGAAAAAAGTGGTAAGATGAGCTTTAGCCTGAAATTACAGATATGTGGCTTGGAAGAAGAAAACAAATGCCCTTTTATTATAATGATGTTTTGCCTGCTTGTTGGTCCTGCTCTTTACTAACCATAAACTGGCACAACCTGTAGTGTCCTGTTTGCACCACCACTATATTGTTTTACAAAGTTTAAGTTTCATGATACTTTAAAGGATGAAAAACTGTTTAAGGAATAAACAGCAAGAGAAGCCAGCCAACTCTGCACAGCATAATAGGATTTTAATGTATTCTTCTTGTCGGCATAGTGTATTTCAGTGATAATTTTATGTGACAGCATAATTAAACTGGAAAACAATTCCCATTTCCTATGTATTTTATCTATTTATCATCATTTATTTCTTTACTTTCTTGCTCTGCTATAAATATTATTGTAAGGAGAGTTAAATAAGTTAAACCAATGCAATTACTTTTACAGATTGAAATTAACTTCATATATCAATTTATACTGGTTTGTATACAGCATCTACCATTTGCCCTGTACAAATAAATGCATTTGTTGCAGTATATTTATAGTGTCACTATGGTTTCCGTGTTTGCACTCCTTTTGACTAATGTTCTGTATGTTAAAACTTGACATTTTAACAGTATTTTCAAACAATTTCATTCATTATCAAATAACCATTTATTGTGGCAATTTCAAACCATTTACTGGGCCCTCTAGACATTGCTAAACAATGATTTATCAAGGACTGTGCCAATTTTTGTGCTTATCGCAGCAAATAAAAAAGTAACATTAAATAGTGACTTGACAACAGTTCTGACTAAATTATTTTTCTTTTTTAAGCTTGATGAGTCATATTAAGTAATAGCAGCTTGTAAATGTGCTGGAAGTTGAGGGCAATATTCTAGACTGCTCCACTGTAGAAGGCTCTTTCTGGTTTGTTCAATTCTTTTGCATGCTTGGGGACTAAACTTGAAGATTGTGAGACACAACAGACACATCTCTTACTGCCTTTTTATTTTCTTATGGTGCCTATAGTGCCTCAACGTTGTCCTGTGTGACAGTGCTTTTCACATTTTATTTGACCATGAATCTAACAAAATCCATCTCTAGCCAAATCTTCGATTTTTGGTTACCCTGAGGGAATAGCAGTGTGACAGTGCTTTTCACATTTTATTTGACCATGAATCTAACAAAATCCATCTCTAGCCAAATCTTCGATTTTTGGTTACCCTGAGGGAATAGCAGTGAAGTGAAGGATTTTCAGTTCTGTTTTAAGGAAAAATCACTTCCTTCCCAATGCTTTAGCCAATAAATAGGACTGATTTAATTTCATGTGTGACCACTTGGCTTCAAAATGCTGTGCTTGTAATCTCCATCCCTTCTTTCCCCTGTTTCTAGTGAACTTGAGATCCACAGTGTGTCTGTGAGAGAACAGATTGATACCCACAAATTATAACTAGGTGCCTGGAAGCATTTAAGTGCAAACTTTATAAGGCAACAGTATTTGAGGGAGACATCCCCATTGCCATAGATCTCATTAATCATTGCAGAGCTCACAGATTCAGCTCAATATTGAGTAAATTGAAAGGCTTAAATAATTCACAGAAGGAGTTTCAATGACTTGGGAGTATTCTTCATTCATAAGGTTCATACATGGACTATAACTGAATAAATATCATTAACACTTAATTTAAATGATTCCTAAATCAATAGTTTAGTATTGTTGATTTCTGCTACGGCAACATTAAGCAGCTCCAGAGAAAGCCAAGGCCTCGATGTGCAAACCTAAAAGTGTAACATCATCCTTGCTCAGAAGAGTTTATAGTCTACACAGTTTGTGTATGAATTGGGGTAATATGAACCACACCTTAGACTGTGATCGTCCTTGGCCAAGGTCACGAAAAGACCAAGACTGAAAATCACACACAGATTTTTCTATATGTCAGTCTTAATTTCAAAGGCATCCAAAAAGGTTTTGATTCATTATCTCCAATTCAGGAACGGTTGTCAGGACCACTTGTTCTCTTGCTGCTTCCATAGTAGAGCCAGCAAAGAGAGCTTTTACTCATTACCCTAATAATGTGCTAATTAGTTTAAATTGCCATAGCTTTTAACTTGTGCTGGTAAGACAGGCTTAAACTGTAGTAGAAAAGAAATAGTCAACTCTTTTGTTCTGCAGCATGTGTCATAGCATCCTCTGCAGCTGGGCTTGGTAACTGCAACAGCCAGTGTAGCAACAGCCAAGATGCAGCATAAATTGGTAAAGAAAGGTAAAATCTTGTTTGCTTACTGAAGGTCTCACTACCCCTAGTTTAAGGACTTAAGTTCTTTAATTTTACTGTTTACTTGTGATGACAGTAGCTTATGTTTGAGGTTTGGGGGTGTTTGGTTTGCTGGGGTTTATTGTTTGTTTTTTGTTCACCAGCTCTACCAATATTCTGTGAGACTGTTGCTGGACTAGTAGCATATAACTAAGTCCAAAGTACACTTATAGAGCACACAGGAAAGCTCATCTAAAACCAGGATAAAAATAAGAATTTTACACCAGCAGAACTGCTTACTTGTCTTCTCAGACTTCAGGGATAATTTTTGTAAGTGCTTCATCTATTCCTGAATCACAGTAATTCTTAACACACAACTTTAAACAGAACTCTCACTGAAGTCAGGCAGGCCAGATCAGGCACAAAAGCAAGTTTTGGCTTAAACCAATCACTTAAGTGATGCCATATGATGCCAGAATAAATGAACCATTACACCCATGCCTGTCCTTATTTGAAGAAAAAAAAAAAAAGTTTTAGAAAATGACTGGTCTTACACCATTTCCAGTCTCTTCCTTTCTACTAGTCTGCCTACTGGAGATTACTATTCCTTGATTTCCACTGGTTAAACTTGGTACGTTATAATGCATGAAGGTTCAAAACCCATCAGCTATCAAGTGCCAGAGATAAGTCCTGAAAATGGCAAAAAATGGTTTTTAATATAATCAGGGTTAACAACACTCCCTCTCAGAATTCAGAAATCTAAAAGCAGAGTCAATATTCCCCATAATCAAAGATATGATTTCTGTGTGGCCAGCAGCCTAGGTGTGAGGGAAGGAAGTCATCAAGGCAAGCTCTTTGCTCACTTAAGGAGTTATTATACAAAACATTAAACCCAATGAGGGTATCTGTCAAAATCTAAGAGACTCCATCTCTGCTGTTATCTACATTCCATTATGGATTAATTTGACACTAATTGCAAAAATGATTTAATTTAGCTAGTCTTCAAAAAATACTATTTGAAAATTAAAATTAATGGTTAGGATAAAATCTAAGTATTCTAACTCAATAAAAGCTTAGAGATGAAAGGCCAGGGACTGACAGAATAAGCTTAGAGGGGAATTACCTCAAAAATGCATTTAATACATAAAGCAGCAGAGAATAAAAAACGAATGTAAAGAACACAACAGGCACCAGTGGAGGAAATGTCAAAGAACCTGTGTATTGATGGAGAGGATTGAACTAAACAAATCTGAAGCATTTTAGCTCTAAAAAGGACCTTGGGAATATATTTTGTTAGATTTAAAAAACCCACAAGAAATTAGAAACTTTAAAAAGTTTTATCCAAATAGCAGAACCTAGAAAATCAAGTATTTATCGGCTATGCATTGGAGGAACTAGACAATGTGATTTTTGGAAGTGGTTAGCCTCTCCATGTGAGGTTTGTAGTTCAAAAGTTAAATCTGCACCAGCAAACTAATCAAAGCTTTGTGATGTTCTTCCAAGTCCCTATTTCTGATAAAGACAGCATGTAACATGACAGGCTCTCATCTGTACCAGCTGGTACAAGTCCCTGCTGAATGGTATGCCAGCTGTGCACAGCCAGAATATGACACACTCCAAGCACAGTTCCTCTTCCATGCACCCCGCATGGCGTGGTTGCGCTGACACTGGGGCTCATGAGCATTCGCAGCAGCAGAACGCGTGTGTCAGAGCTCTCTGTACAGTGGCGTGTGGAAGATGACAGCTTCCAGAGCTACACACTGGCTGCTCTTCCTACAAGCTTCTTCCTTTGCTAAACTTAACAGAGGAAAGGAATCCAAAGATGGGCTCCTTTGTCTATTGTGCTTATTTGGTCCAGGAGGTCGCAAGAGTAACGCCCTCCAGCGTACAAAGAACACAGTTTCCCTTATCCTTATATGTGCATTAAATTAAAGGGTGCCATTTCAACAACGTCACCTCAGTGCCACCAGACTTGCTTTGCTATACAGTACAGGAGAAACCCTAATGCCCCATCACAGTGCTAATGCCTGCTTCCCTTGTGCTCCTGTATGCTTACCTAATGTAATTAGTGATGTGTACAGCTTGCAAGGGAGAATAAGGTTGACTCTAACACATGGGTAATTAAGATATTTCAGATATTTGCTAGGCTGACTCAGGGGAGTAGTAATAGGATATGGACTCTTTCACCTTAAGTTCAGCCATTCTTACCCCCAAATTCCCAGGTAGTGATCAGTAATTTCTTATTAACCCTGGCACGAAATGAATCTGACTCTACTCAGGCATGTGGATGAGTTTTGAGCACATGTCTGTCAACAAGGAATGTCAGTGTCTCTGGTAACTGAATTTCAAAGTGAAGAACCCCACAGCTGTGAGTGAACAGCAAAAGTTGATGGCTCCCTGTGGCATTAACTCCTCCTTCTTTGGTGGTGTTTTGTTTGTTTGGTTGGTTTTGTTTTATTTTGTTTTCTCCAGACTCAACATGCTATAATAAGCTACCACAATATCAGTAGATACAGATTTAAGTTTTGAGAACTACAAATTGACTGTTGTCCTCAGGTTCCCCTGCAAGACAGACAACTAATAGTAACACAACCATAAAAGCTGGAAAAACATATTTTAAAAAATACCTAGCCCAACACCTAAATTACAATGAATCTGCAAGAGGCCCCTTATTTCATGATCCCACCTGCACTGCCAAGAATGTAAGGAATCATTGATTCTTGACATCATTCTCTTGCCGAAGGGCAATCACCTCTTCTGTATGCATTGCCTTAATCATGTCAAGTTGTGTCCCATAAATTTGCATGTCTCCCAAGGAAGCACAGTGCATTGCCAGCAGCCTGATAGGCGAGATCAAAACAATTTCCTAATGTGTGTTTACATCAGCTTTGGCTCCTGAGCTGCTTTTGCTCTAGTGGTTCCACAAACCAGAACAAATTCCCTCTCTCTAAAATTCCCTGTCTCTAAACTCCGTGTTGCATCGGGGATACGAGGCGGAATATGCAGAATATGGATGGATATGTTGTCCTTACTAGAACTGGGCAATGCTTTCTAGATTAATGAACTGCAAATCAGCTACACAAATGAAACCACACGCTAGATATAAACACAGTCCTCTGAGATGGGCTTGTTGTCACAGACAGAGAGGGAGAAAGAGCGAGAGGGAGGGAGTGCACACGCGTACGTGTGATGGGGGTATAATGGATGCCAGCTCCCCTCCCGACTCTCTGGGATATGTGAGGATGACAGACTCTCTGAGGAACAATTCCTTTGACTGGTTCGTTGAGGAAAGGAAACTTGTCATGCTGCCAAGAATAAAACTGCTTCTGGGCTTAGTTTTGAATTTTATAAAGTGAATAAGTGAAAAACGTATACACATTCACTTCAGACCCAAGTCATGAATAATTAAAAGAATATATAATTGTACCCTGTTTTCCCCTCAAGCTCAACCAGCGAAGATATCTTATGTCCATGTAACAGGCTACTTCATGTTTTTTTCAGAAACTGTAAGAAGTGAGCTGAACCAAGTACACTGCATGTGAGTATGAATAACAGCCTGACCACCAGAACACACAGAAAGGCAAACTGAGAACTCAATAGTTCCTTGTGAAGGAAGTTGCAGATGTTTTTGATTATGCAGAAATATTTTCCTGGTATGATTCATCCACACTCAATATTGGATTCGGACCACAATATGATAAAAATGATATTATTAACGCAGCATTATGGTAGACATCAAGCTGATACTGCAAATGGCAAAGATCAGACATTTTTTATGAAGCACAGTAAGATGTTTACCATGCCAAAAATACTTATGTGGAAAATAACCTCAGAAAACAGCAGTTATCTGTACCTACACGTACCTATCTCCTTTCTCTGAGATAGGCAGGCTTTCTAGTACATATTAAGAAATGTGAGTTAACAGTATAGAGCCACATGTTTGTCTGCAATTCTGCCAGTGCACTGGAATTGTCTCATGGTATTTATCTGGAAAAGGCAGATGCAAGAGGTCTCCTAGTGTTTCTACTTTTCCGCATTATTCCCACAGTCAAGGGGTCGCTCAGTTTTCAACTGAAGTGAAATTTACGATTAATATCTACTTTTCTTGAGGGCACAGTAGTTAACAAATACGGTATTAATACCAATGTATTTAATACCTTTAACTTGCAGATACAGACATCTTATTTAAATACTGAAGAACAACATATAGAATTTCTGTAAACAAGATAATCATTATATCCCCCCAATGCAGACATGAAGATTCTCATAGCTAGCAAGCTGGCTCTTGCTTTCTCTCATAACCAATATGGCTGTTTGTATCCAACGAACTGTGATGCTCTCCAATAACAAAAATAGATTAAAACCACTAAAAATCATGCACATAGAGGATGGATAGATTATCTTTTTTATGTAGGCAATAGTCATGTCATTGAAACGCCGAAGGTCTGGGGTTTGGTTTGACTGTCATGAAGGATGTGCATTCTTTTTACTTTTGTACTTCCCTAGCTGAATTCCAAACACAAGATATTCACTTAGACCTTGACTTTTTTTCAGCAACAAGGTATGACAGAAAAAGGCAAAACTTCAGGTAGGAGTGCTAGGAGATGTGAAGCGCAAGTCTGCCTAAGAAGAACTAGTCCACTACAGCATCATGGGTTGTACCTGAAGGAGCTCAGGGAGGTTTGGAAGAAGGAACACAGGGACATGCACAGGATTGTGGTGAAGGTCACTTTATGATCAATAATTTACCCCATGATATGCAAAGAGATGCAGCTATGAAACTCAGCTTGCTACAGTAGTGAGACAACTGATTACAACAGAATGGCTTTTAAGAAGTGATGTACCCGGCAGGAGTATCAGAAGTGATGCACAATATTATACACTACCTAGCTCCTGTCCACGTATCTGGAAGCAGCTACTCTCTAATGCATTGTTCTTATCATTTTGTATCACAGATGTCTAAGACAGGAGCCAAATTATGTGCACAGACTACAAAAGCAGAGGCAAACTACAGCCCAAAGCCCTTATCGTCAAAAAAGGGCAAAATAAAGTTGGAAGATAAACCCAGTATTTGTACTTTCTGTATAGGCAAAAATGGCAAGGGGGGATTCTGTTCAAATGCAGCCTCTACATACAACCTTACAGAGATAGACTTTCAAATTTGTGTTTTAAAATTCCAGCATTTTTGAGCTCTTGTTTGAACCACTTGAAAGGCGGGCAGGGAGAATTTTTATCTAGGTGGGGTTTTGTGGTTTTGTTTTTTTTTTTTTTTTAGATTACTAGAAAATATTTACCTGATAAGTAAAATGGGAAAAGACCGTGAGAAAGATGAATGTTTTGGTATTCTGTTGCTTTTGATGACTCTCTTCTATTTAAAGGTTAATTGTGAATTATTTTACACCCAAAATTGTGTAGCTGTTTATTTTTCCCATGTACAGGACAAAATTCATACAACAGAGCATTATTCCTTCAAGCCTGATCTCTTTGGCAAAGCTTTCATGTGAGAATCTGCTGATATTTGCAATTGTCTGATGTTTAAAAATAGAATTATTCAACAGTCCCTAGTAGTTGGCTCTGACCTCCTGTTTGCTTGTTTTCTAGGTTCCATTTGAACACTTGATACATTTCCAGCTATACTGTGCCACCCCGTGGAGAGATGGGAAATTACACAGCTCTGCTGACCATCATGACGAGTTTGGCGTTGGTGTCCTGCAGATGACATTTGTCCATTTTGAAGACATTTTTGAGTTTATCAACAACTGAAGCACATATAGAAAAGCACTAGAAGTATTCGAGACTAATTTTTCTTAAAACATTAATTTGCTGGAAAACTTTCAAACTTTTGACTTAATAAGTCATGGAGGCCCTTCATTCATTGCTGCTCTCTTGAAAGACAAGGAGGATAATCTACTGGCTAACAAAATGGTTCTCTACACCTTAATTAAATCTCATTTTCCAATTTAAACTGGAATTGAACAGTACTGATTCCAAATCTGTACTCCGACACTTTGCGAACTTAAGTTTGCTGATAAAATAAGGGGCATTCAGGTGTCAGAGTAATAGATAAGTTTTAACAGAGCAGCCCAAAAAAGGGCATTTATTTTTTCTGTGATGCTATGTGCCCCTCTAGCAATCACAGACACCCTTGATCTTTAGAGCTCAGTTAGACCCAGCTAATTCTGGAATAATTCCAGCTGTTCACAGATACTCCAAATGAACCGGCTGAGATCTCTTGCCGCTCAGTCTTCAATACCTTTCAACCTGATCACAAAAGTCACATGACCAGATCTTCACTGTTAAAAGCTGAGATGCTACAGGCACAGGAAGTGCCAGTGTAGGTACGCTAGTGACAATAAGTGTGGTGTGTGGCTGGGAGCAGACAGAAAAAGATAATGTCCTTAAGCATGGAGTATTTGGTCATCTTCTCTTGCATTGCTTCCACAAAGAAAAAGTGACGTAACAAAGGTAGCAGGTTACAGGATGTTTCCCTTTTGCTGTTTTACTGTATCTCTCATACCAGTAATTCCACAGCCTTGCCTTATACTTAAGCTAGCTCTTGCTTTACATTTCTAACTATTATCTGATAAACTTACGTTACAATAAAGCCTATAGGCCTCAGGCCTTTTGGAGTGCATTATACTAATTATTTATAAATATATTTTCAATGCTCTAATTAATTTACCTTAATAATCGCTGTTTCTTCCTGCTATTTGTTGATATTTATTTTTGCTGGTTGGGGGTGTCTGTGCTTTCTGTTCTTCTTTAGTGGTATTTTTTTTTTCTCCTGTTCTCCTGCATTCATTTTGGGCCTCCTTATTTCACTTTTTCTTTCTTTTTACACTTCTTCTCCACATCTGTCACATTTATTACAAGTTCTTTCAGTACCCTACAATGAAACGAACATTGTTCACCATTGGGCAACAGATTAGCTGTGAGCAATTAGCTGCGGTAAGGTTAGTAGCTGTCTGTCTATTATAACAACGTGTTAGTGGCATGTTCTACACCTTAGCTAAAACCTATCTTGATCTCCTAGTGACGCTGATTACCGTTACCATTCTCAGGTATGTAAAAAAGATAGAAATGAGATTTATCTAACTTCCTGCACTTTTATTCTGCATGTATAATACCACTACGTTATGGAGGACTGCATTTTGGATGACATATTTATACAAATGTAGCTGTAATTTCAAATGATCACAGAATCACAGGAAGTTAGGGATTGGAAGGGACCTCGAAAGATCATGTAGTCCAATGCCCCTGCTGGAGCAGGAACACCCAGATGAGGTTACACAGAAGGCATCCAGGCGGGTTTGAATGTCTCCAGAGTAGGAGACTCCACAACCTCCCTGGGCAGCCTGTTCCAGTGTTCTGTCACCCTCACTGAGAAGTTTCTTCTCAAATTCAACTGGAACCTTTTGTGTTCCAATTTGATCCCATTACCCCTTGTCCTGTCATTGGTTGTCACCGAGAAGAGCCTGGCTCCATCTTCATGACACTCACCCTTTATGTATCTGTAAACATTAATGAGGTCACCCCTCAGTCTCCTCTTCTGTGGAGGTTCATGTTGTTTCTCTGCTCCCTCACCAGTGTGTAGAACTGTTGTTTTCTGTTCTCTTTTACCTCATGGAGAAGGTTGCACTCCTTTTTCTGATATCCACCTCACAAATCCCTGAGCACCTGAACCATCAGGCACAGCACACTGGTCTAGTGCACACAACTCGATGAGTGGGCTCTTTATTTTCCATTTTTGTACCGTTTACAGGACTCCCCCCCCGCGGTGAACATTGTGCGCCAGGCGGCTGTGCCGGGCAGCGGGCAGGGAGCTGTCGGTGCCCGGGGACGGCTGAGGTGCCGCTCATTACCTGCAGCTGAGGCTGCCCGGGCCGCGGGACTAATCCTGCCCGATCCAGGGGCGGGCAGCGCGGATCGGCCCCAGGCCATGGGCTCTCACACCGCCCGGCGGCACCGGCACCGGCCCCGTCCGCCCTCACAACTGCGTCAGCCCCGCCCCGCGCGCGCCCAACGGTCCCGCCCCTCGCGCGCCCAACGGCCCCGCCCCGCGTGCGTGTAAGCGGAGTGCGCATGCACCAGCTGCCCGGAGGCGGGCGGCAGCGGCGCTATTTAACGCATGTGCGTGAGTGCGCCAATCCCCAACGGGGAGAGGCTGTCACGTGAGTCTGGCGGCCTATGCGCTTCCGGGTGGCAGGGCGGCGGCGCCGCGCAGAGGGCCCTTTCCGCGGCGCGGGCGAGGCCGCGGTCCGTCCCGTCCCGTTCCGTCCCGTCCCGTCCCACCTCCCGCCCCACCTCCCGCCAGGTACGGCCGCGGAGGGGAGCGTAGCGGCGAGCTGGGAGCCTGGAGCTGTGGCCGCCGCCCGGCCGGGCTGTGGGGCGCAGAACGGGGCTGCGGCCCGGCCGCCCGCCGGTGTGCGAGAGGCGGCAGGGCCCAGTCAGGAGCCCCCGGGCCCCGCTCGGCGGCGCTGGCTCGAGCGTCAGAGCAGCTGCCGGGGCGCGGGGGACGCGGCGGGCTGGGGCGGCCTTCGCGGGGAGCGGAGCGGGCTCGTTGAGGCCCCACGCAGCCGGGGTCGCTGTCAGTGTGTGCGGTGTGTGGTCGGTGCTGGGCGCGGCGCAGGGAAGAGGTTTGAGCACCTAAATGTTAAACTTGAAAATCGTTTTCCCTGCCCCACGCGGGAGCAGCGCAAACTTCAGCCTCATTTTCATTGATGAGGGTGGCAGTTTGTCTTCGGTTACGGAGACTTTGTCATAGTAAAACCAGAAGATGTCAGCACTGCCACAACAGCTTTAGAAAGACTGTTCTAAACGCTGCCTTAGTTTCTATAAGCAGAAATAGTAGATTTTTTTCCCCCTGCTTTGTATGCATTTATAATAGCGATGTAAAATTATTTAGTAGTTAACTTTAAAGTCAACACTTTTCTAACTTTCCTGAGGTTACCCTTCCTTCTTAATTTCTCATTCTAGGTGACAAATGATAGTGCTTTCCTGCCTGAGACTTTAAGTTGAAGTATCTAAAGCAACTACTTAGTCTGCATGTTCAGTAAGATACTGAAAACCTGAATTCAGCTTATCTGATGTTGATATTGGAACTTGCCTTCTAAGTTGTTTGCAATTGTACCACCTGGTATTTAGTGAATAATTGCTTTCAAATCTACCTTAACAAGAAGTTGCTGATGAGAATTCTGTAAGTAATGCGGGAAGTGTTTTGTCTTAAACTTTGATTAGAGCACGAGTGACTTTTAAACTCTGTGCCTGTCTTAGTGTATCAGCTGTGTCTCAGAGTAATGGAATACATGGAAGTCAGAATTGCTTTTGCACTGAAATGTTGTACGTCTGAAATCAATAGATGTTACTTGGTGTTTAGTTTTCTTCAAAAGTGTGGTCAGAAAACTACGAAGGTCTTGGAGAAAACCCAATTTTAAACTGTCTTGTGGGAACTGTGTTGTGAATGCAGTGCAGGTGAGTGCAGGAATAGCGTCTTACAGCCACCAGTGCAGTGGTAGGGTTCGTTTTCAGTGTGTTGTGCGGCTTTTGGTTTTGTTTTTTTCCTTCCTGTCAGTGTTTTGTTCATTTCTTCATCTGTTCCTTAAGAATGAAGTCATCAGTTTAGGTTTTTTCTAGGTTCAGTGTCTGTTAGCTTGCAGTGAACTGCATGTTTGCATCAGATGGTGTGTTCTGTACCAACTGTAACCACTATATTCTCTTGGCAGTGTAGGGTACCTTGTGAAGTTTCTTGTGCTTCATTTCAGTGTCCCAAAACAAATGCCTAAAGGACTGTGCACATAGTCACTGTTCCTGCTGGTCAAAATATGATCTCATCTTCAAACAAATACTTAAAAGTCATTGTTGCAAATGCTCAGCAGCTTGGTACCCAGGAGAAACTGTATGCTGAGAATATCAACATCTTAATGAAAGGGAGGACATGCTGCTTGAATCACATGACTTTGCTCATGAAACAAGAAGTTACTCCAAACAGCATATTAGTCAAAAAGTACAAATAGAAAGAGGGAGAGCTGGGAGGAATATTGCTGGGGGCAACTTCTTGGAGATCGTGTGCCCAGGCACATCCTGCCAGCAACCGAGCGGTGCTGCGGCTCAACAATTCAAACAAGGAGAGTCTGACCTTTAAGAGGAACTAGGTCGCTACCTTCTAGAAATGTTATTTCCATTTTCTGGCTGAGGGAAGCAGTGGCATGTCAGTAAAATAAACTTAAATTTTGGTTATTAGTATTTAATTTGTCCCTGATGGTGCAGTTTTAAAACAAAATCAGTCTTTAAACTTTTTTTTATTAATCAGCTTATGTAGTGTAACTTTAAGCATTACAGGATGTTTTAAAATCAGTCTGTGGTTGTTATCAGGTCAGAACAGGAATTGAGATTTGTCATGAAAGGTGATCCTACAGATCAGTAGATGTAGCTTGTTTCTCTTTAGCCATGTAAAAAATAAATTGTCTCTCTGGCTTAATTAGAAGTATGATTGCATTCAGACTTGGTTCTTACCAGTGTTCTGTGTTGATTTCTCCTTTGCATTTAAAAATACATTCAGTTTTCCTATTTTGATTAGTGTTGATTTTCTTAACATCTTCATTGATAAGTTTACCTGTTCCTATCAATCTTTAGGCCAACACAGCCCAGAGTTTCAACTGGCTTGGACTCGTATGTCAGCAGAATGGCTTTTTGTGTTCCATTGTTGAGGATTCCTTGTTACTGGTGATGGGTGAGCCTGAAAAAACACAGCTTGACTTGCACATCACAGGGTGAGTTCTCTGAAGTCCTTTCTGAAAAGTATTTGCGTGGGTGCTGGTGGTTTGTTTTTAAGAACAGGGTTGTATTTTAGATCTAACCATTTGGGTGATTTTTTTTTTTTTTTTTTTCCCCTCAAGATACACTCTCATTCAAGATCTCCTAAAGAATCTTGAGAGCTGTCGTGTTTTTTATACTTTGAAGTGAACTGGTGTAATCCTAAAGGATGGATAAGGTTGCTCAGGGTATGGATTTTTAGCAGAGAGGCTGGTACTGCTCGAGCAGGACATTGGACTACATGAGATCCTTTCCAATGTAAATTTTTGTATGATAAACCATTCCATAAGCATTTTTGTAAGGAAAAAAAAAAAATAATTGAAACATACCATAAACTTTTGCCTGTTTGGTGGTGGTTTGTGTTTGGTTTTTTGTGTTTTGTTTGTTATTGGGTTTTTTTCTGCATAATACCTTCACTTGGCATTAGATGAAAGGGTATGTTGCAAGCATAGGAATGACAAAAGTATGGAACTAGCATTTTCTGTTCTGTTCCTGCAGCTCCTCTTTAGCCCACTGTCCTGAAGACAACAGGTTCTGGCTGATCAGGAGTCTCTACTAGCAACTCAAGTTGGCTGGAGAATGGAAGGTGTTGAGTTCAAGGAAGAATGGCAAGATGAAGATTTTCCAAGGTTTTAGATTTTTTTTAAAGTAATTCAAAGCAAACACATAACATCTAGAATAAGCTACCTCTTCAGCTCTCTGGTGAACTAACACTCATTAATAATCTTGAAGTGAATTTCCATTAAAATAGTAGTCTCAAAGGTTTTGAGGTGTCATGGTCTGAAAAGGGATCACTTCATGTTCATGTGTGGTTGTGTTAATACAGGAATGCCACTGTTGAAGTTTCCAGTGTTACTAGAGTGAAAACTTGTAAGTTTGGCTTTGTTTTCTGTGCTAATCTGTTGCAACTACATTGTTTGCATATTATTACCAGTGTCTGAAGGCCCAAATATTTCATTAAGCAACATTTCTGAGCAAGAGTTCTAACAATTACAACTGCTACTAATGTTTTGGCCTACAAAGAAACCAAAACAAGCTTCAGAGGGCAGTCTATGATAACATGACTAAACTACTTATTTCTGAAGCAAGAACATGACAAGTTTTCTTAAGGATGACACACACTAGTAGCAACCAGTATTTTGGCATTTGTCATGTCAATTGATAGTTACTTGAACACTGTAAAGGAATTTTCTGCTATTTTATTTTGTTTACTGGAAGCTTGAGCTTAGGCTATAAGTAAATTTAGTTCAGTACCATCCCACAGTGGTTTTGTTAGCAATGTGCAAGTCAAAATAGTTCAAGTTATGTAACAATAGCTTCTACCTTGTCCCTTAGACCCCTGCCAGAGGATGATCCTGTTGAGTCAGATATATTGGCTGCAGCTGGAACAGAAAGTGAAGCTGGTAAGAACATTCTGCTCCAGCCAAGCTGACCGCTTCCTTCTTAGATGGCTGTTTTAAAGCTCCACTTTGTTTTAGAGTGGTTTTGGGATTGTTTTTTGTTTTGAACCAGGCCTGAGGAAACAGCATTCTAAATAACATTTTTTGTATGTGAAGGGTATTATAAACATCTTATCTAGAAAGAAAAGTGTTTTGGAATAAAATAGGAGGCTCTTCATCCTCCCTGTGAACAGAGCTGTCAAGGTAATACTGGATGAAAATGAACTATTGTACTCACTTTCTGGCCTGTTGAAAAATCTTGCTTCATTGTTTGGCCTCTGTGCATCAGTTAGGGCCTACCTTAGCTTTGCCTCAAATTTCAGACCTTTGTGACCTTTTAAGAGTGTTGCCTGTCCGAATGATCAGAGGGAAAATAATACAGACAGGGTGGTGGTTTGGTTTTTTTTTTTAGATGTTTGAAGTTTGTGGATCTTGTTTGTCTGCTTTAGTTGTGACATTTCCACTGATGGCTCAGTCATTTTGTTTTATTCCTGCTTTCAACTGCTGTCTAAATCACACAAGTATTTGCCTCGTGTCTCAAACCTAACAGGTTCTTTAATTTTCTGTCCTCACTGTTGTCTGTCAGCCTTGTTTTTGCAGTTGTGTATTATTTTTATTTCATCAAAGGTGGTTATGATGTTACCAATACCTAACCTAGACAAGGGCGAGGGACATGAATCTATTGCATTATTTGCAAGACTTATTTAGTATAATACCTAGCACAACTTGTGGTACACTTTGCTATTGCTAGCATGGGTAATAATTGCTTAGGTGGTGACAGCACTTCCGGTTTTTCTTCTGTAGAGGGAGTATGGTGGTCTACTACTGTGGTTCATGTGTGTGTGGTCAGGTAAGCTTAGGGCCTTGAGGACTTGAGAACTTCGGCTTCCAAGTGCTGTTCACTTCATCTTGTGTTTATTGCAAAGATGCATTATTTAAATTACAAGCATTAACTTGCAATGCATTCTGAGAATGCACTGTGCTCTTCTGTCTTGCCAGTATGCTTATCTAAACTCACTTTAGCTTTGGAAATAAATAATTTGCCTTTTTAAATACAGGGGTCAATGTAACCAAAGCAAGGAAGAAGCTAACGGCTCCAGATATCAGCTTAACTTTGGATCACAGTGAGGAATCTGTTTTGTCTGATGACTTGGATGAGAGTGGGGAGATTGATTTGGATGATTTAGATACTCCTTCAGAAAACAGCAATGAGTTTGAATGGGAAGGTAAGTATTTTGTTTGTTTTGTCTGATGCCCTAAAATATTTGTTTTCTTATGTGCAGGTCAACAGTTTTTCAGATGGAAGATAACTATCATTTAATATTACAAGAGGAAATTATAAAGGGAGTGATTAGATTAGAAATTGGAAATAGGCACAATGAATTTTTAAAGAGCAAATCAGACCTTGACTGGTTAGTAAACAGGCAACATAATAGCTGTAATTCCAAATAAACTTAGATGAATGTTATTAAATGCCTGCAAGACTCAAAGTTATGGAAAATCCTGTCCATTACATCACGTTTTTAGAAACAAACCTGGGTTAAAAAAAGATCAAAGGCGTTTTACAGATATTATAGATAAGTTTTAAATGGAGGTGAACCATATAAAGGAATATACATCAGATAAAAACTGATGAATTGCAAGCCTTTGTATTTGAGGACTGAACGGTGTTTTTGACAATACTAACACCTGTTCTCATATCTTACTGTGGTGAGAATGGCCAAAGGTCAGTACCTTTCGAGTGTACGTGCTTTTTGGATTGGCTGGAAGTGGGAGGAGAGCCTCTATTTTGTGTCAAGGAATTCTGAAGTGACCTAATAGGAAGTTAACTTAGGTCATTGCTAGCATGGCTATAGCTTAATTTTAAGAAACAGAGACTTCATCTTATTCTTATATGCAGGACCTTGAGATTGTACCCAGTTTCATTTGAGGTTAAAAATTTGGTGTAGGTGTTCAAGCACAAGTTTTAAACTTGCCATTTAATTATGTTTTTAGACCCTCTTACATAAGCCAAGAACTGTTGTGTAGGTCAAACATTTGGAGTGTAAACTTCATGACTTAAGAATATCTCTAATAAATGAATATGTAAATGCTATTATATTTTATGCTGGAAATAAAATAATTTTAATTCCTGAGTAAACGGGAAGCTTTCTTTTCACTGTTATATATGAAACACTACGTGTTCTTCATTCCAAGATAGCTTATAAATGGAGAAATGAACACTCTTTAGAACAAGTTTGTTTGTTTTTAATACGTAAAGACATATTGCAGGTGAAGTGTTTTGTAACAGAGACTGTGGGTTTACCTATGTAAAAGGATTTTCATTAATTTAGTGAAGAAGAATTGGTATTTAGGGTTATTTTTACAATGACGTGGAGGAAATGTTCCATATGTTTGTGCCTTGTTTTTTAAAAGTGGCTGAAAAGGGTTTCTGTCTTTTCTTCCTTTAATGCTGCTGCCTTCATTTTCCTGGAAGGATAGTTTCAATTAACAGCTTTGTCTTGGGAACAGACAACTAACTTGCAGTAGGTTTTTCTCGCTTTGGGTAAGGTCTATGCAACAAAGTAAAGAATCATAATTTAATTGGGGCAAATTGTTTTACAGATTGCTGTCAGCATAAATTTCATATATGTTGATCACACACACATTAATTTAATTTCCAACAGATTTGCTTGCATGTCTGCTTGCAAGGTACTGTCAATGTTTTAAATCATGCTTTTATGTAAATCTGTGATCAAGCAACCTGTGTAATTATCATTGAAGTTAACCACTTTGTCTATTAGTATTTTGGTGAGATTCATCAAGGTCTGTGTTCTGAAAGCCTGCAATTAAATAGGCTACCTATATGAATGTAAATTTGTCATGTACTTTAACATAGGAAATTACAGTCAGTGGATAACAGCCAACACAGTGTTTTGATAAAGTATATCTGACACCCATGAGATGCTATTTTGTAATGACTGAAGGAAGTCAGCTGATATGTCTGACTGGATAAAGAATATTAAAACAGATTAGATAGCAAAGTGGTTAACTGGTGTTGTAACTGATTGTCACTACACGTAGTATTCATAATGGATCTTGAACATGTTTTAACTTTGACAGATGATCTTCCAAAACCAAAAACTACTGATGTAATTAGGAAAGGATCACTTACTGAATACACTGTGGCAGAGGAGAAGGATGATGGTCGACGCTGGCGAATGTTTAGGATTGGAGAACAGGACCATAGGGTGGACATGAAGGCAATTGAACCATATAAAAAAGTTATCAGTCATGGTGGTAAGGATTAGTGATGTGCTGAGGGGGAACTGTTGAGAAACTACTTCTTGAAGCTGAGTTGTGGCACAGGAAGAGCTTTGGGTGTAAAGACTTGTGATGATTCATTAGTTGCAGTATTAAGACATATAGTTGATTTAATGTGTCCCCCCCCTATTAAAGTTGCAAAATACACGTGTTCAAATAAAACTACTAACATGCACATGTGTTAAGATGTACTTATCTGTTCTACAGTGTTCTACCAGTATAATTCTTTGGTTTTAAGAGTGTTTAAAGCTTTAACTGTAGGCCTACTAAGGCATAATCAATTTAATTACTCTTTCCAACAGTCTGTGGAGTTTAGGTTGGAAAATGTTAACTATATAAAATGTCATTAAATATACTGAGATGTTGATCATAGGTACAGCATTTGATTTACATCAAATTAAGCCATTTCTTTAGAAGCAGACAAACTTGAAAAATAAATCTTGAGGTTTTTTTAACTATATGAATGTCCATATAAAATAGATGTTTGTGAGTTTCTTTAAGGTAAATAATAAAAAAACCTCTTACAAGCACTTACATACTTGACTTTGTAAATGTAGTCAACATATATTTGCCTTTGTCACTACTGCTGCTTTTTTCTTTGTTTTTAGGTTATTACGGTGATGGGTTAAATGCCATTGTGGTGTTTGCAGTTTGCTTTATGCCTGAAAGCAGCCAGCCTAACTACAGATATCTAATGGACAATCTATTTAAGTAAGTCATCATCTGCCTCTGAATACTGTCTTAATCTCACATTGTGAAACTTAGTATTTTGATGTAAGGGCAATTACTTCTGGTTTTTTTTAATGAAGCTTTTTATATTTCACATGAGGAAAAGGTAACAAAGGGAAAAGCAAGTACATCTGCTTCCAGGGGAAGGAAAAAAATTATTAGATGTTGCTCAACACTGTAGCCAACTCTCTATTTTTTTAAAATGTATTTGAGCATTACTAGAAATTAATGTTCAAAACATCAGCTTGAAAGTTTTCTTTGCTTGTCTCTGCAGATATGTAATTGGCACTTTAGAGCTATTAGTAGCAGAGAACTATATGATAGTTTACCTGAATGGTGCAACAACACGGAGAAAAATGCCAAGTTTAGGCTGGCTTAGGAAATGTTACCAGCAAATTGATAGAAGGTAAGAAACTCTGCAGTGTTTTCTTACAATATTCACATGCTCAGTTATGTACTTATTTAGGAAAACCTGCTGTTTAATGCGGTGTCTGGTACCTACTGGTTAAGATTTAATTAACCAAATTGCTTGGTGTATTGAAAACCTCTTTGTAAGTTAGACAACGTGGAATAATGCTACAGGCATGCCTAGGTTTTCTTGTTGTGTTTTGGGGTTTTCTTTTGTTGATTTGTTTGCAATTTTTTTTGGTGAAAATAGTGTTAGAATACTGATTAGTGTTACCATGTAGAATATCTTTTAAACTCCATGTATTAATATGATAAGGTAATGAGAGGGGTCCTTTGTGAACCACTTAATCATTAGCTATGTGAAAAGATTCAAATAAACTTCTTTGGAATGTTATTTCCTTGTAATTGCTGTCAAACTGATACTATGTCTTAAATTTGTTACACAGCTGTGTGGTATTTTTTCTTCTGGCAGATGGTAATTTCTAATAATAGAATGTCAGAATACTAGATTTATGCAACAGTTCTGCTTGCTAAAACTTTTATATATATGAAAAAACCCTTGTTGTCAGGCTACCTTTTTGTTCTAGTAATTATGTCCACTGTTTGGATTCTTCAGGTTAAAGAAAAATCTGAAATCATTAATCATAGTTCATCCTTCCTGGTTCATCAGGACACTTCTGGCCATCACAAAGCCTTTTATTAGGTAATACTCTGGAAGCTATTTCCTTTTTTAAAAAAAATAATCCTAGCAACTTTTTACTTTAAACTTCAAAAACTGTTTTAATATTGACCTACTGAAAAATTTTAAAGTTGTAACTGAACCCTGCATTTGTTCTTCCACAGCTCAAAATTCAGCCAAAAAATTAGGTATGTCTTTACCCTGGCAGAACTAGCTGAACTCATCCCCATGGAGTACGTTGGCATCCCAGAATGCATAAAACAGTACGTTTTATTATTCAAACATGTTCTACACTGATCATGTTTTAGAACTGATATAGATCTTATTCAAAGATTGGTTTGAATGTAATACTTTGCATTTAATAAAATTTAATTTAACTCAGATCATTGCTGTCTCTAGGAGAAGTATCCATGGTTGACCACATTACTAGCTACAGTTTGGCATGCAATAGCTCGGATAGTCAAAATGCTAATGTGTAGAGGTTTCACAGATAGTGCCTCATGTAATTACCAAGTCATGGTGTGTGAATTAGTCTTCTAGAGAAAAACCTCATTCCAGTTGCTCTGCCCCTTAGTATACTAAGTTGGCTTGTGAGTGAGAAACTTTGGGCATGTTGATACTGAAGTTATTTATAGTATCTTCAGTGTTCATGCTAAAATGTGGAACAAGTGAAGTGGTAAAATATCACTTGGGTTGGGATTTCATTTAAAAGAAGAGCTGTGGTGGAAAAATGCTAAATCTCTACCCATAACAGTTCTAAAACTACTTTGAAGAAGTGAAGGCAGCATCAATGTCCTTGGTTTTCTCCTCCTCTTTCCCTCCAGATATAAATACCATTTAATGTCAGCAAAACTCTGCTCTCAGATATGATGATGCTTTTGTCAATAGCGTTTGTGGGTGCAATAATAGAGTAAAAACCATAAACATGTCTTAAAGATGAAAATACTGACAGTTCTGATGATAATTTTGAAAAATCCACAAATATACCCTCTTCAAATGACTGGTTATTGCAGTAAACATTCAGCTGATATCAGTTGCAAAAATTTAAAATAGAAAAAACACAGTGGGTAGGAAAGCCATGACAATACTGAAGCAGCCTTGTGCTATCTTTCAAATATATATCTATTCTTTTTTTTTTTTTACTGGGGCTTTTGAAGGATGTGTTATGAATATTCAGACTGAAATTCCAATTCTTGAAAGACTCCTTTCTGTATTGATGAACCTTTAACTATTTTGCAAAGGCTGATGTTGGTTGACTGATGGAGTTAATTCTCAGACTTCTGTGGAGGATTATATCTGGCTTCAACCTGTTATAAATGTAGACTTAACATTTTAGTGATGGATGTTGGTACTGTACAATAAGTTGTATTGAATTCATATGTCATAACTAAATCTTAATGCTGCTTGTTTAATGCTTATATATGTTGGAGGTACAATATATTTTTTCTTAATTATATCAGTTTCAAAACTTGGTATGTTTTTACAAACTGTATTGACACTAATCAGTTTGCAGCTTGTGTTGAATTTGGCCTTAATATGTTATATTTACTGAAATCAAACTTTTCCTCACCAAGGTATGAAGAAGAAAAGTTTAGAAAGAAACAGAAAAGGTATATTCATATTTTGATTAGGGTTGCATCTAGATAAGATGATTTGCACTGCAACTAACTCCCAGTTGATTGGCTTGCATAAAGGAATAAGCATTTGTAAATATAAACATGCACTAGTGACTAAGTTTTCATGCATTAAAGTAACTATAGTGCCTGCAAGTACAGCATATCATCTAAAGAACTCACCCTGGATATTCAAACAGATATTTGTGAATAGTCTCTATTACACAAGAAGCTCACTTTTAAGGGGATATATGGATTCTCACCTGAATCTTCAAGAGGCAAAAGTAGTGTTTCTATATGAATCACTTAGGTCAAGTTTCCCTGTTTCTAACAAGAAGTGATGTCTGAAGGAAGAGCTTATTTCAGGTGCTAAGCCATAGCTATGCATCAGCAGGGATGCAACTCTGGGAGAGGTTCTAATATTGAATCTTGTGTTTTGTGTTTCTTGGTGTTCTCTACCTTTTTAGTAATTAATTTGCACAGATGCAATCTAGACTAGTGTTTTTAGTGCTGTTTGTATTTGCAGTGCCTATGTTCCTTGCTAATAAACACTGGATTTTCGTTTTGTTAATTTTTAGTCTCCTGCTAACTATTCAAGCTATTCCAGCAGCTGATGAAATTTTTTGAATTTTTTTTTCCACCATGTCACTAACAAATGTACTGAAAGGTTTTGCTCCTGACTTTGCTTGTTTTTAATTTACTCTTCCTATGTGTGCATAACTACTCCAATGCAACAACACTTTTTAGTGTCCCTGTTGATATTGTCACTCATAACTACCATCGCTTGTGTAAGAAGTAGTACATTCCTAAGTGAAACATGTATAGAGATCACAGGCACTATTGGAGACTGAGATGTTAATGCCCCCAATTGCTTTCAACCTGATTATTTATTATAATGGGGCAAAGAAGATGTGTTGAAGTTTAGTTACTGAATTTGTTGTGGATGGCAGTAGGAATTCTTTGACTATGTGTAAGAGACACTTCAGAAGTTGGAATTTGATATAGTTCTATGGGTTTCTGTTGTCATGATGTATGTTTATGCATAGCTTGTTTGCATTAACTTACCATATTTTCTTATACTTCCTGTGATTAGTCCTTTAAGTCATGTCAAAACTTGCTTTTCTAAGATAGAGCAGTGAGGACAGGGATGAGTTGCAGCTGTGTACAGTGCAGGTGAACAGGTCTTCAACTAAGACTGTTGCTTTTAGATGACACTGCTCCAAACCTATTGGATCCATATGTACCATGTTCAGTTCTTACAGCTGCAAAAAAAGACCCAAAACTTGCCTCTACTTTATACGGGTTCGTGGCCTAGGAAAAGTACATCTTGTGCAGGACTGTCAACCATCCACTGGTTTCTGCAAAGCAGTATTTTGTTTGCAATTCCCAAGGCAGATATTTAAAAACAACAACACAAACCAAAAAAACACCCACAAGCAAAAAAAACACCCCAGTTTCAGTAGCAGTTAAGGAGCCACTTTTCTTGATTTAACTAGAGCTGTTACATCCTTGGCTTAATTGCTATAACATGAAAGGTAATTCTGTGCTTATTCTGCAGTGTATTAATTCATCAAAGCGCTTGACGGTATTGTCATGTTACCTGTAAACTTGTAATCCTGCTTGCATTCATTAATAAAAGCACAGAACCTGCTTTTTTTCTTCTGTAGTCAAACTTCACTTTTCACTTACACTTTTCAAATGCTTCCTTTTGAATGCTGTAGTTATTTAAATGGTTACTTAACAATTTGATTAATTCCTAGGGGGAGGTAGGAAAATTTTAAAAAATGTTGCAACTGCATTTAATGGAAGTGTTAATATTTATTTACTAAAACCTTTTCCATA
This sequence comes from Nesoenas mayeri, assembly GCF_963082525.1. NCBI lineage: Eukaryota > Metazoa > Chordata > Aves > Columbiformes > Columbidae > Nesoenas > Nesoenas mayeri. Next base: position 16,154,309 of record NC_137563.1, on the reverse strand, counting down.
TACAAGCTTTGTTTTCATGTTAAGATGAATAGGTTTTGCTTAATATATGGGTTGTCAAACTAAACCTTAACAGAGTTTTAATTTTACTGCTTTCTTTGCTAAGCAGAGTTGACCAAGAGCTGAATGGAAAACAAGAGCAGAAAAGTGAACAGTAAGTCTGGAGTCCAGACGAGACTGAAGAATATGCAGATGGAATGATGCTATTTTTGCTCTATTACAATTCATTCTTTCTGTGTGTATATTATATAAGCTGTTGCAAAAGGTGCTTGATTTCTTTGGACTAGCACATGATGGACTGCTTACTGCTGTATTGGTTTGTCTTGACTTTAACAGCTATGTTTATGTAATCATTTTGTATTGCTAAATGTCAAAGAACCCTATGTTTTCAGAGGATGTTCTTGCAATTGTTAATCTAAATGATGCATGTTCTTCAGTAAAATATTTATATACCTAGATGTTAAAGGAAAGAGATAATATATATTTATATGACTGAGCAATATATTGTGTGTACCTGCTGAAGAAATTTGTTTGCAGGTAGACAAGGCCTTAAGTTACTTGTTGTTATTGTATAAATTTGTCTTGCTGTAAATGGTCAAGTGCATTTCTTTGTTGTCACAGGAACTTTAATTTGTTTGGATATTAACAATCACATAATGTATTCTTTCACAAATGTGAAGGTTTTGTTCACAGAGCTAATACAAGCAGTACTCATTTACCTCACCAGAATGAGCTTGAGCTTTGGTGTCTTTTAGTCCATTTTTCAGAATGCAGAACTGCAGTTCTGTGAACTTCAGTCTGGCCAAAGGGATTAAACCTAAGCCACAATAGAAGCTGAACTGTTTGAATAACTGGTAAGATATTGATATTGGAACTTTCTCAATTTAAGTTGCAAATTTAGGTTGTGCTTCAGTAAATCAAGGTTATCTCAGCTACTAGTAGGAAATGAGTTCACTGCAGTTCTTCCTGGGAGAATATTGGTTGTCACCAGTAGGAACTCCGGTCATACTCAGTAGAGCTTGGGAGTTGCATACATACTCTAGCCATAATATCAATTGTTTGCAGAGGTATGGGGAGTCTTATGCTACCTGTGTCATGCTTGTAGAGGAAACATCCGTTTCTAAAGCTCTTACTTTGGCATATGATACCAGCACTAATGTCACTTAAAAAAAACATATTTAAAGGTTGAGTTGTTTTTTTTTTTCTCCCCACAATGGTAATAAACCTGTGTAAACCTTGTTCGTGGACACATAACTATTGTTCATAGGTTTATTGGGACAACGATAATGCACTGGTTGATATGATGAAAAAGTTTGTAACATCTTTTGATAATTATTGCTATTTCCCTGTAAGAACAGGTGTATGCAAAAAAAAAATCCACTGAGGAGTTAAGCAATATAATATTGTAGCAAATATATTAAATCTTCGCTTTTGTTTTTTATTGTGTTGACAATTTTGTCTTAATTCCGAAAATATCGGTTCTTGATTATATGAAAGGCTACTGTTGTACAGTTATTAAAAAAAAGTTGCATTCAACTCGATTGCTACCTGACACTGCTAATCAAGAGAGAGTTCTATGGTTAAGACTTATTACCAATTAATCTGTTGTCTCAAATGATACATGTGTGGAGTATACTCATGTTAGATGAGGGCAAATTGCTTATGTCTCTAGGAGTTTAAGTCTGCGATTCAGAGACTTTCATCTCAAGATAGAGGTAATTTTGTTACAGTAGCTTCTGTGTCACAGTTTCAAAGAGATTAATATGCAGGTTTGTTCTCTTTCTCTAATTTCAAGTTGCCTTGCATCCACTTCATCAGGTTTGGATCTTGCTTTGAAAGCAGAACACAAATGTGAGCAGTTTCTTTGGGGCTGTCTTATCTCCTGCTTCAATTTCATTGTTGACCTGGCTTAATGTAAAGTTCCACTTGGTGAATTTGACACAGCCTGTTTACTCCTGATACTTGCAGAGGTGGTTGTGCATGAACATGCAAACCTGTAAACCTTCCTGATTTTGACTGATTCTATGTGGCTCCTAAGCTAGATACTAAGCATTGTGATCATCTAATTTCAGAATTTTCCTGATTAAAAAAGTATTCCTCTCAGTAAAATCATATTCTTAGTGGAAGGATAGTTCTATGTGTCCTGTTGCTTCCTGTGTGTATAGTGCAGTATAAAGTAGCCAGTCCTCTGCATAGGCCATATTACCAAATGATGGGATTGTTATTGTTGTCTCTCATGGTGGCTGAGTGATTCTGCAGTTCCATGCTGCAGTAGCACTATTTCTTTTTGAAAATGTGTATGTGCTTACCTAGTGATTTCTGTAGGGTTGGTTTTTCTGAATGAATATACAGCATGATAGATTTTCTGTCCCTAAGGATAGCAACTTGAGAAACAGTTTCAGTACAGAATTATTCCCCTCTGACCTTTTGCAACCCATCATTTAATGGTGAGGTGGATGTTTACAAAAAGGTCCTGAGGTTATCTTGGACACAAATTAGTAGCTTTTTTTGTCACACTTATATTTTTTAAATCTGTAAAATAATTTAATATATTTTAATATTTAAAAACATGAAAAGTTGGAATGTGTTACTTAAATAAATGTTATTTCGAAACCTGGATCACTTAGTGATAAGATACAGTATTGTACAGGATTCACCTTTCAGTGGTACTTCATTCTAGAAGTAAAACTTATGTTGCCAGAATACAGTTAGGGCCCTGACAAGAAAATATAATTTCCTAAGTCACTAATATACCTTTGATTTGAAGATCTTGTGAGTTTGTTTATACACACGTTGAGGGATTGGACTAGATGATCTTTTGAGGTCTCTTCCAATCCCTAACATTGTGTGATACATGTATATATATGTGTGGTAATAATTCATTAGTTACCTTCTGTTATTACTGTGTGCAACTGAAATGAAGATGTTTGAGTGGCGTTTCTGTGCGTAGATGTGACATTTTATAAATTGATTTCTACAACAGGGTAAGTACAGAAGTGGCAAAGATATTTTGGAGAAAGTGTCATTGAAAGCCGATGTGGGTAGACTATATTGCTTGAAGGTTCTTGATGTTCTGTGTAGCCTGGCAAAGCCATGTTCTGTTGGAAAGTAGTGGAGAAGAATGTATAAGGATTTAGTGCTGAAGCAGACTGAAGTCTTTGAGACTCTGGGGTGTTAAAATGGAGGAGAGTTTTTGGTTCCAAAAAGCTTAGAACCAGTTAGAGTAATATGTAACCTAATTCATAACAATGCAGTTTAGCATTTTTTTTTTTTTTCAGTGAAATAGTGAAGAATAGTACTTCTTACTATGAGGAACTTTGTACTGAGAAACAGTAGGTATGTTCTGAATTGCACACAATTGCCTGTATTTGTTAGCATGTTTCAGCAAGTTTGTTGCATCATGCACTTCAATGCTGTAATGAAAGCTTGAAATGTCTCAGCACTTGTGTCAGGCTTCAGGATTAGATTACATGTAGGTGGCGATGGAATCTTTTATAAAATGCCCTTGAAGTGTGTCATAGGGAGAGGGTGGCATTGGTGCCTAGTCATATGTCAGTTTCACTGATGTCATCTACTTGCATGTCTGTAGTTAATAGAATATTATCACTACATTGTGAGTGGGCACTTCCTAAACTAAATCTGTCACAAATAAGTTTCTTGGTGAAAAGCGTATTTCTTCAAGTGCCAGGTTTTTGGCTGTGTATTCTATGGATTTATACAGTATTTATTATGTAGAAGATGGCTTAAATGTATCTCTTATAAAAAACTGTTGTATTTGGAGATGACTTTAATTCTCAAGTTTTTCCATTCTCCCTCAGAAAAGTCTCATACGAGGATCAGAAGGGAGAGGGATAAGAGGTTGTGTGCTTTTTGTAACTACAGAAGTATTACAAAGTTTTCAGTGAAAATTCTTACTCAGTCCTTGTGGATGCAGGTCATTCTCTAGAGGATTTGTTTCACTGACTGGTTGTCAGAGATGCTTGAAATAAGTGCTTTAATTATACTTTTAAGGATACCTGGTTTTAGTCAGAGTAGCACTCTGAAATATAAGGAATATTTAAATATTCATATTCTGAAAGACAGATTTTGCAGGTTTCCTAGCTTCAAAATTGTAAGTTGAACTACACTGTTTCCCTTATCACATCTTGTTCTCTATATTGAGCAAACAGGAAAAAAGGTCATTTGTGAATGAAGAGGATGCAGTCATGATACAGTTTTTCATCGTTTCCCTCAAGCATGATTCTGAGATCAGTGAAATTAAAGCCATTCTTTGCTCAACTAGATCTTTTTTTCAGTTTGCATTTTGGACTGCCCAGATCACCCTGATTTAAACAGACCGGGGTTTTTGTTTTTTTTTTTTTTTTAATTGAAAATTATCTGAGGAAAAGCTACTGGAGCATTTTCAGGAAGTCCTTACCTTACCATGCTCCTTACTATAGCTTGCTCAGCTCCTAGTTAATATTTATGACATGGAATTCCCGGTTAATAATTACAAAAACTATTCATAGAAGACAGGTGGTTACTTTCCCAGTGGCTCTGCTGTGTTTCTTAATTGTCTGAACAAAGCCTTTTTATTAAAAAGAAAAGCCTGAGTAGTAGGGTGCTCTACTAGTTAGTTGAATAGTAAGATAGAAGGGTTAAGACATTGTCTGTTAGTAAACTTTAGTATGTGTAATATGGGCAATTTGCACTGATTGCCAAAATGATGCTGCAGCAGTCATGCAAAAATATGGGTGGTGAATTGTAGATGATACAACTGGCTTAAATTGATTATTACTATTCTTGACAGATGCAACAATTTTCCTTTGCCCCTTTGATATAGAGCTATGTATGTGCAAGACTCTTCACCTACCTCTTAAGAATGTTATGATCCTTTCTTTTTAAATGAGCTTGTTTTCTGTTTGTGTTCCAAGGTGTCATGGAGTAATGTGATAAACACATTTCTGAATATGCTAGCTTATGGGAAACTTTTTAAGTAGGAATAAAATAAATGCTATATGAAATAAATACGATTGGAAAAGGTCTGAATGTTTTATTTTACTACTTAGGAATATAGCAATAATGAGGCTTTTGTGATTGTATGCACTACCACCTCCCTCTCAAAAACATGAAATTTGGTTTCCAATGCATTGTAGGTTCACTACTTGCAGTGAAATGTAACAGTTATTTTGAAGATATTTTTTGAGTGGAATATTTCGATGGCTTTTGGCAGTTTGTACAGGTTAGTGTATACTGTTAGAGGGAAATGAGTTTTTTAGCTTAAGGAAGGCATGAACTTCAGTCATTTAAATAGGTAAAATAAACCTAAATCCGGAACTACAGTTTAACTGTCTGTTAATGTTATATAATAACATTAGAACGGTAACCCCAGCCCGCTGCAGCATTAACTGGGTGTGTAACGGAGGCGGTGCTGGGGACAGCCGCGGTGCTGGGGACAGCCGCGGTGCTGGGGACAGCCGCGGTGCTGCAGCGGCCGCTGCCCGCACCCAGGCACTCCGCTGCGGGGCGGGGCCTCCGCGCTGCGCGCTGCGCGCAGGATGCTGGGCCCAGCCCCTGCCCACGCCGTTGCGCTTCCGGGTCACGGGGCGGCCGAGGAGGGGCCCGCAGCTGTTCCGGCCGCTCGGAGCGGGTAAGGCTGGGGCCGCTGGCGGGGTCTGCAGCAGCGGGGGGAGCCCCGGGGTGCACCCGGGGGGACGGCGCTGCCTGCGCGGCTCCCCCTTCCTGCGGCGCCGGCGGGGATGGCGGGTCGGAGCCGCCCGCCGCTGGGTTGCGGCCGCCGGGGTCTCCGGGGCCGCAGGCAGCCGGAGTGGGGCGAGGGGGCCCGGCCCAGCCCGGGGACGGCGCGGGCGGGACGCGAGGCCGCTGGGTCCTCAGCGCTAGTCTGAACTCCCGCACCGGCTTCCTGAGCGCGAGGGGACGGAGACGGGTTTGGAAGCCGAACAGGCGGCGAACAGAGACGGCCCCGGCCCGGCGCGCCGCTTCCCTGCCCGCCGGGGTTGAAGGCCGGTCGGTAGCGGCCGGCGGCTTCTCTGCCCCTGCGGCCTTCTCGGCGGGCCCTTGTGCCGCTCCGCACGGCTTGGTGCTCTTGAGCACTCGTCGTTGTCGGTCTGCGTTTGCGGAGCGATTTTTGAAATTCTGTTTCCCCATGCTTTGCGTTGTACATTCAGGCTTCTGTTGTGGTTTTTAATTTTTTTTTTTCTTTTAATTAGAGCGAGGCCATAACGGGCGTCCAGAGCACTGGATGATCGGAGCGTGTCCAGCCCGTCCCGATAAACCATGGCCTATCAGCTGTACAGGAACACCACACTGGGGAACAGTCTTCAGGAGAGTCTGGATGAGCTCATACAGGTGTGGGGGGGGTTGGGGCCCGGCAGTCAGCTTATAAAAAAAGAGGTTAGTTATTAAAACGGCTTTGTGGCTGCTGTGTTGGGGTAGTTATGACCAACAGTTGGAAAACTTACTGTTTGAAATCGAAAGCTACTGATAATTTCTTCACATGAGAAGTCTTTTTGCTAACATCTTAGATGAAGGAAAATGTTTTATGTAAGTGGCATAATTCTCTGTGACCCAGTAAAGAAAGAGCCAGATTAATGTAGAACACTGTAATCGATTTCCTCGTTTGTTTCCAATTAATATTTATCAGCAAAAAAATGTCGATAGCACAAAATATCATGTTAGCACATGGTTTCTTGTCTCAGACCTAAACCAGGAAAAGAAGTAAACACAGGAACTTAATACTTCTGTAAATTGTTCTTCTAGACATCTGCCTCACCTGAACTTTGTTTTGATGTTTTTAATGTTTACTGCATTTTTGAGTTTACTTTGAAACAACTCAAAACTTTTTTTTTAAACTACTTTAGTCACAGCAAATCACGCCTCAGTTGGCCCTTCAGGTGCTACTTCAGTTTGATAAAGCTATAAATTCGGCACTGGCACAACGAGTCAGGAACAGAGTCAATTTCAGGGTAAGATAACAATATATAAAAGTTCTTTATGAGGAACAGTAGCTACACATTGATGCGGAATGTTGTTAAAAGCTGTGTGCTCTAAACAAAAACGAAGCTTCATTTTGACTCTGAAATAATGACTGTGTATGTGTATATTCTGTATGCAATTGTAAGGCTTGTTATCTTATTCTGCCAAGGATTTTTTTTTTTTAAGGAATGCAAAAATCAGAAACAGATTTGGTGGATGGATGAAAACCGGGGAAGGGGAAGAGGGAAATGCTTTGGTGGGTAGCCTTGCCATCCTCAGTGTCATGCAGATGGGGAGAGACACTTCTGCTTCTCTTAGTTGTACCTAGCAGAAGTGAGATGAGGCCAGATTTTCAGCCACATCTGTGATGTGAAGAGACACTAGAGAGTTGTAGATCTACGCTTACACAAGTCATTGGATCATTTCGTAACTATTTTCTGTACGTATGATAGAAAAAAATTGTTTGTTTTCCCAGGCAGCCACCCTAATTAATGTCAATAGCCAGCAAATTGTTAAATGTTGACTTGATTGTAATTTTGAAGAAAAAAAAGTTGGTTCTCCTGTTAACTTATGTCCTAATACTTCTACAGTCTCTGCAGAGCACATTAATGAAGCGGCATGTTAAGATTTTAGACTTTTAAACCATATAGATATGTTAAAAAGAGCCTAACTTCTTTTCTCTAGCACACTTAACTTGCTTTGTGTATGTAACATGGTATAGAAAACTGTTCAGAATGTGTTCAGTGGAGAAATAAAAAAATATACTCAGAGCCTAAGTTCAAGACTATCAGTTTAGAAGATGTGAGGTTGAAGGCTAAAAGATCTGCATATCAACATCCTCAGTAACAAATCAAAAGTGAGGGATACCTCTTTATGTCACATAGGTCAGTTTTGTCACGATTTCTTAATTTAAAGGGTTGCTGTATTTAAACAATTGCAGAATTCACATCTTGTTATGATCACTGCTGTAAGTGTTTATTCTTATGCCCCATGTTTTAAGAAATCTTTTCCGATACTGATCCTTTGTATGTGTTAGGAAAGTTATAAAACTTCCTAGCATACCTGTGAAGCTTCCCCTTGGATAGACCGTATCACTACACGGTCTTGACAATTTCAGCCACTGGAGGGCATTTAAACTACAGTTTTCCTTAGAATTGCTTTCTTGCCAAGTTTATATGCATTCAGGTTCACACTTGGCTTTATGGCAACCCTAGTTGTATAAGGTATGTAGTTCAGTAGATAGTAAACATTTTCTGTTACTTTTGAGCTGTATCCTATAGATAATATCTCTTGTCTTTTTAAAGGGGTCTCTGAATACATACAGGTTCTGTGACAACGTATGGACATTTGTACTGAATGATGTTGAATTCAGGGAGGTCACTGAACTTGTGAAAGTGGATAAAGTGAAAATTGTAGCATGTGATGGAAAAAGTAAGTATGGGATATGATATAAATAAGCTGAGACACAAGACTTGATAATTTATAGAAAGCTTTGCCCAAATGTGTGATTAAAGCTAGATTGATTGTATCAGTCAGACAAAAGTAGGGTTCTGCATTCTCTTTCACATATGATGAGAAATGAAACAAAAACAAGCTAAATGCTTCCCTCACTCATAAGCACTGAAATGGGAATGTGTTACAGGCTGCTGCACACCTGTTGTTGGGGAAAGTTTGAAGTAATCTTAATTGAATTTCTGTGTGGTGATTTTTCTAGTATTAACCCGTTTGTTAGAACACCACTATGTTTTATTGTGTTCAAGGAGTGCTGCATTGGCCTGAGCAATTGTCTGAGAAAAATGTCTGAGCAATTGTCTGAGAAAAATGTCTAAGCAATTTGATAGCAGGTGACGCAAGCACATTAAAAGCTTATGCTAGCATTTGCAAATCATATTATAAGATTTATATATTGCTTAATAGGGCCACTGTATGTACACTGCTTATGGGAGTTTATGTTCCATATCTGCTTGACTGGATTACGTTTGTCAATGTTCCTTGAAATTCTTTACTGAAAGAAAAAAGTCGTTTGGTGACTTGTGGCAAGCTGGTTTATAACTTTTAAAACCCTCAATGTGGCAGAATATCAATGAAGATTTGTGAAGTGGTGCCAGTTGTTTCATCCCTGCAGAGTGATGCTAAAAAGAAGTACTGAGAATGGAAAAGGCTTTATTTATTGTAAATATACCCTAGACCTCTGAAACAGGTTCTCCATGGCTTCCTGATGCTGGCATGATTACAGTGGTCAGTCCAAGTTGTAGTTTTACGGAGTTGAGAGGATTTATTGTTTGCTCAATTTCTGGTATTAGCCAAGCATATAATCTCACCCTGTTTATTTTTTATGTGTTATAGCTAATAGAGGAAACCTTACTTTCCAAGTATTAATCACTTTCACTCTTGATAAAGTATACATATAAGATTTAAAGAACTGAGTGACTTAAAGTTGCTGTTAACATTGCAGACTTTTTTTTCCCACGAGCTAAAAGAATGTAGTGAACACCGACTTGTCTTTCTCTGTAGCCAAGTTAGATATTTTTTTCCATGGATCTAAGAACAAGAAAGCAGTGATGGTAGTAATACCAGAAATTGCACTGGTCTTAATTGGTGCTTCTGACAAAAGTTCAGAACAGATAATTGCTCTCAGTTGTTTTATGAAGATCATGCTCATTCTTGCATCTGTTTTAAAGTGCATAATAATGATAGCCCACACTTCATAGGAGCTTATGCTTCTGGATGTGCAAACCCCTTTCTCATTAGTAGGTTGTGATTTAGCCAGATATGCTTAAAATGTGTATCACTATGAGTTAGAGCAAAGCTGCTTCTATTTTTAATGCGTTAATAGGAAATGATGTGTGTGCACAGTCTTCAAGTTTTGTACTGGCTCTTTTTGCTGTTGATAACTGAAGTGAAGCAGCACAAGCCGTTCATGCATAGCACCGATGGCAGTGGGGAGAATTGGGTAGGTACAGAACACGTTCTGAAGTGCTTGAGGAATGCTTTGGAGCTTGGGGAAGCTAATAGAGAATGATATTGGTTTTCTTTATGTTCAACTGTAGTGGGGGTATGTATTACTCACACTTCTTTTTTTTTTTTTCTCTTCCCTAGACACTGGTTCCAATACTGCAGAATGAATAGAACTGTGGTTTGTCTGCAATGTTTTCTGCTAATATGCAGCACTTCCTGGAAAGAAGCGAGGAAAGGGACTGTGTTGATACTTAATTCCTGTGATGCGGATGTGAGTTAGTCCGTGCTAGAAAGCCTCCCAATGAGAGCAGAAGAAATACTTGTAGCATTTCTTCAGTCTGCCTTCTAAGGCACGAATACAATGTTACCTTTTTTTGTTTTTTTAATTTACAACAGATACTGTTGCCTTTTTTTGTTCAAAATAATTTCTGTAATAAATTTTTATTTAAAAACTTGTGAATGAGTGATCATTGGAAACTTTGTTTAAAACCAGTCATTAATATTTATTCTCCCAGTATTGTTTAAGCATGTTTAGAGTAATGCTGCAAATGCAAAGGTCTTTCAGTTACAGAGTTCTGAGTATGGTTGTACTGATTAGTACTGCAAGAAATGGCTGTTTTAGAGTGATGGAGGAGGACACCAACAAAAGCGTAGCAGCTCGTGCTGGCCAATATATTTGCCTTTGTTACTGCATCTTTCTATATTAAATTTGTCCTTTTGGTACCTTCTGCTAATAACACACTGGCGTAAGTATCAAAGTTATTGTACAGCTCATCAAACTGAAATAATGAAATTGAGTCTTGTAAGATTGTACTACATTCTGAAGAAATGTTAGTGCTGCTTGTTTTCAATTTATGTGGAATACATTTAATTTGATTCCTGGCCAACAGGGTTTCAGTGAAAGAGCTGAGCTATGAATTCTGAGATATCAAATGGGTAACTTCATTTTTTTAGACTTGTGCATTTCACTAAACTATTGAGAAACCCTTAAAATAGTTTCTTTGCTGGGAGTGCAATATACTGACAACTCATTTGTCTGACTTGGCAGTGACTGTTCCAGTGTGGTCATAGGAATGCTAGCTGCTTCAGCAGTGTCAAATTCATTTGCTTTTGACAGTAGGCTACTTAAAGACCACTGGAAAATGGAAACCATAGAGAAGAAAAGTCGGGGAGTAACTTCAGATCAGTTTAAATCTTTAGTTTGTACCAAACCTGGAGCATAATTTACATACTGAAATTTTTCTCTACATGTCAGTAGCCCAGTCTACTAATTGAAGTAAAAGCTTTAGTATCTCTTCTAACACCTTTCCAGACTGATAAGTTATTGATCTTTAAGTCCTACCTTTGGACATCAAAGGATATATGAGGTCTGGTTAACTTCTTTTTCCCTCACTTCAAGTGAGAAAGGAGTTCACAAACTTGCTTGCTAGACTGTTTCAAGTATTATGTTTACCATTAATTTTTTTGTCTTGTATGTATGCTAAATGTCCTTTGCTGCAAATGGCAGATTGGTGAGTAACCGTTTTTGAAACCAGGAGAACAGATTGTTGCCATCATTTGAACAGCACAAGACTATCTGTTGAGATCATGATCTTAAAAGATGCAGATGTATATCTGTACTGTGGTTTTCTCTTTTTCTACATCAGACTCAGTCTTCTAGGTTTACACATTTTTGTTCTCTAATATCATGTGATAAACTGAATTTTGGCCCTTACAAGTATAAAAGTTGGCTGTTCTTACCTTCAGTTCTTTGCAGTCTCCTCCTGTCTCTGGACAGAGGCTTCTCAGTCTCCAGTTCTCTGTAGCCTTTGGACTCCCTCCTAATGCAAACAATGATATATCTGCTTTTGTTCTAGTTAAGTGTGTATTAGCGTATTTACTATAGCATTTTTCCATAAAAACAAATTTAATAGAGAAGCACAATTATGATGATAGGTTATTGTGGGGAATAGATTTATATTTAAATTTAATTGATACTCCTCTATTAGGCTTCTGTTGTGTTTCAACAGTTATGTATTACTGCTTTGATACTTGCAGGCTTAGTGCTACCTTAGCCTTTAATTGAAAGGAAATGCAATGTTTAACTGAAAAAATAATGTAATTAATATATATGCTAAGAAAAATTGCAAATGAAAGGAGAAATAATTCTGTTGACAAAGATGGCTGCTTCTTAGTAATCAGTGAAATTCAAATAAATGTGAGCAGTAGTAATAGTCCCATTGAAGCTCTACACTTGGTCCATTTGGAAGGAAAAAATGAGGAGTTACTCACTGTGCTGATGCGTAACAGTAATATTTTGAACTGTATACACTACTTATCTGGTGATTCCTATTCAGCATGAAAACTGAAATTTGAATATCGCCTTGCCATGTAAAGAAGCATTTGAAAAGGAGATGGACATTCTGAAATTAGTTGAAATGTTTTGTACCTAACTCCTACCGCACTGAAAAAATGCAACTGTTTAAGTGACACTGATGTTCTCGATTAGCTTGTTTAGCCTGAGTTAAGTGAGTGGGAAAAAGTGACATAGATGAAAAAATATATTAAATGTTACTTAAGATGCTGCTTAAGTGTACTAAGACTTTCCTTTTGTTAATAGCAATGTAGTCTTAAAAGAAATGCACAATAGACTTCAAACGCTTTTGGAGCAACTGCAGTGGTTGGGGACAGGAAGCAGTCTGTTCCTGGGCACAATGATTATGATTATTATGCCTCACAGCTGTCAACACAAGCTCTGACACTAGCTTGGCAGCACATTCTTTTTGGCTCTAACCACATTTCTGGGATGGCATTTGTCCAGGCTTTGGATCTACTACTTCTGTGGAGGCTTTTTCGGTTAGTTCACTGAAGGAAAAGGAAGCAAAGAGAAGGTAAGGGGATCTGATGCCAGTATTCTGCTTTTTACAGCTTTATTCTCCATAACTTTCTTGCCACTTCTTAGGTTGTGTGTTTGAATTTCAGCGAATCCCTCCATGTTCATATGATTAATGTGCTTTGTGGTCTTGAGGGATTTGCAGAACTTACACCTGAAAGTGTTAATTGCACTTTTCTTATACTAAGCTATTTTAATACCCAGTGGAAGACAAACTGTCTCACTTGCTACAGCATCAGCATACTTGATGCTACTTGGGGTTTTTTGTTTGTTTTTTCCCTGCCTGTAGTGTCACAGATTGATTAATTGATTTGGGTTTTTTTGCTAATTTTCTTCAGAAAGGTCACAGTTGCTTCCACCTACCTATCAGTAGCAGAGAGAAAGTAAAAGATACCTTTGCACCTTGACCTGGAATGGATGTTTCTATTTAGAAAGTAAATTAACTAAAAGAAAGTAAAGAAAAAGAATAAACACGAAGACAGAAGCGGCTGTGGGTGACAGCCTGTGTTTAAACATGGCTTAGAGAAAAAGGATTTTGTGAATTCCGTAAGTACATGAAACAGGATGTTATCTGAAGTAAGCTGTTTACTCAGTCAGGGATGTCAATATCTGACTTCAAATGTTATCAGAGAGACACAAATTAAAGTGGAGAGCATGAATAACTTATGTTGAATTCCCAGAAGACACGTTTCATCAGGATCATTATGAACTTTTACACAATGACTAGGTACAATGAGGTAGATGAGTTACACAAAACACAGATATTTGCTTTTAAGGATCTCAGCAGCTTGGGAGATAGTATTTCAGTTAAGGTATTAGTGACTTGGTTTTGCTTCTCTGTACTCTATATGTTCCTGGGGGTGGGGAAAGTAAAGTAGGAGCACAGTTAAAAAGCATTTTAACTTTAATAGGACTGTACTGGAAGATGTGGATTTTTCCTTCATTGTAACTTAAATGGTGGTCTTTGCTAGGAAAATAGCTTTGCTCAAAGATAAATTTACTGTATAAATTAGCCATTATGGCTTAGTAGGTAGCAAGTCACAGGTGTATTAATATTTTGGCTTTCATCTTGCACTAAAAGAGCCTGCACCCTCCAAGGAAGTAGGAAGTAGTTCACTGAGAGTCTAGTTAATGTTTCACGGTCACAGCTGTTGCAGTCAGAAGAAAAAGGACACCCCAACCCTGTTTCCTGAATCAATTTTACTCATGACTGCAAATACTTCACCAGTATTTTGTTCCTACAGGTCATGTTTGCTTCTAGTTCAAAATTTATTACCTGGTTTCCTCTGAATTAATTTCAATTGACCCATTTCTTTATTATAGAACATTTCAGAGATGATCACATACAGTACGAAAGAAATGCAAAGCAAGAAGGAAACAGACCCTCCCAACTAGAGTTAAGAAGAGCTGTTCATGGACTCTGTGTGTATGTACATATTTATGCCAGTTTCAACTCACATTAGGTTGTTCTTGTAAGACTAAAGTGAAAACCACTTAGAAATTAAATATAAATTAAAGACAGGTGAGATTTAAAAAAAAAAAAATCTGTTATTAGATTTCAGAATTATAGTTTTACCTTCCTCCTGTGCATATCTTGAAAGGTAAAATGGCAATTTACAGCATGTTTATTTTCTCCTTAAACAACTGGTGGTTTATTTAAAGTTCAGGTTGTTAGTTAAAAATTTCAGACAGGAGTGTCAGAAGTACATTTTCATCCTCTCACTACACAAAGTTAACACTAATATTTCTGATCTGACTACATTTCCAATTTGGATAGCCCAAGATTTTACTGATGAAGTTCAAATAGGGTTTAACCTATTTTTTGGAGGTGATCCTATACTCTGATATGCCAATGCTACTTTGGGCTAGAGCTTTTCCTACTCTATTTGAAGTTTATTCTTTTTTCAGTTTTGCTACTGACCTTGGCAAGTTAAGTCTTTTCTTTGTGTCCCGTTGACAGTTTTCTAAGGTGCTAGCTATCTTATTTCTAAGATACTTTCAGATTTCTGGCATACAAAGTTCTAAATTAGAGTGATATTTTTAATTGTCATCTGTAATGTAAGTAGACATAAATATTTTCTTTTTTTCTTTATGTATCAGTGCTTTGGCATGTGACTGCACTCATAAATCTGACATTTCTAATGTCCTTGGAAGAGGAAATGCTGAGAACATTCTTTTGTAAGAATCTTTTTGCCTTCTTTCGTCTTCTGAATTTGGGCATAGTCTCCTTCTCTCAGAAGAAGTTAAGTTGCAATCAAAAGAAGAGGGTGAGTTGAAAATAAATGTATACAAGATACACCTTTGATTTTGGAACCAAATCATGTGAGATAAATTGTGAGTAATAGAAACGGAACGTTTTCTTTGAATCAAGAAAATGTGGATGTGGAAGTTTACAAGTTGATTACATATACAAATAGTAATGCCAGATTTGTTTTCAAACAAATCAGTGATCTTTTTGAATGGAGAAGGCCATGTAAGGTATGTTGTCAGATAACTGCTGTCCCTCTTAGTATGTTGCCAAGCTGGTTTTTTTGGTATGCTGGTTTCACTTGAGGCCTTCATATTCTTATGGGCAAGCTCTTTCAAATGTGGATAAATGCTGAGATTCTCTGTCTCCAGGTCTAACCAGGAAGAACATAGATTGCAACAAGTAACATTAAAAGAGAAATTATTTTGACTTTGGTAAAAGACTTACCATGGAACAGATTTGAAATGGTGCTTTTTTCCCTTCCAGATTTAAATACTTGTCTCTGTCTTTCCATTTGTAACATTTTTTGTCAGGGCATTGTCTGTCAAGAATAGATGAAACACTGTTATTTAAATAGTGTGTGCAAGCAATACTTCCTATTTCTGAGAGAAGAAACAGCTGAAGAAGTTAAACATATTTGCAGAATAAAGTGGATAAAAATTATTAACAAATCTGTAAGTAACCTGCAAGTATATATATTTCTTTAAGGTAGATTTGCAAAATAGTAGAGGGCTCCCTCATTCAATAGTCTTTCACTATTTCAGGCTGGGGTTCCTCCTACCCCCCAAACACCTTTGCAGGTGCTCAGAAGGTTCTTCGAGAAAGAAATTATTTGGATCTTCTTACAGACATTCATTTGACGGATGAGTTTAGTTTTGACGTGGTTCCTTAGAACAGAGAAGAACGGGTTGTTTTTTCCCTCCATTAATGTGCACCTTTTTTCCTCTATTTTCCAAGGGAAAAAGATAACACCTTGCCATAGAAATACACTGACCCTGCTCTGCCTGATTTAGTCCAGAAACTTTAATATATCCCCATCCCCAATGAACCACTGGAAGTAGTTTACCATTTGGGGCTAACATGTACATATTTAAAGTAAATGAAAGAGCTTCAACAAGCAAAATAAGATTAGGTTACAGTGGTTAGATGCAGTTTTTTATGTTGGGAGAATTTGCTTACCCTTAGTCAGTGTTTTTGTTTGTTCTAAAAGAATTTACTAGACATGGACTTTGCTATTTAATGTTAAATTTTCTGCTGAAACCATTTC
This sequence comes from Nesoenas mayeri, assembly GCF_963082525.1. NCBI lineage: Eukaryota > Metazoa > Chordata > Aves > Columbiformes > Columbidae > Nesoenas > Nesoenas mayeri. The sequence continues at coordinate 16,137,992 of NC_137563.1, read as the reverse complement.
TAAATTTTGTATCTTACTATCAGGTTAGCATTTATGCTTTTATCTCTGTTGTAGCAAACATCCTTTTACAGAAGTTGGAAAGTTTCCCACTGGGACCAGCAATCCTATTACTTTATTTGCTCTCTTTGAATAAGCAAACGCACAATGATATGTTGGGTATTTAAGAGCTTTTCTTGCCAGCAGTCAGGGTTTTTGCCTATATTTACTGTGAAATCACCATGGCATTTTAAAAATCAGCATTTTACAACCAAGTTTGTTTAAAAAAAGTCTAACAAAATTGCAGTGACACACATTTTCAAGTCAATTATTTAATCTCATCCTATTTAAATCAATATTTCAAAGACCTGTGTGGTTGCAGTCATAACTTCATCCATAGGCTGGTGCTATGGAATTACTTCAGATATTCTTTGTATGATGGTAATTCTGCACTGGATACCTCAAATTTATAAAGGTGAGAGTATTTACTGACAAAAAAATTACTTGAAGCCTTTTTTGGTGGTACAAAGACAACTGAATTAATCTGTCAGCATTATAGGTAGTGAAAACTGTTGGATCTATAATAGCTGGCTTTAATGTAAGAAGGTGGGAAAAATACATGAGGGTGAAATACAAAAGTTCACAAATCATTCTTTTGGCTTCTAGAAACTTAAGAAAATAAAACTGTTGGATGATTGTTTTGTTCTTCTAAAAGGCCAGGTACAGTACTGGATATGGCAATTATATTACCAAGAGCACTCCACACAGGTGTAGGGAAAGAGGAAGATGTTAGAAAAATGTAGGTTTGCACACCATTAACTACAGAAGTCTCTCTCTCCCTGTGTTACAGAAGTGGGGTGTAGAGGGGGTTCTTGGTTTAACGGCTCTGCTTAGGAGCACAACCCATTCTCCTCAGAGATAAGATACAGAACACCAAAGACCATCTATTGGAGTATATTTTATTTTATTGAAGATTTTTTTTTTGGCTAGTGGTTATTGACAGAAATTAGTGTTATGTGAAAGCAGCAGTCAGACGTTAAGCTAAGCAGTGCAGCAGCTGCCAGGAGTGGGTGGCCTGCCAGGTGCTTTGTCCAAAAGCCAATTTATTATAGTTTCAGCTCTGCTTGTACCAGAACGTGGAGTCACCACGGACCATAACCTGGCCCTGCCCGTCTACAACAAGAAGTCCTGGGGTCACTTTTGCGAATAGACTGTGGCAGGAGAATGGAAAAAGACACTACCTCCGCTTCAGACGGTCCGTGAGAAAGCTGCCTGGGGGCCGGGCGGAAGATCGCGCCCCGCGCCGTGTCGGAGGAGAAGCCCGCGGGTCGGAGGGCGGGAGGCAGGGCAGAGGGGCCGAGCCTCCCCGCCCCGGCGGCCGCTCCGCACCCCGGGCCCCGCGGGGCGCGCAGCCGTTCTGACCGTTAGTCACCTCGCGCGCCCGGCGGCTCTGCGCGCGCGCGGCTGCCTCTCCTCAGGAGAGCGCGGATCCACCCGCCCGCGCGCGGCTGCCTCTCCTCAGGAGAGCGCGGATCCACCCGCCCGCGCGCGGCTGCCTCTCCTCAGGAGAGCGCGGACCCACCTGCCCGCGCGCATGTTGCCTCACGGCTCAGGGCTCCAGCCTCTTACGGCACGGGGCTCCAGCCCCTCACGGCACGGGGCTCCAGCCGCTCCCGCAGTCCCTCAGGCGCCGCCGGCGGGACTCCGTCTACGGAAGGAGGCAGGTGTTGGCGAGGGTCTCCGCGGCTTCCCCTCAGAGTCCCCGGCCGTAGAGGGCTCTGTGTCGCAGGTACTCCTCGAGGCACTGGATGGCGGCATCGTCCACGAGGGGGTCGAACTTGTTGGCCAAGAGATGGTGCTGCTGGAGCATCCAGGGCACGTCGCCCGCCCCGTAGATGCAGACGGCGCGCTGGTGCTGGCCTGTGCAGGGCGGGTAGGGCGCACCCTTGCTGGTGTCGCCCTCCATGTACTGCCACTTGACCAGACGGGGCAGGGCGTTCATGTCCGAGAGCTGGAACTTGTCACTCTGGGGCATGGCACCTGGCACACCGGGCATGCGGTTGAGGGTGGCCCAGACATGCTCATCAGGGCTGTAGGTGTCCTTGGCCCACTCGAGGAACTGTTGCACTGTGGGGTTCTCGAAAATGTGCTGCACAAAGGCCCGTGTGACCACAATGTATGCGCTGCCCGTGAACATGGGAGAGTTGTGGGGTGGTGGTGGTTTCTCTGTGGTTGTCCGGGAGATGAACTTCCTCACTTCGTGGTGGTACCGCCAGCGCTGCTGCTTGGCAGCTGAGGGCTTCTCAGACTCCATGCTGTTCTGCCCCTGCAGCACTTTCAGGGCACGGACGATCTCGGCGTTGGTCTTGATGGGGAAATCGGTGCCACAGGTGTTGAGGATGTATTGCCACGGCACAGGGCTCTGCAGCAGGTCCTGCATGCAGTTGAGGTCAGCCTGCAGCCGGGACCAGGAGGCATAGACCACATTTTCCAGGCGGCTAGCCACAAAGACATTGGGGAAGCAGGCTGCGATAGCCCGCACGGCCTCCTGGAACGCGGCCGGGGACTTGCTGTCAATGTGAACGCAGTAGACGTTCTGGGGAGCGTAGAGGGACCGCAGGAGCCGCTCAAACATCTCTATTTTGTCGTGGATGACCATGGAGTAGGCGATGGGAAAGTCTGCCTCCTCCTGGCTCAGCGGGAACTCGATGAACCGTCGGGTCTCCTTGAACTTGCTGCAGTCTTTTGTCATATTGAGGTACTCGCCGGGCGTCAGGCAAACCCTTTTGTTTGCAGCCTCCAGGTTGCTGAGCCGGGCCTCCTGGATGGCTTTCTCATCCCCGCGGACGATCCCCGAGCAGTTGATCCTCCTGCTGGGGGAGAGCTCCAGCGCCTGGTAGAGCCGCTGGCGGCAGCGGGGACGGGCGGCCGCCTCCGGGCCAGCGTCGGGGCAGGGCCGGGCGGTGCCGCGCAGCGCTACGGCGGCGGCCAGCAGCAGCGACCCCAGCAGAGCCGCGCAGCGCCGCCGCGCTGGTAGGGGCTTCCGCTCGCATAGCCGCATGCCCCGCGGCGGCGGGCACTGCCGGCGGCTTCGTGCGCCGCTCCGCCACGTGCGGCCAGCCCGCCCCGCCGCCCGGGAGCCGAGCGCTGCTCGACCCCCTGCCCGCGGCTGCTTGGCCGCTTTGCTTCGTCTCCGGGGTGGACTCTGAGGGCGCGGGAGCCGGTGCTGTGCGACCTGCGTGCCGGCTTCCTGGGGAGTGATGAAATAGTGGCAGGGCGATCTCAGCGTAACCGCAGGTGCATAACAGGTGTATAAAAGGAAATCTCCTCCCTCCTCGTGGCGTAGCTGAGTTTGGTTTTGTCACGCTGGGGGTGGTTGTACATCTTGTATGTTTGTTTAAAATAAGATATTTTATCTTTCTTCTGTCCTTTCTGTAACACAAAGGAAATTCCTCTACAATGCAACCCCATCTAACAAACTTTTAAAAAAGACTTTATTAGGTGACTTTGGGATCTAACCTGCTTTTCTAGTGTTCAGATCACTCCAACTTACAGATCAAGGGAGTGACAACAATAGCACTGTAGTGTGGAAGCCCAGCTGCAGCAAGCTTTCTGCTGGCCTGGAGCATTCTGAGCTTTAGTGAAGGACTACTGCAAAAGATGTCAGATAAATAGGCAAAGCAAAATCTCTGCTTCTACAGTGGAAGCAGAGGATGAAGACAGAAGCCATGGGTTGTAAATAATTTGCCACAAAGTGTCTGCTTAAAGGAAGGAAAGAGGGAATATTGGTGGAGAGTTATCAGGACCTCCTATATGCACCTACATGCACATCCTGGTTAAGTATAATTGAATAGAAAAAGTGAGAGAAATGTGAGTGACTGAAATGTGCCTAGTGCTGTGATGAAGAAAATCATGTCTCCTAGATTTTGCAGTCATCCTGAACCACTTTGTGTTTTGAACCAAACATGGTATTTGGTACCATGTTTGTAAAAAAGGGCCAGTTTCAACAGTTTCAATGATGAATAAAAATTTGAAGATGAATTTTCTAAGATATAAGCAAAGGTGTATTTCTTTTATTAATTTTTTTTTTTTTCTTTCTCCAGATGGATCAAGGAACCAAACTTATGGAACGTGCAGCTGGCCTGAGGACAGTTGGTGTAAGTGTAGTTCTGCATAGGTTCTAGAAAACAGCAACAGTTACTTGCTCAATTTAAAAACTGAGATTATTTGTTAAATTATTAGCTTTATCCAATTCAGTAAATAATTGTCTTAGACATCTGTGGTACAGAAATTCTAATGGGTGTTTAGAAAAGCAATGATGTGATACATATACTATTTCTCATATGCACAACTGTCAGTTTGCCTGTGCTAAGTACCGAAGTGAATGTGCTTGGGATAAACATGGAGGGGAAAAAAGACTTGGGAAATGTAAACAAGATGCTAGATGGGCCAGCTGCTTTCTCAGTGCAAGGAAGACATTTGTGCCATTTATAGGTGTACTTCACTCCTGAAATGTTTTTGCTAAACTATGTTCAGCTTGCACTAGAGGGTTCATTCACCTGGACAATTTCAAAACATCTGAGGAAAAGTACTTTCCAAGAAACTCTTGGAATAGGACAATAATAATCCTCTCGGTGCTTCTTTTGCACTTCCAAGCAGCTCTTGTCTTCTGGGTCACCTCTGCTAGACTGTATCCTTGCAGTATTTTATGGAGGGATGGCAAGTTCTTGTAGTCTTGGGATTTTCTTTTTCTGAAGCAATGTCTTTATATTGATCCTATACTCTGATTTCAATATGGAGATGTTCTCTTTCATGCAGCCACTGCTTGTGGACTAGGAAAACAAGAGCACATTTTAGATATTGTATAGCATTGCAAACAATAGTTTCTACTTTACGGTTCTAGCTGCTCTGTGTGTGTTGTGCTTTGTAATGGTGTGGTGGAAGAAATCCTCAAATTCTTGATCACACAAGAAATGCTGAAAATGACTCCACATGAGAGCTCTTAAATGGGCTATCGTTATTTCCAGTTGTGTGTCTTTTTGAGTAATTTATTTAAAATTATGGTGTGTGATTCAGAAATGCAATGGTGGTTTTCCCAAAGGTGTTTTTCAGGAATTAGAAAAGAAACTGTAACTCTTTAATCACATTTTTACCATCCGTAATTCTCTGTTAAGAGTCAACAGTTTCTAAGTCTAACCTGAGACGTGAAAAAAGTGTATTCAGTGTTCTCAGCTACACTCTTAAAAGCAACAGTGTATTCAGTCTCTGAACAGTGCCAAAAGCTAAAAAAAACCCCCAAACTAACCAACCAAAGAAAACCAACGGACCAAAACCCAACCACAGACACACCCCTAAACGGTGTGTGAGATGACAGCAAATGCTGTAGTATTTAATTTTATGTCAGCCAACGCCTGAAATTACATGCATGGACATGTAGAGAGTAGGCTGTAGGTGTGATACACTGCCTGGAAATGCTCTCGTGCACATTAACAAATATGTCATATGGAAAATTATTTTTGGAAAGTTATCTTTATTGATAACTTTATCTGACAGTAAATGTTTTTTCAAGGAAAGCCCAAGACTGAGTAAGAAAATTTGTCGACGTTCTGTAAATTTAGTCACAGGTTCATCAGTATGAGACTTCTTTGGCAGAAGTTTGTTGCTTTGTGTTAACATCTTGAACTTGAAACTTTCAAAGTCTTCTAGGGTTAGCAGTGTGGCCATAGGACCACGCATCATCCTCTCTGTGGTATGTAGTTCATCATATATAGACTCTTATCTCAAGTTAAAAGAAGCACAGCAAACCCAATTAATCTGAAGTGTTTATGCCTCTACTGACTGAAATATCTTGCTCACCTACCTTCAGGGTGAATTTTTAAAACTGTCTCCTTTGGAAAGTATGAAATGTAAATGTCCAGATAAACACTTAGCTGAAAATCTGAAAAACCTCCATAATAGTTATCAGTTGATCACTAAGTTCATCATGCTATATGTACTGACCAGCCCTCTCTGAATGACTTCTTTGTTGTTGAGCGTGCAGATTTTTTCTGTGCTTTGGGATTATTCTTCATGCATTCTCTTAAGAGCAGGGGGTAATCCACATTATCAACACAGGCAAACATTTGCTTCATTCTCTGTGAAGCCGGTCTGCTGCATAACCACAGCAGATGAACTATGGTTATGACTGCAAACTTTACAATTTCTGTGAAGCCTGGTATCTAATTTGTGTGGTATGAGTGGTGTGTATTACAGACAAGATATATACATTTTAAAAACCTAATGAAAATGAATTTGTGTCTTTAGTGATGGTTTAGATAAATACTTGATATTTCAGTTATGCAACAGAATACAGATGCTAACATCTCACCATACATAAAGATGTTTTTTTTTTCTGTTGCATATTCATGATGAAAAAACTTAATCCTTAAAGACACATGAAAATGGAATTGACAGTGTGCTTTCTGCAAAGATTTTTTTTTTCATGACAGAAATGTTAGCCTACATAAAGAATATTTTCTTGGCAAAGTCCAAGACTTGAGAATTTGTCTTAATACTAAGTAGGGATTAAAAACTGCTAATATTGATATTCTTATACGTAACTAACTTCCAAAATACTTAATTTTAAACAGCGTACTCAAATAATTGGTTTTGACTTTGTTTAATGATGATACATGTCTCAGTGAATACAAAAGTAACTCTGTTTAAAAGTGAGTGGAAAACAACTGTCCTACCCTAAGGATACTATAATATAAACACTGTCTACAGGGTAACCAGCAGTCACTTGCTTGCTTACATAAAGAAATCAGTAGCCTGGAGATATGACAGTGGATGACAATGTCAGAGGAGGATGATTTAATAATATTTAGATAATAATCTTGCAGAACATTATCTGTGAGAAGTTACATAATCTAAGATTCTCGTGGTATGCTTTTTGCAGAAACATAGAACAGGCTGCAACCCTCTAAAGTTGTTTATATTTGAAAGGGTGAAGGAATGGCATAGAGAAGAGTTCAGGTGGTTGGCAGTGATGGCCGTAGCATAAAGATCACTGTGCTGTCATAAGACAGACTGGTGTTTCTATTAATTTCCAGAATTCCTCTGTTGATATCAAAGAATGAAGGGTTCCTTATCATTATGAAGACTTTGAGTTAAAACAATTTTGATAAGTCTAAGTGCCACATCTCAAGTGCCTTTTTTACTTACTTCCATTTTAGTAAGCCCTATCAAGCTTTCCTGTTAAGGGATAAAAAGAATCATCACAAGGTGACCTGTTGCCTACTTGCCTAATTGCACAGTTTTTAGGTTGTGGTTCAGAACAATGCATTGGTGAGTGGAGAAGAAACATATCCTGCTTGCTTCTCCAAAAGGAAACAAAATACTGTGACTGCTGATGGTGCCACATCTGGTGAAGCACCTGGTAGAAATTTACATTGTGATTCCAAGGCTCATGTCTCAGTGGGTTCACCTGCTCACAGTTAGCTTGGAGAAAGCAGCGTTAATTAAGAGGGGCAAACAGAACTCACTTGAAGGAATCAACATGAGGTGCTGGTTGCTAATACATTTAAGGAAAGGATTTTTATATGTATAGATACATTGCCAGCTTTTTTAGCATGACTTTTAAGAAATATATGGAAGTAGTAAGTTTTGTTAACCTAATCAAGTAAACATCTGCAATGAGGCTAGTATATGCTACAAAAAAATCTCATCTGTCATATTCTATTGCTTGAGTGAGCTGAGAATTTTGGATTTAGCTTCTTGGTCACAAATGGTTGGATAGTTGTGGGGTTTTTGTGGTGGTGGGGGGTTGTTTTGTTTTTAGTTTTGTTTGTTTGTTTTTTAAGGTTAGAATCTGTGCAGTTTGTTACAGACCATCCTGTACAGATTTTGAAGGGCTCCACCTCTAAGCTGTAATAACACTTTTAAGCTATCAGGGCATTGCTGACTTCATCATTCTGCTGCTTTTGTATTTTATATCCTCTTGGTTTCCAGAAGACAGCCTTATTTCCTGCTGATTCATTTGGAGGCAAAGTGTGCATAGTGATGTGGCTTTTTCTGTGTTGGCTAACTGCTTTGTAGGCATTACTAGGTCACAGCTAACTTCTGTGTTCTCCAGAAACAGGAGAACAGGAAGAATTTTGTATTCACAGCACAATGAGTCTCATTTAACCTTTGTGTTTGATAGTTGTTTGTTCTTTAGGTGTCATCTAGATAGTGAAATGTTAAAATAGAAGGAAGTATGTGCATAAGGCATAATTGTGATCAGAAAGCAATGCATTTTCCTTTGCAAACTCTTCTAGTGTGGGTCAATTCTGCAGGCTATCGCCCTTCAGGATAAACCTGTTCGTGTGTGGGCTTCTCTCTGCTGGACACAGCTTCTTTCAGGGCACATCCCCCTCCTTGGCCCTTGCCTTCTTTACTGGCCTTTTACTGGATATTTTCCAAAATAACTGTTCTTTTTTTAATAATTCCTTTGAACTATGCTGATGAGAGATTAGATTTCTATTTTCTTGGCTGTTCAGGCCTTTTTTATTGAATGTGCTGGTATTGTGATACTTATCTACAAAATCATAGAGCAGCCCAGTTGAAAGGGACCTTGAAAGATCATCTGGTCCACCCTTTTGTGGAAAATGGAGCCTCAATGAGATTGTTTAGTCCCTATCCAGTTGCATTTTGGGAACCTCAAGTGATGGGGACGCCATCACATTCATGGGAAGATTGTTCCAGTGAATGATTGTTCTCACTGTAAAATAATTTATCTCTTATGTCAAGATGAGAAAAGGGCATGGGGTGACATGACAGGAAGGGATCACAGAACCAACAAAATGGGGCTTAAGTTAGGACACCTCCAGCACTTGCATGTTAACAAGGAAGTGCCTAAAAGACGTAATTGTGGGGAAGTCCCCCAAACCCCTTCCAGGATCTCAACATGCCGGAGTGCTTCTCTAAAGTGCCTGTACACCAATGCACACAGTATGGAGAATAAACATGATGAGTTAGTGATATGTATGCAGTTGCAGGGCTACAGTCTTGTTGTCACAGAGGTCTGGTGGGTTGGCTCCCATGACTGGAGTGTTGCAATGAAGGGCTCATTAGGAAGGGAAGATCATAGAATAGTTTGGGTTGGAAAGACCTTTAAAGGTGATCTAGTCCAACCTCCCTGCAATGAGCAGGGACATTTTCAACTAGATCAGGTTGCTTGGAGCCTGTCCAACATGACCTTGAATGTTTCCAGGGATGGGGCATCTACCACCTCTCTGGGCAACCCATGCCAGTGCCTCACCACCCTCATGGAAAAAAAAAAAAAGTTCTTCCATATATATCTAGTATAAATCTCCCTTCTTTTAGTTTAAAACCATCACCCCTTGTCTTATCGCAACAGGCCCTGCTAAAAAGTCTGTCCCCATCTTTCCTATAGGCCCCTTTAAAGTACTGAAAGGCTGCAATAAGGTCTCCCCGGAGCCTTCTCTTCTCCAGACTGAACAACCCCAACTCTCCAACAGGTTCATATCATTCTGTGCTGAGGGCTCCAGAGCTGGACACAGTACTCCAGGTGAGGGTCTCACCAGAGCAGATTAGAGGGGGAGAATCATATTTGGCTTATATTTTTAAGATGTATAGTTTTAAAATTACTGACAAACATTTGGAAAGCATTGTGATAACCTTCCCATTATGTATCTTCAGAGACCAAAAGTTCAGTGTTCTTTTTGTATGGAATCTTTGACACATCTTGCTTTTCTGTGACTTGGTAGGGGGAAGTGAACAAGGAAGTCTAGAGGTTTCAAAAGAAATACAATAAACCTTATGCAAATATGTATGTATTATATATGTACACTTTATCTGTAAAACTTTAACATGATGAATACGGTCTTATGCAAGCTTTACTTTTTGAAATTGAAAACCACGTAAATACAGACTTTAGCTTCTTTCCATTTAATTTTAACAGGATTATGGGGCTCAGTCCTATACAGATTGACCAACAGATTGACCTCTATCTGTACAAGCTACTAACCCTGTCTCCATACTAGCACAATCTTTAGTTCTTTTGATGACTAATTAGGGATTACGTCAATCTTTGAGGAAAATGTGGGATGTCAATTTTCTTTTTAGTGTTCTACTTCATTGCCCGTTTGTGACAAATGGTTTGAAAGCACTATCTGTATGCGATACCTATGAGTCTGTCACTACATGGGCATGATTCAGAAAAAACATGAAAAGGCAACATATAGTAAGTTAAAAAATCAAAACCCAGTCATTTTTGTAGCATGCATACCAGTTCCCATTTTGTAACTGAGCACTGCTTGATGCTAATCACCTTACAGTTGCAGGCTCATCGCTCTGCTGTTTTGGGACCTCTGTGGAAATCTTACTGGAGGGGAGAAGGATTTCTGGTTTTACCCAGCAAAATAGCTGGACTGTATGGAGGAACAGTGAGTAAGGATTTGAAGAAAGCTGAAGGTGATAGTCATTATTGACATATAGTCATCACGATGTTATTTATTACCTGATGTTTTACACAACAGCTGAATATTGCTGATAAGATACAATGAGTTTCCTAAATAACTTTTTGTATAATACAGCAAAATAGGGGGATAAGGCATTACTTACCTAATGCAGATTGCTGAAGAGACAGGCAAGTAAGTGGGATGATGCTGGTAAAGGTGTTTAAAAAAAATCCTTTTAAGCACTCTTAAAACTGGCACTGTTTCTGTCTGTGGTACCCCAACAGTGGAAACTGGACTGTGTCCTGGGGGAAGAAAATAACTTATTTTTTCTTGAAGAATGTAACACAAAGAAAACACAGTGATACTGGGAATAATACATTAGCTCATGTCTCATTGTTTCTAGAAAAGGATTGCTTCATACCTCATGGGAAATATAAACAAAACAACAAACAAAGCTCTTTTAGATAGACAATAGAGGAGTTCAGGGCCATAGGAATAAAGAACCAAGAAGAATGAAATTAACTTCATACATTTCTCGCAATGGAGAACCCATGATTAACCTATTGAAGAGACGGTTTCTTAATAAATGAAGGACTTCCTTAAGTAGTTTTTATCTGCACAAAAAATAACCCTAAAAGCATGTTTCTTGCCTTGTTGGCAGCTGTCTAAATAGTATTTTGAATTTGAGGTGTTTCTGCTGCAGAATTGTATTAGTTTATCGATGTTCTGTGCTGTTTGTTTTGGTCATAAATAGAGAGTCTGCCATCATGGTATGTATGCACAGAGTGAAGGCAACCTATGAATTGTGTCCAAAGCTTCTGTGTAATGTGTTTCTTTCCTCTCATGCAAAGCTAGAAGAAATGTTAGCTGTGCTTGTTTCATGTCAGAGAAAATCTTTAAGTTTTTTACTGGTTATTATTTCATTCCTTCCATGTTCATAGTATTGCTCTGTCTCTGGACATTGTTCCACAATGCTGGGAACTAATTCCAGCAACAAAGATAACAAAAGCAAAAGATAAACTCTCTGTACAGTACATAAGCAATTGAGGTCTCTTAGGCACATGGTTCAGTGCTAGAGTTAAGTGAGGTTATGGTTGGACTCGACGGTCCTGAGGGTGTCTTCCAACTGAAATGATTCTATGATTCTAGAACCACTAAGGTATTTGAGCATATCACTTGAAAATAATAAGTGCCTGAGTACATGGACCTGGATTGTGGAACAGTTCTGTACATGTAGTACTACTAGGACAGAAGCAGTTTCATTTTTCTTCCGGCACCAATTATGTGCTAGTGTGTCCTGTCCCTACAGAGGAGGCCCAAGGTGAAATGTTTTATGAGGGGAGCTTCCTGTTGAAAGACTGAAATGCTGGTGACTGCTGACCAAAGGTTGTGTTTGTTGGTGCTTCAAGATGTGCATGATTGAATATATGTGAACAAAGTATTTCTGATCGTGCTAGATATCAGTATTTCCCGTCTTATAAATCGAAGAACAGCATATGTATTTTTATTTAGTAAGCTTATAAAAAGCAAACCCCAAACAAAACCAAACCAAACAAGAAACAAACAAAACTCCAAAGAATGAAACAACCAGCCCCCAAAAAACCCAAAACTAACTAAACAAAAGAATCCCACAACTTCTAACGTTTATTTTCTGCTTATAACAAATGCCCTTCTTCATGATTTTGGCACTTGATTTAAGTCAACAGCTAGCCCTCCAGGAGTACAGAAGTGTAGCTCTATGGGAAACACCTTAATTGTGAATTCAAGGGTGGGAGCAGAGCAGTAGTTCATTCTTTAAAAGATACAACACTGGCACGCCCCTGTCTTCATATTCTTTTTAGTTTTAAGTTTCAATGAAGTCTTTTTTGCTTCCCATGTTCAGTAGCAGTGGTGTTAGAGACCAATATATAAAGCAGTGACAGTAAATCTGAATTGAGGTACATGAACGTAAGAACTCTTTTTCATTGAAGACAGGCAGAGAGAGGAGAGGAAGGACTGAGAAGCTGGTTTGCATTTTGTTTCAAACAGGGATCATTTCAGCAGTTTACACCTGAACCTTTCAGTTCGAGCTTGCTCAGTCATTAGTTAGCTTAAAAATGTGCAGTGTATGATTTCTTTTGTTGGAATAGTCCATATGAATGAGAGTTTAAATGATTATCCGTTTCTGATGGTTTTTACATGACTTTAACATTGTTTAATGCCAGCAATGAACAGTGTTTCCAGGTCATTTCACCCACCTATTTAAAACAATTGTGCTGTTGTCATGAGTAGCAATAAATCACTTTATCTCTGTCACAGCAACTGAAAGTCATAGAGCTAAAGTCCTTAAGTTTATGCAATAAAAATATGCATTGCAATAGATATTTACAGCTCTACTTATTAGCCAGCATGCAGAAGACTGAGATGGTACTATAAAATGTATTTTCAGTTAAAAATCGATTAACATTAATTAAGCGAGCTAGCTTAATAAGGCCATTTTCTTAGTCACAAAACATTGCAGGTTGTTTCAGGGAAGAGCTGCTGGAATCATCACTAAAACCATACCCCCGCTTCCTCCATCAGGATATGTGAGGTATTTATGTCAAGAATTTTAGGCTAGAAACATTTTGCCATATTTAAGCACATAAAAGATGAGAATGTTTGGAAAATGTCTGTTTGTCTAACTGTACAGCAATTCATAGGCAATAAAGGCTGAGTTCAAGCAAGGTGGTAAGCTTGAACTGTTCCTTCCTCCCCTTCCCCATTTAGACTTACAAAAAACAATAACAACAAAAAAACCACCACACTTTGCAAGGGTATATTTTAACAAACAATAGATTACATACTGAAACAAAGTGTTCTTTAAGAGTACTAGCTCCTTTATTTCAGGAAGGTTATGGTTCGTGATCTTCTAGAAACTGCTTGAAAATAGTACAGTAAAAAGGACTACAGTGTTCTGTATTTTAAATGGTGAGATGGTAGCACTGATGTATAACTACTGACTGATGCTATGGCATGATGCCCTCTCCCATGCCACGGAAGAACAGAACTGCTAAAATACTGGTAGCAATGTCCATCTGCTTTTGACACACAGTGCTAGCCATGATTGCTAAAGCTTCATGGACAAGAGCAAGTAGAAGGTATCTGTAGTGAATAGTTTGGTGTTTTGTTGTGTTGTGGTTTTTTTGTTTTGGCTTGCTTTTTTAATACATCTTTATATTGTTTCTTGTAAGGGTATTAGTGTAATTGAAACGATCGGTCTGACTAGCGATATTCTCATGGTTTTACTGCTGAGACAGTAAATATTTGTATTACTAGCATGAATATTTAGCACATAGCAGAAAATCGGATGAGTAAATGTGGTGTTTGTGGTAGCATTCATTTGAATTAAAAATACACATAACAGACTGAACTCTTCACCAAAGAAGAGGAAAACCTGTCTTTCACACACAGGAGGATATAAGACATGGTCTTTGCTTCTGGGTAGTTTTGCCATTATTTCATCACTTTGAAAACAGAGTTCACTCTAACAGGAACTAAAATGACACTGTTCTATCAGTCAGTGGGAGCTGACTCTCCCATTTTTTGAAGTGATCCAATGTAACGTGAATGTGAAGAAGTGATCCAATGTAACGTTAAAGCAAATGCTTGCTAATGTCTAAGATATAAATGCAGCAAAACCACACATGGGGTTTGGAAATGGTTTTGTGTGTCTGAATGGAAAGGTTTTTGCTAGAAAGTAAATGATAGTGCATGCCTCCAGGCCCTAAGGAATTACAAGTTTTTGATATGTGTGTTTTCACCGTACATTGGCAGAGAATAATAGGTGATGGTGATGTACTTTCTCCTTTGTGATTGCCATATTTATAATGGTTTTAGAGTTGCAAATGCTGGGGGTGTGTGCAGGAATGGACCACAGAAAATGGCTGGATGTGTGTGCAGAGTGTCACAGCAGAGTGTGTTATGAGATGTCATATTTTCATAGTTTTGAAACTGTCACCTGGTAATGATGCTTGAGAAACATGTGTCCTTTCGTAAAGGAGACAGTGCTTCATCTGTAGGCTAGTAGTAATCAGGAAAATTTGCATTAGTGATTTCAGAAAAACATCAAAATAGTATGGGCAATATGCAACACACAATTGAGCTTTTGAGGAGGGAATCCTCCTTGACTCACAGTGAATTCGCAGTATTCTTCTAGTTCTGTAGTCTTGTCCAGCTTCCCCATCACAGTTTCTGTGTATTTTATAACATTAATTGGTGTTTGCTTGCAGTGTACAACTACAATTATGTAAGAGAGAAGAAGCAAGTCCTGTTTTGTTTGTTTGTTCTGTTGAATATACTATCCTCGGCAGGATCAGCCTCTAATACTGTTCCACTGTCAACTCATCTTTCTTGCCAAACTGAAGCTAATTTACAGCTCAGGGAGCTGGCTACATTCCCTCAACTAGCCCTGTTCTTCAATTGTAGGTGAAGAGTTCAACTGTAGTTGAAATTCTTCCATTGTTTCCAGCAGATGATTCAAATAATGAGTGTGAGACATTCTGCCAGTTGCTAATTCTGAACTTCAATTAAATAACTTTTATATTGTGTACATATAAATATACTTAAATATAATATGCCTCTTCTAAGCAGTGTCAGATTTGATAGTTGATAGTACTACACTCTTTTATGATGAAAAAGCTGCATGTGTCTTATTAGTTAATATAAATGTAATCTAGTTAATCCCTACATTCCTTTGTAGCCTGTAAGGGGTTTCCAACATGCTGTTAACTAGCATTAATACAAAAGTGTTATGAGAGAGAACTTTCATCCATAGGCAACAAATCCTGTCTGTCTGTCAATGAATATTTGAACCAGACACTGCCTCTAACACTGAAGTTATGTATAGCATGTTGCCTGTTAACTTTTGTGTTCTCCTCAGTGTATATCCTTGAATATTCTCCCTCAACTAGGTATTACTTTTTTTTTTTTTTTTTTTTTGTATACATGCACTCCTGTCTGTCCAAATTTGTATCCTATTGAGACACAGGACTCTAGCTTCCTTTTAGTGTGGGGTAATTTCTAAGTTTGAATTAGTCTTACTGGAACCAAAAGGAAAAGGAAGTTATTTTCTTCAAGGAGAAAAAAATTAATCCCCAACTAGGACAACCAGCAAGACCAGTACTGCTGGTTGGAAAGGAAGAAAAGCTTTGTGTCAAAACTCTTCAGAAACGTTACAGATTCTGTATGGATTTATTTTCTTTGTGCAGCACTTTTTTTTGAATCAAATAATGAAGTCATCTGCCTAACTTTATCTTTTTAAATAAAAACCTTTTGTTGGCTCTGTATATGTGGTTCAAGCAAAACCAGGTGTGTTTTCTCTTGCAGGTTTCCAGTTCATTCTATGAAATGGGTAAACAAAGTTAATTAGTTTTTGTCACCTTGGAGTAACATAAATTACTGCAGAACGAGTTTTGTACTTTTCAAATATGTGAATGCAATGTTCTTGAGTAAGTGCCTACTTAGTAATGCAAGAATAAGCTAATGCCTCTTTTTTTTCTAAAGAATGCCGTGGCTTTTAACATAGCACTTACCTGGATGAAATAAGCCCACTTGTTGGTTAAAGGAAGGGGATAGATCTGTTTGTTCTGTGTTCTCTTGTCTATGCTAGCGGTGGAAAAGATGACTGTAATGCAGTCATACCAGAAAAGGAGTCACAATTTCAACTTGATGAAGAAATCAGTCAGAAACTGCAGACTATATTCTTCATATATTCACTTATCTGTATCATATTATTTCAGTGACCTAGCAGTCAGAGTTACATAAGCCTTTTTTGCCAGGGGAGGGACAGGGCCAACAGGCTGTTTTTTCTCTGCATTCCACATGCTTTCTCTCACAAGGATTTAAATGAACTCCAGAAAGTAATTCACTAGAAATGCTTTCTTTCAGTTCATGCCTATACTCACTTAGAAAATCTCTCTTTTAAAGTTTTAGTGTAACTAAAATTAAGTTATTTTTCAGACAGATTACACTTTCCTTCAGTTCTTTCCATCTTTTGTTATACGTTGTGGTGCTTTTTATTAGAAAATAGAAAACTTTTGGATTAAAAAGAAAAAAATTTATGTGAGAGACAAGGTAAATCAGTTGCCTCTTTTGACATCTGTTTAGATAGCAGTTACAAGTCCATATTTATGACTAGTAAAACACGGGTTTGCACACATACTGGGCTGAAGTCTGAACTTCTAAGAGTCTGAAAGTTGTATATTTTTCAGTTAATAGTGAAAATTATTTTCTAATTTCTTTTTATAGCTATGTTGTCTGATCTTGCTCTATCCTAATTAACAACTGACATAAATTTTGGTCATGCCATCCTTCCATTAGGTATCCTACAGATTTCACAGAATACCAATCTGGAAGCCAGTATTTTGAGAAAAGGTGCAGCTTGCGTACAATCTATGTATATTTCAGTATTTCTTCCAGTTCTATTAGTCTCTCTAACAATGAAGACATAAGGTAAGCAAAAAGAAAATAGACTATTTCAGCCTCAGAGAAGACAAGGATGTTCAGATTGCTAACCTGGGGCTTCGGAGAATAAGATTCATGTTTAGTGGCTGACTTTGACATCATGAAAAGCAATGTCATTTTATTTTTTGATACTTCATTTTTATACTCCTTTTGTGGAATTGATCTGCCATGTCTCACAGAGCTTTCTGTTAAATATTATTTAAGTTAAATATTTTCACTATGTAACCTCTTCTATGGTATGAGGTGCCATGTCAGTACTTAAGCCTTAATTGTTAAGATAATCTGCCTAATTTACATTGGCATTTTGGCTCATGAATATTCTTGGGCAACCAGAGAGATCAGGTCTGCAAATGTAAGAGATCTACTGGAAAATGTGCAGCAGTATCTTTCCTGACTAGGACCTATTAACTTAATCAGAACACTAGATATACAGTACAGGATTTCAAATTTTCTGTCTCCTTCAGAACCCCTTGTAGTCTCTGTTACAACTCTACTCTTTTCAGTCTATGCAAAGAATAGACTTCCATGGAAACAGCATCTCTCATCTGGAGTTTCCTTGTTTGCTTTTGTGACAGCTGCTAATGAGCCAGCAGATTTCTCAGAAGTGGCTTACTAGAAAGGAAACTGACAACTATGTTTTCTGCTATCTTGTTTATGCTGCAAGGATGAGGTGAGTCCAGCAAGAACATAAGTACCACCTTTACTTATTCCAATGCACTGTATGTGATTTCTTGTGGGCTGACCTGGGGTGCAGGTTGTGAAATGCTTTCTGATACAGCTTCTCTTAGGTTGCAAGAATGGTTCACACCTGGATCTCTCCTGCTGTCCAGAGTGGCCGTGTCATCCTGCTTGTGGTGGGGCAGTCAAGCTAAAGTTCTGTCAACTGGAGGCTGAACTTGAAAGCGACAGCCTGGCCTCAAAAGAGAACTGCCAGCAGTCATGCCCCTGGGGCAACAAAGACCATTTTCCCACAGCAGCTGTAGGGGTTATCTGAGGCCGGGATTCAGAGTGGTCTGGAGTCTGCTGTGCCTTGTTTCTCTTCAGCTGGTCCCCTACTGTGTAGTGGCCCTGTCTGCAGTAGGACTATATTGCCGTGTGTGAAGCAGCATTTGAACAAAGAGGATGGAGGCCAAATCTGCAACCAAGTGGCAGGAGCTTTGTTAGGAAAGGAAAAGGCAGGAAGGTAGGACAGGATTCTCATCCAGTTTAGATGTTAATAATATCTACCATCTTACAAAGGACAGACCTTGCTAAAATGGCTTCATCCTCCATTTCAGAGGAAGTGAGATGTAGTGAGCTAGGTAGGTGCTCTAGCAGTACTGTGGGATTAAGACACTGAAGGTGGCACTTCATTCACCATAGCAAGTAGTTGTATTTGCGTGAATGTAAGTTGAGGCTTGGCCTGACAAAAACCCCATCATAGTAAACCTTCCAGTGTAAAAACAATTTTACCAGCATAGAAGTATGTGATTAGATCAGCTCTCCTTATGGTACTTAAGGAGATGGCATAATATTTCATTTTGGGATAAGATGCCTCTCAGTTCATGGGTTGGCCAAAAGCTATTCTGATATATTTACTGATATAGGCCATTTTTATATAACAGTAGTGATGTAGATCACTTGCTATGCTAGTAAAGGGCCTTGTAGTGTAGATGTGCCCTCAGTATTTATTTATATTGTTTTCTGGTCATCCTAAAATGAAAAGGAGATTCTCTTCTACTTTCTATGGGAATAGTACCAACTGAAAAAGGCTACATCACTATTTCTGAACTTTACACAGTAAAGCTATTTAGTAACTATATGGCTGCATTGCTCCATTTTATAAAGGACTTGTATATGAAATTGACTGTAACTGAATTATTATTATTATTGTACATTTCCCCCCATTAATAATTAAGCTATTGGATTATTGTTGGACTTTGATTCTCTCTTTTTGCAACTGTATTCATGTCTGTTGTTTATATTGTTGACATATTTATTACACACTTCTGTTTAGTGCAGCCCAGGGAGAAAAGGGCACACTTGCTTTCCCTTTTGGGCAGCTTAGATCCTGAAAAATCCTGTGGTACATTTCTGAGCTTGTAAGGTTGCCAGTTCCATTTCCCTTTGACAATCTGGCAAAGATTTACAGACTTGGCGATTGTTTCTGTTTTTGGTAATGGGTTTTTTTGTTTTTTGTTTGTTTTGTTTGGGTTTATTGTTTGTTACTTTGGTGGGTTTGTTTGTTTGCCTTTCTCTTTTCTTTTTTTTTTTTTTTTTTTAAAAGCAGAGTAAATGTTTTCAGAGCAGTAAAAGGCTTAACAGCTGAATGTATTGTCTGTATCCAATAAATGTTCTTTCCTGTAGTGAAAGCCACAAGCTTGAATCTCTTCTATGCCATGTGAGCACCATGGTGATGCTTTCACCAAAGTTTTAGCTTAGCTTAGAGGAGGTCCTGTCATCTTCTGGTGGAATTTTATCCCATGATGCATCCAGAGTGGGAAGAGTCTTCTCCTGTATCTTGGTTTTCAGGTCTTAGTTGTTAATGTATTAGGCACAGTCTCCTTTCTTTTTCAAATCTGTTTTCTAAGCTGGTGTTCTTCCTCCCAGTTACATGTGCTATAGGGAATTTCTCAGTTCCTGTAGCAGTTCCTGGTCTATTTTATAGGTGTATGGGCTACTCAGCATTTATTTTTTTTCCCCTAATATTCATGTGGAGGGTAGCTATGGCTGAGTGGAGGTTTCTTCCCTGTGGAATGAAGGGGTGTGCTTTCCATGTGTTATCATACATACCTGATTAATTGAACAGGCTGTTTGACGTCCACGAGCTGATAAAAGTCAATTATGTAGACAAGGTAATTTTCTAATGTTATCTATCCAACACTTTCCTTTTTCTTATAGGCGTAAATGCACATTAGTCATAACTTTGGTTATAATCTGTTTACTGATGATTGTTAAAAAAGGTGTTTTGGAGTAACAGACTTTAGTCTTCTAGTTCTGCTGGTTGTGAACAAAGTAAGCTCAGAACTTCCTATCTGTGCATCTAGAACTGGAGAAGACATTTTGTTTTATTTATCAGTTTAACTTAATTTGTAATAAATGGTTGCTGATACTCTCGATAAATGTTTAAACAAAATTACTAAAATAAAAATCCAGCCACACTGTTTACCAGGGTAGGCATAACTAACCATTTTAGCTGCATGGTAATACATTTGACCCACCATGCTTTCTACAAAATCTAGAGCTTCAGAAGATGAAATAGGAGGCCCTAAAAGAATAGGTAAGGTTACAATAGAGGCATTTCCTGAGTAACTGGGTTTGATCCTCTGCAGAAGCAGGTAGGAGACTTCTGAAAGTCATCATAGCTCATTTTAAAACTAATCAAAAGTCATGTGTTTAAAGTACTATAAGCCAAGGGAAAGTGAATGCCCAAGCTGTTACATGCTTCTCATACCTATACTAAAATACTTTACAGTTCTGGAATATGGCATAATTTTGAAATGTATTTGTTCTTTCAGCATCCATCTAA
The DNA here is from genome assembly GCF_963082525.1 of Nesoenas mayeri. NCBI lineage: Eukaryota > Metazoa > Chordata > Aves > Columbiformes > Columbidae > Nesoenas > Nesoenas mayeri. Next base: position 16,117,583 of record NC_137563.1, on the reverse strand, counting down.
GGTTGCAAGTACTAATAATCAGCTCCCTAGTTTTTACCTCCAGATTCTGAGGTGCAATGAGGTTAAGAGACTTGGTTTTGGGTTTGCTGAGTTAGACTGTGCAGCAGAAGAGGGAGCTGAATTTGTGTTTCTCAAGTCCAAGAACAGCATTCTGGATACCCTGATCTGCAGTGGTTTATCCCTGCCCTCCTCCTGTAGCTCTCAGAGCCATAGAGAGTGATAGCAGTTTCATTTTCCCTCTTGTTTAAAAGAAATGCTAAAGGGAGTGAATTATTATGTCTAGGGGAAAGCTAGTTCTGACTGCTTATGGACAGAAATTATAGAAGGTAAGTTTGCTTTGCAGTTGTGTGGTGTCTCCTGCTTTTGCTGAATGCATTTCAGGGTTGAGGAAGGAAGATGCACACGGAAGTGCTGTAGATTTATGAATTATTGAAGATGTTGCACCATCTAGTGGTAGCTTTTAAAAACTGCTCAATAATAAAATAAAAGCAGATAAACTATTTAACGTTCACTTTTAAATTCCAACTGCACATATAATTAAAAGCAAGTAATTATATTAAGGCAAATATAAAAGCATCATCTTTCCCCTAAGGAAGCCTGATTTTATATTCCTTCTTAACATGTATTTACACCTTTCTTGCAGGTAATCTAACTCTTAGTTTTATCTGCTCCTGGAAGGTGCTCTTAGTTGCAGAAGAATTAGCTTTTCAGAGAAGAGAAAGAAAATTATCTTGTTGTAAACAAGAAATAGTGTGTGCATGAAATAATATTAATTCTTAGTTCAAAAGGTCAAGTATTCTCTTTAAAATTATGACTTTTAAGAGAAGATGGATTAGTATTCTGAAGAGTAAGAATATCTACTGCATAGAAAGAGCAGTTAAAATGGCATTGCATATTTTTTTCCATGGAAAACTGCTGATGTGCCTTACATCTACTCTGGAGAGATTCCAGCAGACACTCAGCTGTGAGGAGCTGATGCATTATCTCGCTTCTGCTACTCAAGGAATCAGCTTAGAAATCATGAGTTTTTTTCAAATAAAATGAAACCCACCTTGAATTTTTTTGTGTTCATTCTAGTTTTTTTTAGCCTGTAGGCTGCACTGGTTTCACATTTTCAAGCTTTTCTCAGGATGCAGGGGAGTGGAAATCTCTTAAAATTAATGCTAAGACTCTCAGGCATGATTCCAGCAGCAGAGACTCTAAGAAAAGCACTAAAAATAGTGTGAGTCATGATAAAATTGTGAGAGCAGGAAGTGTTGCCTCTGAGAGGAGTGGGGAGGAATCTCAATTTGTATGCATTCATTATCTTGGCTTGTGAAGTTAAACTTCTTTTCCTGGGGTGCTGCTTCTTCATTGCTGAAAGAATTATCAAAACTGTTCACAAACCAACTCCTGGCTGAATGCTCTAAGGTAGTTTATAATCATTACAATATCTTATTTACAATTCATTATTGCAGATCTAACGTGTAATTCAGATTGTTTATAATTTCCTGGATGGCTTTGTTTTTGCAGGTAGACTGAAACTGTTTGCATGCTTATTTTGGGGGGTAAAATGTCAGGGGTTCTAATCTCTGGTTAGAGGTAATGATCTGGGGTGTGTTGGAAAGATATCTGCATGCTAGGCACAATGATATAAATGAAATTAATGATTGTGCTACTTGGTCTCCATTGTAAATAGCAATGGCTTTAAAAGATGCTATAATAGTCCGTCTGCATAGAGAATACTGGCTTTGTACGTGGCAAGAAGGTTCTACTTAAATGCAGCTATCTATACTGCACTTTTTCATTATCAGTAGAGTATGAAAGCTTTATCATCCCTGCCAGGTATACTGCAAATAAAATGCAGTTACATCCCACTTAGAAGGAAGGAGGGCATGGGGGTGCTCATAATTCTACAGAACAACGTGAAAGAAGATATGGAAACAAATTTGCCCAGCAACTTGGTTTGGGGATTTGTTCTCAGGGATCTGAGATGTGTAAGGGTAAGGACTGTGCAAAGTCCTTTCTATTTGTGAATTGGAATGTTTTATTATGATCCAGATCAAAACCAGGACTGTTACAACAGCAGGAAAAAACCCTCAGAATTTAAGTTCTTTGAAGAGTGATTTGTGTGCTGTCTATAAAAAGGTAGGTAAGTGTCCTTACTGTATAATTTTGTTGTTAACAAAATAAGCATATTTACTTCTGTCCACTGTAATACATGATCTTTCACATTCTTATTTTACTGTATTACACCTGAAAAATGGTTCTCACTGATATTTTTATGGTCTGGTTTTTGTTCAGTTTAACATGTTACTGTTTTTCTTTCGTGCCCTCATTTTGCTCAGTACCTCCATACTCCCACTGCCCTGAAGATGGCTGTACATAAAATGCTATCATTTGTCTAAAAGTTCAGTAAGATTCTGACACTGAACTATTATTAGACCATTATGTAAGTAATGAGATTTTCCTGTTTGCCATATTTTAATCTTTGCCAGCAACTGATATGACTTTGCTAGATTTTGTAGTGCAGCAGCATATTAGTGGTAAGGTTTTCAAGAAAGCTTAAGGTTTTTCCTGCAGGTTAATCCTTGTATTAGTACACAGAGGAATTTTGAAGTAATAATCACAGTCCCTGCTGCATATCAGAATTACTTTTGTGGAAATGCTCTTCTAAGTGTTGCTGAACTGATTGGTTAATGGTTGTTATTTTTCTATATGTACATGACTGAAATACAAGCAGGTCAAAAAGAAATCTAACCAGTCACTTTTTAAATCTCAAAGTCATCCACAAGTATAGTGTCAAAATTATATCCAGGGTTCTTGAATTATTATTCACTTACAAAACCAGCTGATGAAAAATTGTCCATGATTACCGTTTCATTCCCTCTTGGTACTAATTTGAAATGCTATTTTCTTCAGTGCTTAAGCAGATGAAAATTATGTCATAGTTTGGAAAATTTCTAGATGTTGCATTTTTAAAGCAATTATTTGAAATAAGACAGCGCCTCTCTCCTAGTGAGATGTCCATTTTCAGTGAAGTTCAACTCCTAATACAAGTAATGACGTGTATCATGAAAATCTTTACATTCCTTCTATTTGCATTTCTTTGGATGAATTGGAATACTCTAGTTCTTTATTTTCATGGCTCTTAAAATTATTATTATTCTACACTAGCTGTTTAAATAACATTGACTAAATGTGTTAGCTGCCTACTGGTGATCATGTTCCTAAAACAGCATGACAATCTATTCTCAGTAGTCTCCCAGCTACATCAATGATTGGATGAAGTAACCAAAATTACACATTAACTTTTCCAGGGATTTCAGAGGTGGGAGCAAAGGAGACAGGAATGCAAGTAAATACTCCTGAAATTAATTGAGAATTAGCTAGCAAGATTCAGTTCTTATTTAGTTGTCAGGAATTCAAGCAACCCTGACAGTAAAACTATGTTATTAAGCGGAAGAATGAAACAAAAATTTAGTATAATCACGGTTTTGCTGCTGGAAATGCCCAATATAACACATTGTTTTCTTGTCCTTCATATCTGCCATTTCCAGAGTCAAATGTGTGCTTCTACAGCTTCTACTAATGATGATAACCCCATAGCAACACCATCTGTTTATTTAAATGTCATTTCCTCCTAAGTGCAGTGTGGTAGTTAAATATATAATAGCTTTACAGTTAACTGACATTTTTAGAGTTTAAGCTGTTTTTCATTGCAACATAGGAAAAAACAAATCTGGAATAAATTTGACTGTCAGAAGCTAATTATATTTTAAATAATCTTTTGCAAAATCAAAACCTCAAACTTTCTGTGAAGAAATGCTGCTCTTATCTCTCAAGTTCACTGATGGCCTGGTGACTGTAGGCAGCTGTATGATACAGATCATTGAGTTAAGGACCTAGAATAGGGAGTATACTATATTCATAATGTCAAAGTGCCTTGAGCAACTAGCTTTGGTTTGCTTTTGGAAAACACATACCATATGCTAGTAGATCATATACTCAGTTTTCCCCTCTCACATTTATTTGGATGAATGAGAATTGGGTTCATGTTACAACTGTGGACTTGCATATTTGTAGGTATAAGTTCACAAATGTCGAAGAACACCAACTAGCATGAGGGTAAATACTTTGATCCCACCATCTCTTATAACTGTAACTGTACATGGTCATTGATTTAGCACTACTAGTCCTGAAAGGAGTACCAAACTTTCTAGGAACTTTCTGGTTTGTTTTGTTTTTTAAAGAAGACTAGATGTTTTGAGGGCCTGCCTGTATGCTGGAGTTTCATATGCCTATGCTTACGTATCTAAACCAAATTGGAGTCAGAAGCAGCTGCAGATGTTTAATGGAAATGTATGATAGAAATATCTTTTATTTGTCCAAGTTGAGTCCCAGTCTCTACCAAAACACATGACAAGATGGACCTGTCTGACCTTGAAATGACTAATCAAAAACCAAACTGGTTATCTTAAATAACAAGTGACAGCGCAACCTTAATCATAGCCACATGTAAGTGTAGTCATTCTGTTTGAGCAGAACAGTAAAAACCCACAATAACAAACACTTAAGTCTTATATTTGAACATCTATTTTGGTTCTGTTTAATGCACAGCTTAAAATCAGAATGTGGCTGTTCTTCTAGTTTCGACAGGCTTGAGCATTCTAGGGAAGGAAGAGGAAAGAGAAAACGGATACTTCCTTCTTAAACCTTACTACTCTGTGGCAAGCAGAGTGACATTACTAAGAATTCTTCTTCCTGTCTCTGCTCCTTTTGTTTAGGCTTTAAAGAAACTGTAAATTGCTAAAGCCTGCTACCAAAACAGCACAACTGTGCTAGTGACAGCCACAGTAGGCTTTTCCTTTTTGTCCTATTTAGTTTTAGGTATATGAGAGAAGGCAAAGGAGCACGCTGTAATGAAACTGTAAAACTTCAGGTCCTCAACATGAAAGGAAGGGAGATTAAAATGAAATAAGAGATATGAGTCATCAAATTGAAATGCACTACTGGATTTAGCAGTCAGTATTGGTAGGGTTTTCTGTAGGAAAACCTGTGGTATTTTTAGCTATTGCTGTTGATAGCTGTCAGAAGAGTTGGACTGAGCAAAATGAGATAAAAGGAAGACTATAATACAGAAGGAAAGTTTAAAAAAGGAACATATCTGCTGAATTAATTGCAGCCTACTCATATATTCATTAACTGCTATTATAAGTCTTTCTCTGCTTTAGATTTCTGTTTTGAAGGTATAAGATACAGAGCAAAGCAACTGTTCTCCAGCCACTTCCTAATACTGTTTTACATTTTATATCACATTTTTATGCTTCTGATTTAAATAGTATGATACAATTTTAAGTGCTTACGAAAAAATTCTTATGGGAGAAGTATGACTGGTATTTATACAAGAAGATTAAGTGCTATAGTTGAGATTTCTGCAGGCGTGAGATGAACCCTCTGGTCATACTTTTAAATAAGCAACTATCCATTCATTAACATTTCTATTAGAAAATATTAGAACTATACTTATGTGTGTGCATGTGAAATAAAACTACAAAAAATTCTGTGAACTTTCTTTTTAATTGAGAGATGCGATTTTAATTTTTCATCCCAAATGTTGCAATAATTGCTTCTAAAACTTCTGCTAACTTTTTTGCTGTTGCAGGCTACTTTATAAAAATAAAAATAAATAAAAAGGTCTATAATGAATCGTGTTAGATTGAGTTAAAGTTCAGATGACACTTTAGCCTGTTCTTGTAACACAAGTTTCTCATGTGAAGTACAGAAAATATAATTTTAGAAACTTCCTTTGGATAAAGATTTCTCTTTCATTTTCTTTTCTTCAATGCAGTTGCTCTAGCCAGTTGTTTGATGTTCTCTTGCAAATCATCCTTAAGAAGATGGCATAGTATCCAATTAAGATCTGTATTGTAAATTCTTTAAAACTCTTCTTCTTGAGGATGAAATACAATTAAAAAAAATAATGATAAATATCTGGGTAACAGAGCTCACCTGTTTCCAAGGAAAGCAGATCAAGTCTTTATTTTACTTCATGTAGTTCTGTACATGTGAAGCAGAGCAGGTCTGTTGAAATATCAACAGATGTGGAGGCCTGCAGTAAAACTTATGTCTGGTAAGGGTGTTTGTGGCCTCAAATGTCACACATATTTGGCATCTGCTGGCATCCTTTGTTCTAACCAACACTGGCTGTAATCTTTTGGTTCTACAGAATGCAGCAGTCATGATCCCTCATTGTGAAAATAGTCAAAAGCCATGTACCTTTTAAAATATTTCTCTTCAACACCAGTGGCTCTTTGGTTTCTTATTTGCTACAATAATAATAGGTTTCCTTGTAGTGTTTTCAGCTGAACCATCCTTAAAGGTGACACAGGATTCTCCCCACAGATGAATATCCAGTTGTTGGTTTGCTATGGAACAGAATGTGTCTGAAGCAATCCAAACTGATCATATATACGGGTCTGATTATCTGCTTGTAAACTGAAACCTCATTAGCCCTGCTGAAGTAAATGTTTATCTTGGCACAATTTGAATATCTCACTAGAAAGTTGCATCTAAAAATATAAAAATAACATAAATTGCTGAAATAAATTCATTATTAGGATCTATTTCAGGTGAAAATAGTGATGAAAAGAGCTATTATCTAAATTTTACTCCTTTATGATTCACTGCAGAGAACAAACTCCCTGAAGGGATATTGCACGGCTTCTGGTTTATGGGTATGAGATACGGAGAATGGGTGTCTATAGAAAGCTTGCAGAGGATCTGATAGAAATAATTAGTGCATCTGGTTTATCTTCCCAAGTACATATGTAGTCCAAAACTAGCTGACAATTCTATTTTGCTTGAAAATTGTGAGGTAGGTTATTTGACTAATGAAAGTTCAGTCTTTCTCACTCAGAAAGGTAAATCCATGTTACATAGGGAAATGTAGTGTGGATAGTAGGAAACAGGTTGCTCTAAAATATTATTGCTTCCTAATGCTTTGCTTTGAATGACGGCTTATAAGATGTGTGAGATGGAGTTAGCAGTGATGATCTCTGTGAGTGCAGAGGGAGGTTTTTGAGAAGCAGTGCAGCTGCCATACCCAGGAGATTACATTCTTTGAGATGATGAGCTGTAATAGGTGAATACTGTTTCACTGACTCTTAAAAACCTTCAATGAGTAAGAACTAATTCCGTGCAAGTCTGATTTCTCCCTTACTCTTTTAGTAATTGTCAGAGAAGGAGGGGGCACACTTCATACACCACCATTGTAGTCATTTTGCTTTGAGAGTAGAATTTCAGAGAAGTTCTATAATGCCAATGAAAACTGATAGTGAAATGTGCTGGTTTGACCTTTACAGTCTGGTGTTTTACAGCCATTCCAGTCTTCTGTTCTCAGTATCATTGAATTGCAGAGAACTAAGTTGGGTCAATTAAGCTTTACCCACTAAATAAATTTTAAATGTAGTTTTGGAAAAACTTTTGATGATTTAATACTGCATTTATCTTCAGGACAGGGAAAGCTTGTAGCTGTATTTCCCTTCCCGAAGAATATACTCTTCAAACTTCTTTTCTTTGAGAGGGCATTCCCTTGGATGCCTATCAATCATAAGCTACTCCTCTTTTTGTAAATAATACCTGTTTTTTATTCTATCTTGATTGTGGCATTCCTGAAAGTTAGTACAATTTCATTTGTAAGGGTTCTCATGGCCATCTGGTTTCAAAGAAACAACTTGAAGACCTTTTAGCAATTTTCTATTCTACTAATTTACTTCGCTGTAACATTTTGCCAAGAGGCAAAGGGTAAAGGTAAAATCAAGCATTTGGGGTTGTCTGTCAGATAGACTGATTTTGAGCATTTTCAGCTGAGAAAAACAAAGTGTATTTTCTGACAAAACCAAGGCTAAAATGCCCTAAGTCAATGGTACATCCCTAAGCATAATTTCAACTCATAGTATTGACTGGAGACTGAGATGGTTTCAAGCCAGAACCCACAGCTGTCATCAGGGAATGCTTTTGATTTGGAATATTATAAGCTCGGAGAAGTATATAAGCCCTTTCTCCACCTGTGACGTTACCTTATAAACTTTCACAGGAATTACTGCCAATGTAAACATCTCACTTTGTGGTTTTGCATAAGATGTGAAAAGTGTGGATGTAAGCACATGCTTCAGTGGCCTTAAGATGTCTGGCCACCTTATTATAAGATAAAGCTATATTGTGGTAACTTCAAAATTAGACCTGCTTTGATGAGCAAGCTGGACTAGCAACCCTTCTTCCAACCTACATTCTTCTGTGATTTCTAGAACACTATCTATGAGTTGGCATGTGTAAAATGGACTAAGGATGACAGAAGCAGTTATCTGTATGTCCAGTTAGGTTTTAATTTTAGTGTCATAGAGGAACATAGTTTTTGGCAATGACAGTTGTGAACCTGCTGCTAGAAGGGCCAATGCTTATCTGAAGCTGTACGATACTTCTTCTAGTAAGATATGCCTCTTCTTCTTAAGGAAATTCAGATCAAGAACTCATGTAAAAATATCAAAGGGAGATTTTAATCAGCCATCAGTTTTTGCTTTACTGAATGGCTATTATTCCATAGTGGAGGCCTGAGAGGTGCCTAGGAACATCTTTACCTTACCACAGGCTAAAAGTAGTATGGTCAAACACAGATTTTTTTTTTTTAGCTATTACCAGCACATGGCTGGTAATAAAAAAAATAAAAAGATAGGAGGAAAGTGCACATTCACCTTTGATATTATAACATTTATAAACTCAGAGGAAAATTAGTATGATTTTTTGGAATGCTTTTTTAGAGGCAGGAGGAGGATGGAGAATTAATGTGAGTCAACTCTAAGGAGTGTGTGAGTTGGAAGGGTTAAGTTCTGTCATTTTAACAGGGATGGTTCAACCAAGCCAAATAACTTTCTCTTATTTAGGGAAATAGCTGTTTTAAACATGTTAAATATACATGAATGGTATTTCCATTGCTACTGCTATAAACATAAGAATATAGGCAAAATTTATTGAAATATATATATATTTATTATTATTATTTTTTAATATTCTGGTGATCTTAACCTTAGTAGCCTTAAGAGATTCTGGTTTAGTAAGAAGCAATTTACATTTAATTGTCAGCATCAAAGCGATGAGCTACAGGATGTTTCTGTTCAGTGCATCAGCTCTACAGAACAGATTGCTTGTATTCCTTCTGTAGGCCTTGATGCTCATGCTTTCTTTTTCACCTCTGAGGTGCAACAGTCAAAGAGACAGACCTCATGACACTTGCTGCATATGTTTAATTAGGCCATTTTAGGCAATTTGGAGTAAAGTGAGAAGGGCACCTCTTATTATGGGTCCAATTTCTAAGGCCTTAAGGCCAATGGAACACTTTCTATAGATTTCTGTGAAAATTAGAGAACATCATAATTGTACAGGTTGTTTTTTCTTTCTTTACAAGAAGGTCTTAAAGTCTTGTATGCTGGTTCAAAAATAAAACTTTTGTTGAAGGTAGTGGTGTGTAATGACTATCTCATGGGCTGATGTCAGTCTTCCTGCAGGCTTTCAACTTGATAAGAAAGGGGCATTTTGATTTAAGAACTAGTTGTAAGCCCCTCTGTTTTATTTCCCTTTGTTTTAAAGCAAGGCAAGAGGGCCTCTGATCCATCTGCTAGAAAAAATGTATAAAGTGAGGTTGTTTCTCCAATGCCATGTGTCTGTTGCTCTTTAGGCTATGACCAATGTGCTTGTAATTCTCAGAGGAGTAACGGTAGGAATCCTAGAACCAGAAAAGCCAAGTTCAGGAAAGGCAAACTATACACCAGGTTGATTTCATTCTATTCTTTTGTATGTTAACTGTAGCAGAATAATGATCTTGGAAAATAATTGTGTCCCTGTGGACAGCTATGACCTACATCTACAGATCTGTGTACATGAGAATGGTATGTTTGGAATAGATGGAATAGATGTGTAGCATTGTGGCTTAATGTTGTGCTGTACGTGTTCTGGGATTTGCTTGTATCTCTAAGGCAATAGAATTTCAGGATCCAGAGTGAAACCTTTTAAACATTAGTGATTTGTCTTTCATGGAGTCACTGTAGAAACCTGCAAGGGCACCATGTGGAAGCTGCAGTCTCTCTCCAATAAAACTGAGAGGCATAACCTTAGCCCGACCGTCCTGTAATGGGCTCAGAACTGCAGCCCCCTCCGACAGCCAGTATGAACTAAATGCCATTCCTCATGGCAGAGTTCGTAGTGTGCTTTGTATCAAGATAGCAGGATATCGCGCAGGCTGCCCTAGTGGTAGGTAAAAGCATTGGTATATCTGAGAAAACAGGGGCAAACCAGTGTATTTGTAATGTGAAATGTTTAGTATTTGCTGATAGTAATCTCTCCGTATTTAAAATTGGTGAAAATGAGTCTCATCTTCATATTTCGTCATAGACTGAAGAAAATAATGGAGTGAGCAACAAAAATAACTTTTGGCTTACATCCAGGGTAGTCTGGAGATAATGCAGACAATCACACAGCATGAAATACAGCACTGGGGACTGTGTCCACCCTAGACATTGACAGAGCAAGTTGGCTTAGTCTTGTTTTATTTTGGGTTGTAGTATTTAATATGGAAAAAAACCCAACAAACAAAACAAAATAAAACAAACAAAAACGCACATGCCCCCTCCCCAAAAAACTGGTGCTACCCAAACTAATTTTAAGGATATTCAACTGCAGAATCCAGTATCATGGAGAAGCACTTTTCTAATGAATCAGTGTAGAGCTCCGAAGTGCTCTCTTCCTTCCTGCCACTGTTGTCCAGAATGCATGTCCAGGAGCAGAGCTGATCACAGCTATGCACTGCTGCATATGTGTGTCAGAAAATAGCATCCTTGCATGATACTGGGGGAGGAAACACCACATGCAAGTAAGGCCTATGGCTTTGAGAGCAGTGGCTCCAAGAAGCACCTAGCCTACTGAATATCTGCTTGGAAAAAGTCCCATGCATTGCAAACTCTTAAACTGCTGCATGCAAATTTTTCCTCCTGTCACTGAATCCTGGACTGACATGTGGCATCTACCCATCTGGCCAGGGAGTACTTGTTTGCTCACAAGTAAGTGCAGCAAAAGTACTGGGATGAGTCATAGCTAAGTGTCCTAGGGTAAATTCAGGCTGTACGGTGTACTCTGTGCTCCCTTCAAATTGAAAAAGCAACACTCCAAAAGCAGCTGCGTAAATGGGTAACTATTGAAAAATAATTTCTTCAGAGGCTTTACAGGATAAAATCTTATCTCAGATTCACAGACCATCTAGTGCTCTTAGTTAAGAATGTCTGCATTATGGATATAAGGAAACTAGATGAGTTCTATGGTATTATCATTGAACAGCCTATCAACAAACCTCTGATGGGACCTAACTCAGCTCTTTGCCTAGAGAGAGAGAAAAAAAAAATCAACTATTTAATTAGGTCTCCTGTAGTGTCAGCCAAAGCTGAATTTTTTTTCTGAGACTTTTGTCTAGGTAACACTTCCAGTAAATTCTGTTGGCAAAAGCCGCCCTCTTTTCACAGTCTATACATGGGGGCTGAGTTCTGCTGGCTGTGGCTGTATTGGACAGTGTGGGAAACCAACCTGAGCTAGGGTTTACGGCTAGGGCTGTAGAATCTTTAGTTCCAATGTACTCTGGGATTGCTTTTAGTCAGCACATAGCCTGTTACTGCTTCAGGAGAAAGGATAAAGACTGAGAAATATAGGAAAAACAAGAAAGACTAAGGATTTTCCCACTTACTGTCCAGTTTCTGAACTCAAGCAGAGAACTAGATAGATGAGTAGTTAACTTTTTAGCCGTGACTAAACCTTACAGTAAAGACTGGCATTAGAAAGCATCCTGCCCTTTTGTGTTTTGAGATGCGTGTCAGTGTTTTTAGAAAAACAGTTTTGCCTCCTTTGATATAAAGAACTTCCTGCTTGCTGTTTCTGTCCTTAAATCCTTCCTTTCCTCTCCAGAGGCCAGTAATAGCCCTGTGCTGAGTCAAAGGGGAAGATGTTGTTTAGTAAAGCATAGAATTGTAATCAAGGAGCTGACAGGAACTAAATACTGGTGTATTAACTGCCTGTTAGTGCTAAGTTGTTTGTAATTTTTTTTTTTAATCTTAAAATATTTGGCAGCAGCAGTGGAGTGATGATTTTTATTTTCTGTTATATATTGGGGAGAGGATTGAGCAGGAATTTGGGTTAGGACAGTGACCCTTCCAATAGTCTATAACTGGACAAAAAGACAGGCTAGAGCACCCAAAACATGAGACTGTGCATTGCCAAATGGGAGTTCTCTTGCCCCTGCCTCTCTGGGCAGCAGGGAGCTAATAGACTTGTCCAGGTTCTTTTTAGTGATAACTTTTGGTTTTCAGGGCATTTCTGCTTAATGTGATGATAAAAAAAGAACAAAGAAGCAAACCAAAATACCAGAGAGACACTTTGTTTCTAATTTAGGATATAAATTAAGTTGATCTGTTGTTTTCTGTCAAACTGTGAAGAGGAAAAAGATGGCGGGAACCAGAAAAAAAAGTCCCACTGTTCTTTAGTTCCATATCCTGCTGAAGGTACAAGTACTCCTGTTCTAGACAGCAGCTGGATGTGGTAGAGAACAGCAAGTTAGATGAAGAACAGGTACAGTGTCCTCACGTTGAAAATGTTTTCTCATTAGATATGCACAATTTAACCAAATCCAACCATATCCAAAGAATGCTAAACTTGAAAAGAAATACTTCACTGGCACTAAGCTTAGTGCATTTGTTCCTTTTGGCTGCTTTGGTAATTGTGTTTGGTTTTGTTTGTGGTGTTTTGGTTGTGGTTGATTGGTTGGTTGGTTGGTTTGTTGGTTTGTTTTTTTCAAAGATCATTGAGGTATAGTAAAATCTGAAAACATGGAGACCAATTTGCTTGAAAATCCTCAGATTTTGAATCCTAGGCCTAAGTTCTCTCTTTTCATGTCTAAATCATTGAATTTAGGAATCAGGTGGGGTTTTTGTTTGTTTTTGGTGTTTGTGTTGGGTTTTTTTGTTGTTGTGTTGTTTGGTGGGTTTTTTTGCTTTTGTTTCTTTTTTTGTTTGTCTGGTTTGTTTTGTTGTTGTTGTTTGTTTGTTCGTTTTTGTTTTCTGTTGTTGTTGTTTTGTTTGTTTTCCAGATAGCCTCATATGTGTTAATTAGCCCTTTAATTATTGTGGTAGGATTCCAAACTTGGCTAGGTACTTATTACCCAAGTAATTATTATACGAGATTAAATGAACTATTAAAACTAAGTAATGAAGATAAAGACTGATTTAGGGACTGATTACCACTAAACAGTGGTTTTATAGCATCTCTTGTCTGAATTAGAGAAATATTATTTTTTGTAGTTTTGAGTTGATACTTCTAATTGCCTTTTGGAAGTGGGGGGATGGAAAGGAAGAAACACTCTACTTTCGTGAACTGGTCTTGAAATACATAGTGCTCTGCAATGTTCCTGGCCCTTGAGCTATCAGTCTCAAAACTAGCTCTATGTCCACCTAATTTTGCGCTTCTTAGGCTACCATGGCTGCAGTAGGACCTGAATTTCAGATCAATATGCTTGGTAAAGAACTCTTATCTCTCTGTGGTTATGGAATACTTTCCCCTCATGCCAGTGGCTTGGAGCTTCTTTCAGGAAGCAACAGGAAAATACAAAACCCCTGAAAAATATTGCATTGGCACTCAGTTTGTCAGACTTCTCAATCTCATGACCTTGCTTTAACTCTTTGCTGCAAAATCTAGAGGTAATATCTCTCTGCAGGTAATATTTTTTCAGGGACCTGTTCTTTCAGTTCTGTTCATCAGGTAGCCTGGGTAGCCTTGACATCTGCATGTACTGTGCTGTTGTGCCATTGCTTAAATGAGAGGTATTCTATGGTTTTTCATTTAATACCTTCCTTAGTGTTATTTTCCTCCTGTGGATTTGAAAAATTAGTTTGTGTTTTACTGCTGGTGGAAATGGTGGAAATTTCTATTTAAGTAGCTGCAGCAGCAGTCTGGTCCTCTTTAATATTCAATGGAGAGTGGTAGAGTTACGTTTGTGAGCCCTCTGAAGGCTCCATTGACTATATGAGGAGTTGAAGGCTTCTGATTTGGACACCTGTTTTAGGTGGCTCCTATGTTGGATGTCACTAGTATTCCCTGAAGAGATTAGGTTGTGTGTGTGGCTAATCATGCCTGCATCCATGGCATGCATCCATGGCCTCATTCCCAGACCTGTAGTTTGTCCACACTCTGAAGGAGAGGATTCCTGGGGTTTGATATTGATCTTTGTAAGTGCCTTGTTTCCGAAGGCAGGCTTTCAATCCTTTTCCATGCAGTCATTTAATAGCAGTCTGTGCTCATATATTCTTCAACGAGTCAGTGTTGAAAACTTCCATTCTATCCATCTAGCATGAGAAATCAGTTAACCTTTTTCAACAATGTTCACGTAATTGGGCCAGCTTTTCTCTCAATGTGTTTGGTAACCCTGTTAATGTTAGTAGGAGTTACATGTGCACACAGGGAATAATGGTCTCCAACATCCCTATGACAACTGCTAATTCACTGTGACTGATGTATAATTTCTGCTTCAAGTCTGACACAATCTTTGGACCATTAAGTTAGTCTTACAGTCATGTTCAGGATTTGCTTTGTTGCCAATTCAAATAATGATGTAGGAATTTTAGCAAGATTGCATTTAATTGTTTAAGAATTAAAAAAAAAAAAAAAAAAAAAGAAAAGATGGTAGTAATAAACCGTTCAGATTCATGTTCTATTTGCTAGAACTGAATGTGTGAACTGAGTATGTTAATCTTAACTAAAACAACTAAAGATCTTTCATGACTAAAGGCTGATTAAGACCTTTGAAGAATTCTTAGCGATTAAAACTTCCATCTTTTTTCAATGTTGTATCATAGAGAAGGCCACACCTTATACTAGACATATAACTTTGGTGTGCTGGCGAGATGGGAGTAGGAAACTTTTGCTTGGCAGGAATAACCATAGTAAGTCTTTTACCAGTTCATAGTGTTTTTCTTTTAAGGATGAGTAAAATAAGTTCTCTTAGGAGCAAATAGATTAAAATAATTGTTGATAATTTTCTTTCTATGTATATTTTTTATGAGAATTTGACACTTAGTGTCATTAAGCAATTTTGAAAATTCCAGAGCTGTCTGGCTGTCCAGTCTTTGTTTTAATCTCTTGGTCTCAGATGTGTTGTGAACTTGAATTCCAGTGGCCGTTGAAAGGGAGTTCCAGTGCATTGAAAGAGAGGGGGAAGTATTGTAATTTCAGTCACTGGGGTTTGGTTTAACCTCATGTTCCTTTGGATTTCCACTGTGAGGATATAATAATAGAAGCCCACAACTCTTTTTTTACTAACTACATATCTTGTAGTGCCTCCTCAAGTCTTTCCACGTCTTTCCATGTTTCTGAGTCTCTTCAGCTTCTGCCCTTAGATAGCATTCTCGGGCTGAACACAATAATGCAGAAGAAAATTTACTTTTCAGTAGTAAAATATTTGTCATCACCACTGCCTTTCAAAGACAAGGTTTTGTTTGCTACTTCAAAGGGTCCTGCAAACTGAGCAGAATATATCTCCCACTTTTAATTCTTATGACTTTGCAAAAGCTTTTAGTTATTAACAGTAGTATTTTATTTCTTTTCAAACCAGTTGAAATGTCCCAAGTCTGCTAATTGGTTCTGTGTTTTTTGAAACAGTATTATTGTGCCTTTGCCCAGATCTGTAAAATAAAAAAACAAAAACCAATTACTCTGCAAATCAGACAGCTTGTCAAATGTCAGCCAAAAGTATGGTCAGTGTTGAAAAGCAAAGCTTTTTCTCTAGGAAACCTGACTATTTCTAAATCAGGAATGGTTACTATGTTCCTTGGGCATAGTAGTGCTGACTCTTTGACCACTCAAGTTGATTTGGAAAAAGAAAATAACTGAAAAGGCATGTCACCTTCATCTGTCACTAAGAACTTCCAGACCTTCCATACATGCCAGGAGGGTTATTTAGAAGTGGGATATTTTGCTCCTTATCACAGGTCTGTAAATATAGATGTATGAAGCATATGCAACTGTATCGGTAACACCAAGTGCTTATAGGTCTAGGCTTTTCATCGGCAAGGTATTGCCTTTGCAATATTCTGTAATGGCTAACCTTGTTCATACTGAGAGCCTTTAGTTAGTTAAGTACAGATATAAGCATGTACTAGTGAAGTGGCGTAAGTTTGATATCCTGAGGGATATTTGAAGTGATCCTATTTCTCACCAGGAAGCAGCAAAGGCATTGCAGATTTGCCATAAAGTTCAGTATAGAAGTGGCATGCATTAGAGCACTAGGGATTCTGTTCTGTGCCAGATTTTACTGCAGAATTAACTCCAAAACATCTGTAGAACAAAACTTGCTTGCTGTGTAAAAAAAAAAGTGTTGCTAATTGTGTGGGTGGCATTTCTCAGTCTGCTTGGGAGTGCCAGGAACCATATTGTATTTTTAAAGCCTCTGAAGGCTGATAACAATCTGTCTGTAGCTGTAAAATAAGAATCTGATGTAATGACAGGAGAAATAAACTTCCCAGCTGACTTGATAGAAAAATGTGTTCTTGTTGATCAGATATTTCCAGAGTTAGCAAGTAATAAAAGCAATTGGCTGGCAAGAAATGCTACTGATTTCAATGACAATAATAAGAACAACTTTAAAAATCAAATTAACTAGGTAATAACTAACCCCTTCTGGGTCCCAGTCTCCTAGGTCAGGAGGAGGAGCAGGCAACCAGCCTGATTTCTTCCCCCCACCCATTTTGTCCTGGCCTGCAGCGTATGTGCTTCAAACAGTGGCTAAAATGCTGATGATCTGATCTGTATGAACGGAAGGCAGAGAAGCAACAACTCACAAACCCCTTAATTTTAAGTAGTTAGCTACAATTATTCAAAACCAGTTTAAAAAGAAAAGTTATTTCCTCTAATTTCTAGTTCAAGTTAAATCTTCTGAGGTATTCATAACTCAAATATGTCCTTCTTGCCTTTTCAACCGACTTCGGTGTGTGTGGCTTTATTTATATATTTTAAGGTTTTTTTTTTCCATTTGGAGTTAAACAAGACTTTCCCAGGCCTTTGACAAAATCTTTTTCTGTGGATACCGTATGTTAAATTACTTTGTCCAAATAGAATAATAAAAAGGGGTTTTTAATTAGAAACTCTTCTAGGTGCTGCAGAGCTACCATCAAAGAATCGTTAAGGGCTCATGTAGCAATCTTAAAAGATGACTAGAGGACTCTTTCTTCTTAGAGATAATTGACTGTGTCTTCACTTACTTCACTAGACAAAGATAGAGTTTCTGAAAAACTTTCTATGGATCTATAAGCATAAATTGCATTTGTATGTAAGATGCAACTCGCTGTTGTCTTGTCCTTTCGTACCTGGTCTCTAATGATCTTGCAGCCTGATATTAGCAGTAATAAGGACACTGAAAGTTGTGCTTACCATTTATATTCAAGATAAGTAATTTTTTTTTCTAAATTACTTATATTAGAAGGAATGCAATTTGCACTTCTGTTGGATGTAGTTCAAGTTGTAGTATACAACTTGCCTTTAACAGCTTTGCCCTGGTTTCCATATTTTGTGAAGTGGGAGTTTCAAGTGGATGCTTTGTTATATTAAAGTCAAAAGACATGGAGTGAAATAAAGTTGTTTTATAAAAGTAATATATCCAACATAGACGAATTAAGCCTGATTAGAAATTCCACAATTTGTTTTGTCATGTGTATCTCTCTATATATACACCTATATCTATCTCTCTTCTTGTTAAGCTTCAGAATGTCTGTGGTCCTCTAATGAACTTCCTGCAATCAGTGAGGTGTAGAAATGTGGATAGGCTGAAGGAAAAAAGTGTAATGGATGAAGAAAACATCAAATTAATTCAAGGAGATGTACATAGAGCAAATGTTGCACAGGAAACTATTAATTCCCAAAGTTAAGGATTCGGCAGATTGTCATTTAAGCTCATTTTGTCCACTAAATTGTATGAATTCTGTGGTTTGATCATTCTCTACAAAATAGCTCTTTTCCATCAAAATTTGGAAGTATGTTATTTGGGCCAGATTCATGTGACCAGACATGAGAAAGAACTGTGTATTATTATGTACAGAACACCTGTAAAGAGACACCAGATAGAGAAAACATCAGAAGAAACTGATTGAGTGTGTGGTGGGGATTCATTAGGAAATGTAACCTAGAACCTTCTTTTATTCAATAATCTATTACTGGCTCTTCATCCAATTAGAATGAAAATGACAGGCTCGAGAGTTTGGTACATCATTCCTTCAATTGCTAATTAACTGCATCAAGTTCTTGCACCCTTCATGAACTTCCTAGGGATGACTTGGACTGCAGATTGTCTTGTAGGATTTATTTTTGTTTTGTAGAATTTAATTTACTGTTTAATTGTAGTTGTCTCTTACAGGCTTTCTGTTATAGAACTTTGAGGACCAAACGGAAGTTTGGAAGCTTTAGATATCTCTACAAAGTCATAGGCATCACATGATACTCCTGTCAATCTTTTCATCAAAGCATTAAAAAAAACCCAACCACTCCCTCACCCCTCCCATCCTCCAACCAAACAAAAAACTCCACTATAGTCTGACACTCTTCTATGGAGTCTCATAGAAGATAATTTTCTGCATATTTACTGTATAAGAGAGTGAAATATTAGAGTTTCATCTGCCAAAGTTGTTTATCTAGAACTCTTAAAAAAGGTCCAGAAGAGTAAAACCTACTGTTCTTATCTTTTGGGGAATATAACTGCAAGCTTACCTTCACTCTGCTGTGTAAGCGGTCCACTCAGAACTCACCTAATGTCCCTTCTGGAATCTCTGTAACTCGTTGCAGGCTCAGAATGGATGTAAGTATTAGAACTGAAATTAGAGAGGATAATGTGCATTGTAGATGCCTACAATATGTGTTGTTTTCTCTTTATAAATAGCTTTATGCCATAGGAAGGCAGAAGCATGACAGATGGTAGGAGAGAAGGAAAGAAGGACTTGAGTGGGGCTGTGAGGGTGATGAGAATCCTCCATAGAGGCTGTGGATCTGGGCAAGCAAACTTGATGGTTTTATGCAGCTAGTGTCTCTAATGGCTATAAGGCAGCAAGCAGCTGAAGTAGCTGTTAATACCTTAATCTCTGACTTTTTTTTTTTTTTAAACTCTAGGCGGATCATACTAACTGTGACAGAGACCTTTTTGCCTGTCAATACCAACAGCAGAACATCTTAGAGGTAATGAAATGCTAGATCATGATATTTACAAGTTTACATTTAAATGCTAACATTTTCAATATTTTGCTCCAAAACTTCTTAAGAATAATGAGCAGACCTGAGGTTGGATGCCATGTCTTCTTTACACAGACTGGTAATGAATGTCCTCTTGTTTATATTACTTAACCTCTGCGTAATTGCTGCATTTATAAAACAAGCATTTCAGTGCTCTGTGGAATACAGTCTGCATACATATGGTTGCTGTTACTGTTGCAGTACTGTGGGAAAGCAAATGCTGTACTATAAAGAAGCCCTGCTGAGAAAAAGCATCCTGAAGGCTTGTTCAATGGCATCCTGTTATTACAAGGGAAAACAAGCACCTGTCCCTCTCTATGACTTATATTTTGAGGGCAAGAGATACATAGCCAAGATAAAACAACTATGCCTGAATAAGGGAATAAAGCAAGGCAAGAGAACCTGGAAATAAACTAGTAAAATGAACTTTCTTTACACCTATGCATTGGTGATTTTAGCCCTATTTCTAATTTAAATGTTGCCCAGACTCTTTTTTCCTCTTTAGGCACATGCATAATTCTTGAGTAATTATTAATTTTTGTTGGTTTTTTTTTTGGGGGGTAGAGATATAGCCAGCACCATTACTATGTATATATAATATTTAAGTTCAGAATATATATATATATATATTTAAAAGTATATATATGATACAAATTTAAAAAAAATATAAAAAGGCAAACATAGAAAAAGTGAAAACTACAGGGTCCATAAATTGTTATCTATTTATTTTATGACTGCAATATACTTAAAAATAAATCTAAGTTTATGAATTGGAATATATAAAATGTTCTCAAATGGTTTGCAATTATTCATGTCAGCACATTTGTGTAGTAAAAATTTGCTATTATAGAGAGGCTGCTCCTTTTAAACTATTTTTTCTTTCAGTTACTGTCCTGCTCTTATTTTAGTGTGAGTGTGGCTACTAGAAATAGAATTTGTCATCTCATTCTAATGATTAACAAAAATCTCTTTAGCAGTTATTTTGATCACAGGTAAATACATGCCATTATATTGAACTGTCAACTCATTATCCCATAATGCCAGCAACAGTGCAACTGAAAAGTAAACTAAACATGCAACCCAGATATTGTTTCCATGAAAGAAAATGGAGTTTTACTGCCTTAACATTCATGGAAACTGGATGTGTGGTTTCTGTGCTTTAGAGGATATTATACCAAAATAGTGTATCTGTGTAAACTCCAAAGTATGAAAACACTTCATACCAGATCCAGCCCCTCTGCATTTTCACACTTCATCTGGGACTTTGACTATTAGAAACATGTTTGTTTTCCCACAGTGGTGGCATAAAAGAAAGTTTTGCTAGTGGCAAGAGAAGATGAAGAATGAGGAAACTTCAGGTCTCAATAGGAGAACCTCTCTGGGCCTGGGTCTAGCTGCCCTTTCCTTTGCTAAGCCTTTTGGACTTTTGCTAAGATTCTACCTGGCTTTGCCTGAAAGAGAACTGGCCAGTTCTTTTGCAGCAGCCATCTAAATGAATCTCTGACTCTATATCACCATTTGACCAACTTTGAGCCTTCTTATCAAACCGTGGTTTGAGCCCTGGGCCTATACAGCCTCTGTGAGTATTTTCACACTATATTCACTCCTGAGAGCTCTGACATAGCCACCTGAGGGTCTCTTCACATATTCATAAATGGATTTCCTTTGCAAGGGAAATAGTCTAGAGCTCTTTTGGCAAAACTGCTGAACTGTTCTATATTTTAGAACTCTGGCTCTGGGAATCACCTGGAGGACAATCCGTACAGACAATCACATTAAAAAAAAGTATCTCTTTCTGTAATTATGGTTCTTTTGAGTGTGTTATCCACACATTTCATAATTGATTTTTCTTTGCCATACTTAAACAATGCTGGATATCACATTGGTGAAGAAACTAAGAAACTGTTCTACTTGTGACTTTTTGCTTTTGGGAGGAACTTGAGAGCACAGCAGAGAACTCTGCTTGCCCAACAAATCCCCAATCATGAGCATAAAAAATTTCTCTCAGGAGAGTAGAGGATGGGAGGGGCAAACAATGAGAGTTCATTTTATGCAGGCCTAAAACAGTATTGGACAAAACTGTTGTGTTTTTTGCCTGTCATGGTTTGTGCCAGAAGCTGGTAGCTCATTGCATTGGCAGCAAAAGGTTATACATGGAACAGCAAGCAACTTTTCCAAATGTTTTCAATTCTGTCCTCCTCAATAGATGCAAAAGGAAATATTTTTCGATGATAAGGTGAGATTCTTTTGGGGATTTCAATAATGTTCTAAACTGATGTCAGGGTTCTATCAGAGAACCAGAATGTAACTGATCTGTTTTTCTTCCCTAACCAGCAAACTTCACTTGCTTATGATATGAAAATGCATATCTGCAAAACTCTCTTCACACATCACCAGGTGTACTTCTCCAGATGTGCTGTGTTTGTGCAAAACATATTATGACATTTTGTTTACATGTTTTTTTCCTTAAAGATTTAGGGTTGCTAGATCTGTCACTGATGGTGGGTCCATCTGTAGTAGGCTGATTTCAGGTGAGAATTCTTAGTGTTGCTAGAGAATGAGGCTCTTCTTGGACAGATATTTCTGTAGCTGTGTGTTGGGTTGGGTTTTTTTTTTCCTTCCATCCCATGAATTTGCCTAGTTCTTAGTCTTGCATTTTTCTGTTTTTGTCATAGTAAGTGGAAAAAGAGAATGCTCAGTTCTATAGGTGTATTTCTTAATCCATTTCCTTTTCATTTCTAGTGTTACTGGAAGAGTGGAAGTGAAAGACTGCTTTGGTGTGGGGAAGGTAGTCTTAACTGAGACAGAATACACCTGAGTGCATACTGAAGTAGCTGGAACCAAGTTCTGGGAGAAGGTGCTGTAGGCTGACGTTAATTTTACTGTTCTCCCTTGTGCAAATACACGAAGGATCAAAACAGCAGTCATATGAAAAGCAGTTACTTAGAATAACATACCCTCTTTGCAGTGGGCAAAACTAGGTACAGTCATTTCGAGAGCGAGGATGGACACAGAAAAGGAACTCTTTCCATCTCCCGCTCCCCTGAGACCACCCTGGGGCGGAGGAGCGCTCGTGTTGCAGGGGCGGCTGCGGCCTCTCTTGTCGGTCCGTGCGCTGCCGCCTACTTCTCCCATCCCTTTCGCCGGCTGGGGACTTTGAGGCCGAGCTTGCAAAAAGGGCATGCGAGGGACGACGGGGACGGCTCCGCGGCGCTGCCGGCGGGCTCGGCGCAGCAGGGCCCGCTGCCGCGGGGGCGGGCGCAGGGCGGAGCGCGGCTCTCCGGGCCGCTGCGAGCAGCCGAGGGGAGGGCCCTGCGGCCGCTGACTTCATGGGAAGGAGGCGGCGGTGGGAGGTGGGTCTCGCTTTCCGTCTCCTGGTGCCGTCTGCAGGGCGGGCGAGAGGCGGCCGCTCCGCCGGGCGGCGCGGGCGGGGGCACAGCGGTGACGGAAAGCGGCAGCTGGGGGGGACGGCAGCGGCTGGGTTGACCCCCCCCCTTTCCCCCCTCCCCGGCCGCAGGAAGATGGAGCTCGGTTAGTAAGGGCTTGCGGGAGGAGCAGCGAGAGCAGGTAAGAGCTGCTTCTTCCTCCTCCTCTCCCCTGGCCGGGAGCATGGCAGGGGCAGGTCAGCGCGGCGGCCGGGCCGGTGTCATTGAGCGGCAGGTGGGACAGGTGGGCCCGGCCCGCAGCGCTGTCCTTGGCTGCGGGCTGCCCGCTCCGCCCCGGCAGCAGAAGTTCCCGCTGTGCGGAGCTGCGGACGACCGGAGGGCAAAGCCCTCGGCCGGAGCCGGTAAGGGTAAAGCCGGGCGTTTAGAAACACCTCCCGCTCCGTGCCTCGCTTTTTTTGCGGTGGGGATGCGGGCAGGTCTGCTGGCTTTGCCCCCGCCCCGACTCCCCCAGCTCATTGATGAGCTCCGGGAAAGGCTTCTGCATTGCAGACTCTGGCCCTCGCTTCGCTCCTGCATTCGCGGCTTTATCTGATGAAATGAGCTTGCTCCCTGGCCGGTGGGCTAGTGCTGTTCGAGCAAGAGGCCGACTGGGGCAGGTGGTATCTCCTTCTATGGTTTTTAGACCCTATCAGGACGTTTGAGGGATTGACCTCGTTCTGATAAATACAAGCATGCATATGATATTCATTCTTTCTCTGAAAGAGCTACAAGAGGAAATCTGTCAGAATCTGTGTGAATAATAATCATTTGGAGTTCACAGGGTGCCATACAGTGCCATGAGATATAATGTGCATATAAAACATAATGCAGCAAGGCACACGACCTTACATAATCTAAATTTAAAAAGCTCACTACCCCTACGCTTACCCTGGAGGTTGTAGGAATATGTCTGTTCTAAGCTCTTTCTAGAGCCTTGTTAAGTATCTATCTGACATAAAGATGCAGAGCCCCTTGTGAGCCACTGCTGAAAATAAAAGAATAAATTGTTGACTACTTTTTCTGTCATTCTGTCACAGTAAGTTCCTCATCATTGGTCAGTATCATGCACACAGTGAGACTCATGGCTATGTGGACATATATAACTCCATGCTGCAAGAGAGAATGGTCTCTTCTGTTATCTCTTTGATCCGCCTCTAAATTGACCAACTATAATGCTGTCATATTTTAACAAACTCGTGAGGCTTCTCTCCCTAGGCCTGAATAGTGCTACAGTTTCTGGCATACAGATATAAATTTAATGTAAACAGAAAGAAACCTTTCACATTTTTCATTTGACCTTCAACATCTCAGACAAATACTTGAAACTGATGATCAGGGCAAGTATTTTGCAGTGGACTGGTTTAAAATATGTTGATGGACGCAGCATAATACAACTCAAATAACATCTAGGGTGGCACACAAACTGTGTTCTGAGCTCTGTGTCCAAACGAAACAAAGGTCTGAAAATTCGGCCCACATTTTAACTCAGTCTTTACAGATGACATTGACTTTAAAAAAGGTTGCTATGGCACAGATTTAAAGCAAATTACATTAAGCTTCTGGAATTGAAAGTGCTGTTGGTAGGAAGAGTGTTGTTTTGTTATTTATAATCTGCTATTTAAATACGAGAGTGATGGCTGTGAAGCCTGGATCTGGCTCTGTTTGCTGCTGTTGGTGTGAATTGACTAAAGGGTCTCCCTTCTATGGATGAAGGCCAGATTTTACCCACTCACTCAGAGGCAAGCTAGAGTTTCCCCATTTGAATCTGGAATATAGCTGAATATTGATGCCTACCTTCCTCTGGGATGCTTTCTATGACAAGTCTATGAGCTTTTGATAAAGCTGTAATATTGGTTGTGATGTGGAGTATAGAACCAATGTGGGCTATGGAGAAATGGGCTGTGTGGGCACACAGGAGAAGTGTTGGTATGATGTGGAATAGAAATGACATTTTTGTGAATCTTGCTCTTTTGTGATATTATGTTTTTATGTTTGTAGTTTACAAGAAGTCCAGTCATCTTCATGACAGCTTAATTAATATATAATATAATAACTTTTAAGAGTATGAGGCTGAGTAGGGATCAGGTCTAATAGACTAATAATTTGCTATATGTATAGTGCAAAAATAACTGATCATTTGCTTAATCATAACATATCTGTTTTTGGAAAAGGTAAGTTTTTTGCAAATGGGATCTAGAAGATTTTGGTGCTGGTTTACCAATACAAATTAAAATAAAAGTGTTGATGTCTGGATGCTATAGACTTCAATTAAGTGTGGACTGAGCAGATGGGAAGGCGCTTAGTGCCTTCATAGTAAGCCTACCTCTGTACCTTTCATTGCCCACCTCATCTCCCTTAGAGTCGTGTTGGCAGGCTCAGCAGAAAAGGGCAGGGAGTGAAGAGATTTTCAGTGAATGATACTTCAGGTCAGGAATTTTATAGAGCTGAATGCACGCGGGCGTATGAACATCGACTCAGATCTTACCAATGTAACCCATGTGCTAATCATCTCTGTAGTTGCCCTTTGTGTTACTTATTTAAAGTATTAGGGAGTCTATGTTTTAAGTAGCCAAAAATCTAAATGTAGAACATCTGGTTTTAATTTAAAACTATACCTTTTTAATCTAATCACTGTGATGTTTTCATGTCATTTAGAGTCTTATATGAGTTCCTTGCTATCATATCTGTGTTATTTGAGGAAAAAAATGGTATTTTATTAATTTTTTATTTACTACATAGACACAGAAATGCTTTAAAAAATGTGTGTATCATTTTGTTGTCACATACTGTTATTTAGCTTATTTTTGCATTTAGATATTTCAGATAACTTCTGTATTCTTAGTAGGAGAGCAACACTGGCAAGGCATTACCAGATAGTTTTATGTTGCTGGAGAGCAAGTTGGAGTTAAAAGAGGGAAAGGACTAAGGGAACTAGCAGAATATTTGTCATCAAATAGTCTAGACCTCAGATCTCATGGTGTTTAAAGAAGTCTCATTCTGTTTAATATAGTCTGTATTCCTAAAAAATATAATGAAATCTGAATTTCCTTTTAACTTGAATTTCATAAAATATCTTGAGACTTGTGGTAACGAAAAATTAAACATATACTTTTCATTAAGGAAATGGCAAGCCTTTAAAATATCAAGTGCAACTGTTATTAAATTGATGACTGAAAGAAGTAGAAAAGGCTTTTGTTGTTGTTGAAGATTTGTAGTCTAGCGATTCATTTGTAGTTGATATGCACAGCCATGCAAATGCCTTCATAGATAGTTAGTCCAAAGCATTGAGCTGCATGGTATGGGGACCTTCTGAACAAATTGATCAGTGCTGCCCTAGTGAAAAACTGGGAGATGAACCTGGCTGCTTAAATGGTCTCAAAATTCAGCAGTGTAGTTTTATGCACGACTTTACCAGTTCAAATGTTGCACAGATGTTACACTGCATCTTTCTGTATTTCTGTATTGTTCGTTTCCTAAGACAAAGCATGACATAAAACTGAGCAATTTGAGTGTCCCCACATAAGATAGCAGAATTGTCCTCAAATCCTTGATAGTAATTAATTGGTTTAATTTTAAAGTCAGATTAATTAGTGTGTGCATGTAAATGTAACAATACAACTATTTCACCATCAGATATTTTCTAGTCTTTTTGTTTAGCTGTCATTCCACAACTACTGACTCAAGAGAGTAAAACTGTAAATCTAACAGCATGGAAATACTGGAGATAGGAAAGACTTGTCTTATAGCTCTGGTTTCATATTGTTCTCCTAGCATAACTGCTTCTGTGATAAGTATTTCTGACTTTAGGTAGTTTGAAGAGACAAAGCTAGTTGTGATGTGTTTCAAGTCTCATTCTCAGTTTACTTCAAATTTTTCTTGTTCTATTTAAGGTCAGTGCCATTTATTTTAAGAAACGGTTATACCAGTGATTTTCAGTCATAGTGCTTTGCTGTAGTGCTTTACTGCAGAATATTATTGACATTATCTGCACTTATTTAGTATCTCTTTGATGGACCCTTGGCAAAGCTTTAGGCTTGAAACGAAGAAATTGTCAAACTTGCTTGTTAGTTTTTATTAAAAAGGTTTATAAATTCATTTAATATTTTAAAGTCTCTCGGACTTTTGAAATACATTTGAATTTGAAAAACAAGAAAAAAAAACAAACAAAAAAACCCCAAACAAACAAAGAAATCCCAGGAAAAGAGTGTGAATTTGGTCCAAGATAGTTTGCAAATGTAATTCATCATGTAATGTATCGAAGAAATGGAGGATTGCTATTGTTGAAAGTGTTTTGAAAACTTCCAGTTTTTTCCAGAATGAGCATGTCTGCAAATATTTCATGATACATTTAGTAAAATCAGTGTGTTTCACATTGTATGTTGAAAATTTAATCAGTTGAAACACTGAGTTATGCTCTCTGATCATGTTTTCAATCTTCTATGCAATGCTTCAATACCATTTAACCTGTACAGGGAAAAAATTATGTGGTCGTGGTGTAGGGGGTTTTTGTGTGTGTGTGTGTGTGTTTTGTCGTTTTATTTTTTAATTTTTTTTTTTTTTAATACAAGGATAAAGTAGGTAATGTTATCTGTCAGTGTTTTGCAGATAGTCAGTGCTCTACAGTGATTTTTTTTTTTCACTTGCGCATTCTCTTAGCATCTGCTGAGTAATCATATGTATTGACTAGTTAATCAAAGAAGGGTCAAAACCCATGTAGAAACTGAGCAAGATGTGAAATAATTTTGATTCTCATTTTTGTCACAATGGTTATGTTTCCACTCTTGTTTTCAGAACTAGGGTAAGGAACACTGAGAAATTGTTCTTTAATTAGATGCTTGAAATATCAGGTCTCTAATCCTGATGTCTGCTGTTGCCATTAGTGACCTGTTGTTACTGCTGTGTATGACCAGGAGGTGTAACGTGTTTCTAAGCTATTGCTATGATGTTATGAGAAACATGTTGTAATGCCTGTGATTAAAATGGCTAGCTGCCATGGTGACGGTACCATAGAAACCGGTAAAATAATCATTGCCTATTAGGAAACATGAATGAAAAAATTTTCTCAGTTTTTCTATCTTTTATGTTTCAGCACCATAGCAGGAAAGACTCTGCTGATGTTATATTCCTGATCGAAAAATTTCTTGGACAAGTTCCTTTGTTCTATGCTACACAGCAGATCGGGTTAAGGTTATTGTATTGGTACTGTGGTACAATGTGTGAGTGACTGACAATTCAGTCATCCCACAGGCTACCTGTAGGCTTGAGAACAAGGGCATTGGAGTAGAGGTCTTTGATCTTTGTTGTTAAGTCACTTTACTCTCTTCTACTATAATTATTTTCTAAGTAGTGCAGTAAGTATAATTTTCTTCAAAAGCACTCTTCCAGCAAAGAAGGGCTACAGCTATGTCCCGTAGTCAGTGTCCACATAGACACTCAAAGCATAGTTATGACAGAACTTTAATTTGGGAGCCTGACATTGTAAAGGATTTTGTCTGTATTTAACTATGTAAATCATGAATACAAGAATGCAAAGTAAAATCATATAGCAGGTAATACCTTTACTTGATTAGTTTTGTCTCTTTTGAAATCTATTGCAACAAGAAACCAAGTGTGAGAAACAGTCCCTGACTTGGATTGCTCTGTCTCTTGGTTGGAATGAGTCATTTCTCTATTACTGGTGACTTGTACCCTATTGGAAATTGCTAAGGAAGAACATGGAAGGAGTGATCCCAAATACATTTGTTTAGGTATATAGTCATTAGATTTCCACACAAACACTTATATTGCCTTCAAAGTTTCCAAGATACTGCAAAGAAGCTTTTGTCCTATGTTACATAGTTTTCCCTGTTAGTACTGAGATCAGTGGAGAGGATAGATACTTGATGGTGGAAAACTTGAGTTTATTAGTAAGCAGCAAACAGCAGAAATAAACACAAGCTATCGACCCTACACTTAGATACAGATGTGACAGCACACTTGCTCTAATCAGAAAACATACTTATCTGAGGACAGAACCCAGACCACAGTGTTGCAGATGGATATGTCAGGAACATTTAGTCTCAGATCTACCATCCCTTATCAGAAATTTGTCTCTCACCTGAGAATATTTAATGTCCCAGTAGCTTCTATTTTAAGTTTAGGAGCTGTTACCTCGTCAATTGCAGAGAAAAGGAGGATGTACAGGTGTATTAAATAACATTATGGTAATGGAGAAAGATCACTTTAGTGTAAAGAATGCATTGATTTAGCAAGCTATAATTAAGTGTGAAGCAATGAAATCACCTCCCATGTCTCTCTAAATAACTCTTTACATCTTTGTCTCAGGAAGAGTGTGGATGAATTAAAGGTAGACTATAAAGGGAAGGCAGTTTTATGTAATTCCAACAGAAATAATGTCAGAATATACAACCTGTGGATAAAGTTCACATGTGGAAAAGATTCAGGGAGTATCATGTGTTCATCAGTTCTACCAGTACAGTAAGAGCTGGGGAGAAACTTCCCTTCAGCACAAATTAACAGAAGTAACAGAATGTAGTAGTCGCCCAGAGAAGGCCATAAGGATAACATTAAATAAAGTCAGGTTGCTACAGTGTCTGCAGTTTGACAAGTTGAGGCTGTTTGCTGTTAAGAGATTGCCATTCAAAAGCAGTAGCGTTTTCTTTAACCGTGAGTACTGGGATGCCTAAGCATTAGAAGCTGAGAATTAAATTCAGAAACTGTGAAGTTAACCTGAAAATTTGGAATTTAAAACAAAAGTCACAACAGCTGAGATGCTTTATGTCAATTTTGGTTTCTCTCAGTGAGTGTTTCATGTTTAATTTTTCAATAATCATAAAAGCAAAACTTCAAAAAAAACCAAACCATAGCAGGGCATGTCAATGCAAGTCATTTAGGGTGAAGCTCCAGGTCTGAGTGACCGTTTGCCACAAGGATTTAAGATCCTATGAGTTATTCTTACAGCTTATCATGCAGAGTTTTGATATCCCAGGGGGCAGGTGGGGAACCAGATCTTCTAATATGGGGCTTTATACAATGTCAAAGGACCAGTGCAAAGAAGTGAATTTTTGAGCCACGTCATTGGAGATGGCTTTTAGTGGATGAGGAACACTTGGAATGACAGGTCCTGCAGAGGCTAAGTGTTTCTTAGCAATAGACAGTTTGTTCCTTCAGGCTCCCTTATCTGATTGCAATATTTTAGGACCTCAGATATACAGAACTTGCATCTATCTCTTTATAATTGACATTTTCTTGCACGTTTCTATTATATTAGAGTTCTGTGTTCTGTCCATTGTTAAATAGTTGGAGGCAGAGTTGCAAATAAGCTAGGAAAAGTTGTTTGCACTCAAATAATCATCTTCTTCTTCTGGGAGGCACCCGTAAGTGCTTTACTGATTTTTCTCTCTTATTCTTCTCTGTCTGTAATCATACTTGTATCTCTCTGCTCTAACATTCAAAACTGAGGGTGCTTAATAGATAATGACTGTATAAGAGTTTGGGGCAAGAAATACAAAGATAGATATTAATTAGTGTATAGGCAGACTGTAAATGCTCAAAGCAGAATTTAATCAGGATTAATAAAAAGATGCCTATTTTGGCAAGAATAGGAAGAAACTAAGGGCTGTGAAAAAAATATTCTGTGAAGTTTACACAGTTTTTTCTCATCCTTCAATAAAGAAGGCTCTTTTGATGAAGCCCCATGTAGATGTCTGTAATGTCTCCTGGGCAACACAGTTTACATTATTATCGTTCTGAATTCTTCAAAATTTCTTCTGACATTGATAGATAAAAGCATGTGCAGAAGAAAGAGTAATGCCATGAAGTCTAGATCTGTGTTTTTTGTAACAATAATAATTATGTTGACTTTCTCTGGGCTGCGTCATCTTTGTAACAGGACATACCCGTTTTCTATTGCTTAATCCATCTCAAATACTTTTCTCAGTTTCTTTATCCTTCAAAGGGAGGCAAAGGAGGATGGGTCAGACAGAGGCTAGCAGGTTGGAAACTGAATCTTGGAACTGCGACTGGGAGAATTAAAAACAATTTTGCAGTGGGGTCCAAGTCTATTTGAATTGGCTTTGTTTGTGATAATAAACATATGCTACAAACTATTCATTACTTATTACACATGGGGAAATCTTCTTTGAAGCCAGCTGATTTACTGGCACGTGTGCCTTACTGATATGATGTATTGCTTATCTGCAGGGCTGGTAGCGCTCTGGCCACAAAAAGATGATATGCTCATTTCATCAGATAAGCAATGTGTAGTCATACTGGAAAACCTGATGAATGTGCATCCAGTGGAGGTATCGCTAGCTTGGCCGCTCTGCCTCAGTGCTAATGCAGATGAGGTGCTTGAAATAGGCCCTTGTGAGCACGAAATATTGCACTAGTGAAGTGTAGACCTCAATTAACATGGAAATATAAATCATTGCCTTTTGCTACCACAGGAGATGAATATTCATGCCTGAGCAGCTCAGTTGTAAGTATCTGGAGCTGATGAGATGGTTGCATCTAGCTGAAATCTCTTGACTTTCTTTCATATAGAATGTGAGAAATAGAGCCATTACAATTTTCTTTCCTCCAGTTTTGTCTCCTAAAATATGCTTTAGATGAAAACAGGAGAAATAGTTCCTTCAAGAGCTTTCAGTTGTTAGCTTTCATTGCACATGCCTCTCATATTTAATATAAAATCTTTTCCTATCCAGTATAAATAGAGGGATATGTACTCATGAGAGAAGATCTCTCTGAAGCCAGTTGTTTGTCATTAAATGTATATTTACATCTATCAAAGAGAAATATGAAATACCCTTCTTTATGAATAAAATTTACGTCAATAAAATGATGCTTTATTTTTGTGAGAAAAAGGTTGGAAGAGCACATAATTTTACTCTGCATGCTGTATGTCATTGTGGTTAGAAATAAGCCTATGACTGCTTTTACCCCAATTATTATCTTATAGAAGTTATAATACCATCCATATACATATGTTTTCAGTGAACCAGTTTTCTTCTACGAATCTGAGACTTATCAATTGAGGAGAAAATGATTCTGTACATAACAAATTCCTTGAGAATTGTGCTGCCACAGGCCTTGGAAACTGGAGAAAAAGAGGTCCAGAGCTTTAAAAATATAAAACCAAACAATCTACCTCACCTAAACCACTGAAATGAACCTTCTTTCCTAGTAAAATAATGCCAGAAAATAGCCTTTGAGTTGTGGAGTTCTGAGCATCTTTGGCAGAATATGACCTCAGGGGGAAGAGTTGTGGCAGTGGAACACCTTTTAGGCTGAAATGCTGGAACAGTGAATGGCCAACAAGTAGGTTTACCTCACTTCTACTACCACTGTTGTGTTCACACCTGGAAAACAAAATCTTTTGCTGCTGGAGAACTTCTGATTAAATCCGAGATGTTTTACAACACTTCTCAAGACTGTGGAAAAATGCTGCTTGAAATGATGCCATGTCAGTATATTCACTTTTGAAGTGGGACAAAATATAACTGTACAAAATAGTTTGCTATATAGGTGTGATTTCTTGGCGATGTTTTATGCACAAGTCATGTCTTTCTTGGATATGGCTATGGAAAATGCATTGTGTTTAGAGAGATTGAAAAAAAAAATTCCAGGAAACCTGTACTCTCCCGGTATTGTACAGTATATTTAATGGTCTTAAGAGGAGCTCATATTATAACTGGCTCAATACTGTACAGTAAAATCCTGAGATCTAGATGAAAAAATTTCTAATAAGTGAAACACTAATTGTGGTAGTTTGTGGTTATCTTATTTGTTTTTGTCACCATACCATGAAAAATGTATTGTTAATTATAATTGTATAATTTGAGATAATGAGCACTACAAACAATCAGTTTCATTCTTTTCTTTAAATGCAACAGTAATAATGGAGTTTGCTAGTGTTATAAAGATAAAAATGCCCAAACAGAACTTTCTGTACAGATGTTTATGCAAAATGTGACCTTGAATTGATTTTCGAGCTTAAGTTACAAAGCAAATCAAATGGTGTATATATAAAGGTGTAAATCAAAAGGTGTATATATAAAACTATATATATGTATATAGTTATAGGGGGCTACCAGGGCTTTTGAAAGAAAAGGAAAAGGTTGTTGAAAATGTAGCTGAAGATTTACAGGCATGTGTTCTAGAAGAATGAGTTATTGAAAAATAGCAAAAATATTTATTAAAAAACCCAGTAGAAATCCCTAAACCCTGTACAATTATTTTGAAGTAGCTAATCCTGCAGTAGTTTGCCAGAAAAAGTGTGTTTGTTTATTTATTTATAAATTCCCAAGGAGCCAGATAAGACAAAAGTTATCACCCATTTAATAAAATACGTGGATGGAGAGAGCTGCTAATAACATGCAGTGTTCCTTCTGTGTTGTTTCTGCATGTTCCCACTGTTTGTTTGGCTGGAATGTAGTGGTGTTATACATATATTTGTAGATCTAACAGCTCTTCTTCAAGCCGTGCACTTTTAAAATGGGTCACTGCATATAATGCATGTTAAATAAGACAAGAGGATTTGTTATATTTACAGAAAAAGTTAGTAGCAGGATTTCATAGTGTTACAGGAAACATATATTAAAGTTAAGAATAAACATTTC
This sequence comes from Nesoenas mayeri, assembly GCF_963082525.1. Taxonomy (NCBI): domain Eukaryota; kingdom Metazoa; phylum Chordata; class Aves; order Columbiformes; family Columbidae; genus Nesoenas; species Nesoenas mayeri. The sequence goes on along the minus strand of NC_137563.1, from coordinate 16,084,204 downwards.
CTTTAAATACATTAGTAGCAGTTCACAAACAAAGTAATATGTTCTTCTGGAATACATCTTCCTATGTATGTAAGTGTCACAGCATTCCATAAAGTTGACCAAATGTAGCAGAAAGCAGACTGTAGTTCTGAGGTTCAGTGGCTTGGTACATGCTTGATTAGTGTTTTGCAACAGAAGATTTATATCTTCTGTGTTAATAGTTGAGATAATTCTACTTTTTATTTTTTTGAGAGAGAGGCAGAGACACTAAAGTGAATTATTTTATAGTATCGGTAGCCTGTGCAGAGAGATTTGTTTTGAAAGTTTCCAGAGCTCCTTGACTCTCTAGAAAAGCTGCCTACAGGTCCTTAAGAGGTCGAGATCACATAACTTCTTATAATGGGAGTTAGGCTTCTAGGTCATATAAACTAGTTTTTAAAAGTTTATTCTTGTCCTGATGATTAAACTGCCAGATAAAGTGGTAACTTCATTAATAGTCAAGCTGTAAAACCCCAATTCAAAACATTGATTCCATAGCTGAAAAAGTGGAGCTGCATATCTGCCCCAAACCCTTGTGTTTTCTCTGTTCTTCTGTAACTGGTAAAAACAAACGGATTCGTAGCCCTGATGTATGTCTATTTAAAACTGAACCTGCAGTTGTGTAGTCCTTCCTCAGCTATGGCAAATAACATTTTGTACTGTCACATCTCTGCTAGGCATTCCTTCCACTGCTTTTTTGCTGCAACAATAGGAATTGAATATGTGAGAAAATACTTGTTGATTTTAGAGCATTCAAGCAATCATTGCTGTTCATAAATGCTGTATTTTTGGAGAGAATTCATAAGCTGGAAGATAGTAGTTCATATTGGCTCAGATGGTAGCCTAAAAAACCAGCCGCTTTGTTGTTGTTAACTGGGGGCTCAGGTGCTCTTTTTGTGTGTGTTGGTGTGTGGTTGAGGTTTGGTGTTTTGTTTTGTGTGGGTTTTCTTTGTTTGTTTATTTTTCCTGGGTAGGGTTCTGTATGTCTTTACTAGCTTTGAAAAAAAACAATTGGGGTTCTGCAGAAATCCGAAAATGTTCTGAATCTGGCATTAGTTAATATTTTTATTACTGATCAATACATTACTTGTATTATTTATCGGTGAAAACAAGATAGGAGATGTTGCCAGAAATTTGGAGGGTAGGAATAGAAGGAAGTGTGTCCATGACAAACTGAATGTGTAATCTAAAATAAGCACCGTGTAATTCAATAACTGTTACACCTTAGTAAGAAGAGTGAAAGTCTGCGAGTATTTTCAGTCCACAGGTTCCTAGTCTGAGAGAGCTAGTTGATCATATGTGGTACTGTGGCATCCCTGGTCTTAATTTCATGCAGAAGAATATGTATTGAAAGGAAACTTCCATGCCTGCCATGTTTTCTCTCCATGCTTGTCAAAGAATCCAGTGTACTCATACATACGGTGTGCCTTTCTCTTCTATGTGTTTCCACCCTTTGGGGTTTAAAAGTGTTTTAGTTTGGTAATGCCTACCTTGCTTAGTAAGTTTATTTCCAGATTCAATCCTAGATTAAAGTAATTTAATGTCAGATTCTTTTTTTCCTGAAAATAACAGAAGCATTTGATTGCCAAATTTGAAGCATTTGATTATAGCTGGGGATCTAAATATATTGTAGAACTGCTCTAAATATATGTTGTCTTATGAATCCCGTGCTTGCCAGTCATAGGGCTTATGCTGATCTGTGAATAACAATCAATCATGAAACAGATTTTCTAAAAAAATTATTTTCAGTACCTCAAAAAAAAATTGAAATGAAACTGCCCGAAGAATGGGCAAATGTACTAAGAATAATAAAATTCGCTTTAGTGTTCAGGGGAGTATGGCTTAAAAGTTATTGGGGTTTTGTTGTTGTTGTTGTTGGTTTTTGTTGTTTCTTTTTTAATCCTAGAGTGTAGTTTCTGTGTACTAATGGGTAAATTCTGCAGAGACTTTGCATCTGTTGTTGACTACAGTGGGGATTTAGTGTTTTCATGAAGAGATGCCTAGGATATGACTCATTAGATTTCTGAGTCTGGTGGGTTATTTATGAGGTTTTATGGTCCGGTCTGATAGTGTTATTCAAGCTATAGAACTTGGTGGTAGAGTTTCTGCTTAAAAAAAAATAGGTCTAGTTGAACTATAACATCCTCTTTCAGAAAGACACTCCTGAATATCATGAATGCATAAAAAGTAGCAGCTTTGGTCACACAGGTTGTACCTTTGTGGTGTAAAGAAGCTCTTTGTTATTCCCTTTTTCATAACTAAGAGTGAAATTGAATGAATAGCCTGGGTTTAAAACAACATGACTAAGAGAAAATAATTTGCTTTTATATGGTGGCTGGGCTCAGAATGTCTCAGTTAATCAGTAAATGTATGCAGGTTTTAGAATTATCATGACCTAAACCATAGAAAATATACATACTATATTTGATAAAGTGATCATAGAGTATAGAAATTTCTACATACTTATTTTGATAGCACTTGCTTTCTATTTGCATTTTATAAAATTATCCTATGATAAAAAGCTCCCGTTGGCCTCTACTAACTCCTGAGACCCACAGGTAGCTTTGGATGCCTGTATGTGTGATTAGAGAATCAAGGCCAGGATGGAGAAAATGCTAATGCTGTTGTACAAACTGGCACTTAAAGTAGTTTTATGTCCCAAATTACGTACAGTGTCCAGCGTAGGAAGCGTTTGGGGAAAAATATATTTTTTCTCAGCATTGTAAGTTAAGACAGTTGTTAAATTTCATGCTCAGCTTCAGAGTTTATACATGATCACTGAAGATGAGTATCTGCCTTAAATAAAGGAGAAGGTCGTTAATCTTATGAGAGCTGTTCGTGCAGTCTTTGTAAATGCAGAGGCCTTGAGGATAACCTAATTTTAATAGCAGAGCCTGCTAGTTATTAATCAGGAAAAATGATGGTATATTAATAAACATGCATGCTTCCAAGCTGAATTGTCACTAGGCTGTTTAAAATAGTTGCCTTTCTCAGATCTTTATTGTTAATGAAATTACCTTCTAAGATTTTGTGTATCTGAAAAGATGCAATAACAGTGCCAAAAACTAAATTAATGTGCCATGAGAGCTTTCCTAATGAAATTAATATGGCATTTATAACCTTTTTTAGAGAGGCTTTTCACCAATTAAAGCATAAAATGAACTCTCAAGAGACTAAGATGCTCCTTTTTTTTTGCCCAAGCTTTTACACTTCTGCCTACTTCTTTTCAGGATACATGAAATAGAAATAATGCACTAAAATGTAGTTCTCTGATACCCTTGCATGGATTCATAACCTTTTTGTTATTAATTGTGAGCTTCAGTTTTAGATTAGTGTTTCATGTTTTGACTTGGTAGGCTGCATTTTTCCATGAGGTAGCAGCGACTAGCAGTATGAAATTCATTCTTTTTTTTTGAAAGAATGTGTTTGCCATTTTCTACCTAAACACCTTTGAGGTTGCAATGTAAAACTTCAATTTGAGACCTGTAGTTATAAAGTTGAATTGTGTAAATGTTTTCTTCTTCGGGGGAGTTTGATTTCTTCTTCTCTTGTTATGTTTTTGTTTTGTAAATGCTGTATAAAATGTGCTTAAACCTATGTAAATAGGCGATACTCTTCATAAGGTAGGCCACAGCATGCTGAGGAGAACTAACAGGAAACTATTATAGCTGTCAAAGGTGAGCTAAAACCATTGCGTAGTGGAACTATGTACTGGGGTTTATTTAAGAATTAACAAGACTTAAGCTTTCATCACTCTCGATTCATTTTGCGTACTCACTCACCTATTCTGCTGCCAGCACTACATGCACTAGGTCTCAACTTCCCAGCAGGGCAATCCCTCACAGGTTGAGAAGGCTGGGTAGGAAGTTGTGCTGGTTCGTGCTGTGTATCTCTTTGTAGTTACCAATCTTTGACATCACCAGCCAGGGGCCCTGGCCGTCCCCTGGCATTTGTCTCCATACAAGCATGTACACTCAAGGTGCCTTTTTTGTCCTTTCCCCCTTGAGTGTTGGTGTTTTGTGGTGGTGGTGGTTTGTGGTGGTGTTTTTTTTTTTTGTTTTTGTTGTTGTCTTTTTTTATGTTTTTGCTTTATGAGGGAAAGAAATTTCTTGAGAACCAGGAAAACTGTTGACATTACAGAAACTGTGTTCTTACAAAGATGAATTGTGCATTTCTTGAATAGGGAAATATGCTGTTTAATATAAAGCTCATTAGCAACACAAATTGGCAATTTAATTGACCAAAAAACCCCACCTCATCACTTTGTTCATATGTACAACCTGGGACAAAAATAACCTCACAGCAGCAAGATGTGACTGAACTGTCATAGATAGTCTTTGTATTTACAAGGCAGTGAATGTCATATACAAAACTATGTGATGTCTTTTGTAGCAAACCTAGGACTGGAAGGGGAATTAGGTTCCTGCTGAGTAGCTATGTGGTTATTGGCTTATCATCTAAGAGCTCTTTTTATTAAAATGTTTCCTGCCTCATAAAGAGTATTTGTAAAGTGATATTATGATAATCACCATCTCGACTGATACATCAGGTGCTGAAGTGCAGCCATGGAATTCTAACAGCATATTTCTCATCAGCTTTAGCTAAAGAGTCAGGTGCAGTAGCCAGGATGTGTAATAGCTCCATATCTTCTAAAAGCAGGTAAAACACACAGTGAGCCAATGGATTGTGTTTTGATGTGTGTAACAGCAACAGGATAGAAGTGAAGTCCCCAATAGATTTCTCACCTGATCATGGATGTAATCTTTCTACTCTCTCTCTGAGGCTGTTTCATTCTTGCTTGAGAAAGGGAAGAAAATACTTCTAATTTTGTGGTTCTATTAAAAATTCCTCAAAATACTGACAAGAGAGGAAGGTTAAAAAATAATTTTAAAAGCTTCTTTTTTCAACCCTTTGGAACTGGATGTTTTGTAAATGTCTGCATCCTATTAACTCGTCTTTGCATCTTCCAGCAGAGGTTCTACAACTTCCAGTCATTCTCAAATGCACTTTACTGAATATTTGGAGGATTCAGAATTGTACCTTATTCTTCCCTTGATAGATCACTTAACTGGGGTGTAAGGAAGCATTTAAGGGATAATTTCCTAGCTTATAAGAACTGGAAGAGAACAGTTGTGTACTACATATGTTAATCAGTTGTAATACTGTCCATGGTAAATGAAAATTCTAACTTGATTAGCCTGAATAAGCATGTCCTGTTATTTCTGGAAGGAAGTTTTTCATGTTGAGAATACTATGAGCAAGAAGACCCCTGTGTCTGAGGCAAAATTTTTATCTTTGGGGAAAATTGATGCATGGAGTCTAGAAAATGATTATATGTTAAATCTGTGCTCTTAAACTTAAGATATGAGTTGTTTATGTAAACACTTATTGATTTCTTTTTTCACATAACTGAGTAGCTATACCGTCTCTTAAATTAATGGAATATACAGATGGTTGACCCCTTAGATAGGCCATTTTAATTTTAGACACCTAAATTTAGACTTTGGACTCTCAGAGCACTGGGTTTGTAAGATTTGGACTGGAACACAAGAGCTTCACCCTGTCCCTACTTACATTACTGTCATCTCTCTGAGCCTCTCCCTTCCTCTGAAATTAATAGCACTTCTCTCTGTCTTGAGATCTTCTTGAATCGCTTTATTCATTTTATACTTACTTGGCTTCAGTACATATTTTGCAGTTCCTGTTACTAAAAGCAAAATCTGAATCAGATAAGAAACCCAGGGCGTTTCCTCTCTTATAATCAGAAATTTACAACTGGCTGCTGTAGGTGAAGCTTAATGTGGGTCTCTTTATGTAGCTGTTCCAAAGATTTAAATTATAAATGGATTAATAGCTTGTGGGGGAAATGGGAAAGGTTACCTCCTTTTAGTTGAGGTAAACTAAAACCATTTATTTGCTTTGCTCATTTTAATTTGAAAAGTTACTATCCCAAGAAAGATGTTCGTTTGTGGATCTCGTTTATGAAATCTAAGTCCTGACTAACAGATTTGTTGTGTGATGACTGTTGCTCGATCTTGGAAGGAAATTGGTCAAAGTGCTGCTACTGGGTCTGAGGGGACACTGCAGAAAAGCCATTCAAGTCTTCAAAAGTCAACGAAGCTGTAAAAGTGAACTGATAAATCTCTTTAGATGGTGCAGTTTAGTAGGTATATACCTAGCAGGGTGTTACTGAAGGGAATTCAAAATAAAAGTCTGAATAATGTCTGAGAGAAGTAACGTGAAGATTTTTGTATCCAAAAGAACATGGTTAATAAAAATTAAAAATTTAATATTACATGTGTTATTGCTAATGTTCTCCAAAATTTTGAATTTATACAAGGAAAGATTGCTCATTACATTTGTTTTGGAGTTAACTTATGTGTCCCCATCATTGCCTGGATTGTAAAGTAAAAGTTAGAGTATGTCGTGAATCTTATAGATATCATAATGAAGAAAATATCTTCAAATAAAAGAGGGATTTACTACATCTATCCAGAGGAGAGACTGACTGGCAGAGATACTTGTGTTTTGGAAGGGAAAATAATTGTTGCTATACTCACATTTACCTGATAGCTTAGCACATTTGCGTATTCAGCCAGTTACTGCAATTCAGCATTGGAAATCAGATCCAGCGCATTCTGTGCTGGAAGGTATTAAAATCAGATCAGTCCAGCTTTATATGAAACCAGCAGTCCTCAACTGTATAGACAAATGTAGCCTGCAGTCTACCAGCCGGATATCTGGTTGGGGTATACTGCAGCCACATACTGAACTTCCAAAATATATTAGAGATGCTAATCTATGATATTGTTCCTGTTATACCACAAAAGGAGTGATTGAAGTGGCACCATATTCCTTTAATCACTATCCTTTATTCTGAGCAGCTCAGTAGAATTAATCTTTGGGCCAGAGATTGACAGCTAGAGACCATTTATATGAGCTTTGCAGAAAGCAGCGATCATGAAGCATTCTCTTATTTTTATGTGCAATTTGGGAAGAGGATAGCATTATTTTCCAGTGCTATGGAGAAAGTAATATACATTTCACAAACCATTTCTGTTTCATGTTTCAATGCTATCCAAGAGCAAATGTCAGCAAAATCTGTCATCCTCCACCTCCTTGAAGCCATAAATAAGCTCAAGAGTCCCAGTTCTCTCAGAAATGTCTGTTACTAATACAGTCTTTTTTTTTTTTTTTTAATTTTTTAAATAGTACATATCAAAGGCTTTACAACAACTCTGCATAGTCACTAAGGCATAAAATACAGAGATAAAAGTGTGTGACGTTTCACAAGCCTTCTCATGGGCAAGGGCCCCAAAATGAAGCAGCAATTTTGTATCAAAAAAATGAAAGTGTATCGCTGCAGGCCTGTAGGCATGTTCTGATGAACACAATCACTATGTATTTCCCAAATCCTTAGAGAAGTAAGACAGTAAAAAACATGCTCATAGTTCATGAGGAATAAAAGCTTTCTGGTTTTTTTTAATCACTGGTATAATTTTCATTTCTTCCACAATATGAGAAGCAGAAGAGTTGTTAAAAGTTCCAGCTTGCTGTCTCTCACACCATTTTTATTTTATCATAGCTCTGATTAATATTTTATTTTCAGAAAAATATTTCACTTTTCTACCTTTTAGCAAGTCCTAAGGAGCCTGACTTACATGACTGGATATAACCGTTTATCTGAGGAATATGTACTTCTGTCTAATCAGAAATACTGGGAATGGCTGCAGCTATTAGATGCCAGGTGCAACATCCAGTTTGGGTTGTAGTCCACATAACGGAATAAATAAATCATGTAGAAGATTGTTGAGGACAAGATAAAAAAAAAGTTCAGGATGTACATTTCTTATATATTTCTGTGTTTGAGTGGATACATTAACACTAGGTTTGAATAGTTTGTTCATTATCTTTTTCAGTAGGCCAGATTATACAATATGAAAGAATTTCAAATACTGAGAACATAAGGTTTTTTAATTTATTGGTGTATTTTTACTTTAGGAACAGCTATTGAGTTTGAGATGTCTTTCTGAAGAACAATCAACTTTCATATAGGAGACTCCATGTCATGGAGAATGAAATCCGATAGTTAAGGCTCAGAGTTTAACATGCTGTGGGCTAAAGTGAGAATCAAATTCAACAGATCTCTAAGTGAAAAATCTCTAAATCGAAGCAACTACAAAGTGTGAACCCAACTACTGTATTTTGTACGCTAGCTTTCTGAAAAGATGCCATACAAGAAGAGTAGTAAAATATATTTATAATAGTGGGGAACAGATACTTCAAATCTAGAAGTATAGATGTGTGGTTGAATACTTTACTGTCTGCTTTTCTATAGGTTTCAAAACCTCTCATAGGTTTTGAAAATAGATTCTTGCTTGGTATGTCCAGTTAATTTTAAAATTGATTTTGTTAATCAAACAAGAATCATATTTTAACGTGACAGTTTAGGTTGGGAGTTTGAGACTGAAAAAGCAGTAAATGGTGTACAAATCTGATCATTAAATGACAGCAGACTTATTTTGCTAAAAGGATTGCTCATCTGTCAGATTTTTTTTTTTTTTTCTTGGTACACATACCCATTTTGCCTACAGTGTTTGGGGGCGGTGTTGCTGTGGGTGTCCGAGACTGTGGTTTTGATTGGTGAGCTAAGCTCTTTTTTCAGGTACTGAAGCAAATAACTATTGATGCAATCCTCTAGAAACTGCTGTTCCTGAAGAGAGAGGCGGAGAGAGATTCTGCTCCCCCAGCGCTCCTGCTCTCTGACAAAAGGGTTTGCTTTGCTCGGGAGCTGTTGTTGAAAAACCAGCCAGCTTTCCGCTGCTGGCTCTGCACTTGTCATTGTCTCTCTCCAAAAGCTGAGCTACAGCTGTGGTCAGTGAAAGACGCAACTAATACAAAAGCAAAAATACTGAGCTTTGGAGACTTTAGAATATGATCTTTTAGCAGGGAAAGGAATTTAGCAACATACTACTGAATGAAATATTTATGTTACTGCAGTAGCTATTAATTTGTTTTATAAAACTGATTTAGTAGCTGTTGTGTTTCAAGAAGTTTTTCTATTTGTTTCTCTTTCCAGGAGTTGGATGGAGGACTTCCTGTAAATAATCATGATATTTCTGATCACTTTAATGTAATTTGTCATTTTCTTCTCCCCTTCCCTGCTCTTTTGTTTTCAGTATCTCAGATTATCTGTCTTCTCAATAATTCGATTGTTTGAGCAAAGGCCAAGAGGCTTTTGGGACTGTATGTTGATGAGTTGGTTTGCCAGCTTATCTTCTAGTAATATTTACACCTCTGGCAATATATCTCTGACTGATTCTGTGTGAGTTACTAGTTCACCAAAGCAGCAGCTTTGTTTCTGTAGTTATTTTAATGTTAATTTTAGAAGGTGTGTTCTTAGCTTTGAGCTCTAAGCATATTTTGGCAGTTAATATCTCTCTAAATGAAGAAGCAGGAAAAATTGGACCATGGCAAAGAACATTGCTGTAGCATGATGAATTATTTTGTGGAATATCAAAGTCCAAACAGCTTTTGACATGTTTGCTTCCTGAAATTGAGACAGGAAAAAGGCTTCTGTTGAGGGGCTAAGTAACTAATGCTTTCCAAGGTTTTGAACAAAGGATCAAATTATGTGTTTGAGTAGCTAGAACAGTCTTTGATTATTCCTTCCCACTGTCCCATGTGTATGTGTACGGAGCCTTCTCAGTGTACACTCCACTTGTTCTTTACTGACGAGAGGTGCTTGATTACTGATGCAAATTTTGTTAGAACTGGTTTTCCTTGCAATCGTTAACATATTCGTATTTGTGGACTATTTATCACATTAATTAAAAAATGAATTATGTAGCTCAAATGAAAGTCATGGGCTTGATACAGAGATGACAGAATGAATTTCTCTGATTTGTTTTGTACAGGAGCTAGAGGATCAAAGTCCTTGAATGACACTACTATCCTCTAAATTACTTCTATAAATTAATTAAATACTATTCTGAAATTTATAAGTGGATAAAATAGCACTTTTTATAATTAGGTAGTCAGGACAAATTTAATTGGTGGAAACTCTTACTTTAAAAATGCCTTGTTTGATGTAAGAAAAATGCAACAAAAGGTGAGGGAAAAAAACCCCAAACCCCACCACCAGTGAACACCTGTTGCATTTTTTTTTAACAGTCCAGGGAGCTGAAAAAAGAGTAAATATTTCAGTTTATTTTTGATGTGAGTTGAGCTCTAACTTTAATTGTTCTGGTTCATATTCAGTGAAATTTCAAAATAACAATTCATTCTCAGTTCAGGTTAAAAAAAACAACGATGTGACCAAGTTTTCAGTATGGATTCAATGCGGCTCCCTACTTATGATTTTCAACATTACAGATACTGACAGTTGAAAGAAAGTTTTGCTGTTTTATAGGAACTCAGTACTCCTGTGATCATTACATTTAATGAAAAACTAAGAATAATTAAGAACAAAAGCTTTCTCAGTATTCACGTCATTCAGTGTGACTAATTGGCTGAATAAGGACATTTGTGGACATTTTTTCAGAGGAAGTATTTTATGGTATGAATTTGCTCATGTAAATCGTAAGGCCCCAGTCCTTCAAGGCAATACCTCTGAATAAAGACCTATGGCCACTGTAGGCCTATTGCAGGACATATTACAGGTTTTTGTTGTGTGCATCTCTGGGAATTGTTCATGCTCTATTTTTTACTTCATTTTTGTATAACATGGTATAAATATGTTTCACCACTTGTGTGTTTCACCTTCATTTTTCAATACGGCCACTTATGGCTGTAGTTGAAGACCAAAAAAAAAAAAAAGAGAAAAATCTTTCCCCTCCTGTGCATTTAAAAACATTAAATTATAGAAGTATATGGGAATATACTAATACAGATTTGCTTTATATATACATGCTTGCAAATACAATTACCTTTCCTAAGAGATCATGGTTCTGGGATAATGTGAGTGGCTGTTCCTAAATTCTTGGCATAAAACTGGATACAATGGAAAAACAGCCAAGTTCCCTATCATGCAACTGATGTATGTCCATTACGTATTTTGCACCTTGCTACCATCTGTCCACTGGCACACAGCGTAAGTACAATAATAGGGGAAAATTCTGGTCAAGTATGAACAGCATACAGTAGATAATGGTGGTTTTCTGATCTGCAGGATGGCATCAGGTGCTCCTAGACTTGCTAAGTATCTTTCAACCCTTTTTTCATTTGATGATGTATTAGTTCTTTAAGTCTGTTGCAATAACTAAACATAGTTTTAAACTGTATTTAAGGAATGTAGACACTCTAGAGATTCGAGAAAGAAAATCTGAGAAATTAATATAAAAATGTAGAGAATATATAGGTTAGATATAGCTACAAAACAGTATCTATATTGTGCTAATTATCTGGTTTTAAACAGTAGTGCAAGGATTTAGCTGAGATCATCATCTTACTCCAGCATGACTCCTCCATAGGAAATTTTACATGTTCACAGACAGGCAGTGCAACTTCATATTACCTGCCTGAGGAACTTCACTATCCATTTAGATAAAAACTCCATCTTTTTTTCTTACGTTTTCATGTGGTATCCTAAGCCAGCAGAAGGAAGGAAATGCAGGGTTGAGGGAAATTCCATTCTAATTTTTTCATTTCTGTTCTTTTCTACTTAGATGTTCACAATGAGTTGTTTTCCTTCTTGAAGCACGTACATTTCTTTAATAGTGGCTTTAGCTTAACCACCTAGTGATTGATCGGCAATTTTCAGCAACATCCTTTAGATGGCCTGTCCAAGCTGTGTAGCGCTGCAGTGTGTGTAGCTGTGGGTGCTCACAGCCCGCAACTGGGTCTGACAAGTGCCTGCAAGGTCAAGAGCAGCATTGTTCGCGCACATTCTGAGTTTGCAAGCTGTTCTGTTTGGCTCTGACTGTCTGCGCATTTGGAATAGTCTGTGGGGGTCAGGATTACCAATGGAATAAATCCTGCCTTCTCCTAGTAGAAATATTTATGTTCTTAATATTTGCTATCTGTATTCATTCAGGGGCAAATGTCTTCATTGAGCTGCTGGGTGATGCTCTGCAATTTCATGTTTGGAAATAATTTTAAAACCCTTACTTGTTAGAAAAGCAAGCAGAGATGCTAAATGTACATAAAACAATGAAGGAGCATGTGCGGAGGTGGGTTGTAAGAACCTTGCTTAGATGGCTGCTCTGGTGGAAGTCTGTAAGTTTTCACAAAATAATTTAGCAAAAATCTTATTTCAGGTTACATTTTTAAAGTTTCTTTCTGGTCATCTGGAGACATTAATATATTCTAGGGAAGAACTGATTGCAGTTCAGTTACCATTCTCCCCAGACATCTCTTCAGTGTTTGTTCATGAGATAGGATCCTGGCTCTGATCAGGTTACAGCAGTGGGAGTTGGTGGTTTGGTGTCTCTGCTTGTTTAATGTGATTCATAATGTTTGTTTAGCACCTATAAACAGGTCATAGAATTGGAATTGTGTTTTCTTTTTGATATTTCAGATGGAACACACAATTATGGAAGCAGTTTTCTTTTTACTGTGCCATTGACAGCATTCACAGTCTGTGGTACACACAAAACCCTAAAGCAAATCTAGACAAAAAATTCCTCATGAAAGGTGGTAGAGGTGTTTTCTGTTTGTTTGTTTGTTTTTTTCCTTCTTGTGGTCACAAACTATTCTTGTAAGGGTGGTGGAGATAATCTGAATAGGGAGATCACTCTTTATTGGAATGTACTGGTTAATATCTGCTTGAGCAATAAAACCCATTTATTTAGAGTGAGAATTTCCAAAGGATCATGAGAATATTCGCTGCGTTGCATCATTTATTTTGGAGTATATAGCTATGCAGGAAGAGTGGTTTTATTTTCTGCTCTTTAGTAAACACACACAAAGAACACACAAAGGCTTTGAAGTTTTAGCTAAATGAAAACCCAGTAAAAGCATTATGATATATCAAATTTTGCCATCTGTGTTCTGAAGAATTTGAAGTCCCTACAGAGACAATTCTGTCCTGAAGCCAGTGCCAGAATGGCCAGTTCTCATGAAGTTCAGCTTCTACCTGAAAAGGCCTTTCTGTCATGTTGCAGCGATTTGTTGCCTGGGGTGCTGTGGGCTTGTGTGTCTGGCAGTTGTGTGAGGTTGGTTCTTGTCTGGGTGCTTTGTGCGCCCTTTGGATGATTGCCTGGGAATTCCTGTAGTGGCTCTAATCAGTCCATGGGACATTCAGTTGGAGTCAGAGCTCCTCTGAAGCTACATTTGCATAGAAATCCTAGATGTTTTGACAGCATACATCCAGATTAGATGTACCACGTGTGTGCAATAGGAGGGATTTGCACAAGGCTGATTAATCCAGCTTGCATGAGATAGAGAACTTTGCGTCCCATCTGACCAAAATACTGGGTTTGGTTTTATGTCAGGAAAATATGAAATCACACTGTGAGACATAATCAAAGGTTTCTTCCCATATTCGATTTCCAATGCAGCAGCTTCTAGAGCACCTAAGTAGAAATAATGGAGATGAGGGCTTTGGCTAGGGCTTTGCTGAAGCTACTGATGACTTTTATAAATGCTACCCCAATGATGATACACGGCGTGCCTTGAAGCCTGCTTCAGTGTTAATTGGTTTATTGTTCTGGGTAGTATGTTAAAAGCTTTCCTGTTCAGTTTAAAGTTTGAACTGTAATTCAATCCTTAGGATGCCTCATATGTAAAGCAGAGTTACAAAGCAGGAAGTTAGGATGTGGTATCCCTGAGCATGTTATCTGTTTGACACATTTGAAAGATGAACATCCGAAAAGAGGCAGTGAAAGACAACAACTAGATTTTGTTTTCTGATCTGTTTTCTGTTTCAGTTTGTGTGTGAGCAGGAAATATTCCAATTAACTTATATCACAGATGTATCAAGTTGAAGATGGGTGCTGATGTTGCCTGGTACTGTTATTGTTTTGTTATATGGAAAGTTTTTTTTAAAACAGCTTTGCAGGCTCTCTTGTACTATTTGATATAATACTACTGTAACTCTGTAATACTTGAAAGTCTGTTTATGGTCCATTCCACTATTTTGACTCCAGCCTATAGGAAACCCTATTTATGGTCAAGTGCACTGTTTTGACCTGAGCCCATAGTTTAATTCACTTCCAGTTGCAAGCCCCATTATATTTTCTGACTGCTAAAATTGGGTCTGTTTTTTCCTCTTCTGTCTGGTGTTCTATTCAGTAACACAGTTGCTCAGTTGAGGATTTTAGGCAGAGACTCTGTTCTATTTTTGACTTTAACAGCTTTTTACTTCTGCAGTTGACAGTCTTTCTGTTGAATGTTAGGCTGTGTGCACTGTGGATGTTTTTTCATTTTATTCATATGTAAAGATGCTTTGCTATTGTCATTATGGAACACCTTTGTCTTTTGTGGAAGGAAGATATATTTTGCTGAGGTTTATAAATGATGAATGAGTTGCCGTGTATGTAATTCTTCATTAGTCAGAGGACAACGTGAAAGGTTAGTCTTCTAACGTACAAGATTGGTTTTCTTTCAATGAAAAGGCAGAGTTGATGAAATTTTGCTAAGTAATCTCTGAGAATATTTAATCCTTGAGCAAAATCCAGTGACTTGTAGTCAAGGTAAAGGGATATGCAACAGATTCATCTGAACTACTTTGAAGAGTAGGAGAAGGTGTGACTTCATGTTAGAAACCCTTGCCTTTTGTCACCTCCACACCTGTCACAGTATGGTTTGTCTTTCTGTCTATAAAAACGAAGAAACAAAACAAACAACCAAGCAAAACAGGTTTCCCATTCCCCACCCTAAAATTGTCGAACTTTTTCTATTACTTTTGCTAGAACATCTGGGGAATAAGCCTGTGGATAAGTTAAATGAAATGTTGCATTTCTGTATTGTCAGATGTCTGTCAACTGCTGGTAAGAAAAATATTAAATAAATCCTTTAGGCTGTAACCGCATGACTCACAGTGGGGTTAATGACTGATGTGTATCAAGTCCCGTATTTTGAATTGGCACCTTATCCCAATTAAAAAGAAAGAAGTGGTGGTAGTGATATTATTTGATATCTATACTACCTATAGATAAGAGTATGTACATTTATATCAGTAATATACAGACATATAGATAGCATAGATGCAGTGTAGATATACCTATATATTACATATAGATGATATAAATGGTTAATATACATTTCAACATGTACATAACATTTTCTTTCTGTCCATAAAAACACATATTTTATATGTGTTATATTTTAATACCTCTTTTCTAGTGCATTTGACTTCTAGTTATTGCAATATTTTTTCATTTCTTTGCATGTTACTTGGTAAGCTGCGCAAAAATAATAGCAGATATGGGAGGATTGTCCTCTTTTTATTAATGGAAAGGACAGCTGGCAAATAAAAATAATCAGTTTTAGGGATTGAAGTAGGCAGTTCAGCTATAGACAATATTTTTACTTATTGTCTACATTTTATAAAAAAAAGTATATATGGAAAATATTTATCTGACTTTAGCTGACAAATATATGAGATAGATAACAAAAGAAATATGTGATAATCTTATACATAGCTGTGTAGCATGACATTCCATTTTTTACAGTCTATGGCGAGGTTACTTTTATTGTAGTTCAGGTGCTTCCTTAAACCTTGCAAAAGATATATTTCAATGAAGGAAACAAAAAAAAAGTAATCGTCAGAGCATGGAATATAATCCTATTTTCTCTTTATTAATTTCTCCCAATAGTTTAAGACATGGAGGTATGGGGGGTGGATAGGGAGGCCATTAATAGGTTTGTTGGTTTGATGGTGGATTTTTGTGCTGGTGCATGTTTCTGTGATGTACAGCAGGTCAGATTACAAAATATATGTATATTGGTAGATTTCGGTAAGCTTTTACAGTATTTTCCATGTGCAAATACATTTTCTTTCGTATATTCTGTTGAAGTTTGTTTCTAGATGATAAGGCTGCGTAAAAACTCACTTTGTGGATTTTTTGTTTTTCCTCTAGTGGTAGAATATGAAAGTTGCTCACAAAAGCTCTACAGTACAAATGAGTACTGCAAAATATACTTTTTAGAGGTATTACAGTATGTTTGTGTGTTTTGCATTCTAAGATAGCTATAGCAATTGTCAGAGCAGAGTGTAGATTTATTTGGCCTAGATGTTGTGTCTCAGATGAGAGATTTAATTAGATGGGGAGTTCCAGGGCTGGATTATGTGAACAGAAAGGGAATCAACTTCTCTTCAGTAGATGTGTTAAATTCTATTTAAGATTATTGTAATTATTCCCATTTTACAGGTGTAGAAACTGCTACAGAAAAGTAAAGTTTGTAGGAACCTTTTGAAACACATATATGGACCCACACAAACTAGAAAACTTAGAGTGCTAAGCTTGTTAGTTTAACTGCCGTGTGGGTGTCTATGGGGCTGGAGTGCAATTAAGCATCTCCCTGTGCCATCAGGCAGACAAACAGCTTCATAATCTTTCCAGGTCAGTTCTGTGTGTGGATAGCTATCTGCTGCACTTAAAGTACAGCTCTCGTTTGAACAGCATGTGCTGCAATGTGTAAATTCATGACCCGCTTTACAGTGTTCAGATGTGCTTTGTTAAATTCCTGAGTTTTCTCCTTATCCCCTTTCCACTTTCTTAAGTTATGTATTGCCTTTGCCTGCGATAGCTGGAAACATTGAGAGAAAGGAAGGGGGAGAAAAAAGAGGGAGAGGTTTGTGGTAAGTGTTGTTTTGTGTCCCACTGCAATGCAAGCTGACTGGCACAGAGAGGTGTGTGAGCAGAGGTGAAGAGCTGTCATTGCCCTCCACTACTGAGTCGGCAGAGTAGTCTGATGTCATTGTGACCATAGGAACAACCCCCCCCACAGAGATGGGAGGCTTGATTACATCAGTTCATAAAATTGGCTTTGCTTTTCTCTGCACTACCAGCTTTGATGCAAAAGCTGATGTAATGCAAGCACACTGGAAAAGTGCAGAACAACCATGTTGTATTTTTTTAGCTTCAGAGGGGGTTCCTTGTTATTGAAGGCAATGGTAACTTTGCCACTCATTTCAGTAAGTACCTTTAGTAGCATTTGACTAGATGACATCCAGCTGGACTGACAGAGACACATGTCCATCTTTGATGCTGCTTCTAGCACAATCTGTAGTTGAAATGGGAAATTTCACTTTATTCTCTTTTATGTATGCACAGGAACTTGAATACAGAAAAATGGAAGCTCTGCAGTATTTTAATGCATTGAAATGTGCAAATATATTTCTTTTTTTGTTGTTGTTGAACTTCCTGCTTATCCTGCCAGTGTATATGAGAATTTGAATGGGTCCCATTAAGAATGCTTGTTGAAGTGGGATTCCCAGATTGCTTCAGTGAGGAGCTTTGGCTCAATTAGGACACCTAGACTGGCCGATACTGAAACATCTGATATTTGTCTTTTGCATCTTGATTCAGGAACATGGGTAAAACAAGGTGCATTCCTGCAGAGCTCTTTAAAAAATGAGAGCTTGAATCTGTTTTGATGTAGGTTAATGATGCAATAATATATATATTATAATTAAGTTATCTTGGGGTTTACAAAACATCTGTGTTGCAAAATTTTAGACTGTCTGTTAAATGGTAGCTATCAATAGAAGATTGATTATCCTGTACGTTAAATCTGAATTTCATACTTTACCACCGTAGTTTGGGAAATGTTTAGAATGCAGTTTTGACGAGTACTGAGAAGGTATATACTGAGTGATGTTTGTAATAAAAGTGAGCCAAGTGAAGAGAATATACGTTTAGCACATGAGAAATGCTGGTAACTATTCTCCATTATTGTAAGCGATTTGTTTAGTAAAATGACAGAAGTGAAGGAGGAGGGTCAGTCTTGGAGAGGAACCTTAGCACTGTGAAGAAGCGAGTGCACGCTGGGTCATTTAACCACCAAAGGCTATAGCCATAGAAGCATAGAACATCAGTCCATTACACTTATCTGAATTGTTTGGCATTTTTCCTTTAAAACCCTGTTTTGCCTGCTGTTGAAAGAGTAGAATTAGGCTGTTAAAAATTGTTTCTTATGCTATATAAACAGTTAAGAACCTTACGTTAATATCATTCTAAAATCATAAGACAGTTCTGTTGTTTACAATAGGAAATAATTTTGTGATGTAGTTCATTCTCGAATTAGAAAACAAAACAAAACAAACACAAATAAATGCTGCCCACAAAAGACAGTTGGAGATACAAATTTATAGTTTTCCAAAGCATATAGGAAAGTTATATTTTAGAAGGGGGGGGAGGGGCAGGGGAAGAAGCGAGCATTCAAATTTCCGTGGAAGCTCAGTGTTTATGTAAAGCGCAGCAGCTGCGCTGCGAACTCCCCTCTCTGGATGACCTCAGTGCTGAACAAGACAGACTGTTCCGGGTGCAGGTGTGATTACTGAATTATTTGTTGTGTTTTAGTGTCAGTCAGTTACAGTGAAGTGTTCTGGGTAAAATTTGTGACCACTGAATAAAGTGAATTGGTATATTTGGTATTCCGCAGTTCACTATGTGCCTTCCTGCTATTGCAGAAATAGTTTATTCTATTCTGTTGAATTACATCAGTTAAATAGGACGGACAAGAGGAAGCGACTCCAGCAGCAACCTCTGAATACATCAGCCAGGCAGAAAGGCAGGATTGGACTGAAGATGGTGCAGGGCATAAAATATAGTTTTGACATATGACTTCTGATCTTTTTGAAGAGGTTTGTATATGCTGTTTGAATTGGAAATGTCAAGTTTCTTCTCCGTGCTTCATGAGAAGTAAAGCTGTGAAAAATGTTTGCTTCTAACACTTGCATATCCAGTCAGCCTTGGTTTGAATTTGGTCTTTTGAATGTGTCAGTGGTTAGCTAAGCTACCTTAGATTACATTGGTCTTTGCCATGTGTTAACACCTATTTATGTTCTGTCTGCCTTTTGTCCCTTACTGGTTTATGAAATTTTATAGAAAGATTCTGTTCCTTTATTGGCAGTTGATGTAGACTGCCAGAGAGTAGTAGACCGCCCTTCTATGTATTCACCATAAAATATGCGACTTTGGCAGCTAAGTCCACCTAACACTTTTAGGAGTTTCTCCTTTTTATCACCTGAAGTGCAATAAAGGGATATTGTGTTCCAGATGAGTCGTAATCCTATAAGGGTTGCAAAGAATGGTGGCAATAATATTACTCAGCATTTGAGATCTTAGTCTTCTATGGATTATGTGGAAAAACATGGTAGTGGCTTCATGTAGGGCGCAGAGATGTGTTTGAGAATTTGATAAAATTTATTTTAAAATAAAAATGGATTACCGTAAAGATTCCTGTGCAAATAGCAATGTATCACAGAATCACTCATAAGCTCTTTTTTCTTATGTTAAAGGAGCATGCTATTGCATTATGTGCTTTATTAAGTAAGAAATAGATGAAAAATGGAAGGAAATTTGCTGAGACTGATTTTAAATCTTGGTTCTTGTTTCTGATCTAGTGCAATTTCTTTAAATGATCCAGCTCTAGCTGAAGACATAGGGAAATAGATCAGATACCTCTGAGGATTTAAGAAGGGATTTAGGTGACTCATGAATTATAAACAAGCTTGATTGGCTGGTACAAGTGAAATGAATGTGTAATCCAATATCATCATATGGCATGCTTCTCTTGAGCGTAAGAATTGTCTGCTAGCTATGTTTCTTTTAAACCATCTGAAGCAGACAGATCTTCATGAAATCGGTAGTGCCTTCATGGTAGGACTTGGAAACACACCAAAATTTCTAATGGTGGGAAGTAGTCAAAGAGGGATTTGGCAGGGTCAAGGACAGCTCAACCACCACCCACCAATGTTGGTATTGGGAGTAGTGAGACACTGCGGTAAACAGCTGGTATTTCTCTGAGTCATTCATTCTGCTCTTCCCACCTCATCGCTCTGTCTAGAGAGCGTGGGTGGCCAGGTAGGGAAGGCATTAAAACTGATGACACAAATCACAGTCCTGCTATGGGGTAGAGGACACATGGTTGTATCCCTCTCCTACCGCTTTTAAAGCCTTTATGCGCTCATCTACCTGATGTGACTGTCATGAAAATGGTAGGGGAGCGACATCTAGATGGCCAGTTATGGTGTCTCACAAGGATACAACAGCTTGTATCCTTAGTGTCACCTGTCTGTTCGTATGCCAAACACTAGGCTACGCACCCATCTTAATGTGCAGGAAGGGTCTTTCCCAGAAACAGAGCTGTGAGTGTCCTTGTGTTTATGTTATTTATTTGCCTGTCTGCTTTCTGGAGGGGAGATGCTGGTTTTAGGCTAATGGAGGTTGATTTGATGCATTGAGGGCATAAAGGTTAGGTGTGATAGAGTTGGGGCATTTTGAACTTCAGCAGGTAATACACCTTGTGCTTGAATCACTTCTGCATCCTGTTGAGAAAAACAAGGTGCAATTATATGGTATCCCAGCTGTGTCTCTTGGAGATTGATGAAGGTCACAGGTTAGCTCAGTGTTCATGGTGTGCTAACTATCCTGCACTAACACCTTATGTGTATGTTCTTAACACCAGTGTTGGTTATTTTGCTTGGGAAGAGGCATTTCATGTAGAAACTTAGAGCAAGTTTGCTACGTTAGCATGAAGTTATGGTAACCTGGAATAGCGTTCTCTGCGTATGTTCTTTTGTTAGATTGTATAAGGTAGAGCAGAGAGTCAACTTGCTTATTTAATAACAAAATCTGACACTTCTGAGGCCATGGTGGCCAGCTGAAAAAAGACATTGAAATACTCCAGTTAGCCAGGGTGGTGCCATTCAGACAAGTTATATACAACTGGAGATAAATAAGAATCATTTCTTTATGAACCGGTTTGCATGTTTTTCTTAATTATGTTCAGACAGTGAAGTCTCTAACTGCTCCATAAGGAAAGGGTCTGGAAAGAAAATGAACTCTGGCAAATTAGTATCAGGTAACAGTGGCAGTTGGAGGGCTGCTTCATTTTTGATATTTATCTGAACCAGTCTTGATGAACTGAGTTACACCTGAATTTGGACTTACAGATTCAGAGGAAGGAAATTCTTTTCATGTCTTAAACTCTCAGTCAGTGAAACCAGAGAAGTGGCTGCTTTTCATTTTTGTGTAAAGTGCTGTTGCTTTTGATATGCAAATGGTGCACTGTGCTGTATAACCTCAGTCTTCTAGAGAGCAAAAGGAAGGGCAGAGAAAAATGTGTGTGGTGCAGGAATTCAAATGATATGGAAACAGGGTTCCTACTTCCTTTCAGAATTCAGTCCTACATTCTAATAAAGCAAAAAGAGATCAAATCAGTTTGGACTCAGAGGGCAGGGATTGCCCTGTGTGATAAGGGTCATTTGAGAATTTCTGCATATAATGAATATAAAAGATAACTGAGCTGACTGAATGTTAAAGCAGCTGTAGTGAGCAGTAATAGAACTGAGTGGGTTGTAGCTGAGCGACAGCTCATCATATAATCATCATGTTTTCCACTTAGAGCATCTCTGAAAAACAAGAAAGATGGTTTAATTCTTCTTTGTCTTCCTCTAACAAGAGATTTTTGAGTAATTATTTTTTGGAAAATCTTCATTGACATCTGTGCTATAGATATATATTTTGAGTGATGGAGGAGTTATGGTCTATGGTTCAAAATCTATTTTCCCTCCCTACCTCATTAAATCACACAGAGATTTTCCCCAGTCTCTTTTCTTTTCCTTTCTCTTGTACAGAGTTTGAATTTGCTCTGCTGACATTTCACGATGCAGAAGCTATCACTTACCAAAGCACAGACTTCTGCATGTTTCAGTGTCTTTGATGCTCTTTATTCTGTTTCCTGCCCACCCCTCACCCTTGAGAAGCTGCCGGTGAGAAGCACAGATGGGTGGCAAACCAAGCAGCTCTCTGAACACAGCCCGCTGAAATTCCCGTGGCTCGGCCAGATAGTGGTGATCGGACAGGTCACAGTCCACCTTTCTTCTCTCTCAGTCCTCAGTTCTAAGAAGTTGATTGAGGAAAAACAATGCTTCCATGGTTATATAAAGCAGGGGCAGCTTCCCGGCTTTTACGGGAAGCTCTCACCAACCTCCAAGTCAGTCCATTTTTTGTGTTATTGGGAAAGTGGCAACTGGAAAATGGCTTTATTTGGCGAAGTAAGGTTTAAAGGAAAATATAATAGGTCTCATGAGATGAAACTAAAATCAATAAGAGACTGTGCTTTGCACTGTGTGTCTTTGGGCATCAGTATGTATTGCAGGCTCTAGTTTTGCATTATATTTTCTCATCCATTAGTGACCAGAAAGGTCCTATCACACCTGACCAGGTACTTTGAAATATAGTATAGTACTACCCTTCATTAGTGTGCTTTGGAGCTTGTCAGGTTTTGTATCTAGAGGTGTGTTTTATAGCTAATAAAGCATGATTCTTTTAAAAATGAAATTGAATTTATTATTTGTAAAGGTGAAGCTGTCCCTATGAAGTTGATGAAGTGTTGTAAAGAAGCCTTGAAGGGTAAAATTATAGCTCTGTTTTTCATGCGAAGTCAGAAAACTGAGTGGTTGGTGTAGAGTGCAGAAGAATAACTTGAATTGCTCGCATTTTATATTCTTTTAGTAGAGGGTAGGTCAGTTTGCAATTACAATGCACTCTATTTATTTGCTAAAGTTTGTACAGCTCTCTAGCAACAAGTTTTCCTAATGTAGTCCACCACTGAAGTGTCTGCATGCTTGTGAATGACTTTGCTGATAGCCTTCAGAGAAAGTTCATAATGTGGCTTTGTTTGGATACTGTTGTGGGGTTTTTGTGTATGTATAAAATTTAGAAATAGCTTTTTCTGAGAAATTTATTGCAGATAAGTTAATTAGTCTGAGAGACCCATAGGAAATTATAATGAATGAGCAAAGCAGATTTTATATATCTATATATGCACATACACACCTATACAGAAATGTATTTTATATATTTATTTTAAACTGAAACACATTCAAATATGAAAGCTTGCAAACTGCAAAAAATCAGAATCCACAGATAAAAGTCAGTTACTGTTACCACTGTTTATAGATGAGTTGTATTAATTGATCTTGCCTTGGGATTTTTGTTTGTTTGCTTAGTAACAGAGTTCACAGTATTTAAATTATGCGTATAGGTGAAGTTCATGGAAAACTTTCTCTGACCTCACTGATGTTAGGATTTCTTCCTATGTGTTCCAAAATATCTCAGAAAAACCCTGTCACGTTGGTGACTAGGTGTTCACTTTCCTGTGAACAATAGAATGATGTCACTAAAAATAATCACGCCAGTAGATTTATATGGGTTTAAACTCTTCTAAATTCAGGGCAAAATAAATGAAAATGTGATTATAAAAGTAACCTTTTCACATCTTAAGCCAAATGATAATTATTTTAAAACCTACATCGATGCAGTTGCTAACTTCATATCATGCAGAAAGAAAATTAATATTTTGTAAGTACTGATGGTAATGTGAGAGAGAAAAGAAAACACCTTAGAATTGGAATTGAATGTTTGTGATTTAGGGTACAGTACAATTTGTGAGAGTTTGTAAGAAAAAGTGAATTCATGTGCTGACAAAAAGCCAGAACACCATACTAATCATTCTTTACAAGATTAGTATTTTTTTTTACAGATAATCTCTATTTGCTCATTTTACGTGTTTTTTTATTTCCATTTTCTGACTATAAAAGAGAAAAAAAGCATTTTTTTCAAAAAGTAATTTGGAAGTCCTGTTTCTGGTTTACGTAAGGCAAAAAAATCGAGACTTGAATTACGTCTCAGGGTTTTTGTATGTGTGGAAATGCGACATCATTTGTATTCTGTGAAACTTATTGCTTTAATGAAAGAGGGCTACAGATCCACCTTTTATTGAGTTAGCAGGTGAAATTGGATAACTTTGTATTTAAAAACCAAAACAAAAAACCATTTTCTTCATAACATTAAACAGAAGTGGTGCAAGTTTATCAGGCTAGGCACTTCAAGCATAAAACGTAACCCCCTTTTCCAAGGTATTTTCCCAGTATTGGAGTTCCTCTGGTTCCTATTTCTTAAGCTGTTTTAGTGCAATTGTGTAGTTAGTTATGTAGTTCAGATCAACTTCTGGAGTTCAATTTAGATCCATACTATTTTTAACTTGCAAAAAAAACCCTTTAGAACCCATTAAGTTGAGAATTCTGAGCTTTCAATGGCTAAGAAAAAAAGAGCTACTTATTTGATGGCATCTTAAAAAAAAGAATATGTACAACAAAGTGTAGGTGTTCAGAGTATTGGGGAGATAAAAACAAGTTTTATGATCTTCCATTTCTCAGTCCTGTTTACAGAAACTTGATGAGAGTACCTGGCTGCATTTCTGACAGCACAGAAGAGTCAGATTAATTTAATGATGTGTAGCTACACAGTCTAATAATTTAGTCTTTCTTACTCTTGGTGAAATATTCCTTGGCTACTGAAGAAAAAGATATTCCAATCCAGTTTTGTTGTGATAAAGAAGTATGTGTTTTATGTAAGGTCTTCAATTTAAAAGAGAATTTTCCATTGTAATAAGGTGTTTTTAGCTTTTGACTTGTCAAACAATTAATGTGTTTTCTCTGACTTCATGCTGTTGCTACAGATGCTGAAAGCAGCAATGAACATAACAGAGGAGGTTTTTCACATTTTAGGTTAGAGCTTTGGACAAAATGACTGCTGCCTCAAAGTGACACACGCTACTGAGAGCTAAAGGGAATGTACAGAAAACTTTCCAGGATCTTGGTGATACTTGTTACTGCCAGTGTTCAGATACAGTAGCTTTAGCAAAAACTCCTTTAGTCTCTAATAATGACAAAATCTGACGTCTGCCCTAAACCTTAAACACGGGCACTTCCAGTGTACCTGTGCTGTCCCATTACAGCCTTTCATGATGGAACTGGGAACTGATCGGAATGAAATTGTTTGCAAAGGTCCTTCTTTGCATTTTGAAGTTGGAATTCTTTGGTATGTATGTTTCTTGGGGCTAATGAAAAAACACATGTAACTGTCATCTACGTAACTAGAAGTGTCTGTATTTTATTTTCAGAGATAGGATTCTAAATCTTAGCTTAACTATTGATATAATAAATATATTGATAATGTGTATCATGTAATCAAATGTGAGAACATACAGTACTTATTAGAGTCTTACCATGCAAAGGTATTACTGCACCAAAACCTTAATGTATCATTAGTGAGAGACTGCCACATTTCAGTTATGGTGTAAACAAGATACAGATTGGATTTTGAAAGCAATAAGTACCTTTGTAGGAACTTACTGGAGATGTTTAAGTTCTTTCCATAAAACCTTTCTTGTGATTGTTTCAATTTGAATGTAGTGTCATTTGGTTTTCTTTCATTAGGTATGAATCATTTTGATAGACTTACCAAAGAACTGAATATAGAATTGAATGCTGAGGTCAAGTTCATTCCTTGTATTGGCAATTACAATTTCATTTGAATCTGTAGCTCACAATCATAGATAACTATGGCTTTTGCTATGGCCTCTGCGTGGAAGGACAAGTTTTGCGTCTCCTTGTCCATTGCTTGTGCTGTTACACAAATTTCACCCAGTTGAGATGAGACCACTCTACTTCTTCTCCTTTTCCTAACCTCTTTTGCGATCCAATGGATCCATACAAGTGTCAAGGGATTGTTTTAGCAGGAGGCAAAGTAACCAGGAGAGACTTTTCTTTGCAGTCTCTTATATTTTCGTTTTTTTACTTCACGCTTTTGCTATCTAGAGAGAGCTTTGTTCTGGTTATTTTTGAACTTCTGCAATTAGAACAGCTGTTTTTAATGGCACTTCAGAAAAACAAATAGGTACTTTTATGGACAGTGATATTCT
Organism: Nesoenas mayeri; assembly: GCF_963082525.1. Taxonomy (NCBI): domain Eukaryota; kingdom Metazoa; phylum Chordata; class Aves; order Columbiformes; family Columbidae; genus Nesoenas; species Nesoenas mayeri. The sequence continues at coordinate 16,058,305 of NC_137563.1, read as the reverse complement.
GAGTGGTTCTTCCATGTGTGCTGTTTCTGGACATGTTAATTGAGTTTAGTGAATGTCAAGTGTTTCGGCAGGATGTGAGGGCATCGGAACAGCACCACAGGCTTGGGCTCTCTTTGTTTCCATCAACAGCATTACTGACGCACCACTTGCTCTCAATGATTTGTGTGTGTGACTGTAACGTGTGTTGTGAATGAAATGTTGCTGGTGGAAAGGAATCAGATGAACTCAAAGATCCTGAGCCCCATTCTTTGGCTACTAGAATTTTAGCTTAATTTTGTGTACTTGTACAATCTGCATATAACAATATAAACACTACAGTGCAATTGAAGTAAAGTTTGGATAACATTTCTATCTAGAAGTCTGAAATAAAGACCTCAGCAGGAGTGAAAAAAAGTGTCTGGACAATCTCTTAAAAACCTCCCTCAATTTGGCAATTTGGATTGTTTCTTATAATGCTGGGAATCAAAGGCGTGATATATTTAGTCAAAAATGTAACTACAGTTTTGCATATGGACTTCAGTAGATATTTGTAAAAATGTACATCTAAGTTCCGAACTGCATGGAGTTGCATGTCCTTTTTTCACACCTTGAATGTGTTATTTTCATGACTGCCACCACTTCCAAGCACTCTGTGTATGAATATGGAAGGTAGCCAGTTCTTTACAGTCAGGTTACCATAGCTGTTTTCCCATTTCAGTAGAATTTCACAGAAAAGTGAACTTAGTGTTCTAGATGGCTAACATCAGTTAACTAGGGAAAAATTCAACTGAACCTGAAAAGCAGGAAAAATCTTATGGCTTTAAAAATGACCAGTGAAGGTGTGTTATACTGAAATAATTCTATGCGACGACACAGACTGGGAAAAATATAGCTTAGAGAGTGGAAAAGGAACATAGAAAAGAGAGTTTGCTAGTCTGTTTTCTGAAGTAAATATATTTAACAAATATGTGGATTTGCTTAAATAAATGTGCAAGTAAATATAAATGCAAATATGAATTTGTTAAGAAAAAGTGAATTGTACATAGAGAAGAAAGTGTACTATGTGGCAACTAGGAGGAACAAAAAATGCAAATAATTGGGAGAAAGCAAGTATAAGAAGGATAGCCCTAAAAACTCTACGAGAGTTGTTTTAAGACCTTGATTGACAGTACATAGACTAACAGAGAAGCAGACGTTAGTCAGGGTCAGGAAGAATGATATTTGGGCAGAGTGTCACTAAACAGGCTTTAAAAGACTATATGCTGATCGGTTTTGCTTTCTTAACAGGTAAACCAGATAAAAAGCTAGATAAACTACAACATGCTCACGTATCCAGTCAAAGCGATCTCAATCTTAAGGAGTACCATTTGGGATTATCAAGTTACCTTTGAGAACCCTTATGTCTACATTGATATGTGTCATGGTCAGACTCTGTTTCCCTCCAAAAGCTTCCTTTCTGTTTCTGTGTTTGATAATGAATGTTTTATTTGTTTACTCTGAATTGGATTGGGCTCTGGCTGAAGTTCTTGGTGGAAAAACTATTGTGATCTTGACAATGACACACTGAAGTGCTTATAACAATCTTGGGAATGGTAAAAGCTGGAAAGAAGCAATTCTTTCTCCATAATAGTGCTGCAAATTGATTCCAGGGTCAGTGTGTGTAGCGGGAATGGTGAATGGATGCAGAACAGTACTTTATAGTATTGCTTTTAGAGTGAAACAGTAAAAGCATGTTCTGATCTTCTCTTCATTCTCACAGGCACATGATAATTGCAGAGCCTCAAAATCAGGAGTGAAATTAGCTGGACAGTTGCCTCCTGCCTTCCTAAACAGGTAAACATATTAGAAACAGAAACAGGGGCCTACCTACCTCATTCCTGTAAGTAGCAATAAACATCCCCTCCACCCCTCAAATTAGCATCTGTCATTTGGGTGGTTTGAAATACTGAGCATGAGGGTTTTGCAAAGAAAACAAGGATTTAATTTGTTTTCTGGTTGTCAACAATTAAGTGTAGCCAACCAAAGAAACCAACTAAAATTATTAACAGGCTAACAGCATGCCTATTGCCTGTGGCAACGTAAAGCTGATGAATGATGCAGTGTTAGTCATTAAATGAATCTTTATCTGTGCTTCCTAAAGCTTGAATGCTGAATAAGTTCCTAAAACCATCCATATCATTGCCACGTTAAACTGCTGCCAAGAGTTGATCTGTTGCTGCAAAAGTTCTGTTTTGGGCTTAGCTCTTTACTTTCATATTCCTTAACAGTTCATTCTGTAATTACATGTTGTAACCCATTTTGAGACTTAAACTGAAGATCCCTGTAGTAATAACCTTGCTAAGGCCAGTGAACTGAACTATACATTGGCTAAATAAGTGATGTTTATGTGATTCTCAGCTGCTATAAATTGCCATTTACTTGCTGACTTCTCTGTCTTTTTTCTAGGGAGAAAGTGAGTTTACTGGTGTGGATGCCTGCCTCATTTGCTTCACCAATATGAGATAAAGCATGCAGGGGAGAGGGGAGATTTTTGCAAGTAGAATCTACCATGGTGAGTTGGATTTTGTATCTGCTTCCGCTGCAAAATTTCTCTGAGATGCTAAATACGTTACTTAAACCAAACTTTTCACACAAATGTTTCTTCTTCTCTGGAATTATGTTATGTATAACACTTCCTTGACAGCAGTGCTGGATTGAAAAGTTCTTCCTGACTGCTTTTTCCTCCCCTGCCACATTAGGTGCACAGAATGGCTTGAGGAGACCTTCAGTAAATTAAAGCAGCAAACTAAATGGAGCTGAAAACAATTACTTTCTACAATGTACGGGAGAAAAGTATGAGAAACTATGGTCTGTATTCTTGATTTGACACCAAGGGGTCTGTCTTGAACATTATACTGAAAATTAAGTACACAGAAGCCAGATTTTTAATTTTGAGTTGCTATATAGCCTCTAAAATTGTAATAAAATGCAGGGACTCAAAATTAATAATGCTTTTTAAACTAATCAATCTTACTTGGCTCCACTTTTTAAAGTAGTGTAGCAAGTGCACACCTTACCGGCACCTTCTTAACTAAGCTCATTAATGTTTTGTGGGTCACGCATATACTGAACAGATGAGCATGGAAGGAAAGAAGAAAACCATAAATTTCCCTTCAAGAGGTTCAAATAGTTAAAGTCAGATTTCTGGGGTCACACTTGCATGGATGAGTTCTGCTGAACATTTGAAAAAGCTGCTGATTGAGCCCCATTGATTCTGCAAAATGCTTAAGAACAGAGATCTTGAATGAAAATACCAGATTGAGGATATAATTAAAGATGGTATTTTAATGCTAACACAGAAGAGAACGGAATGAAAATTCTGTGTTATTGCATTATGAAATTTGACCTGTAGAGAGTTAGGGCCAGGATATTCTTCTAGCCCTTTTGAGTGTGCGTACCATTGGAAGCATGGCCTCGAGGCCAGGCAGTGTTCAGAGTTAAAGTCTGCCTACTTTTTTTTGCTAGAGCAAACAATGTGTTATAACGTCCTCATATAGATACAGAAGACTTCTGTGCATATTTGTGACTTTGGAAGCTATAATCTTTTTGTGGTCTGTTGTTATTATACTTGACACGCTTGAAGTGTTCTATAATGTTTTTACACCTTGGAGGCTGGGTCTTATTTGGTTTTTCTTTTTCACTGCTATGAATCCTAATAGTTTTTTAATCATAAAACAAAAGTTTAATGCTTATGGATGTCAGGATAACAAAATACCTAGAAGAGATCAATTTTCCATTACTGCAAATATATGTTTCCTGTCATTGTTCACTGTGATTGTGGAGAATTTGTAACAGAATTCTAACAGTCCGTAGCACTGCAGCATGGAAAATGTATCTGCCTTGGTGTCTTCATTTGATTCATTAGTTTCTAACTTTGGAGCTTAACTTTGGGTTTGAAATTCATTGTAAAGAACTTTTTCAACAGCCATGGGGACTAATGAAGCCTATAGTTTCCTATAGGTGCATTGCCTTTATCCCCAGTCCTCATGATAACAATTCTCTCTCTCATGTTTCCCTTCCACGCTGCCTTCATTTCTTCAGGGTTTCGTAGACTCTCACTTCTGTGTTATCTGAGTTCTCACGTGTATTCCCAGTGCCTTGTAAGGATGCACAAAGTCCAGCTTCTGGGCCAAGGCCTCCCACATAACTGCACACAGAAACAGGCCTGAGCGCTTGTGCATCTACAGATACGATGGGTTTGAGTTAATTCAGAATTAATTTAAACAAAAGCAAATACAATAACTTCTTTTATTATTGTTGTAAAATCTAGGAATGATTCCTGGAACTGTAAGGAAAATCATTCTTAACCTTCATCAGTATGAAATTTGATAACTTTATCATGACCAATTTCCGTGAAACACTTTCTCTATAGTGGTTTGTAGCACCTTGCAAGATGATTCAGTACTTAGGACTTACTAATTGTATTGGATCCACTGCAAGACCAAGCCTATCCAGTGTTGGCAAGCTGTATCAGCCTTACAAAAGGTGTTAATATAAACAATGATTTGACTATTTGGGCATTTTTAACCATGTATTCCTTGAGCTAGGGCAATGAAGAAAGCCTTATTTAATATTAAGTGGACTAAAGCACCCTTCCTGCTCTAGTGTATGCACCTAAAGCAGATGAAAGTTATGAAATATATGAGGTGGTTTACAGCCAGTTAGAACTGGGCTTGGACTGTAAGAAGGAGAAACAATGTTTAAAGATATCTAAATGTTTTTATTCATAAAATGGTTAGTTGTGATGAGGATATAGAAGGCTTCTGGGAATATTATGGAAATGCAATGATGTTCTGACAACAAGGAACACATTGTTGAGCAGAAGAAGGGGAGTGTAAAATCTACAAAAAGTTGTGCAATTCAATTTTTGTTAAAATCTACAACGTGGTAGGAGGCATGTGTTATGGAGCCACTCAGAGTAATAATGCTTGTTACCCTGGTATTTCTGATCACCAGCTGGACATAAGGCAAATCTGCAGAGCCTCCTTAAGAGTCGTATGGATTTGTGATCACAGAATCATAGAATGTATCCTGATCCTGCTTCTTTTTGTTTGGTTGTTTGTTTTTTTTTCCTCTGACTACTAAAGGTCTGTTCTTGAATGCCGACTATTTGTCTGTCCCTCCCTTTCAGAAGTGGGACTTGATGTACCAGACTATCTTAAGGCTCCTGAACTATTGCTGAGCTCATCAGTTCTCTCTATAGCTGATGCATATTTTTTTTCAGTACACCTTCTTCTGTGGGAACTGTTTTTTATTTAAGCTATTGAAGATTAAAAATTATATTAGTAAAACCTTTGGGATTCTTGCTGTGAATTTTATAACTATCCAGTTTGATCATGGAGAAAAAGCTGTATCCAAGTGATGTAGATGGAAGGTTTCCTCTGGAATTGTTGTCACTTTAAAAGTCCTTGTCAGTTTGGACACTGCACTCAGCATCTGCAAGTCCCTGTCTTTCTACTCAGGTGTCAGACTAATTTTATTTGTCCTTGCCAGAACAGATTGCATTGCTCTGTTCTGCTTCAGCAAAGTCAATCCATGTTGATGACTTCTTTAATATTTTAAAAGTGATTATTTTATTTGGGGCAGGAACTCCAGCCAATTCCAGTCTCTTGCTAGTGATAGTGGTCAAACAGAGATAAGCAGTGTCTGCGTAAGACAAGTTAGACCCTGGTCTTTCCACGTTTTGTGCCTAATTTAACTGAGAAATTATAAATTTGGTTCTCCAGAGTCGTAACATTGTGTGACTTATGTGGTTTACCTTCTCCAACCTTGGTTTCAGGTAAGACCTGTTAGCATTCTATATGCTGTTAAGCTGTTATGTATCTAATCTCAACCAAATCTCAAATGTGCCTCATCCGTACATCTGAAGTACCTAATTCTACAGTGTATTTTTGTTAGATTTTGCTTTTCAAGGACTAGAGGAGCAGGCAATTAGAGTGTGCCAGGGAGCCTGCTTATCTGAAGAAAGAGGAGGGAATGAAAGGATCTATTATTCCACCTTACATTGCCAATCTAAGTATCTTTTGATGGCAAAATTCACATCTGAGCATTTAGTTACTTGTTGCAAAAATAGATCCTTCTTGGGTATTCCTTTTACCAGCTTTACAGAAGTTATTTCTCTGTGTGTTCCCTGATGCATGACTTGAAAAAGAAAAATGTAGCTTAGGTGGCTAAAGCTTAAAGTCACAGATGCGGTTGTGTTGCTGTCTTGAAGCTGGAGGTTGTGCTGTGTAAGCCCTTCAGTTCCTGCTAAGCTCAATGTCTGCTTTGACAAGGGGGTTTTCTGGGTTGTACATAAGACCAAGTGTCTGTCACCCTCCCTGCCTATGCCTTCTCTGGGCTCATTCTCCTCCAAGAGTTCTGGTAGCTTCTCATTTGTTTTACGCATCTGCAGCAGCCGTCTGCCGTCTCCTGCCAGGCTAGCCATGGTACCAGCCAAAGTATAACAAGCTGCTGCTTACAAGATTTTTAGGAAGCTGCCCTCTTTGGGATGTAAGCAATGTCCAGAGCTTTCTGGTGATGAGGAGGTGGTTATCAATATAAAACAAATCTAATTTTAAATTTTCTGATGCAGTTCACACAATTTGTAGTCAGAGTGATAAGACAGTGTCATCTTTGCTATTGCTGTGGTAGTATTTTTACAGAAGTATGTTGGCTTATTAGAGAACAGAGGCATTTGATTTTGTAAGTAACTGGGACACATTACCTGTCACTACAGGCAGATTACTCCTGAATTTATCATTTGGCAGTTACTGTTAATTTTAGGCTAATTTAAGACTACGTACCATTCAATTTTAGTCTATCCGAAATTCAATATTGAATTTGTCTTGGGGACCCTCATTAAGTTACAATTAATAAAGACTAACTTCTGTATTAGGATACTCAGGCTACTCTGCCTAATGTGGGTGGAAGTAAAAGTGTGTTTTAATTACAGGCAACGCTCTATCATTTCAAGATTTAATTGCTAGTTGGATTGGTTATTTTAATAACTGTCTATTATGAGACAGTTTTGTTACATAATAACAACAGTGTTGTTATTATAGAGGTACATACCAGTGAGTACAAACATCTAGCTTTGCTTTTTCAAATGTAGGAAACATGAACATTCTAGTTCATGCTCTTTAACTCTGGTATATCCCTTTACAGGTTTCATTACGTATTTTTTCAGTGTGAACTAGACTAATTTAATTAGTCCTCACGAAATCAAAATACTTCTGCTAGTTACCATAAATAAAATATTTCTAAGCCCTATTCCGTAATGAGGTATGAGATTCATCCTCTTTTGTACCAAACATATAAATCAGTGAAAGAAGCTGTAAGGCTGTAACTTCACACAGCTTTTCAGGCCAATGTATCCAAACAAAACTTCATGGCTTAGTCAGTTCTGTGCAAGGTAGGTTCTCGTGGAATTCCAGGAAATTTTTGTTTGTGTCAAAGCTTCCTATTTTTTCAGTAAAGCTGTGTTTTTCCAAAATACGTAGTTCTAGACCTGGATGTATTCATTCTTAATGTATTTTTAAAATTATTTTTTAAAATTAAAATTAATACATTTTAATGTATTAATTAAATGTATACTTTTAAAAAATAATAATCCATATTAATCTAAGGCCTTAATATATTGTAACATAAAAATAATCAATGTAGAGCAATAGAAGGATGCATTTTAAACATTTAATGCAGTATAGAGGCTTCCATAGTACTTAAACATTTCTTTTATAGTTATTTAGCATCAAGTCCATAAGAATACATGGGCACTGTAATAAATCGTTAGCATTGCAGAACCAAACTATAGGCTGACCTATAGATTCACAAACTTAAAGTAAATTAATGTAGCTTTGACTTACCTCTCTTGCAAAGATAAAATGAATTTCAGTAAAATTAGTCAAAAACTATCCATCCCATATCTCTCAGTTTTATTAATGTGTACAAGGACAGAGAGCATATGGATGGAGAAGTTGGTACTGTTTCTATAGGTAAAAGAAGATGGAGCCGGTTGGTATGTTGATAGAGAAGACAGGGAGTAACTCCTTTCCAAGAAAATCATCTCTCACATTTCCTCTTGAACTACCTCCGTATGTTTTGAGCATGAAAAGCTGGCACTGTTGGTTTCACATGGATGCTAAAAATCTTTGGAAACTTTACCCAGAGAGAATAAAATCCTTTTGGGTAACCAAAGTAAGTTTCAGTGGAAATTAGACCAGTAAGATTCTAAAGAAATCTCTTCATGGAGCAGTTATTTCTTTACAGAGAAGTGAAGGATCCTTAACACTCTTACAGCTGAAATGATGTTTGGCAAATGGTAGGTTTCAAGACTGAAAAGGGTCAAACATGCACTGTGGTTAAGTTCCAGACACTTATTTCCTGGTGGTCACATTTTGCTAAATTTGGAATTGAGTCAACATCCTTTGCAAAATGTATACTGCATGTAATTATGTTCCATATATTGTTTTACTGGAGGCCATGAGATTTGACTTTTTCATTTGTGTTCTTAAGTTATTTATTGTTACAGTATCATAAAAATGAATAGAGCACTTGTGGTGTAATAAAGTAAGAAACGTCTTATTGGTCTTATAGGCAGGGATTAAAAGGATGGCTTATTAAAATATCTTGGTTGAAAAGTTGCATAAGTAGTTGGATAAATTTTTACAGTGAGGTATTTTATTTTGTGAGGGAATGATCTTTCTCTTTATGCAGAAATTAAGAAAGATTTGCACTCTTTTCAATACAGAAACTTTAATACATAAAAAGAAATAATTGCAATTGTTTTTTTATTGATTCTGAAAGCATCTGCTGAATTGCTCAATACTATGATGGAACAAGATAATTTGTTAAATACATTTGTGATTCTTGTGATGATTAAAGCATCACTATGGGGTGATGCCACTCCAGAGGAAACCAGTTGTCTCTTCTCTGTATCTCTAACTTGGTGAAGTCATACTGGCCACTAGCACCCTTTACAAAACAAAACAGCTTTTGTAGTAGGAAATGACAGGACCTAAGGACCTAAGTAAAAATACTAAGGGATGCTTTGGTGTTCTTGAATGCCATCTGACTTATGTACAGTACTTGTGAAACTGGTGCTCTGTGGGTTGCTGAGGTTGGAACCACTCATGAGAGCAGCAAAAATAACAAAGTAGATGACTATCCAGTTACTTTATCTGTTTTATCAAATCTTTTGAGGTATAGGAAAGACAAGCACTGGGGGAATACCCAGTGTGTCTCTAAAATAGTAGAGAAATATGTCTTATTCATTAGAAATAAATAGGAAAAGGGCATAACACATTCTAGTATTTATGGAGATGACTTTTATTTGAAAGCTGGAGCTAAGCAGAGCTGTATGCAGAATAACTTTCTTCTTCCTAAAAGTTCAGCTTCTAAAAGCACAGCAATTAAAAAAAAAAAAAATATTATAAGTGATTAAATTGTTTTGGTAAAGAGTGTTATAGTGAGAACTGAAATTTGCTGTGCCTGTTAATTTCTAGGCCATGTACTTGGACTAGTGAGACAAAAATTTCTCTTGCAGTTACTGATAAATAGATATAACAGTCAGCTTATTCAAAGAAATAAAAGTGATAAAGTAACTTCTGCACAGGATAAAAAAAAGGTATCTACCTGTCCTGCAGTATGTGAAAACACTAATATATGTATATTTAGTATTTATTTTTTGCTACAGATATCTAAATACTACACTACCATTTCTTGTAATGTCTAAATTCATCCAACATGTTGAAAATTTGATTGCAATTTTTAAGCAATATATGTAACAGAGTATTTAGGTGATGTGGTTTTTAACTGTCTTCCTGGAGTTAAGAACCTGGACTCCCAACATAGTTAATGGAGACTTCAAAGCGTAACTAGAACAACTTAGTAGAGTCTGTCTACGTCAGTTAACTGTCCAGGGAGAACTTCAGATCTCTGTTTTGAAATTGACTTGTTTGGCTACAGACCAGGGGTTCTGAAATTCTCGCACTGTGTTTTTTCCATCTCTTCATAGGAAGAAGGTCTAATTAGATGGGTAAACCTTCAACTCTGCCATTAGGGTCTACAAATCAGGGTTATAATGAGCTGGAAATTAAGTTTAGAAATCAGACATCACTGGATGATGTCATGTTAGTAAACTCACAGGCATGTAGTGTTGAACTGATATCAAGCGTCATGAAAAGTGGAATGCATTATTAGCCTGCTTTTCTAACGGTCTCTCTAATGAGACTTGTGCCCATCCATCCCAGTTCCCCTGAAACCATTGTACAGTTTGAAAACTAGTTAAATTGTCAATAAAATTCTTACAAAATTGGTAAAAGTCGGTGACTTGTGGAGAAAGACTGAAGCTAGAACCATACATTTTTCTACATTGTTTGACAGCACTTGTCTGGACAGTCTAGTGCATACATGGTTCTGGACTAACTCTGGAGTATGCTGGTGGCTGTAGAAGTTTAGGGTATTAAAAGACAAAAATCCAAAGAAAACAAGGCGCTTTTTTCCTGCAAAGCTGGTAGGATTTTCCAAATAAGCTTTCTACATGTGAAATTGATTTATTGATTCTGTGAATTCAGATATATTAACTGTGTCTCAAAGCGTGCTGATAGTTGTGTGTTATTAACTGAAGGTAGATAGAGGGATCCAGACAAAACTGAAGAGATGGGCACCTGCAGCACTGAGAGCTGCCTCCTGTTTCTGAAAAATGGTGCAGCTATTTGTAAATCTGGAAGGACACAGGACTGATGCTGCGTATCATACTGATGCTTGTTAGTGCACCTTCTGTTGTGCTCTTACAATGAACTTTATTCCTCGCTTTCACAATCAGAATGCTGGTTTTTAAGGCCTAGTGTCCTTGTGCAAGAATACTGTATATTCTTCCTTCACTGAAGTTGTGCAGCAAATTGCAAATGATGGATAAAAAGTGTTTCTCTTCAGAATAAATAGTATGTGTTGTGCTGTTTGGTATTATAGTCAGCTTAGTCATGTTCAGTAGAAAGCTGCCAAACCTGGAAGTAAGAGCAAAATTGCTATAAAAACTAAACCCCTAATTTCATCTTTTATGCTTCTACATACAGTAAGGAAGGTAGCTGAAAAAGATTTAAGTACTTTTTCAGATTCCTTGAAATACAGAAGTGGGAGAAGAAAAACAACTGCAGTTCCTCCCTGCTCTTCCATACCCTCATTAGCACTCTTAGGGCAATATATATTCTGCATCTTTCCTGCATCCAGCCAAGGCAAGGTGAGTGTATTGACCTATCTGCAATCCTTTCATCATGAACATCACTTTGTTACTTCTTTTTCATATTAGGAAGGCAAAGTGGTGTAATTCTAGCAGTTCAGGTCCTTTCATCAGCCAGGTTTCTGCAGTAAGAAACTTAATATATTTCAGCTTTGCTAGTCCTTAACTTTTTGTCTCCGTATGGAAAAAAAGACCCTTGCTGAAGTTGCTGCTTCCACAGATGCATGTGTTTTCATCTCAGTAGTGTTTAATGGATGGATTAGTTAATGGAAAGAACAGAGACCAGTGTGAGGACATCTGTCACTTAGTAAGTTCTTGTAGTGGTTTGGAGAAGGACTGGTAAGACAAGAAGACTTCTAATGTCAGCTTTCAGTGGCGACACAGGCTGGGGTGACGTTCTATGAAGTGTTTGGCTTTCAAGAGGTAAAGTATTATGAGAAAGTTTACTGCTTATCTGTAAGTAGCATTAGCAATTAGAATATAAATTCTCTGAATGTCTTTCTGTCTGAGGGCATGCTACTCAGAGCTTTTAATTCTATCAGTTGAATTATAGAGAAAATACAGAGCTAGATTTTGAACCACCTACCCGAAGTTGCCTACATGATTTTGGGTCTTTTGCTTTACTTTAGGAGACTGGCAGTCTAATTTAATCCAGCAGGTGTGGATATTTGTATGTGGGCTAGATATTCAGTCACAGCAGCTGTGTAAAAATCACAGGTCAGATTCAGTACCATTTGGAGTTGCCTGAGAAGTTTTTTGCAGCTGAATCTCTTTTGAATGAAATCTATTCGTGAAAGTGCTGTTTTTTCATCCTTTTAGTGAAAACCTCTAGTCTTTAGAGATCATCATCATAGAAAAAATTGATGTTGTACATAAGAAAATAGTAGCTGAGTACTTTCTGGGTTGCATAGATTAATATTATGTTGCACATAACCAGATCCGCTTCTAAATGAATTAAACACAAATACTGGTGTCGTTAGCTTAGTTCGGATCCAAGTTATGGTTGTGTATTTCTTCTTTTCCTGACACCACCACTTTTACTTTGATGCTAATGCTTGACAAAACCAAATTATTATCAATGAGATAAAATTCAGCTGGTATCATTTTACATTTTAAACTACTATGAACTCCCCATAGATTATTTGCTTTTCCATGTCTGCTGACTGCAGCTTCAAGAAAGTAGTTCATTCTGTCTGTCAAGAAATGGAGAAGACTGCTGGTTGATTGACTGGTTCAGCAAACTGAAAAGTAAGAGGTTTTCCAAAACATTTGTAAATACGAGAAGAGCTGACTCAGATGAGCAAATATTGCACGTATTTACTGTCTGGCAAACTGACTGATTTAGTGGGAAGTGACTGACATAAATGATAACATAATTTTTCAAACAGGTTTCTGCAAAAATTGTCAGGGAAATGAGAGTAGCCCTTTTCCTCTGCTGCTTCTGCTTAAGCCACCATTTTGATCTGCTCTCTTAGTTGCTCTCTTGCAGGTGATGATAGAACATGGTTTCATGCAAAAGATTTTGTTTGCTTGTAGTGTTGTGTTTTGGGGTTTTGTTTGCTAGTTTATTCCTTTTAAGGGGTCTATAGTCTTGCCTGTTTGTTAAGCATCTGTCTTATCAAGCACTACTGATCTGTTGTGGGACCAACTCCCCACATCAAGTAATAGATTTTCTCTCTCTCCCTCCCTTCTCCCCATAGATCATCATTGAAATCACTTCTGTTCCACATCCACATCTTATTATTTTGAACCAACACAAACAGGATTAGTTCTTTTTTTCCTGGCTTTTCTGGCTAATAAGCAGACCTGCTAGGCAGGAAGAGCAATTTTCTGCCATGCTTCTTTGAAAAATTTCCAATCAATTGACAATGTGTATTGTCCAAAGTGATGATACATTGTTCCTAAAAATAGTCAGCAATTCCCAATCAGCTTTGCTGTGCATTTATCTTCAGATCAGCAGCAAAGCAGAGAATTTGGATCAATATATATTTAAAATAAAGACAAAAAAATTAAATGTGTGAAAGAGAATGTCACTTCTGATAGCTTCAAGAAATTTTTGTTTTATAGAACTCTCTACTTTCCAGGGCTTTTTTTGTTATAAAAAACAGCGAAAAATGCAGGTATTTCTGAAATCCACATGTCTGAGATCTTTAAACATATATATATAATATATAAAAATAATTCCTTCTGCGGTAGGTTGAACTAGAAGCTGTTTACATGCTGAAGCTTGCACTGAGCTCTACAAAACATGTTCTAATTCCTTAGAGTGAAGTTTGCATCATGTTTGTTGACTAAGGCTCAAGGAGAATATAAACGCTTTTGTATTTTCCACTCTTTTTTTCTCTCTAGTAGTCTATGATGAGCAGTTTGTTTCGGGAGAGATTGTTCTTCATTTCATTTACAGGTGCTGTTTTAATATGTGAATTTGGTACATAAGTGAAAAAAACAGGCACTGGTGTTATTTTCTTTAGCTGTTGCCTGTAGACAACAATATTCACTGTGGTGAAGCGTTTTATTCCCCGACCCCCAGGCTTATTTTGCAATCAATAGCAATTTCCATTTTTATTTTTTTTTTTTTTCCTGGCTTCCTAAATTTCCTGTTTCACACACTGATATTTAACTCCAACTGTGTCCTGCTTTTCATAGAACATTATAATAGATGGTGACGACAGTGGCAATTAGAACTAATGGTCTACTTCTCAGAGATGCGGAATGTCCATTAATCCTGTTGCAGTTGGTTAGAACTGTTCAAAAGCTCTCAAAAATCAGGCCACTCTATTTTAACATCAAACTTTGAATATCTGTAAGTTGCTAATGCCTTTCTTTTGTATACAGTTCTTCTGCATGTTTCCTTATAACACTTTCCTTGATTCATCAGCTTCCAGTTCTCTTCATTGAGCCTGAGTATATCCTGTTAATTATTTCTTTTTTTATATTGCCTGAATTACAGGAGAAATTGTAAATACAAAGTAGTATTCCATTTTTATGACTAGAGGCAGCTATAGCTTATTTGTAGGGAGAAGAAACTTAAAGAATGTTACAGAATTGATTTGGCTAACAGAAAGAGGGTTTTTCTTGCTGCTTAGGGCCTCTTATATTTTCTTTAAGTTTTGATAAACAGCCATTCTTAATACCAGATAATTTCACACTAGTTGCTGGACATATTTCTTGAAAATGAAGTCAAATTTATAGTTTGTTAGTATGTATAAGCTGAAGTCTAAAAAGGAGTTGCAACACAAAAAATAAACAGATTCCAAGAAAACTACAGAGAATTACAGTGGTACAGTACTACTTCTGCCTTTATTTTTGAAAAAGATCTGCATGATTTGTGTTGTCATTTGAGGGAACAGAATGTACTATCAGCAAGTTTGCTGATGACACCAAGCTGGGAGGAGTGGCTGACACGCCAGAAGGCTGTGCTGCCGTCCAGAGACCTGGACAGGCTCGAGAGTTGGGCAGGGAAAAACTTAATGAAATATAACAAGGGCAAGTGTAGAGTCTTGCATCTGGGTAGGAACAACCCCAGGTTCCAGTATAAGTTGGGGAATGACCTATTAGGGAGCAGCATAGAGGAAAGGGACCTGGGGGTCCTGATGGACAGCAGGGTGACCATGAGCCAGCACTGTGCCCTTGTGGCCAGGAAGGCCAATGGTATCCTGGGGTGTATTAGAAGGGGGGTGGTCAGTAGTTTAGAGAGGTTGTCCTTCCCCTCTACTCTGCCCTGGTGAGACCACACCTGGAATATTGTGTCCAGTTCTGGGCCCCTCAGTTCCAGAAGGACAGGGAACTGCTGGAGAGAGTCCAGCGCAGGGCAACAAAGATGATGAAGGGAGTGGAGCATCTCCCTTATGAGGAAAGGCTGAGGGAGCTGGTGCTCTTTAGTTTGGAGAAGGGGAGACCAAGGGGTGACCTCATTAATGTTTATAAACATGTAACGGGTGAGTGTCACAAGGATGGAGCCAGGCTCTTCTTGGTGACAACCAATGGTAGGACAAGGGGTAATGGGTGCAAACTGGAACACAAGAGGTTCCACTTAAACTTGAGAAGAAACTTCTTCTCAGCAAGGGTGACAGAACACTGGACTAGACTGCCCAGGGAGGTTGTGGAGTCTCCTACTCTGGAGACATTCAAAACCCACCTGCACACATTCCTGTGTAGCCTCATCTGGGTGTTCCTGCTCTGGTGGGAGGATTGGACTGGATGAGCTTTTGAGGTCCCTTCCAATCCCTGACATTCTGTGATTCTGTGAAAAAAAAATACACCACCTTTAATAAGCCAGGACAAAGGCACAAATGACCAAGCTTACACTTCCATTATTTCCCTAAAGAAAATCGTTGTCACACCTTCCTATTGTCCCCCAGGATATCTCTAAATGGAATATGAGAGGTCTCTCACAGATTTTGAAAAAGACATTTAGCCCCATGTCTTGTATTCTGTAATCATTTCTACACTGGTGCTTCACAGCAGCATATAATTTAATACATACTCCTCATATGAACTAGAATAATAGTGCTGACATGCTCAGAGGCTGGCAAACACCACTTGGTTGAGTTTCAATCAGTTTTAAAACAGATCGTCAGTGACATAGAAGTAAAACCAGAGGTGGTGTGGCACATGGCCTGGCAATGGGGGACTCCATTTCCTCCTATCAAGACTAGTTCCTCAACAGCACTTTTAGCTGAAAAAAATGTCCAGAATCAGACAGTCTGAAGCTTTGCCTCCGTTAGAAGTTTGCTGTCAGATAGCACTGCAAATCCACCTTCTGTAGGTACTGATTTGTAAGTTAACCTTGATTTGATTTTTATCAATTACAGCAGTCCTCCAAACAAATTAATTTATACCATCAGGCACACTTTTTATCCAGTGCAACTGTAGCTACATGGGATTGTTGGTCAAAGAAAATTCCTCCCTCATGTTTAAGAAACATTTTATGTATCAATAGAAGCCTTTCATGTAGGCCAAACCTGAGGCACTCAGCCTGTTGCAAGGTGTTCCTTTGACATTGCTTGTCACGTTGTAGAGGTATCTATTATTTCTTTCCCTAGGACGTGAAAGATCTTTACAACTGCGGTAGGATGTCTCAGCAATTTCTTCAAGATTTAATTAAGAGTAGGTACTTTTCTGCTTAAATAATGGAATGGAACTTGCCATTTTTCCCTTTCCACCACGCAAAGTGATCTGTTGAGTTGGCATTGAAACTAATGTGCTTACATCCTCCTGTCCTCTCCTACCCTGGTAGAAAGTTTTAGAAATAACCCACAACTGAAAAAACATGATGTTTTTTTCCTAACCCCAATACTAACTCTCAGATTTTTAAGATGAGCAAAGATTCCACCAATTGAACGTGATTTATAATAATTGTGCATTAGTCCTGCTGTAGTGACTATTGGAATAAGTGTCTTCAGAGCACGAAAAACAGGTCAGTGTCCCTTATAATTGATGAGAGTCACATTTCAATTCTTTCTCAGGATAAAATGCTATGTGTGACCTTCACTGCATGACTTTCCTACAGTTTGACACCCTGAGCTAAGGAAGAGTTCAAGATTCTAGTTCTGATCAGCTACATGACAAGCTGTGACAGCTCAGTCACCAGCATAGCTTTGGAGTTGTTTAATGGCCTTTAATACTGCATCTGTGATGTATTGTTCTGTACTATTCAAATGAGAGGACAAGTGCTTTCTCTCTACATTTGTCTGGTGCATGGTTTTCAGTTTTCCTAATGATTTCTTCACAGACTGTCAATTACTTATGTAGTTTAAGTGAAACACACAGTTTCTATGCTTAAATTATGTACCTTCAAAATGTTGTGAAATGAGTCATTCCAGATTCCATGTCTTATATCTTTATTTTCTCCTTTGTATCTCTAGTTGTTCTAAAAATCTTGGAGATTATATCAAAGGATTTGAAGTTTTTACTAGGAAAAATAATTAAGCCTTCTGTTCTCCGTAGTTTGGTTTTCTAACGTAAATGCAATAAATGAAGAGCTTCAAGTTTCACAGAAATGAGGATGGGAGTCACAGAGCTGAGGGAAATTGCCAGTTCTGTTTTGCTCCATGTGTCTGTGCGAGCTCTTTTCCTGCTGTAGCTTATTTAACTGCTGTATACATTGAGTTGATATACTTACTGTTGAATTCCAGCACATTATATTGCTTGGCAAGTTAGTAACGTGCTATTCTTTCTGCATTATGTGCATCTAAGGACTTACAAGGACTTGCTTTTTGTACATAATCTGAATCTCCGAAATTCAATTCTGCTGTTATTTTTTGTGTACTTGTAAGAGAGGGAACTTTCCCATCAGTCTGTCACTGAAGCTGTGGGATGAACCACAAACATGGAAAAAATCACCATTATGTGTTTTGCCTTGATTTGAGAAACAATGCAAAGAGTAACAGATAGTCAAGCCTTGTGTTTAAAATAGCAGCTGAATTGTCTACCTGAAGGCATGAATATGCTTAAGGCTCCATTTTAAAAGACTATATTGAACTCTTAACTTGTTGCCTGTGCATTTACTGTACAGCATTTGAGCCTTTCTCCAGCCTCCATGGGCAAGAAGATAAATGATGCTCACAGAATTGGATCAATAAGACTATTTATACAAAGCTCATAATGCTAACACTTTTGATGTTCTTTAAGCTTCTGCCTTCATGTCCCTGTCACCTCAATCCACTGCACACATTTTCTGAGTCAAACTAGTAATAAGCCAAGGAGAGGAGAAATGTGTTCCATTTCTCACATGAAGAACCACTAGTCAGGGTAAATAAGAATTTTGCTACCTAGAGGAGAGATCTTTTCCTTCATCAGTAACTACTGACAAACTATAGAGACTTAAGAAAGAGATAAAGTGCTAGATGTTTCTCCTGCAGTGGATTCAAAGAGATTTCATGTGATGAAGGTTCAGTACAAAAAGAAAATCCGCTTGTGCTAGCACTTAATAAATAATAATAAATATTAATTATATATCTTCTAAAATACTACTGCTTTCGTATTGTTAGAGGCAACTTTTCCTTCATGTGTTGCTTGAGCTAAATGAAATCTTCACAGAGAACCACTGATTCATGTAAGGCCTTGTTCTGAATGTAGAATTTACACTGAAGAAGCCTAGTGTTAAAAGAAACTAAGCACAAAGCTGGTGTCTTGTACTAAAACTACTTGAGACTTCACACATGAAAAAAAATAATGGAAGCAAGTACATGCTTGAGACTTTGTGGGGATATGCTGATCTAGGTTCAACAGGATATTAGCAGAGAAGGTTTTCAGCACTGTACAGCTGGTCCTGAAGAAGACTCTGTTAGAAATAGGAGTGGAAAACGGGACACATTTTGAGTTTAGCACAAGGACTGCGTGACAGTCTCAAAAGAAAAGTGAGGTACTTCTAAAACCTCAGTAGAGGAAGCTTCTTCAGCTCTTTGTCAATGATTACTTTGAAATGTCAGACTAAAATAGGAGAAAAAATGATAAGGTTACTATGAGTATTCATTCTTAATGCAGAACTTTTGGCCTCAGTGGATTTTACTAAGACTCCTCCTTATCCTCAAAAGACCTGTTTGAGATCAGGTTCTTTGTTTTGAAATACATACAAGGGAGAACGCTCCCTCAGAAGGACCTTTCATAATAACAAAATTAAGTTCTTAAGGTGTGAAATTAGCCTTAATGTTGGATTCCTGCACAGATTATGGTGATAATCTCCCATGTGCTAGTCAGATGAAATGCCATTTGTAAAGAAGAACTTGTATTTCACAGAATGACTGCAGAAATTATTTGCAAGGGTAGCAATAACTGCTATAAATCTCACTGCAAGTTATGTATAAGCTTGAGTTTTTGCACACTGTACTTACAAGGGTAAAGATAATGTCCAGTGAAACAGGTAAAAACTAAAAAGAGTGAACAGACAACTAAATAAATTATTGGAGCTGCAGTGCATGCATGAGAAGTGCCAAAAAGGGCTGAGCTACATGCATTTCCTCGTACCCTAACAATCGTAGTAGCCACGGTAATCTTTTAGGTCACTTGTTTATGACAGCAAACTAAATGGAATAGTTTTTAGCATAGTTTAAGTGGTACATTGTGATTTGCTAAAAAGTGTATGTACTCCAAGCACATGCATTAAGTCCTCTTTCAACTGATATGGGTTGAATGTTGGATGGAAAGGGTTTGTTTATTCTGTGCAGCTGATGTGTTGAACAAGACTATAAAAATGCTTCATTCATTCTTCGTTAATATGTAGCTGAAAAAAGGAATATGCATTGACTACTTGATTATTTGGGATGGGGATAAAAGTTAAATCTCCTTAGCAGAAACATAATCATTTGATTTTGAAGGCTGCATTAGAGTTTTTAGTTATTTTCCCACAGCTATTAGGAATTTCATAGGATAGATGGAAATGTTGAGGCATATTCACACTTGATGGTTATTTCTATCCCTGGCAGTTCAAGTGTATTTGAAAGTGTTAGATCTATTAAAAGTTACTTTGGTAAATTGATGAGGTTTTACAGTTGGGTTTTTTTAAAGTTCTGTGAATGTGACAAAGATGAGGGTCATAGGGAAATGTGGAGTGACTGCTACTTATATTTCCTTTCCAATGTATGAAATTATTCTTTTTATGTTATTCTGAACTTTATAATCTTCTCTATGAGGATATCTGTGATATGGTTCATTCACGAGCAATCCCCGAAAAAGAATTGAAGATAATTCTGTGGTCAGATATATGATTCTTGCATGAAAATACATAATGGTGAAGGAAAATAAAATATATAGGAATCTCATTAAGTATTGTGTATTAGCTCACAAACACTTCACGTTAGAGTTGACACAGACAACTGGGATTTTTTGCATAAGGACTATTATCTACTGAGATTGGGTTATTTCTAGGAAATGTGGTATTCTAGGAACTAATGAGAAATAATACACTATTCTGTTTTCATACCATAATTCTCACAAATTAGTGAAAAATGTTGACCTTGTTACATTTCTGCCTGTTTTAGAAGCATTATTGGAAGGAATATTTTCCATGATGAAAGGGTTTGGACACATCTGTTAAATCCTGATTTTGATAAGGCTGGGCTCAGTTACAAGCGTATGAGTTTTATGAATGGATTAAAAAGCCAGAAACAGTAAAACTGATTGTAAGTGCCTTTTAAAATAATAAGGTGGAGCTTATAGTAATTAGATTATATATTTGCAAACAGCAGGATTTATACTTAAGAGATAGGATTGGATTAGATTATATGCAAAGGGAAATAGTGTTGATTTTGAAAATAAATCCCATGAAATAAAGTAGTGTTGCTTCTTTCTTCATGTGTTTCTCCTTTTTTTCCATGAAAAAAAAAAAGTGGCTATCCTGGTTGATTCTTCTCCTGGATAACTATTCAGTACTTTGTTGCCTTCGATTTTGAAAGCTTATAAGAAGAAAAATTTCTGAAGGTGTATTTGATGAAGCTTAAAGAGAATTGTTAGATGAATGTTTAAGTGGGAATGACTATTTTGACATAAGGTAGCCATAAGGATATTTTAGTACATTCATAATTTTTTTTTTTTTTCCTTAATTGTCTGGGTTATGCCCAAGTAATCTTCTTAATGCTAACTACTGTATATGGTAATTTATCCACATTGAGAGTAGTATCTATTAGGCTCCTAAGGTCAAAGATAAATTTGATTTTGGCAGTTATCATTATTATTATTCAAATAGCATGGAATAAGAAGAGTTATTAATATACCACTTCTTTTTTTCCAGATTTCTCAGGGGACAAAATTTTGCTTATTCATACCTTCTACTGTGGCAAAAATGGATTATTTTCCTCACCAAAAACCAGCAGCATAACGCCCATCTGACACATGCCTCAAGGAACTCTTATTTAAAGTCTGTAAGTCAGTCAAATTAAAAATTTGCTTAAAGGTAGTTTTAATCAGCTATCTATTTACAGCTGAAGAATAAGCAGCCTTAACAGAACTAATCTTAGCAGCCTGGCTTCTTAGCAGCAGCATTTGTTCCTAAATGAAAATACAGGAGGAAGTAACTTGGTGTAAAGCAGAGGTTGAGCAGCTGCCTGACCACTCTGTGCCCATGTGTCCTACCTGTGTGCTCTGCTCTTCTCCCCACATCCCCCGGTAAAGCTTGACTGCGAGACAAGGCAAATCAAAAGCTGTAGGGTTATGCATGAATAACACAATGGGAAAGATTGTCTGTGTTGTAAATGAAGCCTTAACTCCTGTTGCTATGACAATTTTAGAATTTGCAATGTAGAAATAGGAGGCTAAGTAACTCAAAATGTAAGGAACAGCAAGCGGTTAAGCTGGTCTTCAGTGTGTTGTTGTTGAGCAGTGTGCATTTCATGGTGTCTGTAGGCTCAAGTGTTTCATATTTAATGTAAGGCAAACTTGAAAATACTAAAGTCCACATTATATATCCAATAATGGTTATTCAGTCATCTTGCTTTTTACATGCTGATGTAAGTTTTATGCATGCAGAGTATGATATGTGTTTTTATGAGAGAAAACTATGTTAAGATTAGAGTTACGGCCAGCATACCTTCTTTATTTGAAAGAAGGATGACATTTGGAGGAATATGTTCAATTTTTGCAAATAATATCTTATTGCAGTGTCAGGAAAAAAAACTAAATGGGGAAATTGAGGGGAAAAATTCTGAATGAGGAAATAATCTAGCTTGTTCATATTGCTTCTGTAGAGATACATTTTAGTGGAAGAGATGCACGTTACTTAATGAAAATCTGTGTTTAATAAAAGACCTCATATTAACATTTGAAACCGTATTTCTTCTATTTCCAGTATAGTATAATCCTACCTACTTCTTTATTACTCTTCCAGATAAAGAACAATTGATGCTTGAATTTGATTTAAAATGAAGGTCTTTGTTTTCGTGAAATTCCAGTTTTATTAGGGACATTACATTTATCTCTTGCACTGCTGCTTTCTGCCAGAACACAGTGAACACACTGTGAGGGCCCTTGTAGATAAAATAAGAGAAACACAGTAACTGATTTACCTGCATTCTCTTACCTGTCATCTTGTATGAAAGCAAAAACATTATAGCAATGGTGATATTTTATCCTGAAAAAATACTGGTGAAGATATGTAGAGGATCCTTACCTGGAAAGGCTCTGTCTTCTGCTTGTCAGTTTATTTTACGTCTGGACACCTATTCCTGTGGACTTCTTATTTATCTAGAATGGTTTTTTCCTATGAGAACATAATGGTTCTTGAGTAAGAACAATGGTGTTACGAAAACTCTCTGAAGCTCTGTGAAAACACTGTTGTGAAAATGTTCCAGTAGAACATCTGAGCAGATGAATGAATCCTTTTGCCTGTGCACCTGACGTGGGGCTGGTGCTGTGCGTTCTGCCAGGCTGTGGTCAGTGCTGGAGGGCAGGTGAAGGACCTCAGTTGTTACCAGTGTCATCAGTGACTGTAGGTGTTTCTGAACATTATATGGGGCCTCAGGTATTTTAAGGTTACTCTACCTTCCCATAATGTTTCTTCACTGGAAGTATGCCATAGCTTTTAAACTCAGCATGATTTATTCAATTGTTCTTTTCTACTCTTTTCCAATAATAGCTTATAACCTCTAATTCTCAAACAAATCACCTCAAAAGATGATTTAGTGGTGTCCTCTATCAATAGCTCTAGCTTCAAATAATTCAAATAAATAAGCAAATAGTAGAGGTTTTAAATAGCATTTCTGAAAACTCAAATGTAGCTGCATTTTTAAAATACTTCCCGTTAGGTCTCTGTACTTTGGTGGTATCTGCCTAGAACTGAACTTGAAATAGTTGAACAAATCTCTTCTCTTTGATAACAGTTCTTCTTCGACCGTTCCCACGGGGATTTAGTGTGTTCACTGTGGGTTCTTCAGCACAGCTTCTCTCGTTCTCTATTTTTTTACTTCTCCATCTAATGTATCTGTTCAGGGCTTGTCTACACAAGATGCTGAGGAAAATTAATGCAAGTCAAGTAAATGTAGGAATTTAAAGAGGGCAGCTTAAATCCCACCAAGTCTCTGTGCACTCTCCCATTCATAATTAAAGTGGCCTCCAGTGAATTTAGTTTAATTCACTTCGAAGGCAAGATGAGCCAAACCAAATTAAGGCCACATTTTATTCCCAGATGAAAGTGTTTGCAAAGGAATTTAATGGACATGGACAAATTCAGTTAATTTGAGTTAATTTTCTCAAGTTCCATTATGTAGACAAAACCTTAGTAAAAATGTCTGATTGCAGCTTTTATTTTTCTTCTTTTTTGTTCTTCACCTTTTGTTCCTATAACTCTGATATTTTATACTTGAGAGGGTAGATGACCCAGAATTGTACTAGACACTAAATGTTGCCTCATTGTCTTACATGTTTTGAGAGTCCACCTTTTATAATTAACACATAAGTACCCCACTTCGCCACCAAGCCTAGTGCATGTTACCTTCTGTTAGGCTGTTATCATCATTTTTACTGCTTCAGCTAAGGCCTTTTAATTCCCCAGCAACTGTTTAAAGCATTTTTTACAGTTTTTGCAGAACCGGGTGATTATTATTGCAAATAAGTTGTGACCACATGTCCCTTCTATAATGTAATTATGCTGTGCCTCTTAATGGAGTGATTTGCTGGTAAGACTCAGTCAAGTGCAGCTAATTTGAATGGAGTCAGATTAAAGGTGCTTGTATGACTTAGGAGCTGCTCTTCCTAGCTCAGTACAGAGGCTTTAAGGAACATTTTGCTGAAGTGTACAATAGCTTAAATGGTACACTTCGTGCAGATATGTTTCCTGAGGCAATCAGTTTCTATTCTTTAAATATTTTAAAATGCTTTTTCTTACATTATACAACAAATTATCCCCTTTCACTGCCTCCTGTATTTGCATTGTATAAATAAGAAATTATTTAGGGAAGAAAATTGTCTAGAAAGTGAGTGAAAACCAAAGTCTTCATTGTGTTTTGAGGGTCAAGACATTGCCATTTACATTTAGTTCGGAGTGCTGCTTGTGTATCATGTGGCACATTTGAGAGGAAAACTGCAAGTACATGCATGTGTCTATACTATTAACCACGAGAGGAGTGATGTTTATTGACAGGTGGGTACAATATGGATCATTGTGTTAGATCTTCTCCAAGTGTGTCTTTTTACAGTGTAAATTGTGCTAACGCTTTGAGGAGCCACCCAGAGCAAAGGTAACGGAAGTGGTTTTGTGGGTGAGGCGAGACTGTTCATCTGGTGAGATGCTCCCTTCTAAATTCTAGAGAGCTGAGAAAATAACTCCCTCTGGGGAAAAAAAATAGTGCTGGTTCACATGTGTACAGAGAGGATCCTACCAAGTCTGCTCCTTGCTTTCAGAGTGCAGAGCATGCAGACTTCAGGCTTTTCGTAACGGTTTTTCTTCATGGTGAGGTAGTACAAGTAACAGCCAGACTGTCTGCCACCTCTGATAGTTAGAACTAGAAAATGGGGTAGAGGGGTGATGCATGAAAAAGGCAAAAATAATACATGGTTAGTAGTTAGTACTAACAACTGGCAAAATACTGCTGCAGTAGGAAACCTAGTATCTGACATTTGAAGTGGGTTTGCGTGGAAACTGCAGGAGTCCAACTGCAGTCAGGACAGTCCTGTAGACCATATTTAATTTTTAAGTAATCCAACACAGTGCACTCCA
Source organism: Nesoenas mayeri (assembly GCF_963082525.1). Classification (NCBI taxonomy): domain Eukaryota; kingdom Metazoa; phylum Chordata; class Aves; order Columbiformes; family Columbidae; genus Nesoenas; species Nesoenas mayeri. Next base: position 16,033,421 of record NC_137563.1, on the reverse strand, counting down.
GGTAATCAGTGCTGGGTTTGTTCTGTTTTCTTTCATTTTTAACATTCGTTGACCTCTTTCATCATTGATTCTTCTATCTTTTCAGACAGATCTGTCTCTGTAAACACTATTATCTGTGCTGTTAATTTAGGTCTGATGAGTAACAGGAAGGATTAAATAGTATGGATATTTTTATGCAGGTGTTTCAAGCATAGCTACAGGACCCAGAGTCCACAGAATTATAGAGCATAATGCAGGTATAGAGGGGGCATTTGGCTAGAAAACATTTACTCACACTCTCATGGTTTTGGAAGGTGTGCATTGGGTGTGCTGTCTTGGCACCCACACAAGGCAGGTGTTTTCTACGTGTATAGCTATTCATCATTACATAATGGAACCTGGATAATATTTCATTTTAAATTATTGTTTTTCAGTAAAACAACTGTTAGCCTTATCTCTGGCTCTGTTGCATGTGAGCTGTGTTTTCATCAGCTGTCAATGCACAGATATTACCTGCTTTCTATATATAGACAGAGAACTTTCTGCATTGTGAGAAAGAACCACTTCTGTAGGAAAGATCTTCATAGGCAGCTTACACAACCTTTGCTGGGATGAGTTAAGAACAAAATGTGTATGTTCATGTAATCGAGAGACAATTCTGAGGTGATGTGTGATGTCATAAATGCAGAAAAAGACTGGTCTTTTGCTGTGAAAAGGGTATCTTTTCAATACTACTCTTGAAAATACTGAACTAATGCTGATACTGAGAAAATTAATGAATTGACTTCTTCAGACTTACATGCACTTCAGTTTTCCAAATTTATGAGTAGTCTAGCCCCGACATATAGTGACTGTACTTGAGTGCCCAGCTGGTGCTGAGGCACTTTTGATTGTTACCTGCAATTTGCTAATGCTTTATATCATTCACCTGTGGCAAGTTCTTTCAGCTTGGTCCAAATGTTTCTGTCCTGCTGGTTAGATTTATTTCATTCTTTCTCCTAATCACTAAATAAAATAGTTGTATTCAGTTTATTGTGATCTTTTTGTATGGATGTTAGTGCTGTTTAGTACAGTTGACCTATGGATGAGTATTTATTTTTTAAAAGTAGCATTTTTATCCTGCATTTGCAGTGAAACCGATTCAGTTGTGACAAAGCTAGGATGCCAAATTTGCCCATAATCCACTAAGGTAGTTCTTGTCCTAAAGTGTCTGCAGTCCTTTTTAATTAGCCTCCTCAGTAGTTCCAGCTTTCCTTCTGTTACTACATCTTCATTATGTTACATTTTAGAAGTGTTTCCCTTGTCCAGTGGTGAGCAAGATGTGCAGTTTGCTGCCCTTCACTGGGCTTGTTCCAGTATGTCCATGTCTTTCTTGTACTGGGGAGCCAGAAATGGACATAACACTCCAGATGAGTCTCACCAGGGCTGAATAAAGGGGAAAGGATCACCTCCTCTGCTGTCCTAAAGCAGCCCCAACATAATACAGTTGTATAAATAGTATAAAAGCATAAATGTAAAAGTGTGGTATAAAATGTCACAGCATAGGGGCCAGAAGACTGTGAGGTGGGTAGGATTAGCAACACCATAGTCTGCTTTGATACTGAAGAACATGTAAATGTATAACCACATCCTACACACTTTCAATTTGTTGGGGTAAGTTGGGTTTTGCAGGCAGTCCCCATGGATGAGGCTGAGCAGGACCCCACTCTCCTGGGACAGAGCGCAAATGGTGTCTGTATTCTACCTGGGATATGGACTTGCAGAATGAGGCAATTTTTAAAAAAGCAAAGGCATTCAGTTTTACAGTTAAATATAACCAGGTGATTGCACAGGGACTAAGAAAGGACTGTGTTTCATTTGGGGAACAGGGAAATCAACTGGTTTCCAATTTCTTTCACAGTTTATTTCTTTGTAGCTGTGGTACAAGCAAGAGCCAACCAATATCATCTGCTACCAGTAGGAAATACCCATGCTATTCCTTACCCTTGGCACGAGGTGAAGTTGCAGCTGAGCCTGTGAGGAGGATTTAACAAGAAAAATCTAATTCATGATCAAAGGTAAACTTTGAGCAATAACAAGTGTGAAAGTAAGACATACACTTTTGCTTATCACAGTATCACAGTATGTTTGGGATTGGAAGGGACCTCAAAAGATCATCTAGTCCAGTCCCCCTGCTGGAGCAGGAGCGCCTAAGTGAGGTCACACAGGAACATGTCCAGGTGAGTTTTGAATGTCTCCAGAAAAGAAGACTCCACAATCCCCCTGGGCAGCCTGGGCCAGTGTTCTGTAACCCTCACTGAGAAGTTTTTTCTCTAATTTAAGTGGAACCTCTTGTGTTCCAGCTTGATCCCATTACCCCTTGTCCTGCATTTGCGTTGAAACAGATTCAGTTGTGACAAAGCTAGGATGCCAAATTTGCCCATAATCCACTAAGGTAGTTCTTGTCCTAAAGTGTCTGCAGTCCTTTTTAATTAGCCTCCTCAGTAGTTCTGTCCTGTTATGTTGTGTATCATTGAACTTCATGTTGTTTTCTTTGCTTTGCATTATTTCTGCAACTGCCACAGTTCTAGAAAATGAATGAAGAAAAATAACTCCATCCCAGTCAGACTCAGTGCAGTGGAGAAACTATAAATTACAGAAGTAGTATTGACAAGGCAAATAAAAGAACAAATATTAAGCTCTGTTGTGTGTATGTTAGTAAGTCAGGCACAAGTGTTCTAGGCTAACCAAACCTTAACCACTTGCTAAACTTCGGTGTATGAGCAGTGACAATGATATGATGATTGTGCTTTGAACGAACAGTGCCTGTGTTTAGCTAGATTGGAGTCTTCAGGCTGCAGATTTACAAGCTGCACATAAGAAAAATCAGTAAAAATAGGAAACATTAAGAAAGAGAAAAAAACCTTCTGTTGTGAGCAATCACCAGCTTCCAGATGAAGGCAGAAATGCATGGCAAATGCTGTTTAATGTGCTGTAACTTTAATGTTTTAGCATTCTTAACAACCTTGTTTGGGGAAGAGAATAATGTGGTTTATGTCACTTAGGAGTGTATCCTAAAGTCATGTTTCTTTTTCTCCTGGGCAGATGGATGCCTTCTAGCCAACCAGCGAGTCCTGCTACTGCTGCATGTGTGGCAGCATCTCTGAATGATCACATGACTCTTGATATGGATGCAGTCCTGTCAGACTTTGTTCGGTCCACAGGGGCAGAACCGGGTCTGGCAAGAGACTTACTGGAAGGTAAGGTTTTAGCACACAACTATTTCCTGTGTTCACTGCTTACTTAAAGCAAGAATCTGTCATAAAAAGAGAGAGTTGGTCTACAGAAACAGTCATTTCTTAGTATTTTCACTACTAAGTCAAGTCTTGTAATAAGCTGACCGTAGATTATACTAAGCTAGGTGTTTTAAGCAAAAGCCTTAAAAAGTTCTTAGTGGTAGATTGCCATATTTTTAGGTTATTAACAGTCATGCCTTAAAAGTGTATGTGCTGGGGTAGAGGGGAGGGAGCTTTAGCTGAATTTTGTCATTTTCAGCTGACTAGAAAGTAGTTGTAAATGTTTAGGCTCACTGCAAAGCAGCTGAGTTTTGTCTGAAATGGGCTTACTGTAAAGTGATAGAGAAACCAGAGATTTCTGGGGGGCCCAGTGATTAGTATGCATTGCATATCAGAACTTCATGGTGCAGGAATCAAATGGCTGGGTTGCAAAACATGTAACAGGCCATATCAGGAAGCTATCTGGTGTTTTGTATGTATTTTATTGTAGCTGGTTTAAGTTTATAAGCTTAAAAGTGGAAAGACACCTTGATATCTGAAGTAATTTTGTAATAGTTGTTTTTGTTCATTTCTTCTGAGGGAGGCTGACAACAAGTGTGAACATAGGAAGTTAGAAATGAGTAGGTGATGTATACGTGAATTTCAAGGTGGTTCTGTGGCTTGATACATGCACACTGGACTTTTGATCAGAAAGTTTTTTTAATCCTAATATGCTTTAAGAAATTGTGTTTTAAATCGAAGTAACTACTGAACAGCTACAACAGACTTAAATGTATGCGTCAGGGCATATACCTCCTTTTTGCAGGAGTAATTTCACTTTATTGTATGTATGCTGAAAGTTTTAAATTTTGCTCTAAGTTCTTTTTTTACTCTGGGTTTTCAGTAAAAAAGAAATATTATTAACACAGAGGTGCACACAATTTTGCAGCATTTCCCAAGTAATCTGTGTTACATGAAATAAAACCTTAGAATACCTATGAGTATCATCATTGGTTCACTATGTTTGGTTCACTTCTGTTTTGTCTGACTGATTTAATTGGCCTGTTGCCCTGGCCTAGAGTCTGTCTTGGGCTGTTGGTCTTTTTGAAAAAGAATATGAGAAGGTTTTTCTCAGCAATATCAGGACAGATAGTCAGTTATTGTGCTGACAAAGCGTTGCCCAAACTTGAGGAAGTGTTCCTACATATCAGAAGTAGTTCAGAAGAGTTGCATATATTTTCTTTTTATTGCTATGCTTCTAAAGAAACATAGGGTAGTATTTTTCTGTGTTGTACTTCTAATTTCTGTAAATGAATAAATTCATACCAGGGATACTGACAAAGAAATAACCAATAAGCAATGTAATTATTCTGAACAGACTAATAGACACATGCATCTAGCCCAAATTATTTCCTCCTACACAGGAATTTATTGAAGTAAAAGGGATTGTTGCTAGTTCTGGACAAGATGTGCTCACAGGAACATTTCAGCACATGTAGTTGTGGCTGCATTTGGTGTAACAGCTTCTAACACTGGCAATATCTTGTGCTGGGGGACAGTAATTGATCCAGTGGTTTCTCATTTGTCTAGAAAAGACACAGAAGGGGCTACCACCCCTACACCATGATGCCTGTCTTTCATACTTGTCACAGTGTGTAGATGCTCTGGGCTCTGAGAGTGGCACTTGAAACCCATGGAGTAACTTCTTAAAGAGAAGCTACATTCAGAAGAGCAACTCCCCATATAACGCTGCACAAGGCTATAGCAAATGTTTTGCACCTGGTCTTGGAATGATGATGTCTGCATAATATTTTCAATTCAAAATTTGAAAACAGGCTTAGACAAATACTTTTGAGAAATTTCAGTATTTGATTGTCGTTTGTAGCCCCAAAATGGCTGTCATAAAGGACTGTAGGCCAAAAATCCTTGCTTGTATAGAACCTTTTTTCCATGTAATCACAAGTTTTGGTCAGTTCTTCCAGGATCCAGTAGCTCTTCTCTCTTTCTGATCTGCTCACAGATTCTGTTTTTATAAATTGCTGAGACTGAATGTTCAGATTGTGCTTCTATAAAGTATACACATCTTTTTTTTAGAGCCATTTCTAATACTGTTTCCTTTGTTCATCTTTTGGGGGAAATTCCTTGAATTTCACTATCCTGTAAACAATGAAGGAAAGCTCTTTGCTTCCTTATCCAGTTATTTTAATATATTAATTGTTTTGCTTTGATTGTCCTGTGGATGTATCAGGACAGCATTGTGCACAATATCTGGTATTCTCCTTGGTAACAAATGGGGGAGTTAAATATATACTGACTGTTGAACAAATAGCTAAAAAAATCTATACATTGCATATAGATTTTTCTAAGTTGCCAGAAGCTGTCCTAAATATTGGCTCTGCTGATGTTTTTATACTCTGGCTGTCCTGCTGGTACAATCCCTGCATTTTTTTTTCTGTTGGACTTTGTATTGAGCACAGCTACTTGTCTCACTAAAATATTCTGCTTATTATGCTTGACACATATCTTCCAGAAAGTGTCCATTCTTGATTTTAAATGAAGATTTAAAGAGATTAAAAACCCAATATATATATCTACATGCATTTGTGTTTGGCTCTTTTTGACAGCTATTAGTATCCTAACATAAATAAGACTATAAACCAATTGCTTCTTTATGTAATTTTGATAAGCTAAACATGTTGAGCTCCAAGTCTTACTTTCTGCTTCTGTATTTTCTCTGTCATTCAAAAGAGTGATTACAGAAATGTTTTGGCTATTTTGGTAGCTATCTTTTTAGTGCAAAGATTGCCTTTTTGCAATTATATTGCATATGCTGGTGTTTGTATCTTTGGCTAAGTTTGATTTAGTATTGCACAGGGAGCTTGTGGTCAAGTCTATTCTCAGTTTGATGCTTTGGAGCTACCAATTCTAGAATTCTGTGCAATTGCTTAAGTGTTAAGGAGGTCAGATTTCATGGACTTGAAATCTTAAAGACATTATTTTAGTGGTATGAGAACTTTGTCATGCACATCTGCAAATGGATGTGAATGCAGACTTTTAAAGCTGCACCAAAATTAAAAATGAGGTTTTCTTAGTTCTGCCTAAGAAATTAATTTTGGTTTTATGACATTGCTTTGTCTACATTTATGAAAGCCTTATATCTGTCTAATCAGCCATTCATTGGTGGATAAAATTGCATTAGAAATTAGTTAGTTTGTGTTTGTCCAATACAGAATTTGTTTCATTCCTACTTTTCAAATACTACTTGGAGAGTCTGAAAGTCCAGCTGTAGGTTACTTGCTATTTATGTGGTACAGCTATGGGAACTTAGACATGCAGACGTGGAGAAAGTATGAGGAAAGGTATGTGGAGGCAGGAAGAGCTTAGCACTTAACAGCACTAGATCTACACTTTAGTAAGTTATCTGCCTCACTGAGTTTTCTGTAGGTTTTATTGAGTTTTCTTGAGTATTGTAAAGAACCTTCCTTCCATTGCAGTTTACTCTGATAACTTGATAAATTTGTAAACAGTCCATTTTTGCTGTTGAAGAAAACTTTTGAAACTTTAGATTACGAGCTGATACGTCATAGACCTATGGCTTATGATTGAATCAGTGTGTTGGGTTTTTTTTTTCATTAAACTGTGTATAAATATTTCAAAACTAAGACCTTTTCCGAACTGTTCATTGTAACAGTTGCGATATTTATGACTGGGTGTATTTTGTAAATGTACACCATTTTTGTTAAATAATAATTAAACACAGCAAAGAATGTTAGATTTATAGTCATGTGGAACTATATAACTGGGCTATTGTAAAGTATAGATTATCCATCGTGTTCAAGCAGAGGTTTCTGATAGCATGAAATCATTTACCTTATTACTCATGTGCTTCTATTAAAGATCTACAATCATACAAGTAATCAAATTTGATTCCACTCTCTGATGTGCTATGGATGCTTAATAACTCAGTTTAATGAGAGCTTAGAATGACTTTGTAGCTTTAAAGTGAGAATACCCTTCTCTTCCCTTCCTGTCCCCAGCTTGTCTTTTTTCTTGCTTTTGAACACCCCTATAACTGCATGCCCACTTCCAGGATGAGAACCCAATGTAGCTGAGATCATGAGAGGAATTCTGTCATGGGGATTATGTGCAGCTAAGCCAAATAGCATCTTATCTCTCGCAGTTCTGCAATCTCTCATCTACCCTTCTCTGTACTAGTACAATTTTTTTTTGTGCCTGCAGTGTGCCTGCATGCCTGAGCAATAGCTGAGTGAGCTATTTCTGGGCTGAATTCTCCAGATGATCTGCCTCCACATCAGAATCTGTCCACCATCAGAAGCTGCAGTACACTTTGTCCGCTCTGTTAGTTGCTGGCAGTGTCTTTCACATAGAACACTTCATGCTTAGTTTTGGTTGCTTGTTCTTATTGGTACCTTTCTGTACTTTTTATACTGAAGGGCTTTTTCTTCCTCTAGTCAGCACTCCTTGCTTTCTTTGTCCTAGACCACTCAGACTACTTCCATCATTCTTTTGAGTTGAAAGAACAGCTTTCTACCAGCACTGCCAAAATTCTTAGCTGCTATTACAGCTGAATTATTAAAAAGGGAAGCACAGTTCTTTCAGCTTGGTTATGATTACAAGACTTTGTGGTGTTCATCATTGTTGTTTAGTACTCCTGGGAGGACACTTGCTTGATAGCTGTTCACACCTTCATCTCTAGTCTTGCAGAGACTTTAATGTAAACACCCAGCAGGAATTACCTTTTGAGAACCTGCACATCTACAGATAAGTATCCTCAAATTTGTGGCATCTCCAAGACATCATAAATCCTGATATTTTTATGTTAATAATTACGAGTCAACAAAAGAATTATGAGTATGTCCAATGCAAATAGAAGGACACCTAAAGCTGTTTGCTGATTGTACCAGATAATAAATAAAATTGTAGGTTGGGGAGAATATATGAGCACCACATAAGCAGCAAATTATAGAGTAGAGAGAGTGACTGTGACAGTTGCTTGGCTCTCTGAGTATCATTTGACTCAGGGGACATGGAAACTGGATCTGTCATTACACAGTGTGATGGATCAGGAATCAGATACACAGCATGGGAATAATTTGTGGTACAATTTAATGTGGATGTATGAATGGATTAAAAAAAAAAAAAAAGAGATTAAAAAGTGTGTGAAGAATTTTATAATACTTTCAATTTTCCCCCTTGTTTGCCCTTGATTCCAGGGGAAAACAATAGAAATCAGTGATCTGAAATCTTTTTACTTCCAATAAAGTCCAAGACCATGCTCTTACCTTGTGCTGTTACATTTCTGAAAACAAAATCAACTTAAAACATTTTCCTGGCTATCTGATATAAAACTCTAATACTGGACTTCTACATTTACTAAGATGCTTACAACTATTTTAAATTAATTTTAACAAATTTCAACAATGTATTGCTAGCTCTACCAGCCATAGCTTAGTGGATTATACGTTTGCTAAAACATTTGTTTCTTAGAAGCATTATTTTCCAGCTTCACTTTCATTTTTGAATGATCACTTCCTGAGTCTTTCATCTAGTTCATTTCATATCTCTCTGAGATATTGTTCACCACTTTCTGAGGTTTGTACCTTGTTTGTGGGCTCCCGAGAACTGAAAGCATAATTCTGAATGTGAGACTGTGTAGAGTAGGCGTTATGTTTTGTGAAGCTTTACTGTATCTCTATTTTAAGATTATTTTTGTTCTGCATGACTGCTAAACAACTTTTCAGATTCTCTGCTGACCTTTTTCCCGTTCACTAATACATGTTCTTTCAAGTTTACTTATTTTTCCTAAGCTGATGATGGATCAAGGTACTATTTCAAATATATTTGTTTAAACTGTTCCTTTACTGAACAAGTTGGCATTCCATATCTCTCAACCTTTGCTGGTCTTTACTACTGTTGTGCTTTAAATGAGATCAGTTCCAATTTCGTTGAACTGGTGTATTATAAATTATCAAACGAAGCTCAAAAAAACAGTAGTTTTTCATTCCACAAATGAATTGAATCCGCATAGTCAAGTGTAAGGGAGGTAGGTACCTATTGTTTTGGCTCTGATTGCCAGTTATTGAGAAATCAGTGGCTGGGACAATTGTTCTTCAGTCTCCTTATGGAAATAAAGACAGCATGAACCTCTGCAATTCTGCGGGAGGACCTGAAACTGTTACTTCATTTACTCATTGTGACCTGACTTCTTGAGTGCCGTATATGCCACTTATATGGTATTTTAAAGTACGGTTTTATGCCAGGCATTTGGTAAATGCTTCTGCTGAGATCAGGCCTGATTGTTCTAGGAAGCATTTGTCATTATTCTCTTGTTTGCTGATGTCAGTGCTCAGTTTTCAAGAAGGTGAACAGATCATAAATTTTGCAATTTAAAGCATTGAAAGGGAGTCTAAAATGAGCCCATTTCCAAACTTTTAAAGGTAATTTAATTTTTCACTTTAAGAAGAGTAATGTGAGTATTATCATCATTAATGATATACCAAACCCCAAACCTCTTTTCCCCCAGATGTAATGGGAAAGCTGGAGAGGTTTCAGACATGAGAGCTAGGCAAACACAGCAAAAGGTGGGGAGAGCTGAATGGAAGGTTTAGTATTGCCTTTAGCTTCCTTTTAGTTTGGTGGAATGAAAATGTGCTAGGTTAGGGTCATCTAGTTGCTACAAGATTTCCATTCATTGCCCAGAGATTTGGATTTCAGACCTCAGTTTTGAAGATAATGGGGAGGGGGGAAGCAAGCACACAAAAAAATCCTAATTTTACTTTAAAACCAGCCTAAAATAAAAGCCCACGCTCAAGCAGTTAATATTGACAGAGCGATTTGACAATAAATGTGACCCAAATGACAGAAACAACATTCTCAGCAAAACAGTTTGAAAAGCAGCCCATGGTGGTAGGCGTGTGTATCGCTGCTTTGTGCAGAATTAAATTAGGTTACATATTAGATTAGTGTCACAGGAAAACATGACATCAGCTGCAAGACTCTCTGAGTGTCCTCTCAGTTATGCTCATTAATGGCAGCTGGACCCAATGGCACCTCAGAGCCAGTGTAGAGACTCCTTTGCCTCACTAGGCTTTGGGAAGATTCTTAAGCATAAGCAGGTAGGTCTTTATGGCAGAGAATTAATTTCTCTTTAGTTGTGTTTGATCTTCTGCTTCCCCAATATCCAGGAATGAGGAGAACATGTCCCTTTTCCTCTGGATAGTCTAGGCTGGCACCTTGAATCTCCCATGCACAGAATAGCAGAAATGCTTGAGTTGTTAGGGATAACCTACTTAAAATGTGGCCTAAGACAGAAAGAAAACTGTTAAAGGAAATAGTTTAATCTTTAAAACAAGTTATGCTGTGTTTGGTTTACAGCCCCAGGGCCGTAGGTTTGGATGTACTGGGAGATTACCAGTAAATTGGTTTGGAAACAGCTTAGTCTTCAGGAAGCAGCAGGTATGCAGGCAATGACCACGTGAACAATAGCGGGAAGAGGTAGGATGAAATATTTAAAAATGCCAACACTATAGACAGCCATCAGGAACTGGAGCATCTGTGAAATTCACTGGCAATAGTAATAATAAAATAATAATAAAAAATAATAAAAACATAAAAAATAATCCAAGCTGCATAAAAAGTAATATATTTAACTGAAAAAACTGCTCTTGTATATGTGGTTTCATTTATTTATACAAATGATGTAGTGTTTCACTGTTATATAAAAGTGATTGCTGTCTATTTTCAGCTTTATATTGTGCTTAATTGAGGTATACATAGTTCACCATTAATTCAGAAATCAGGAGGCTGTTTTTCCAGTCATGAAATGGATGCAGTAAAGGGAACTGATCCATTGGCAAATGAGAGAGATGCAGTAGATAGATGTCTCCTCAAAGAATAGCGTATATAAGCAAAATTTAAAGAAAAGCATGTAATTAAGGGAGAGGGAGAGAGAAATTTACAGTACTGTCATATGATTGAGTGTACAACCCTAACTCCCCCAAAATAGTCTCTTATTCTCCTCTCCTCAGACAGTTCCTTTTTTAGTTCTCTTGTGGAAGGCTTGGCAAAGGGAAGAGGAAGCTGAACTGCCACCGATGGCTCGTTATACACAGATCAAAATTGTCATTTCCAGCTGTCTGTTCAGCTTTGAGTGACTTCGCATTCTAGCAGCCGAGGACAATGTTAACAAAATGTTGTTGCTACATTATTTTCCTTTGAGAACATGGAACAGAATTAAATCTTGTTTTAAAACCTATGCTCTAATTTTATCCTAGTTTTGCATATAAATTTTTCAGAGGGGATAAAGCTAGTCTTGAGTTCCTCATCTTATGCCTGTTCATATTTGTTAATCTACTTCATACCAAATAGGAAGAAGTGACTGCATTTCAAATGAACTTGTGGGTTGCTTTATTAGCAGTTGGTTTGTAAGAACGGACTTCCTTACGTGAGAAAGAAGCTGACAGTAGAATTCCAGTCTTAACAGATTGTGAAGTTTGGGGGATTGAATTTTTATATATATATACATATATATATGTGTGTATATATCTATATATAAATATTTTAAAATAATAATAATTGTGCACTGGCCTAGTGGCACAAAATGAGGATCATTTTATATTGGTGAAATCAATAATCCCGAAAGACAGAAGCTGCTTAGTATTTCTTGAAATGCCCTTCTAGCATGGTCGCCTCATACTCCTGGGTTTAATAAATAGCCTGAATCCAGTAAAAAAGCTCCTAGAATTATCAACGTTAGCAATAACTGAAGAAGCCAAAGAGCTTTTGCAGTTGAAGTTGGAATTACTATTTATTTTGTTACTTAGGTAGGTAGTTGATAGCTGTGTCTTGTGCCTGTAATCATAATTTTAAATATTTAGAGAGAGTCCTATAGGAAAAAAAAAGTCCTATGAAATTGTGAGGGTAAAATGGCCGTACTCTTCTAGTTCAGAACAGTTCTCAACAGCATTTAGAGCTATAAATGGGGGTTGCATTGAGAAGATAGAAGTATAGAAGTTAGGTTCAGCTAGGACAGTAAAGGCTCCTGTGAAGTTTTGAACAAGATATTAGAATGATTGAACAATGTCCCTAATTGTATAAATATTGCCTCATGGTCCTAAATAAAATTCAAGATGTAATATAATTACTGGTAATTATTAATCTTCTTAACCAATGGCATCTCACAAAACATCATCCTCCCAGCTACATAAGTATGCAGAGAATTCCTCTTAATGACAAAATACATTAACCATGTTCAGCTTTTAATTTCTTCCTGTTGTGGCAAATGTGAACATTTTCATTTCTCAATTATACAGGGCATCAGGAGAACAGAAACTAACTTTAAACCTAGGCAGGACAGAATTGAGTTTGATAGGAAAAGGAAAAATTTCAAAGGCTTTCCTCTGTTTTGGGAGATTCACAACCCTCAGGCCTTTTTGAATTCTCCTGTTCAACTGAATACCCATGTAACCCCAGGAAAAAAAATTGTTCTTTTGCTGCAGTTGGACATAAGTTGGTCTGACTTAGGCACATCCTTGTTAATGAGAAGCCCTTAATGTAGAATTCTTGGGCACCTGATTATTTCAACTGATTTCATCTAAGTGTAGAACTACAGAGAAGTGTGAATCCCAGTAGGTTAGCAAGAGATCATCATAAATGCATTAGTCTGGAGTGTTTTCTCTGTGTTGAGTTCAAAATGAACTTACAGGTCCATTTCATAGATCATGTCTTCATATTCACTGTCCCCCTCAGGTTGGTTATTCTTCCTAGTCTGAAAGTTAGCTTATTGCCCTCTCTGTTTATGTTGTCCCATAATCCTGTATTCCATTGGGTCAAACTGATGACTTGTAAGTCAAGATGATAACACTCATACTCATACTAGATTTGTGCCATGAAACGCTGTGAGGACATGTCTTGTTCAGACCTCACTGTAGAACGCTGAGTGTTTCTCGTTTCCCTCAGCCTTGCAGCCAACGCTTCCAGCTGAGAACCCTTTCCTGTGTTCTTGGAAGGAAAATGTCATGACGTAGATTCGTATTGTTTTACCTTTTAACTGCTCAAAATCCAAGCTGACAGATGACACAGAAGAACATAGATGGAATAAGAGCTCTGGATTTTGTTTTTAGCCTGCCAATTACTGGATTTGTGCCTTGTCATTTGTGAACATCTCGAGTTGTATAACTTTACAGGTGGTTTACACCATCCGAAGGGGAAGGGCTACCCGAATCAAGCATTCCTCCTGAAAATGCCTGTACCTGTGTAATTGTTTGGTACTGATACACAATATAGTGTCACATAAAATGCTGGTTCCATTAAATGGGCTGAAAGGGAAGCTGATGGACCTCCCACCTAACATAACAGCTGATCTTTTGTGTTCTCTGCTGCTATGCCAAGAACACCTGTCTCTAAACTGCCATGGGCTATGTGGGTCACAGAGGTGTGTTCTCTGCAGGAGATTTGAAGGAGTTACCATGACTGGGATGGTATTGAAAACAAAATTTTTGTCTGCCAGCAAGACTTTTCCTGTTCTTTGGGCAGGGACATTTGGTTGGGTTTTGGGTTTGTTTTGTTGTTTAGATTTTTTATTATAGGGAGGTTTGGGTTTTTTTTTGTTGTTGTGTTTTGGAGGTTTGGGGTTTTTTTTGTTTTGTGGAGTTGTTTTGTTTGGTTGTTGTTTTCTGTGAGATCTTTGCATTAGCTTCAGTAAGAGTGGGATTGTAATTTTGTTCCAACTTGCTAGTAAAAAGTACAGACGGTGATAGTAAAATATTTAAGAAATGGTGGCTAAAACCTTGAAAGCTTCATTGCTGCTACTGGTTCTTCAGTAGTCTCTTTTTCTTTTTTTTAAATGTTTTCTAAATAGTACTTCATTCAAGTGTGAATTTCATTAACAACAAAAAGAGCATTAAATATGAAGTGCATGGGGAGATATTGCAGCCAATTAGAATGATTAAAAATTTCAAAAGGTGTGTCCATTTTAATTTTACAGCCATCTCACCAAAATACCTTTTTTACTTTCTTATGTTTGTCACATTGAAAAATGATGCTCGCTCTTCCTTCCAGCTTATTTTCTTGGTCAGCTCCATTGTCTTTTTGAGGTTCTCTGGACGTTGTTTTTATGTTCTGAAATACATCCTCCTGTAATCTTGTTCATGTTGCTCTCTCTGTGAGCCGTGTAGCTTTTTGGCTTCTTCTTTTTTTTTTTTTTTTTCTCTTTTTGTTTTGCAAACGTTTCACATTTTCCTACAGTATATTTTTATCACCTCTGCTTCTTAGACAATATGCACCAGCAGCTCATGAACTGTCAACACAGGCGGCATCATCATTAGTTTAATTCTGTCTAACTTTACCCTTCTGCACTGTTCTTCTTACGTTTTTCATCCTGTTTAGCTTTAGGCAGCATTTTGCACCACTTTTAAAATTTCCTTTGCTGAAGTCCTGTGTATGTGCTGTTGCTGCAAGTTGCTCTTCATAATAGTCCTTACTGTTTAGTTCCCCATCTCAAATTGCATCCTTTCTAGCATTTTGTTTAGTATTACATCAAGAATTGCTAGTGACCTTTCAAATGTTCTTTTTAACATATTGGAGTAGGTGGATATTTGACAGCTTGGCTGGGGGGAGTGCTTTATAGTTGCATGTTTGTTATTCCTACTAATTAATGATAAATGTCCTCTACTTTTATTATATCTGTTTTAAGAAGTGAAAGACAATAGATTTATTAACTATTACAACCCTGCTAAGCTGTGCTGTTTTAGCCAAAACAGTAAAAAGCAAAAAATCCAGTGACTGAATAACAGCATGTTGCTTGGATCTTGCTGCCTGAATATTATCTGGCTGAAAAACATAAAATCTAGTATCAGTACAACAAGCATAGGCTGCTTAATGGGTGCTTGATTTTTGTTATTCGCAAGTATGAGTTGTGATCTGACGAAGCATGTGCTTAACATTACACAAGCAGGGAATTACTCATGTGCTGCAGAGCATTAAGAAGTCCCTTTCTTCTTACAGCACCATCAAGTTAAAGACTGGGTTAAAAAAAGGTGGACCCTTGCTCTCCAGAAAAACAAAGGGGAATGCAGCTGCCTAAGCTCTGTGAAAACTGTTGTAAAGCCTGGGTGGCACTAACCATGTTACCTTTACGAAGGCAGAGTATTTCTCATGTTAAAAATCACAGTAAGTGATAGTCTTGAACTAAACGGTTTAAAGCAAAAGTCCAGTTTCTAGTCCTCTTCTGCATTCAGGTTTCAGGTTTCAAGTTATCAGCTTATTAAAATGTGGTGTTGGAAACAGAACTATTAAAAGAAAGAAACCGTGACTTTGTCAGGTCACTCTGAAACTTTTCCAAGAGAGCTTCCAATAGAGAGCACTATATAGTGCTGTTGTTTTGGTTGGTTGGTTGGTTTGTTTGTTTGTCTGTGCTGTATATTATTTTATTTAAAACTCAACAAAGTCTCAGAGCAGCAGATCACTGGGAAACTCCCTTCTGAACACTTCTTAGAGTCCTCAGGTTGTCTAACTAGGGCAGAGGTGGGGGGAAGCAGTCCTCTGATCATCAGGAAAAACTGAATCACCTGGAATCCTTCTGAGGCGAGTGGTCCTACCCTTGCTGTTCTTTAGCATCTTTTTTTTAACCCTTTCCTAATTCAGCTTGAGATGGTAAGGCAAAAATGAATAAGTGGCTTCTTAAATTATATATTGTTTATCTAAGTCTTTGTTTTTACTTCAGGCTGGCAATGCCTCCTGTTGTTATTCAAGCAACTATAATTTAGGACAGAAACTTCACAGTGCAACTGAGTTCATTTTTGAATTCCCCTTTCATGTAGATGCCTGCTGTCTCTGGCTCTAAAACATCAGTACCAGCCCTCAGAGTACATCTTCCATTCTTTACTCAGCTGCACTTTTTTGTTAGTTTCCTTGTTTTTCTTCCATAATAGAAACACTTGGTTTCAAAGCAGAAACCTTTCAGTCCTGTTAAATTTTACACCTGCAGACTTAGCACATGCAGCTGTTCTTGAAATAATTGTTCAGTAAAAGTATTCTTTCAGTTGAGTTAGTGAATTAATTTGATTCCCATATCCTGATCATGATTCACTACCTGTGTTTTCTAACCAGCTTTTTGCTACCTCATATTCTATGACCATTAGAGACTCAAAGCCTTAGTATTGTCAGCGCTGCCTTGGAGCAATTCAATTCCTACTAAGTATATGGTGCTACCGATGACTTGTCATCTGATGTGATGGTGTGTCCCAAAATAACATTGTTATGTCTGTGAAATACCTTTTAATAGAGCCTTTACACAAAATGATTGCGTATGGCCTAAAACTAAGGACAGCAGCATTTCTGTTAGTCTACTGATTTTCTGCTTCCATACATACATCAAAGCCCTGTCACCTAGCAGTCATCTACAGCACGTGCGTAGTGATTTGTGTTTGATTTCAGAACTTAAACATGAAAATATCTTGAGCAGGTGACCTGTAAGGAATGCTGTCTGAGTTCCATTACTATGGGTCTGTTTCTCGAGGCTCTGTACTGAATAAACCCAGGTTGTTGCTGGGAGTCATGTTGTGCTGGAATAATAACATTGCCAATACTTGGATAATACTATTTTGTTTAAACCTACATTTCATAGAATTACATTTTATTGTCACTTTCACTTTTTTCCCTAAAGTTTTACTTTATTGTCCTTGTGGGTGAGAAGACGATTTTAAAACATATTGTTAATGCCTCCTAAAAGCAGAACCAAAGAAAAGCAATCCCTACTCCAAACATTGGTATGTGATCACATCAGTCTTGGGAACACACTCATGATTCTTCTATGTTTGGCTTGGGCAATTTGATTCATATAATAAATATAGTTAGAGCAGAGCCCTGACTGGATTGTGGCTGTTGCATTTACATGGGATTTTTAGGAAAAAAGAAGTTCTGGCAATAATTCAAGTGCTTGTTCTAGGATCTCTGACAATTTTCCCTGAATATGCATTTTTGTCCTACAGGCTTTCTAATAGAATATTACAGCGTAACTTATAAAACTATTTCATCTGATTGACATGGTGGTTTATGTTTTGGACTACTCAGGATGTATAGAACATTCTTGCTTGGTGATATTAATGCTCCTTTCACAATTCTTTTTAGTACTTTGGAACCTGAGATAGTTTAGTTCAACTCTGTCAGTAACAGCTGTTTGTAATGGTTTGTTCTTACTTGAGTTAGGTTTATGTTTTTCACAGTAATGACTATAACAGGAAAAGACTTTCTTTTAACTGTATAAAGCTGCTTTGTGCTATTTTTAGCTTATTCTCCTTTGTGTAAGCAAATAAGTTATATTTAACTGCTACTCAGGTAATGTAGCTTTCAAAGTACATAAAGTGACAACCTTTTATAGTGTGTAATAAATCCTGTACTAATCAGATTCAGGTTACTTTTGAATTCCCAGAAAAAGTGCTCATGGAATGCTGTGAAAGTCTCATATAATTAGTGGGGACTTTTATCTTGCTATTAAGTATTTGTTGTTTTCCAATTAAAAACAAGTACTTGGAGAATGCTAGGACATGGATATATTTTAACTTAGCAGGATTGTTCTCAAAATAACGTACAAGCATCTCAACATTTTTTTTCATCATCATTTTTTGAGAGTGATCAGTACTGTTTCACCATGTGTACTAAACAAACCCTTTATCTTGGGATATTAGCCTGTGTTCTCTTATTGCTGGTCAGAGCACCAGGATGAAGTGGGAGCTTGGAAGCAAATCTTGTAGAAGAGTCTGTTGGCAGGTTACATCAGCAGCTCACACAGACGTGGAACCACATTGACTGAATCCTTTCACTGCATGTTTTGTTATAAAACACTCTCCTAGATCAGCTTTCCAAAAGATCTCCGAGAGAGCAAGCTCTCTCTGATACATAGGATAAAGGAACCTGAAGTATTTTGCATTCTAGCTGCTCTGCGAATAGAAAGAGAAGAAGGTTTCTCACTCTTCTGTGCTATAGCACACTAACAGTCACATCTTTCCATCATTGCTGCCAATTATTATTTATTATTAATACAACTGTACAGATGTGAATTATTACTGCCTCTCATTATTTTATGTTCAGCTCTGTGGTATTTAGTGTTCATCTTACGTTCCCGGCTTCTGGAGCCATTTGATCAGAATCAGAGCAGGATAAGTCCTTAAATAATAAAATGTCTGGTTTGTGGTTGAGGGGAGAGCAGTGAATACCATTTACCTCAACATCAGCAAGGCTTTTGATACATTTCCTGCAGTATTGCTATATTCCAGTTAGGATGTTGCAATCTGGATGAATGGACAACTAACTGAGATGGGCAGTCTGGACGGATGAGAAAATAACTGGTTTTTGATGGTCAAGCTCAGGAAAGAGAATGATACCTCTCAGCACTTACTAGACATCTATAATAATGTGTCTGATTTTTGCCCCCTGCCTCCAGTCCCACGAAGGCAGCAATGAATTGGATTCAAAGGTTTGGATACAAACGTCGTTGGGGGCTGGAGCACAACTTCAGTGAGGAGAGACTGGGGGAGCAGGGCTTGTAGGGGCTGGATGTGGGGGGGCTTTGAGGGGATTTCTAATAAGAGCAGCTTCCAGGGCCAGTAAGAAGGTTATCAAGGAGTTGGAGCCTGTCTCTTCACAGTGGCGTGTGACAGGAGGACAAGGGACAATGGGTATAAGATGAAACGAAAGGTTCAGAGTGGACGTAAGTCCCATGAAGAAGGTCAAATGTGGGAACAGTTTTCCCAGAGAGGTTGTACAGTCTCCATCCTTGTCATTTTGAAGACCGAACTGAATAAAACCCTGAGCATTCTAGTGTTATCTTACAACTGACCCTGCTTTGAGCAGGAGGTTGGACAAGAGCTTACCCGAGGTCTTCTCCAATATAAATGTAAAAAAAAAAAAATAAATACATATAAAAAAAGGAGGTTTATTTTATTTTTCCCTCTCTTTGTCCATTTGCTGTGCACTTTCAAGGTGTTTATGAACTGTGCATTTTGTTGAGGGAGGAGTGGCTGTAAAATATTTTATCCAAAGAACCTCAGTTCCCGTGCTGTTGCTTGTAAGAAGGAGTGGTTTTCTCTACTCAAATGTATCTTTAAAGTTCATATGAATATGGTTTCCAGGTTATCAATTTGTCAGACGCAATGTGATCAGAGTGTCCTTTTGCTGTTTGGCAGGCAAAAATTGGGACTTGACAGCAGCTTTGAGTGACTATGAGCAGCTCCGGCAGGTGCACACGGCCAACCTGCCCCAGGTGTTCAACGAGGGCAAATACTACAAGGCACAGGAGCCAGAGCAGCCTCCCCAGGTGACAAAGGCTGAGCGGCCTTGCCTGCAGAGGCAGGATGACATTGCTCAAGGTAAGAGCTCTTCTCCAGGGCTTTTGTGGACAAGCAGCTTTCTAGCTTGCCCTCTTGCAAGTTGTGCTTGTCTGCAGGGGGCTGGAAATCATTTGCCATCCGCCTGTGAACTGTGTCATTGGGATGGGATCCACAGAGCTTGCTGTGGGACCCTGCATTTCACATGTCTCAGTTGTCATGAGCTTTGCTTCAGTTCTGCAAGTTTGTTTTTTTTTATTGTGTGATTAAAGGACAAAAAAATTGTCCCCAGGCAGTCCTCTGGTACGTGTAAAAAGAATTAATTAGAGGGTGTCAGAGACCACTATTGTATGTAGTTTTCTATGCTTATTAAGTCCAAAAAGAAGGTTAAAAAAAGTGCCATATTTCAGCCTTCACATTCTTACTCACTGTATGTAATTAGGATGAATGAAATCTATGAATTACTTTGAGCTTTAAAATTTTGTTCTTTTATGGTTCTGCAGAAGAAAGGACAACCTGCTATCTCCTGCCAAACAGAAATTGAAACCTTCAGAAAAATGAGTCAGTTGATTTCCAGTACAGGATGATAAGCATTAGAATGTACTTTTTTGTTTGCAGAGCTTTTACAGATTTCATTTCAGATCTCTGTGTCTCTGTTTAATATTACTTTATCAAGGAACAGTAGTTTGCACCAAAATAAATCTACAAGTCCGACAGCTTGTCATGTAGGGAGGGAACTGCGCTAGCTGGGTGATGCCTTTCTGTGCAGACATTAGAAGGAGCAGAAAGTCTCCCCTTCTCCTGTTGGCTCTTCCTTCCTACTAAACAGGAAACAGCATCAGTACTTATGAGTGTCAGTTAAGCTTTTTTAAAACTGATAACTTTCATTAGTAGAAAAAGGAACTGTAGTGCTGCTGTGACTCTTAAAAGCACTGAATACAAATAAAGGGAGTTGATAAAACTGTGTCCCTTCATGCTTGTTAGGATATAGCTCACTCTAAAATTCTGTTATTAAACTGCCCAGTTTACACTCAAATAGCCATTTGATATTTTACTGGGTGTAGTAGGGAGTGTGGGGTGAATCTGGCTTTAAACGCCTGCACTGACAGTCAGTTTGTTACCAATTCAATGCTCGAGTGACAACCTTATGATGAGAGAGCCATCTCTGACCCAAATGTGAGCCTGGAGTGAGGAGGATGTTCAGGGAGGAGCAGGGAAGGGAAAGGAGGGTCTTGCTGCATACTGGGAGTGGAGGATGCAGCCAACAGGTGGGGGCTGGACCGTGGTGGGGGGGAGTGATGGAGGAGTGGTAGCAAGGACATGTCAAACAGAGATCACATGCTTCAGTTCCCCTGTTTAAAAGTGATTTAGCTCAGGTGTACAGGGAGAAGAAAGAAATGCAAATGTAATTAAATCTCCTACCCCTCCTCCCAATTCAGGGAGTGCAATTTGGCTCTTAAAATTAGAAAACTTGGATCCATTAGAGAAACAAAAGTTCACAAACTCCAGGAAAATTAATTTTTAATAAATGTTAGTCAGTTTGAGATGTTTTAAAACACTGTTAGCTTAAGTGATAAGCTGCATTTAAGGAAGCTTCTTGTTAATTTCTGGAGACACAGCAGTACAGGAACTCCTTTTATTTTAATATAGCATTGTACATGTTTGAGAGTTGATCTCTAAAGGCTAGTTTATGGTGGTATTTATAAAGCTACAGAGGTGAATTTGCACCAAGTAGATTTTTTACAAAAGCTTCCAGTACGATAAGGTACCAATTTCTAAGGAAAAATCAATGAAAATATTATCTAACTTTACATAAATCCCAACAGGAAGCTTTCTGCATATTCAGAAATGTAGGACACTCCATAAACCTGGTGTGAACTCACAAATAAAACTCAGCAAAATGCCCAGGAGACTTTGTAGTATTAAAGTAACCTCCATTGCGAAGGATGGCTGAGAGAGAACAGCTTGAAAGGAGACCTGCGGTGGGTCTGGTTGAAGCACAGGACAGCAGTTGTACCGTGTTCTAAAAAGTGCCAGTGCACCTGTGCAGAGAGGAACTTCTTGCTGAATGTTAATCTGAACACTAACTGATTATCATCTGTCTGCCAGTAAATGTTTCTTCCAATGCATCTTTGAAAAGTTAATATACTTTGTTTGTTTGTTTAATAGAAATACTTGTCTTTCATATCCTATTACTTTTACTGTTTATCTATTTTGCTAGAAGGAGATTGAAGTTTCTGTGACTTGCCATAGGGATCCATAGTAAGAACTAAGCAATATTTTACAGTAGGGAAATAACCCAAAAAAGATAACAAACAAGAAGTGGAATAAATGCCTAAGTGCGGTAAAACTTGCCAACTTTGTGTTAACGGGTGGTATATGTAGTCTTATAGGCTATCTCTTTGGTTTCTCTCCAGAAAAGCGTCTTTCCAGGGGTATTTCTCATGCCAGCTCAGCTATAGTCTCCCTTGCTCGATCACATGTAGCAAACGAGTGCAGCAACGAACAGTTCCCGTTGGAGATGCCCATCTACACATTCCAACTACCAGACCTGAGTGTGTACAGTGAAGATTTCAGAAGCTTCATTGAACGAGATTTAATTGAGCAGGCAACAATGGTTGCTTTGGAGCAAGCAGGTGAGTAAAAGCTTTAGACATCAGCAGCTGGGCAATCTGACACTTTGGTTGACATTTCTAATCCTGCTTCATTTCTGGAGATTGTGCATCCTACATGGCAAATATCACAATATTTAGGCAGGACCTCTGCCAATCTGGCATCACACTGAGTACTTATCATGTATTGTCATGTGCTCACTTTTTGGCTTTGGTATTTGAAAAGCAAGACATACTTAGATAATAGCATCAAACAGTAAATACTTAAGAGAAACCAACAAACAAAACCCCACAAAAAACAAGAAACAATATTCGGAAGGCCTTCTTCTGGAAAAAATAGCAGTATAAAATAATGCAGGAATGCTACCAGGCAACTGTGAAGCATGAAAACGGTCATTTCACCTGTCAAAAAAGCATATCTAGTCTCTCTAGGTACCAGCTAACGCAAGCAGGAGGGGGATAGAACAGCATGGCTCTTCCTCTGACAGCTCTGCCAAACGCTCAAAATTCCACAGGGTTTTCAAAAAATACCTTGCTTCAGTATCGTTGTTGACCTACCCACTAACCCACCCACTACAGTGAAATTACAGCTTTTAGAGTCAGTTAATGCAAGTACGAACTAGAGGATCAGTGTTTTTCTGACCTTAAAATCAGGGAAAATGTGAATTTAGAGCTGACATCTTGTAATTGATGCAGAGCTGGCTGGCTTTGAACTTGAAATAGGGCTGCAGAAACTACTGATTTTTCTGCCTATTAGCATTCCTCTCTCAAATCTCTCTGAAAATAGAATAAATCATTTATTCTTTTCTTCACATTAATTAGGGCAATAACTTGACTCACACTGGAAAAGTCCCTTCCTCCCCAGAGCCTCTTACATGCCAGAAAGGAGGGTGTTTTGACCTCTTGAGGTGCTTGTGGTTTTGATCGCAGGTATTCTTGTAGCCTGCGTAGACTTAGTTTACTTAGGTGAACATTTCGTTCAAATAAACTGGAATTTCTTGGGAAACAGTGCTTCACTTCAAGTAAGTTAAACATATCAAAGAGTGAATGTTTAAGAAAATCACATAAGAGTTCATGTAAACTGACCTTTTATCTCTATTGAAGACATTTAGACATTCAGTTTCCTTTTATTTCCTGTCTGTTTTAGACATATTTTTGTCTGAAATGCAGAGAGTGACTTAATAGGAAAGTCCCTTAGCACTAGACATTTTACTGTCTCCTACCAACAGGGCCCAGTTTGACTGTGGTTTGGTCAATGACATAAAAGAAATTGACAGATAAGGTGCATTCCCAGCCAGGGGCCTAAAATGTTTTAAACCAAACCAAACCCCATGAAGGACAGTAGCTTCTGTAGCTGAGGCTGGGGATATTGTTAGAGGAAGAGAGAGAGAGGTGGATGCTCGGGTTTAAGGGCATGAATTTCAAGAGAAAGGAAGAAAACCTGCTGATTAGGCGAAAGGAGTACGAACTTTGCTGGGAGCATAAAGCAGCTTACTACTCACAAAGCACAGACTGGGAGAGCAAAATTACTTTTAACAGACTGTCGCACATGTTGTCTGAAGTGGCGGTGTGAGCTGGAGGTCTATAAAACCCTGTAAGGTTTTTCTGTTCTCTTTTATATGCTTAGGTGCTTGCTACCATTACATCTGTGTGTGAAAGGATGTTCAGGTTACATCCTACCTGTGTAGAAACTCAGAGCAAAATTCCTGATTTACTCAGAAATGCTGTGTGAGGTTATAAATGAAAGGCCCAGATAAAGGCAGAATTATTTACGTCCTCTCTCCTGCTGCAGTGTATCCTCTGCTCAGTGTGTGATTGCTTTCTGAATATTTCTCTTAGAAGACAGAATTCATCTCATTCATAAAGGCATTTTGGGTTTTGTGCATCTGATAAATCAGCTGTTCATTATTGCCCGAACTGGACTGATGAGTTCAATAACATAGACAGAAGAATGGCTGGTTTAACACAGTGTTTTTAATGAAAAGAAAGAAAAGTTTCTATTGCAGTGCTGAAATATAATTCAATGCAAAAATTGATAGTAAACTTGTATGAAGCTACAAGGATATTGCTTTCCTACACTTTTCTTTCTGTGTTCAGGTGTTTTATATGAAGCATTTTATACAGCTACAGGTAAAATAAATGATAACCCCTTGTTAAGCCTGGGTTTCACATCTCCAAACACAAGTCCACCAAAATTCTGGAGAAGTTTGATTTTAAACTATTAAAAATTAATATTTGTTAAAGAAAAATTGATGCCTTTTCAATTTGTAGAAACATTTTCTTATCCTAGATTTTTTAGCAGATTTCCACACAGTACATGCAGGGTGCTGGGATAGCAACCATTATATTTACAAGAGAGCTGTATTAATTTCCTGATTTCCAAGCTTTGAAATGCATGCTTGTGTAATTCAGTTCTAATATGAATGACAAATATTTTATCACAGAGTAGGATGAAATGCAATAATGTCATAGAAAACCATCTGTCTCAGCTTATGAAAGAAACTAGAGAAGAAAACTGGTAATCCTGGGTTTGCAGTTCCCTGCAGGTAACTGAACTCAGTATTAGTTCTCTGCAGCCAGTAGGCCTCGCCATATATTTCTGTGCTATCTTATTTTATGATCTTTGATCTGCATTCTAGTCAGTAGCTTCTGTGACAGTCTGTGTTGCTTATGCATTGGGCTAAAAGAGAAGCATTTACTTGATTGCTCATTTTTACTTATTTCTACATGCGCAGCTCAACATTACATTTCAAGGACATCACTAAATATGAATAGCCTTGCAGATGCTGCTGTGAAGCTGATTTCATCATCTAGACTAATACAGAGAGCTCCTACAAAGAAGGTCCTTTCTTTGAAATACAGAAAATGTATTGGTGAACACTGTAATAATTCACTTTTTTAAAAAAGTGAGCAGTCACTGAATGATTAAAATAAGCCCATGTAGAAAATCCGTTCTTGTAATTTTCTGTGAGTCAATACTTGCAAATACACTTTTATTGTATAAAAGGACTAAACCGAAACAAACAGATCTTCTTGGCTACTCATTTAAGAAACATGTAAAGCACAGAAGCAGCTCTCTGAAATCTGGATTTGAGGTTCCTGCATCCCTCGCTAACTGCCTGACTGTTCTGTGTGGGCAGAGTGATCTCTGTTGACTTAGCTGCTCAGTCCTGTGCACGTCCCAGAGCAGTTATTGCTGTTGGATTCCAGGGGGGAGTTGGTGAGTGTTTAGAGTGAACCTTTGCTTTTGAGAATATATGGAGTGTCTAGAATTAGACTTCCTTTGCAGTTGAAAATGTTTTGTGACTTGCTTGTCTTGGGGGATGGATGAGAGGTGGATTTCTGGGAATACAATGTACTGGAGAAATGAAAGAAAGGCTTGTTTTAGCCCAGTTTCTCCAGGAAACTGAGCTTGTATCACCAAGCTGTCTCTTAGTATTGTACCGCTGTTTATTTTTTAAATTTAACTCTGCCAACTTCAAACATATTTGTGAGTAAGGTTTTACAGGTTTCATGAAAATAAGCAGATAGCTTATTTTTAGTATTTCCATAGGAGAAAAACTTGCAACCTGAATATTGTTTATTAAATGCTACAGAATCCACGTGGGAAAGACCTCCAGAATGCCCAAGCACAAATGAAAGCCATCAGAACTCTTACCTGTGTAACCACACGTACGACAAGCACAGGAAACCAGACTTTGTGTCCCACTCAGTGAGATGTCTGCTCTGTCAGTGGTTTTGAGGACTTGGCCTAAGACTGGTTTTAAAATACTTGTTTCCTTTTCCTCAGATACTGACTTTTTCAACCTAACAGTTGCATAAGGCCATCTTCTATCCATGGCTACAGTTGTAGTGGGTTTACAACAGGGTAGCTTTTGATGTTTGCATCTTGTCCTAGGGGTCATCAGATACTATATTTTAATGTAGCAATGTTGTCTGTTTTCTAAAGTGTGCAAAACTTCCTCTGAGATTCAGCATACCTTCTTTGCATGGAATACAAGATATTTACCTGGTTCTGTATCAGAACAATTGATTCTTGTTAGCCACTCCAAGTAAGGGAGCAGGGGGAGACAATATATGGTTAGTAATGTGTGAAATCTGATACACACTGGGTAGTGCAGGACTGGGATAATACCAGAACACACAAATAGTTGGCAGTCATTAGGCATGGGGGATACTGGAGCCTGTCGACATTGCTTTGGAGTTTGCCCCTGAGGTCTTAAGTATCATGCGAAGAATAGTGTGTGCTTGTGTCTGTCTCTCTGATTGTGTTGCTAGATCATAGACCTGGATAGGACTTTAAATCTTGATTGAAAATGAGAATAAAGTTTTAGTGTACTGGAATATGGCTATATTAATTCTCAGAGTATTTTTGCTGTAAAACAACAGATACATTTCTTGAAATAATGTTTTTGGAGATTAAATAGATTTTGTGAGAAAATAAGAAACAAGATCAAGTAGACCAACATGGGGAGAGTGAGACATGAGTCTAGTGTGTCCATAAATATTGTCTTATCAAAACAGACACAAATAAGCCTGAGGAAGAGCTGTTTCCCGTTTTCATTTAAGCTCTGCTTTCCTATTGTTTCCCTAAAGGGATCCACTATAACCACTAGATTGAAAAATGAAAATGCACTGCTTTTTTCCTTATAATCCAGTGCATTTCTACTGATTTTTAGTGAGCCATAAGCTTTGTGATGTTAACCAAGCCCACAAACATTTTTTTGCATAAACTACTTGAGAGCAGAATACTTTTGTAGAAGGCTCCTGTTATTGAAAAGATACATAAACACCAGACTTTGACATTTATTACCAATAGCTGGTAGTTAATCTGCAAAGCAATTCTACTCATTATTCCCTTAAATCCTAAAGTCTGTTTTAGGTCTTGCAACTGTGCTCTAAGCAGCACCTTGGTGTAACTTATTACTGAATACGATACCACCAAAACAATCTGCAAAAAACAGGTTGCAAGTTGTTATTTCACAACCCACAGACACAGGACTTGCTAAAAACAATAACTTGTTATTTCAGATTTATCTTTCCCAAAGGCTATCCAACAGCAGTTTAAATTAAGTTTCTTTAATGCAAATTTAATTTAGAACTCTATGAGCCTCATCTGAGATGTTGGGCATTTACAAGCTAGCTGCTAAAATTGTATGAGGATTACCAAATCTTCATAATTATTGATCTTATATGCATCTTTACCTTTACAGTATTGTAACTCTCAAGCCATACTGAATAGTTGAAATTTAATTAAATAGTTCTTAGTTCCCAGAACAAGTAATTGGGGCTGCATGTTAAAATATTGTGATACCGTTTTTTGCACAATACGTATTACCTGCCATTACAAATAAAGTTCAGTATAATTTTGTAATGAAAATATATTAATGGAGAAGAGGGTTTTTCAGTGCTTGGACTTATTTCTGGTTTGGAGTTTTAACCTTAAATGCAAGACAGACTGTACAATATGGATATTATTTTCTCTCAGCTTGCAAGTAAAGTCTGCAGAAGAGGACAAACAAAGAAATGGAGTCACCACAGGCTGCCCGTTGCATTATTCATTCAATTATTCCATTGTGCATTACCCACAGACTTTCAAAAAGTCTCAGGAAATACAGCAGCTCTACTCATCATTGTTAATCATCTGCTCTTTATTATCCCCAAAGATGTTATACAATTAGTCAAATTTCTAATATAAAGAATGTTCAGGTGACTATTTAACCTGGACTGAACACTCCAGTAAGCCACCACACGGCACCCTGTGTGCCAGGATTTGTGTGCTTCCAGTGCTGCCTTAGGCACTGGTACTCTTCAGGACTTTATTTGCTTCATGTAGATACATCAAATATCCATCCTCTTGTCACTCTTTTTCATAATGCTTTCCCTGTTTTATAGTCTATAAAACATGCTTCATGATGGACAAGTGGTTCTCTAAATGTTCTCAGAGATGCTATCCTAGGTCTTAGGCTATGCATTTGGTCTCATTTTAATTCTTTGGTAGTGTAGCTGTTGTTTTTAGTAGGTCTAATCATGATTTACAGTATGGTAAATGAGAATCTGCTGTTGAAACAATCCACCTGGTTGAAACAACGGTTCTTTGCTTAACAAACTTACCAGTAATGTATTTGGATTAATGTATACATATTACATATTGTCTTTTGAGACTTCGTTACTGTAGTGTAATCTGTCATATCTTTGTATGGGAGGCCAATGTCGATTATGTTTGGAAACTGATACTAAGACTTGTAATGGCATTTAGGCAATGAACTCTTTGGAAATCCATCCTCGAATGCAACATATGAGAATGGAAGATGCAAATTAATTAAAGGTGCTCGCTTCTTATTCCAAATACATTTAGAGAATAGTTACATTTATCTGCATCTTATTTCTAGTCTTTTAAGTTTTTACTTCTGACATTAAGTTTATTTGGCAGAAAGGACATTAATAATTAACCTTCAACATTCCACATAATTGCTGAATGCCTGTACACAGCATGCATCTTGCTTTAGTATCCCCTCCACCATTTTTATAGATGCTTATTTTTCAGGACGACTGAACTGGTGGTCCACGGTGTGTACAAGCTGCAAACGTCTTCTTCCCTTGGCTACAACAGGTGATGGAAACTGCCTCTTGCATGCTGCATCTTTAGGTAAGGGAGAGTGTGTACATGAAACCTTCTGCCAAAAATATTGACTGCTTTTCTCTGTCACCTGCAAAGCTCAGAAACACGTGGGATGCAAAGACTGTCATTAAAAGGCTGGTTCTGGAGCAATATATTATTCTAATTTTGCTTGAGTATTGTTTGCTTTTGCCATGCTTGACGGATGAAGGTAAAAGATTTATCAAATTATAAAAGAAGTATAATTGCAACAATGTCAAAAAACATATATCATAAACACCAGTGATTTGTATTTTCCTCACCGAGCCATATCTAACAGCTCTGGAACAGGCAAATCCCAGGTGCTTCTGCAGGATTGTCCTCATTGTGAGCAAGGAATTGCATTAATTCTCTGGCTTTTGTTAAACAGTTGTCTTGCTGTCTTCAAGAATGCAGTATGTAGCTTTTGTCTCTTTCGGTTCCTGGTGGTGTTTAAGTGTATGGGAAACAGAGTCTGGGTGAATTAAAATAATTTCCAATTGATTAATTAATTGTTAATACAAAATTTTTGAAGTCTTTCTTCATTCAAATAAATAGAAACCTGTGAAGCTTATAGTTTTTGATATGCCTTCTGTATCCTAACCTGTTTTAAGAAAACTTGTTATTGTTGTATTTGCTGAAACCTTCCACCAGTAGAACTCTAAAGGTGACTTTTTAAAAATCTGGGATTTAAAATATTTTTAAGAGCCTCTTCTTTGTGAAAGACATAGTAAGAAAAAAACTTTTGCTGTTTCCAAGGATCCCTTTATATTTGTCCACTTCATTTTTAATTAGGAGGAACTGTATATTTTGTACAGCAAATGTTTGGAGTATTTTGACTTGCAGAGTCTTAAATAGACATTTAATGCCAACAGCTGACAATGTTAATTGAAAGGTGGCTGTCTATGGGCATGTCTTGGTGAGAGCTCTGCTCTCTTCTCTGGCAAATTACTCTTCTCAACTGCGTGAAGATGTTTTATTATCTTAAAATGAGCTTGAAAGCCTGTGGCTGGTTGTATTTTTAGACTTCCAATCATCTTAAATGCTCATCTCTTTACTTGGATGTTGAAGCCAAAGGCAGTTTACCATCATGCTGTGTAAGAGTTCGAGGCCTTTGGGTATTGGTATCATATGCAATTCACAGCAGTGCCAGCAGTTGTCATTAGCATCCTTGTGGCTACAAGCTCTGTTGGCAGCCACAGCTGAAATTGACCTGTGCGTGGAATATGCCATCACTTGCAGCAAAGTTGAAGTTGTCTACAAGCAAATACTGAAACCAGTCAAATCCTTAGTCATTCCTTCAAGTATAAATTTTGTTAGAATTGCCTCTTGTTGCTCATTAGCTTATCTATATTGACTGTTTCTTTAGGAAACCTCAAGAATAATGAGTGAATTATTTGCAAAGGAGACTCTTAAATAACGTACAAGCATTCCTTCTTTTGTTAATAGAGCAATATTAATTACTTTCTGTTTGGCTGTAGCTTTTTTATAGCTGAATGTCATTTTCTGCTGCTTTAGGGATGTGGGGATTTCATGACCGGGACCTTGTTTTACGCAAAGCCCTCTATACTATGATGAGAAGTGGAGCTGAAAGGGAAGCACTGAAAAGAAGATGGAGATGGCAACAGACCCAGCAGAATAAGGAGGTTTGTGTGGCCTAAGGACAGTCTGGTGAATACCATTTAGGGTCAAATGTGTTCTTCTAAAGTTTGGTGTGAAAGTATTAATTGCTGTCAAATTCCTTGTGCTTCCATTTTACTTGTATTTAGAATTTTTGTATCAGAATGAAAATGTGTTTGTAGCTTTGTGGGCATAAATATGCACAGTTTTGTGCCTACAAAGGTCTAAGATAAATTTGGAACGTGTAGAAAATTTTGGGCTGCAAAATTAAATGCATAATTTAGCTATCACAGGCATGATAAAATGAATGAATTAAATCTACAAAAGAAAGAAAACCCCAATTAGGAAAGATTCCACAGAATGGTACAGTTCTTAGATCTGTGACCAAATACTGAGTGGATGTTTCTTAATTAAAATCATCTGTAGATTTGGTTTGATTTTTTATTAAAAGCTGTATTATCTTCTGAAGATGTCTGTGCCTGAAGAGTGGCTAGAAAAGCCCATTTCAGGAGTAATCCTGAATGCGATCCAGTGAATATGCTTAAATGTTTGCGACTTATTTGTAATCTGCTTTTTGTTGGCAGTGGACAGTGAGAATACAGCTGAGCTGTGACTGACTCAGCTGCTTCAGGCTACCTGGAAACACAGGAGCACAGAAGCACTCCTGTACCCTTTCTGCCCTTTAAAAGAGGGAGAAAGCATTGCCTGTCAGCCAAGAGGCATTCGTAGTAGTTCTGTGTATTGAGGAAGAAAGCAAACCTCCAGAAATGGGCAGTAAAGCATGTGACCATGGTTGCAAGGAATTCACATGGGCATGAGTAACTGGATCTGCAATAGTGGAGCACTGTGTGAGCAGCAGCAGACCCTCAGCTAGAAATGCAATCCAGCATGCTGTTAGAGGTTTGGGTCTTTTCTATTCAGGTGAAAGAATATTAATTTATTAAAAAATGTCGAACCATTAATGGTCCAGGATATTAAACCATATCATGTATGAAGCTCAGAGAAAGTAAGTTGTAAATAATACTACAGACCTCTGCTTCCATTTTGTACCAGCACAATCGTAAAGGTATTTCATTCTCTCCCATAGTCAGGTTTGGTGTATACAGAAGAAGAATGGGAACGGGAGTGGAATGAACTGCTTAAACTGGCATCAAGTGAGCCTCGTACACATTTCAGCAAAAACGGAGGCACTGGTGGTGGGTAAGTTCAGAGTATGACAGAATCTTTGAGTTTTTGTTCTCAGTAAGAAAGCAATATAGTACAAATGAAGGAAGATCTTTATAGGACCATCAAACTGCTTTTTCAACTGGTTGTGATTTTTTTGCATGGTAGAATATATAAGTATCTAAACACCCTCTTACAATATTTATCATTTTTATTAAATTTCTTTATAGAGTTACCACAGGAAATTGAGATTAATTTGCATCTGAAAGAGTCTGGATTTCATAAATACTAATTTCTTGTATTCTGGAACAAGCATGTTGGCAGTAGCATTTCGCTTCAAGATGAAGTGCCTTGTCTACTGAAGATATGTAACTTTTTGTTTGAGGAAGACTTAGCACATAAGTATAGGAGCAGTTACATTTATAGAGTCCTAAAATTACATTTGGCCCTTTGAAGGCAACTATGAGGCTGGTGTGGCCCCAGTGAAAATGAGTTTCACACCCCTGCCTTAGCAGAAAGAGCCACTGCTCAGATATTTTCACTAAAACAGGGAGAGAATATTACTGTAATCTTCCTGTGTGTCATTAGAGTTTTATTTAAGGCAGAAAACCAGAACATTTAGACAGGATGTACATGATATCTTCTAATAGCAGTCGAGAAGAATGTAGCTTGTGCCCAGATATCACCTTTTCTGTGGTTTGGTACAGCTTTAATGCCATCTTCTCATATTCATACATGCATTTCAGTCATTTTTGCTTTGTAGTTCAAACAGAAAATCTTCAGAGAGATCTTTTTTGAGGGCAAGTCATCAAGTATCTTTTCACATTTTCTACTTTAAAAATGCTGTTAAACGGAACCATACAGTGGGGAAAAAAGTAACGTTTTTGGTATTAAAGATTAAATATTTGGATGCAGTGTCTTTGTAAGCAGAATAAGTAGAATATCAGGTTATACTTTGTAGTCTCATGGAACCCTTCTGAAAAATCACTATGCTACTTCAATCTTCGAACACTTACAGAAAACTTTAAATAAAAATGATTATAATTAATATTGCACTGATAGAAACAGTTGCCCTTTAAGCATTTATTAAACCCATGTGACATAAATAGTACTCTTGAACACAAGAATTATTAGAAGATTGTAGGGATTTTTATTTCAAATTAAACTGATTCACCCTCATCATAGTAAAGTTTAATGTTGCTGGAAGGTTCTGCATAGGTTATGGCTGTATTTCTAGAAACCACACTAGATTATTTTCTTATCTAGTTTCATATCTGTCTATCTAGATGAATTCTGTGAGATTATGGCTGATTGCAGCTTCTTTGATTACACTCTGCAAAGCTGCAATGTTTGCCACTTACTACCCAATACTAACAGGCACAAAAGAAAGGAGTGTTTTCTTGAAGACCAACTTAGTATGTGTGTTTAATCTTTGTAAAATACTCAATTAGTAGCATTTTAGTCAATTAACGTATTATAAACAGTATCACAAAATTTGATGGTCGCAGGGAAAAACCCAGTACTGTCTACTTTACTGCCAGCATGCATTTAGATGCGTAGAACCTATTGGAAAAAGTGGATAGTGACATATTTGTGAAAAAGTTTGGGATGAAATAGTATCTACAACGTGTAAATACCCCTGATGCACATAAAGAATCTGCTTTAAATAGCTGGTATGATAAACCACCCCTCACTTTCAGTGCAGTTCTTCTCAAAGTAGAGGATTATTGACCAGCCTTAAGAATTCAGAAGCTTTAGATTTTGTGTGAAGTGTTTATCACTAAAAATATTTAGTGGTGGTTTACTCGGTGCTTAGCTACTGGTTCCCCTAGAGAAAACTGCATGTGGTGATAAGTAAATTGACAAAATAGGGCATGCAACACAATGAGAATAATAAAAACTGTAGCATATATTCTCTGGGCTTTGAAAGAATATTATCTTTTCCTTTTAACCCTGTGATGTCAAGGATAGGTAATTCTACCAATGCAGGAAGAAATTGTTTAGAAAATTGTCAGCCATAATGTGTCATTTCCTCCTATTTTGAGGCTAAAAAATTAGACTGGTTTTCATTTTACTCTGTAGTTGGTTTCCTCTTTTTGTAGGTATTTTCTTGTTAATACACTTTAGTCTTCTAATGGCAGTTCAATTCACATTTCTGGCCATTCACCAGCAATTTTCTCTGGCCTTATTCTGTCTGTGTCATGTACTATGCATCTTCAGTATACACCAGTCAGGGATGTCCTCAAGTGTTGCATCTGCCAGCCAATCAACCATCTTTACCTTTAGATCCCAGATACTATTACATAAAGAATCCATTTAAATTGCTTTAAATGTTCTCATCATGGTTTGCATTTATCTTTTTGCCAATCAAAATAAAGTAAGTATAAATAGACAACAGTTAATTTTTCTTGTAAAATAGTGAAGGAGGAATCAGGCAAGAAGCTTAGCCCATTAAACATGTGAATTTGTAATTCTCTTTACAATCACTCCAAAGACAGAATGAATGTGACAGAATGAATTAATTTCTCAGTTTGATGTACTCATGTTCAAAATAGAGCCCTTGAGAAGGAAAAGGAATATCAAAATAGTATTTTAGAGATGGGGTATATAATGTTCTCTAGTTAGGTACTGTATTAAGAAAGCTTGCAAATTAGTCTTTGAACTGGAGATGAGGAATTTCTCCTTTGGTGTCAGAATTAGCTAAAGCATCAGAAGCTGTTTCTGCTTCAAAAGAACTCAGTGACAAGCCTAATTCTGGAATTATGCTGCCTCATTCACCTGCAAGTTCCTTTTAGGTATTTTTCAGAGTGAACTACATGTAAAGGAGATCAACAATTATCACTGAATCTCCAAAGATTTCATCTTTGAGAGCACTCTCGTTCTGAGGCTTATAAGTTGAGGGGAAAAAAATGAAGATAAAGGGAACACAGAAGAATCTGGCTCTTAAGTTCTTGTTTCCAACATGTAAAATCCTTCAGGGACTAAAGCAGAGCAAACTAATTAACTATGGATTGGATTCTTGTTGCTAAACAGATTTGCACATCTTTCTGTAAATGGAAAAAATAAATTTCAGCTTAACATAATGTTTTCATTTATACCCACTTAGGAACAAAATCCAAGGATACTGAATTAAAGCAACTGCTTTGAAAATAAAGAGAATGTCTTCTACACTCTGTTTTGGTTTTGTGTTGTGTTTTTTTAAGAACCTAACTATTGCAGTCCTGCTAAGGAGAAAATTCCAACCCATGCCTTCATTTTGCAGACCATTGTCAGTCAGAGATTTCCAACCCTGTTCTAGTGCTGGATTGAATATCACTGCTGTTATTCACTTCTTGAAGCCTAGTAGTGCTGAAAGCCAGGTGTCGTGTCGTGTCGTGGTGAAAAGTAATACACTTTTTGAAAGTGGATGGTATTCTTCTTTAGAATTAACTGTCACCCTGTAGCTGGCCGTCTCTTATGCTGTTGGTATTAGCTTATTAATAAGTCAAGTGATTTTTAGATGGGGAAGAAGGGAGAGAATGTTGCTGTATTCTTCCTGTGTACCATTAGAGTTTGATTTAAGGCAAGAAAGCAGAATATGTAAACAGGATGTACCTCTCATAGGCATGTAATCCCTGAGGTTTCGGACTTCGTTATGTATTCAGAGTATTTCAGCATACAATTCTTCACACAAAACTACGGCATCTGTCAAAGACCTTCATCTTGTAGAGAATTTCTTCAGATCATTTAACAAAGACATTGCTTTAAAATAATTTTTATTTGATGGGTTTGTCCATTGTAGGAGTGCTGTTCCTTTTTAACTGTTCCGTATATGGGTGCAGAGAGAAAAAGGTTCATTATAACAGTATATCCTTATTAGCTGAAGTTTCTGATGCCTAATAAATCTTTTCATCTGGCTTACTCTCAGTTGATGTAAATTGTACTTAAGTCAGACACATTCTGGAAATAATCAAATTGCTGTGGTGATTCAAAGATGCCAGTTAAGACAGTTCTTTCAATCTGAAAACAGTGGCTATCCCACAGACTCCAGAAAAGAGAATAAATTCAAGGCAAAGGAGGGATCAGACTTTTGTCATATTAAAATAAAGTACTAGTACCTACGTGGTGATTGGGTTTTCCATATTTAAGACGTTTTTGTTGAATTCAGAATGTTTCCTATTTGACAGATGGTTGCATCTCATATGCCACAGAAGATGTTTTACGTAAAAGCGTGTGTTCCCACATAAGTAAATACAAAATAACATTCAAACCAAAATAATTTAGGGGAAGCTGATTTAGGTTTTCTCGTTTATTATATGCCTTGAAAAGAGCTTCCTAGATATTGTTTTTGCCTGAGGGGAAAAAAGTTTCGCTATTTTTAAAGACTAAGAAATAAAAATCAGAATTCGAAGTGTTCACATTCTGTATCTCCTTTAGTCAATGCAATATACCAGTTTTTTTTTTCCTGAAGAAAAGAAGGAAAATTCCACACTACTGTGCAGTTTTTTGTGTTTGAAGCTCTTTGCTAAAATACTGTGTAAGGAAATCAGCGGATGGGTTCCTACATCTACCTACAGCAGAAATTTGTACTTACTAGTGAGTAGCAGCTGTGGTGTATGTTGGTTGTAATTTGGGGATTCTTAAGCAGAGAAATAAGAGGTTTCAGAAGCAGAATGGTGGCAGATTGAGGTACAACATCATGTTTCATTCTGGTCTCATGCTTGTACCTAATCACCAGGTTGAAGGACTTGATACTTGTCATGTTGTTTGAGTACATTTCAAGTGTCTGCAGGCACTGATTTCTTACTCTATGCGAGTCCTGAAACTTCATCTAAACTTGGAATTGCTCTTACAAGTCTGTGGAACCAACTGAGAACCTGGAGCGTATGTATGGGAAAGAAAAGCAAGGTTACAATAGGGAGCTGGTTAGAAGGAAATCTAAGAGGTGAAAACAGATCTTGCTCAGAATTTACAGGCAAAAGAGAAGAACAGAGCACAGATAGCCAGGTGAAACAGCAGGGTAAGTGATTTTCCCATCAAAGCTTTTGAAGATTTTTTTTCTTTACTGGCTGCAATACAAATTGGATTTTTCCATTGGAGAGAGAATCTCTTTGGAGTGCTGAGTAGGTGTCACCCTTGTTTAGATTCAATTGGTTAAATAGGTTAAGCGGGTTACTGCAGTGCAGATTTATATACTTTTACATATGTGGATTTCATTATTTAAAAATTAACTTTACCTGAATGGAGAAATCAATTTTATTTCTTAATTTTCCTTTGCTTCCATTTTACACTGATAAAATTATTTTGCCCACAATTTTCATAGCCATGCAGTTAGGATAAATAAAGGTTCATGGAAAAAAAAATAAGTGGATCAAAGGATGTGGCAGGTTGCTATGGATACTTGTTAATGATGATTTTTCATTCTCATTAATCTTTAGGAAGATTCATACTGAATCCTTAGCAGCAGCACTGAAATGATATAAGATAGTCCACATGAATTAATGGCAATGATGAAATAGAATTGAACATTGGAGAGGTTTCCCAGAGAGGCTGTGAAGTATTCCTGCTTGGAGATACTCCAAAGCTGGCTGACATGGTCCTGGGCAACTGGCTCTAGGTGTCCACACTTGAACAGGGGCAGTGGACAAGGTGACCTCCAGAGGTCCCTACCAACCTCAACCACTCTGTGATTCTGTGAAAATGAGCGATGGAAAACACATGTGCAATAGAAGAGAAGGATTTGAAATGTGTGAATATGATAACAGTGAATTGGGCAACTTGGTGATGTGATAGTGAAGAGTAAAAAAGCCCAGTGGAATTTTGGACTTTGTGTGCAGTCAGGCTTGACATCAGCTGGCCAAAGGGATAAAGGTCCTCCTGGTACTGCTGCATCTGGAATGTGCAATTGTGTTTGTCCATTCATATATGAATAAAAATGTTTTTTGAAATTTGTATGTATTGGGAAAATAAGAGTAATGTAGTCAGATGAATAGGATAGCACAGATATATTTTAAGGAATTTTAATTATTTTAGTCCATAAATTATATTCTAAGTATTTGCTTCTCTCTATATATGTGGCGGTTTAATGCTATTGATTCGTGTTCTTAAATTTGAATTCCTGACACTTGATGTTATTGAGAGTAGACATATATGCTGCAGATAAATCTGACAGGGATTGGTTCCCTTGGTGCTTTATAACTTTTCAGTACTGACATGAAAAAATTGCAGGTCTTGCTCTATGTTCTGTACACATTTTTGGCTTTCCTAAATGTCTTTATGTTCTTCCAGTTAGTAGTAATTATGTAATCTAACATGAGTTTTCTCTGATATTCTTGTCACAACCAGTTCTCTTTTTGTAACAGACATCCTGTTGTTCAGCTTTTCTTTGTCTTCTGTCATTGCTTATGCCTTTCAGACGTCAGATTATGAATAAAACAGAAACTGCCCAAATCATCCCACATATGTCTTGGATGGCTCCGTTTGGTTTTGCTTTTTTATTCATATAGTGTACACTCCTCTTTGTCAAATTCTTTTCAGTAGGTAATTTATTCATTTTGGCCGCCTTTCGAAGTCAACACTAATTATCATGGTTTTGACACAAACCACCTTACCGTCAGCATATCACTATTTAATACCCATGTTTTGGAGAACTAGATGTTCAAAGGTATTTTCACCAAATACAGATAATGAATTTAATACATTATTTTTCCAGTATGTATATTCATAACGGTATCAACAATTTGAAAGGAAGAAATAACTCTTTAAAGTTATTGTAGAGGCAGTGAAGGTGAAATGCTTAGACTTCTGATTTTAGATGTCTGAAAGTAGGTGACATTCATCTCATTGGAAAATCTAATAGGAAAACCCCTCCTCATCTTAAAAAAATATGTTTTGGTATTAAGAAAAACTTGACACCTTTGTAAGCTGAATTCCTCCTACTCAAGCTGGTATCAGTGTTTCTTACATTACCAAGGTAGACTCACCTGTATTTTGTTTAGAGGAACTAGAACACTTAGCTCTCATTCTAGAGTGTATGTGCCAAGGGTGTTACATGAAATGATGTTTGTGACAAAAGCAGATTTACACCAGGAGCTTGGCTAAGAATTATATTTTGTACTCCCACTAGGCTACCAAACAGTATCAGACAGTAAATGAGTTTTGCAGACTAAACTAGTGTGGAATCTGCAAGGGAAAACATTTCATTTCCAAAAATGTATTCTCCTTTCCAATTTCTCATGTTATCTATTTCAATAATCAGAATATATGTTTCAGAAAAGAGGGAATATGAGTGACAAGAAAGAAGAAAGAGCTGCTACGATGCGTCGGTTCACTAAAGTCTTAATGATTGCTTCAAGTTGGTTCAAAAAGTTTCAATGCTGTGTCTTCCAGAGTCGATAATTCAGAAGATCCTGTGTATGAGAGCTTAGAAGAGTT
The DNA here is from genome assembly GCF_963082525.1 of Nesoenas mayeri. Taxonomy (NCBI): domain Eukaryota; kingdom Metazoa; phylum Chordata; class Aves; order Columbiformes; family Columbidae; genus Nesoenas; species Nesoenas mayeri. The sequence continues at coordinate 15,994,399 of NC_137563.1, read as the reverse complement.
CCATGTTTTTGTCTTAGCCCATATTTTGAGAAGACCTATTGTTGTAGTAGCAGACACAATGTTACGAGACTCAGGGGGAGAAGGTAAGAGTTTTTCATTAGGAATTTATGCACCTATGGAAATTGAATCAGTTGTAAACTATCACAAACAAAAGAGGCAGCTGTAGCTTATCAGAGTGTTATGGGATAGCTGCAGCTTTTATCTGGGAAAAAACAAATAAAAATAGAAGGGAGGAGCAGAATGATAATCCATTTCTATTACATAAAAGTAAAACATACAGGATAATTATGTAAGTCTCACTCAAAATCTGTTTATCCTAGATATTTACAATTAACATAATAACCTCCGAATTACAGAACACAATACATTTCTTTCTGGTCTAGGTTAACAAGGTTCTAATTTTACTGTATTATTTTGGTAACCCATAAAACTCTGCCTAAATCAATCTAATACGACTTTGAAAAATTGAATTTTGAATATGTATGTCTTGTCTTTTTTTTTTTTTTTTTTTTTACTAACTCCTTTGCAGCCTCTCATTCTAAAGTTTCCAGAATGTTTTATCCAGTTTGCACATGTAGCACAAGTATATTAGATCCCTGTGCGAAGGCAGCTGGAGAGCTGGCTGGCCAGGACTTGGATGAGTAAATTAATCTCTCTCACTTTTTACCATGAACTAATGGAATACTAATTAATGATAGTATGCTACTTAACTAAAGGAGCATGCTTGGGTCATTTAAGGGGGGGATGTTAAATACCTGGTGGAGTTTACAGAATTTAAATTCCACAGGAAAATGCTGGGTAATTTCAGTTTCCATTCAAAGGGTGAACCACAAGTAACGGTTGTATGATTGCTGTCTGCTCTCACAGACTCCATCACTGTTGCTTCATTTCCCCATAACCTTTCCTAGCCCAAATTATCCTCCCCCACAATTTCTTCTTGACCCAATCTGATTCTGTCACAATGATCCCAGTGTTTTCCTCACTGCTGGATCAGAATGATCCAGTCACCCCAGTTTGTTGTGTGTACAAAGTACAGGTTTTCAAAAAGACTAATAACTTGGTCAAGTTTGGAGAGACTCATCAAAATGTAGATTTATGCCTCAAAAACAATACCGTTCATTGTCTCAAAGTCTGGACACAGCAGACCTCTTCAAAGAAAAGGTCTCTAGTAGAAACGGCATTGTTTGGGTTTACTTCTTCCCTATGCTCATTTTTGAAATATTTCAGCAATAAGGATTCATATTTTCACAGCAAAGGAAAAATAATTGGTCAGAAGCAAGTATGTTGGGAGAACTTTTCTGCCTGAATTTGCTGTTTCCCATAATTTATATATATCACTTGTAGAGTCTTTTAAAAGAGTTTTCCCCTTAGCGATGCAGCATCCCATTCAAACTGTGCTTGTAGAATTTTCTTGATCTTTCCTTATCATTATTATATATACATATGTGATGTGTGTGATGATGTGTGTATGGACTATAAACATGTTTGGAGTGTTTTTAATACAAATTCATTAATGCAAGGCACGAGCAGAGCATGTTACCAAGTGAACCGATATTGTATTTACTGCTGATTATTAGAAAATATTCTCCTACCTAGCAGTATTACAGGAAGGTGCAAATCTGCATACATATGTGTTAGTTGTCAAGATTTTCTTATAAGACCTTAATATCTTTACTAGTAAACAATTAGGTCAAGGAAAACATACGTAGAAGCACAATGTTTTCTTCATTTTTCTTAGTATATTTTCTGACACTTTTATAATGAAATTTTACCTGTTGTTATGAGTATTTTCTGCACTGATTACTCCACTTTACGCTGTTCCCCTGGAGCTCTGAAAATGATGCAGCACAATTGATACATACAGTAGAACCAACATTGTCTGTTCTTTGACATAGTTAAGAAAACAAAAATCTCTGTTTTCTTTGCAGCATTTGCACCGATACCATTTGGAGGAATTTATTTGCCACTTGAAGTTCTACCTAACAGATGCCATTGCTCACCTCTTGTGCTAGCCTATGATCAGGCCCATTTCTCTGCTCTTGTTTCCATGGAACAAAAAGATCAACAGAGAGAACAAGGTATGCTATCAACACAGCAGCCCAAGGGTATATGTTGAATACAATGCACAAAGTACTTTCTTCTTCCTCTAGGTGTATTTATCAGAAAGAAAATGATATCCACTAAGTTCTGTTGCTGCCTTCTTAGAAGCCTACGTGGTCTAATCACAAGGCTGGGAGCCAGGAACTCTTCAGTCTTAATCCTCGTGCTGTCACTGTCTGTCTTTGCCACTTAAACCTTTTCTGTCAGTTCCATATGTGTAAATAGGTATATTCATAGTTACCTACTGTGCTTCTGGGTTCTTGAAGGCCTTTGTTAATTTGGGTTAGTGAAGTGTTTAGAAGATTAAGTGTGAGCCGGATTACTGCTGAAAACTCATGTAATGGAAAAATCTCTCTCCTAGTGCACTCAATGCGCTTTTCTCATTTAAAAGCATTTAGTTGAAACGTTTTTATCTTATCATCTTGCTGTCTTCTGTTTTACTTCGGAACAGTGACAGCAAAACCTGACCAGATATTTCTGTGTCAAGTTTGAGCTTCCTGGATATGGGATTAGGAGTGACAAGAGCTTCAGGACTGGATTTGTTCCTGCATCAGTAGCCTAGGAGCTGCCTAAAACTGCCCTTATTTGAGAGACCTATTTGCTTAATAACAGAAAGCTGTGAGATGAATCTCTATCTCTCTGCTCCTTTTGTGGGGAGGGGAAAAGTGTTTTGCCAAAAATTTGGTGAGACTTTAAAAGAATTCAGTGGAGTGTTGCTGTTAGGTACGAGTCCTCCTGTTTCTGGTTGGTTTGTTTTGTTGCGGTTTTTTGGTTGTTGGAGTTTGTTTGTTTGGGGTTTGTTGGTTGGTTGGTTTTGTTGGTTTTTTTTTCTTTTTTCTCATGACACTGCAAAGGTATTTTAAATCCTTTATGCATGCATATACCTGTAAAGTAAACATGAAATGTGTGCTGGTTATTGAGTGTGAATTTCCTTTAGTCCTCCTTCCTAGACAGTAGTTTAGAGACAACTAAATATCCTTCATTTAATTCCCTAACTCTGTGTGCATTTAATCTGATTTTAGATGTGTTGGCCATTTTCCATGCTTATGAGACAGCCAGTATGTTGCAGCTGTGCGAAGTAGAGAGAAAGTCATCCATTAAAACGATGCAAAGGAGGAAATAAACTCTTGAACAACAGATTTTGTTGTAGACATCTTCATGCAAGAATTTGACATCCAGTTAAGTCATCCTTCGTGGAAGGAGATGAGAGGTTTTACATGAGGTTGTGTGAGATGGTAAACACTCTAGAAAGTGGTTTTGGCAAACTTTGTGCTGGTGAAGAGGAGACTGAATCGTAAGACAGTAATGGAAAAAAAAAAGGTTGATCTATATGTCAGATATTCAATGGGGAATTCTGTCCAATCCAGCTATTCAGCCTTCAGTGGCATGTAGCTATTTCAGGGGTTTGTAGGTAGGTGCTTGGCAATAGTTCTGGCCTTTGCGTTGTACGGTGGGACATTGCAGCTGCCTTCCAGCCCTCAATTTGTAGAAGAGCAGCCTCCAGGAAAATGCTTTTCACACAGGAACCATTTCCAAAGCAGAACGCTGAGGTATGATGTGAAATACCGTGTGAGAAACTAAAGTCTGCAAAGCAAATTCATACCATTTTAATGCAATAATGTGGAATGAATACGACAGAGTTTTGGAGAGCCTTTTAGAGGACACTGTTTCACTGTTGGTGGTTACTGATGCGTTGCAGCCAGGGCTGTGATGTCAGCATTGCTATTAAGTTAGCAGCTCCTGCATCTATGTCTGTGTTACAAATTGTAGACTTGCCTTGTAAAATGTACCTCCATGTCTTTAGTCTTGATCCTTTTTAGGTCTGAGTTCTGTTGCTGGTGAAACAAGACAATTTCTGGAGTAGGCAGAGTCCATTTCTTCCTTCCTAACAATTGGGACCAGAACAGTATCAGTAGACTGACAGTAACCTCATTTATTTCAGGCATGAAATGAATGCCTGCCTTCATACTGTACTTCATTATCTCAGGTCTTACAAGAGCCTATGTGCATAAATAACCTGATTGAATGCAGAGAACTTAACTATCTCTGCCATAACGTTGCAGATAGGATAACTGCCACCCACCAAACCTGTGAAACCAGGTGAAATACAAAGGCTGTATTCAAACTAGGATTTGTTTCGTATGATCCATTTTTATGTGTTTTACTACAGGGCCTTGAATACACCGTCTTAAATTCTGTGGAACAGCAGAGAGCACTGGGCATTAAGTCTGGGATGAAGGGAATGCTTTAGGTTTCAGCTGCCAAGCTGGTTGCTGTTAGAGCCTGCAGCAGTCGAACAGCTAACACAGAATTGCTATTGTTCTTCAAATGCTGTGACAGGAAATAGGTTGGCACAAGGATGCTCTAATAATGCCTGTTTTTTGTACCTTGTCAGCATAGAGATGTTGGCAGCTTTGGCACAGAGAGAGCCACAATTGTTAAGAGTTACAAAACAATGGCACAGGTACCACAGTATGTGTCCAGATTTTGAACCAACAGAATGTAGCTGAGAGCTTAGAGCTACAGCTTCTTAAAAGGAGCATCTCTGATAGCCAGACTGTTCATAACTTGCAGTATTCATAGTCTAACCTTGTAAACAGATGTCAAGAGCAGCATCTGAAGCTCTCTGAACTACTGCATGTAAGTACATACGTTAAAGCTGCTGAGAAGCTGTCTTGGAGAGGAGACAGAATATCCTATATTTGTGAAATATGTGTGGTCAAATACATGCTCATTTGAATGCCTGAGTTCTGCTTTGGCACATAGTTGTTCGTCACGTTATTTTGAGCACTACTATAAATGCATATGAAGAGAGAAAACATACTAACATCCTCTTGTCTGGAGAGGATTTAAAAGATGTTTTGACATGTCTTCTTTCTACCAGCTGGCAATTCTGATGGTCACCAAAGTCTCTCTTGTTTTGAAATCCACAACATCTGATTAAAAGCCTATAAATACTATACTTATGGAGATGTTTTTTATCTTTGTTTATGGAAAATAAGGACCATTTCTCAGCTGCCCCTAGGACTGCTTCACTGAACTCAGAGCTCTGCACACTCCTGTGCTTTGGCAGCCAGTCAGCAGTGACGTGCCTGCCCACAATCATGTGAGAGGTGTGGCAGTGGTTTTTGACAGCAATATGTCAGTATCTCTGTCAGCATTTTATTTTACCAGTATTTTCAGAAATAGTTAAAGTGTTCTTCTTTATAAAAGATTTATAAAGACACGTGAAGCATGAAGATGAGTGCTGAGAAACACTGTGACTTCACAGCATAGAAGGGAACGTGCCCAGCTGAGAGATGGCATGAAAGTCCTCACTGTGTGTCTTGAAACTGCCATGGACTAAACAGCCGCTGTTCTTTTTGGCGTATCCCATCTGTTGGCATTAGGATTTGTAGACTGTGTTTCAAACAGTGTGGTTTCAGCTAGAGCGTCCAAAACCAAGTGTAACCAAACTACTGCACCAAAGCTGCGAACTCTGATGTGGCTGGGTGTCAGGAAGGTGCCACAAGCTGTGGGGTTTGCTTTCAAAATGAATGTGATGGATCCTGCTGGCAGGCCTAACATTAAAAAACTTCTCTGTCTAGAATATGGGGAAATCCTATGAGAAACCCTAGCTATCAAACAGAATTCCCTGAGAGAAGAAATCTCTTGCAGTAAAGAGAATTTTAAAACGCTGTTACTTTAGGAGATACTTTTTGTGTGAAGATGGTAGTGCTTCATACCAGAATATCCCATAGGAGGAGTACTCATTCAACTTAGAGTTGAAAAATAATAGTTAATAAATTTCTGTGTGAAGATGGAGACTGTACATGTCATAATGTGTACATCAGTTAAGACAACAGTGACATCAGCTCTAAGGTTTGTTTTGTTCTTAGATACTAAGATTTTAATAAAATTATCACTCAACATTGTTAATAGGAATATTTTCAGTATCAGTAGAAACAGCCAGCTTTAAAAAGGATTCCTTTAAATCTGTCTATGAAAATGATTATTTATTGAACTACCCAAAACCTAGTTAGTTTCAAGTTGTCCTTAGAAAAGAAACTCAAGTTGACTTTCGGAGCTTTACATCCCAAAGAGACTGATTCACCTTTCTGACAGTTCTTTGGTCCAGGCTTCCCAGTATCGCCTGCCTCAGGATGACAGTCCCAGTTCTGTGCCAGGCTGTACCTGTAAGCTCAGCTGCTACCAGACTGACTTTGACTCTGCTACTTTTTCACATTGAGTTTCTTTAAGGAGCTAAATTTTCTTATAATATTAATTTCTGTGCTTGCATCTTACAGCAGTATGTGCAACTCAAGTTGATTGATCTCCAGCTGTTCTATACTACATTTGCAGTTAATACGTAAAAAATATTTCAATAATTACCTACTATAAGCAGTAGGGGGCAACATTTCCATGAAATTTGTAGAGGTTTGACCTTTTAATTTCCAGTCTGCGAAGATGAATTTTTATATACATATATATATATATATATATATATACTTTCTGCAGTTGTTGTCAAACTGTCTGAACCAAATACTGCTTTCACTGTGTTCATCTACAATGCAGATTAAACTTCTTGCATTCTGCTGGGTGGGGAACAATATTTAACCAAAAATGCTGTACCTTTGTTTTGAGAACATGTTTTCTGAACTGCAGAAAAGATCATAAACAGCAAATAAACAAATGCAATCAGTTTTCAGTAATTCAGTGCCATGATGTTTGGGTGATTTCTCCAGGTTTTGTTGGTGCTTGGCTTTGCTGGTATGAATACCAGGGCAAAGTCCTCCAGGGTTCTAGTATAGAAAATGAAATTGCTGGATTGATTGTCAGAGGAGCAGCAGTGACCTCTGCCAGGCTGAGGATCCCACCCAGTCCCTCAATGGCTTTTACTTTTTTTTTCTAATGAAATGGAAGCAAATTGCTGGCTTTAATTAAAGCTGACAGTGTTTGTCTCTTGGTTTCTTGCTGGTGATGAATGACAGGCACTGTGTAAAATCAGAGTGCGGTCCCTGCAAGCTGAGTGTAAAGCAGAGTCATTAAGAAATGTGTCAGAAGGCAGAGCTCTAGCAGGGAGGGGAAACGACAGAAGAGCCAAAACAGCTTGACAGCAATTCTGGGATACACCAGCAGTAATGGTCTTTTCACTGCACTCAAGATGCGCCTCAGACTGACCTCTTAACCCATATATAGGTTGAGCTGTGCTTCTCAATTACATTAATCCACAGTTTGAGTCAAAAATCACTGTAACTGTGTTTTGCTTTGTTTCTTAATGCTGTTAGCAATATTATTTTTTTTTTCCTTGATAGTGGAAAACAAAAGGTACTAAAGTGAAGAGACAAAATAATTAACAAGTATGTGCATCTGTGTGAGAGACAGGCAGGAATATTTCAACTGTCTATTGCTTTCTGCTATTTTAATGGCTCTGACTCCAGGAAATGTTTATCATGCATTACAAAATGGCCATGATGTTCTCCCAGAGGTGTCCTCTCCTCCAGAGGCAACTATATTTCATTCTAGGAGCAATCTTTGTATTAACCTCTCCTTCTCCTGTTGTACGAACATCAAACTAGGGAAATGGAGCCCAGTATAAACCATTTGTGGTGCTCTGGATGAGACAATTCTGCAGTACGCTCAAATTCTGCCCTCTTCCTTCAACCAGTTGTGCTGCTTTTCACAGCTAAATCATTTTTTTGTTGTTTTTGTTCTCCCCACCCCACTCCTTGTTTCTTCTCTGCTTCAGCGGTGATCCCCCTGACTGACTCGGAACACAAGTTACTGCCTTTGCACTTTGCGGTCGATCCTGGGAAAGACTGGGAGTGGGGAAAAGATGACAATGATAACACCAGACTGGCCAAGTAAGACCTTTCTGTAACTTTAGTGTAAGCAGTAAAATGTCTTGAGCCATGCTTGATTGAAGTATTGGGAGAACTGCTAACAGGGAGGGCTTTGTTCATGTTCTCTGGTTTCACGAGAGAAGACATGAGTGGGTCCCAGCTGACCGTCACTATTCAGGCTGCTGTTACATCTCTCCCTGTTAAGAAGTTTTGGTTTTTCTCTCAGGCTGCTTTTGACTGTTCCCTTCTTTTTTTCATCCTTAGTTTGATTCTGTCTCTTGAGGCAAAGCTTAATCTACTACACAGCTATATGAATGTAACGTGGATACGCATACCATCTGAGACACGGGTAAGGTGCACTTCCCCCACGGTCTAAACAAGACGAGAGACAGAAGGCACAGCAGGGTGGTGTGAGGGTAGGGCTGCCCCAACTGGCCAGCTGCCTGGAAACACTCCTGTCCCACCAGCAGGGACAGGTCACTCACAGCTCACTGTCATTGCAAGTGGGCTTACAGATTTTTCTAGTTATTTGTTTTAATAGCACAGTTGCTTGCATATTTTTGCAACTTGTACTCCATTATGAAATATATTTTCTAGTTTAATCTTTCTGTTACTTATTTCAGTAGTCTGTGTAGTTCAGAAAAACCTTAATATAGACCTCTCTTTGCCATTGTTTTCTCAGAACTTTGGCTTGCTCTCCTAATGGTCACCAATCCCAAGTCCTTTCTGAGAACACATTTGCACCTCTGGAGAGCTCCCAGTTTGGAGCGGCTGACAAAAGGACACACTGGTGCTGAACTGGAGCCCCGATACTTTCAGAAAGCGATTTTAGAACCACGCCCAGCTGGCACTTAGCTACAAATTTCTCTGCAAATTACATCAAATAGATACAGGGGTTAGTCTGTAGGCAAAAGGTTGCTAGGAGAGGATGGAGGAGATTTAGAAAGCCTACACAGATGGGATTTGAAAGGAGGAACAGAACACAAAAGGAGAAAGCATTTAACAAGCTGCAAGAGGGGAAAAATCCATTTTTCTGCAGTTTCCACGGTGGTAGCTGCCACATCAGAAAAAGGAGAGGCAAATGGTCCTGTAGTTGTGAGCTGTGAGCCTGAAACTTGTGGGACCTGGGTTACCTCTCCCTGCTTCACACTTGGCCCATGAGCATGGTCAGGTCACTGTAGCAATCATCTCCCTTGGCCAGTGGGGGGTAACAGCTCTGCTCCCGATGGGGTGGTGCGTGCTCAGGGATTCCAGACAGAGGGAGGATATTTAAGTAGCCTGGGACAAGAAGCAGGCATACATTTCTATACTGGAAGTATATACATCTCCATTGGTTTTTGCTTTTTTTTTTTTATTTTTTTATTTCTCTGAATCATTATGGTTAGTTAAATGTTTCATATTTATCTCTAGCAGATTTTAGATTCATGGTACCTGAAAGCAATACTAAGTTTTGCAGAAGTAAATGAACAGAGTCACATTTTAAAGTATCCTAGGATCCTCATTATTGCATTTTCAAGACACATGTTTTATCACCTTACCTAAAATATAAATTGGAACTCTGAATTCTGACACCAGTTTTATCTGCCTTGTGTTTCCAATAAGAATTAATACATCTCATTGTATTCCTCAATCTCCTTGCTTAAGTTTAATGTTTAATATTTCAGGTAAGATGTTTAGCTCTGGTGCACTGTGCTGCTGATTTTCAGGCACAAGAGACCTGAAGAAATCAATTTAAATAAGCTGGGTTTTGAACAGGATGAATTTTAAAATATTGCTAGGTACAGGTTTGGGTGGTGCACCCCCCTCACAGCTTTCAGCAGAGCCTCATTTCCCTTCCATCACAATATTCAGGTTCTTTCCATGCTCCTGTCTCCCCCAGCCAAGGGGCAGCCTGTCCTGCAGGTGCTCCCTGCAGAGCAGCTGATCCCTGGCTCCCGTCAGGCCCTCAGCTGCTCAGCACGAGCAAGGCGCTTGTGCTGCAGCCGTCCCCTCGGCAGGAGCGCTAACCTGCATCTCTCCACTATTCAGAAACTGATTTTCACAGAACCTCCGAATGACTGACCTCTGTTCTACAATTGTGCTTGAAATGAGCCAAAAGCTACTGTAGGCACAGGCAAGATGCATAGTCAGCACAGCCAATTAAGCTTTATTTGGTGAAGAAAACAGTCTAAAATGTCAGTGCATAGATTGAAAAGTACATTTTAACTTGATGTCAAAATCTATATTGGATTTGGGGTTTCTTTTTTTTTTGCACCAAGTCTCTGTATGCAAGTGATTTTGCTGTATCTAATTATAATTACTTTTCCATAGCAGGCCCCTTTGGCTCAACCAGAATCCCCTACAGCTTCAGCTGGGGAAGACGTTCAGTCTCTGGCTGACTCAATGGACTCGGACCGAGACTCCATTTGTAGTAATTCCAATGGCAATAATGGCAAAAGCAGTAAAGAGAAAGAAAAGGACAAGCAGAGGAAAGAGAAAGACAAAAACAGGACGGATTCAGTAGCCAATAAAATAGGAAGCCTCAGTAAAACCCTGGGAATTAAACTGAAAAAGAATATGGGTGGTCTTGGAGGCCTGGTGCATGGCAAAATGAGCAGAGCCAATTCAGGGAATGGAAAAAATGGTGATGCTATAGAGAAAGTCAAAGAGAAGAAGTCTAAGTCTCGAAAAGGAAGCAAAGAGGAATCTGGACAGTCTGCGAGCACTTCCCCTTCTGAGAAGACCACTCCATCTCCGACTGACAGAGCTAGCAACTCGCCCACGGAGAAGATGAACACTAAGTCCTTCTCTGACAAGCAGTCTGACCCATGGAAGTACAGCACTGACGTGAAACTCAGCCTGAATATTTTGAGAGCTGCCATGCAGGGTGAACGGAAGTTTATTTTTGCTGGCCTTCTTTTGACCAGTCACAGGCATCAGTTCCACGAGGAGATGATAGGCTATTACCTGACCAGTGCACAGGAGCGTTTCAATGCAGAACAGGAACAGAAAAGAAAGGATGCTGAGAAAAAGGCTGCACTGAATGGGTCATCTAGTAGGAAACTGGAGCCGGAAGCATATTCAAAAGAAAAACCAGAAACATCTCCTCAGGATAGGGCATCACCCGTCTTGCCTCAAAGCCATACAACTCAACTGGTTTTAAAATTTAAAGATCGCACTAGTCCCACTCCTGGGTCATTTTCTTCACCTAGTAATGGTGCTAAGAAAAGTGGACCCATTCCGGTATCTGCCCACTATAGCCATACGCCACCCGTTCAAAGGCAAAGTGTCATCCATTTGCATGATGTCAACTCCAAGCCATCGAGCTTCCAAGATGATACCTACAAGCCAGTGGTTGGCACCTTAAAGACCTGTGCCACCTATCCCCAACAAAACCGATCCCTGTCTTCTCAGAGTTACAGCCCAGCCCGGATATCCGGTATCCGCACAGTGAACACGGTGGAATCGCTCAGCTATGCCATGCCTACGGAACACAAGTCTCAGACATACACAAATGGCTTCAATACTGGCGATATTAGAGACTGCTTAGAATATGCTGATGAGGATGCTCCTCAGACCTGGTTGAACAATGATAAAAATCAAGGCAGAAGCACAGTTTGCCCAATATATTCTATCCAGCAGAACCGCTGTAAGAAGGAGAACTGTTCCTTTTATGGTCGTCCTGAGACCGAAAATTACTGTTCATACTGCTACAAAGAGGAGTTAAAGCGCAGGGAGAGAGAAAGCAAGGGACACAGGCATTGAGGGTTCTTCCGTGACTAAGTTTTACCGTTTTCTTACTTACAAAGTAAACAGTGTTGAATTGCAGTAAAAGGAATCCTTGAAAAAAAGAATAAAGGATTGATTAGTAAATAGTGTCTAGCTTTTCGCTTTTCCGGAGCAATGAGGAAATAATAGGATTAATTTATCATAAAAAAAATATTATTTTCCATTTTGTCAGTGTCTTTTTTACATATACTGGTAAGCTGAAGGATTGTTTACTCCTTTGTCAGTGCTGTGTATATGTTTGGTCAAAAATTTACTAATGGTGCCTGAATTTACACTGACATCACTCAGGTAGTAGAATGACAGGGGAAAGTCCTAATACCGGAGGTGTGGTGTTGTGGTAGGGTAGTATCTGCCTTGCAGACATTGGAAATTCTATAGCTATTATGAGAGTATTTTTTCCTTCGGTAAAACCTAAATTTTTCATAGCCTTTTTTTTCAGGAGGGTAGTGATTTTACATACTGCACATTTTTAACATGGCAGCATATTGCGTTACTGTTGATGTTTGTGCTCGCTTCACTCTGGAATTCAACGATTCTGGGAAAATGGGAGTGAAAGGTCTGAATTCATGAGCGCTGTAGCTCTTCCTAATTTTAAGTTCTTTTCGATTATTTCTACACTTCCATAAAAAAGTAGATTTGAGCCACTTTTATTTGTACTGAAATTTGAAACAGGTTTTATAAAAAATACATTATGACTTGCAAGACTTCACGTCATAAAAAACTCCCACATAGTTTTGGGCACCTGAATTTCAGTAGTATTTTCATTGCTATTAAAACTAAGAGAAATGTTAAAATCAAATGAAAATATTAAAATTCTATTTGATTTGGAAAATTTGATGACCAGCTGGGAAATTTAGCTGAATGAACTGCTTGTCAAAACAAATGTATTGCATCAATGGATTCCCTTAGCCATTGCATGAATTTAATCAGTGTTTATTTATTCCTTTCTCAGCATTACAGAGTGATAGTTATTGCACACATAACTACTTCTCAGCCTTTCTTGAAGAGTGTTGGCTCCACCTATTTTTGAGTCTTCTCCTAGAGTTACATACCCAAGATGCCTATAAAATACCTGCAGTATGAAAGGCAACTCCTAGCACAGATTTGCACAAGTCTGGTATCCAAGTATTTACGTAAGGATTTGCAATACTTTTGAAAACAGAACTTTGCTCATAGAAACATTTCTGTAAAGCTGACACCACAAATACTGCTTAAGTAGGGGGATGACATTAGGAAGTTTTCTTGTATCTAGTACTTGCTGGTTTAGCGCCCCCACACCATCAAATGGCGTGATGTAGTAAGATCAGATCTTCAGTGTTGTTACACTTGTAAGCAATTACTCATTTCCTGTCTGCCTATATTATTCTTTTTAAAGAAGCTTATTTTCCACAAATAGGTGTAGTACTGCCTTCAAGACTGCTTTGTCATCTAAAGGTGCAGAACATGAGTTCTGCCTTACTAATTATGGAATAGCTCTTTTCTGGCCTGTACAGGAAAGATCCTTTGCTAAAGGTCTTTATTTCTGATTTCTTTCTGCTGTACCCCAATTTTTACTCCTGACATGGGTGGCACCATTTCACTTGTGTACAGTTAATCCTGGTTAGCCTTGAAACCAAGCATAAAATAGTCTGAGAAACAAGATACATGAAGTTCCGCTGACGTGGACTGGCTTTCAGGAAAAGCACATAAGCTTTTGTTCATGTCCCACAGAAATTTGCGGAACTGAGCACATATTTAAAATGGACCATATGTTTAGGTTTTCTGCTGAATGGGAGGTTTAAAGAATGGTTTCGGAATAAGTCCATTAGCCACTCCTAACAAGTTCCAGTCTTTGCTGTGTTAGCTGTTCCATGATGCCAGACCTGTACATCGTATTTCTTGCCATATCCTGAGCATACAGAGAATGCTACTGAATTTGCATTCCTTGATAAAAGGGAGGTATTGGTATGCAGAACAAGAGGCTAAAACTCCATTTGACGTCTGTCCTTGAGGTAAGCACGTTCTAAAGCCCGCGTCTGTGGTGGTGTGCGCGGGGAAGCCTCGTCCTTTTTGGGTTAACTCATGTCATTACCTGCAAATTGTCATTGCCAAATAAATCTGTGATTGCAGATTATGCTAAAACAAGCCAGGTCATGTTAAAACAAATCAAATATCAGACTTGATGGTATTTGTTGCTGAGACTGAGAAAACTGACAGGATAAAACTTCATTAAAAAAAAGAAATACTTAAGAATTCATAGAGCATTAGAGTAGCAGTTGTATTTGATACTCTGACAATTGCTTCTATGTAAAGTTGTGCTTAAGAAATATTACATTAGCAGTAAACTACACCATCCCATGTATTAAAATCAGTTGTATACTTTATGAATGAGGAAAAGAGTTACGGCGCATATGTAAAAATACGCAATTACCACAAGAATTTGCTGCTTCCCATTTTTCAAATCAATTGTTTCTATAGTACGTTTTTAAGATCTACTGCTCACAGAAAAAAAAGAGGCTTACAGCTGGTCAATATTTAGATAAATGACTCTGCTCTAAATTATTGAATAGCTTGTACCTCTATGTTAGATTATTTCCAAAAGTGAATTGGTCTTCTGAATAATAATATGCTTTTCTCTGTAGGATACCAAACTTCAGTGTTCGGTCACTCAGATATCTCTACAAATATTTGCCACTACTGGATTGCTCATTTTAAAATATTTATTACATGAAATACTGACAGAACAGTTTTTAGTTGTGCCCATTTCCTAAGAATCCTTCTCTTGGTACATCTTTGAATAATTTCCTTAATATTGCGGTTTTGTTTTAGAACTCTCTTCAAATATCCCATTATTCTGTTGTCTGTTAACATTTGATATTGAAAAGAAGTTGCAGGCCCACAATGCCATTTGCCGCTTAAAATCTACCCATCTTTTCCTAGTAGTTGTCCTTTGCTCTGGCTAAGTAATAGCGTGGTTTGTGGCAGTTGTCTCAAGGGAATGCCATAGTTGGTATTAAATAGTCCAAGCATGCAGAAACAGTGCCTGCTCCTGAAGAAGTGATTGTCTCATTAAAAGAGGAGTCCAACTCTAAGGGGAAATTTTCTACCAATTTTTTTTTTGAGAGAATTCCAACTGCTCATGAGTTGCATTCACCAGCACTGGAAGAAATTGTATCATTCCTTAGCTGGGTGTGAGAGGGAATAATTTTCGAATGTATTTTTCTGTTACACTGACTGCCTAAGCTTTGACTGCTCTTCTGTTTGTATTTCCTCACCTTGAAAGCACATGTAGCCCACAGGCCAGCAAGTTTTCTGTGCCAGATCAGGTGGAGAGGGCTCGCTGCCTTTCAGGGCTTCTTAGTGATCACTTAGTCCCAGCTGTACAGAAATCACTTTGGAGAACCATATTAATTTCTCCTGGTAGCTCAAGTAGCTGCAACAAACATGCTTATTTATGCATTTGATATGTGCTTTTTTCCCCCCTCTCTTCTTGATAGTGATTCAATGATTATCACTGTTGTCCAGATTTCAAAAGTACAGACTAAATCCTGGGTAGGCTACACCTCCCCAGAACAGATCCAAAAATCGCCAAGAGATATTTATGGTGGAGGAAAATGTTGGGGGTTTTGTTTTTATTTATTTGGGGTTTTTTTGTTTGTTTGTTTGTTTGTTTTAATGTGTGAATGTGCAATTTTTCTTATTTAAAAAAGGCTTAAACCTAATATGCAACTTTTTTTTACCTAGTCCATAAACTCTGATACAATGGTCTGTTCATAACAGACAACACTTGTAATACACGTGGGTTTTAGCCACACTTTATATTAAAGTTCCATCTGAAATGCTTTATAAACAGTTAATAAACAACTGCTACGCTTTAGAAGTATTTTTTGAGATGCGGGTATCAGTTGTGGCATATGGCTAACAAGCAGCTCATTCAGAAGGAGATAGTGTAGATTATCAAAAGTAACTTCAGATATTTTGGCTTTTAAAGCAATTGCTTAACCTTTAGTTATTATGGTCCATTAAGCTTTAAAAATGCAATGGAAATATAGTGTGTGACCCAGCTTTCTTTAGCAATTAATCCCTTCTTCCTGAGTCAAAGGTGACATGAAAGACTTGGAAAGTTTCGTGTTGCTCATTTCTTAAGTCTAAATAGATTAAGTGAAGTCTTCAGAGTCATCTTTTCTAAAATGGCAAAACTCATTATGTGAGCAGTATTACCTGATAGAGGAAGCATTGTGAAGGGACGCTGAACGTGGATTTGCACACCGTTTGACTGCAGATCAACGCAGTCTGCCAAAGCAATATCGGTCCTTGTACTTATAGGCATATTCAGGGTAATCTACTTCTCGTGTGATGAATGTGTAGATATCAAAAATGCACAGCACAGATCTGACAAAATACTGCCCTCTAATGCTCTGATTCTGCAAACAGTTACACTGGTGCTTAACTTCACCAATATTAATAGTCTCTCTGACATGAAGAGACTGCTTATTTTCAGAAACTTAAGAAACAGCATAAAAGTTTGTGGGATCAAGGCCTGAGCCTTTACCAGTGTGTGTTCCCCTCAGCCTGCCTGACGTTACTCTTGCAAAGAGAGAATCGATGACAATTTTGTCTGAGGAGTAGAGCAAAGCCTTAGGCCTCTTTGGGCACAATCTGCCATCCTCTGGAATCTGTGGACGCAATCCTGTCAGTAGTGGGGGCCTTAAGCCAGGTGCTTCATGGACACACAAAATACTTGCAAGCTGGATGCGAAAGTGAAGTAGGAGCTAGTAAGGGAGTGAGCTCTTCATAATGCTGAAAATGTTTTGCACAGGTGAAAACCTGTAAGTTAATAGAAACCACAATAATCTCAAACATGGGTCTGGAGAAGCAAAATAATAACACTGATGCTGGTTGTAGATGGCTTTTCAGTTTAGTGTATTTTAGTCTCTGTCAGTGTATTTGAAGACTATTTGTTTTAGGGTATGGCAGCTTACGCAGAGGATCACCAAACAGTATATATAGTATAGAATTTAAATTATTTCAGTAACAGACACTAATATCTATTTTAATTTGAATGTTAATTTCCAGTGTATATGACTAAAAATGCTATATTGTTAAAAATGAGAGGAAAACAACAAAAGGTGTTTGTAAGTATGTTCTGTTTGTAGACTTAAGGCTGTATTATGTTGGAATTTTACAAGCCAAGTTTAAATTGTAATATAGAAATTATTTTTATATTATTTTCAAAATATGCTACAGAGCAATATTTTGCACCTTTATTATAAACAGGGTCATTGTTTTCATAGGTTACCTTCAGAAATGCTGGTAGAAATGAACCATGAAAAGAACGCTTTGTAAACGTCCATGTTGTTTCTAACTGTTCTGTCTGTTGTGCACATCTAGATCTAATGTGAGATGAATATACAATTTTTTTTTTAATTGAAAAGCTTTAATTTTTTCTTTATATCTTTTGGTACAACACTATCCCTACCAATAGCCACTTTTATAAGCAGCTTCTGAAAACAACATTCATCTGGAAAGTTTTCTTACCAAATGAAACATTTCTGCACAGATCTTGATTGACTTGGGACATTCATAATATACCCTGAATCCATTGGAGCAGGATTACTTATTTTTTAAAAGCAGAATCAGAATAGTTTCAAAATTAAAATCAAGAATTAATAACCAGTGCAATGATTTAGCATCTGTGGGAAGAAAATCATTCTAGATCATAGAAGTATCATCCTCTAATTGGCAGATACATTGTGTCTTAATATTTTTATCAAATGTGTTAGCTTCTTGCAGATTAAAGAGTTCAGATTTTATTTCTTCATACTGTGCGTATCAATTACTGATGAATTGTGCAAAAAAGACTCTGCAAACTAATGCATATGTTAAGCTAGGAGTCAGTGTAGCTTTTAAAATTCCATAACATTTGTGGTTTGGTTTGTTTGTTTAAGAATTCCTATTAAGGTATGTACTGCAACCAAAATTGCCAAATCTGGATGCTTAATGTTAAGATTCTGCATCTAGGTTTCTCCTAATAAACAGACTGGTTTTAAGATGTACTGAGCATCAATTTCTGTGGGAGGAAAAGCTCACTCTTGGTTTCAGAAAATCAAGTGAGCATTAGTCCAGCACATATTGAGGCCTTTTTGTTATGAGTGTATGCTTCTTTTCAGTCAATGGAATTTACTTTTTCTCTTTAGTGATTTTCCATGTGTGAACAAATATTTGGGCTTATTCATAAACTAATTACTTGAACATGGAGAGACTTGCCTTGTCCCAAAACACCATATAATTGTCCATTTAACTGTTACATTCTTAATGGGGCTAGTGTATTCCACTGATTTTGGGGAGGATATAAGACCTTTTTTTCTTGGTTATCATGAACACCCTGTTTTGTTTGTTTGTGGGTTTAGTTTCCTCTCAAGTGAATAAGCTGTTCTGCTTGCTGTTTTATCTCCCATTACCTGAATGCATGTACTGTACTAAGAGAATTAAAATGGCTGATGCACATTTGCACTTTGGAACACGCGATATGGGTAAAAGCCACCATGTTCCAAACAGCCTTAAAATGATGACTCTCTGGGGACTGAGAGTCACTTAACTGGATGCAGCCTCTGTCCCACTTCCTCATTTAAGCACGACGGGAAGCCACTCCAGCCTGCTGTCGTCTCTGTAACTGTATGCACATTCAGCTGAATAACCTGTACTCTTCAAAGAAATCTTTCTTTAAAAAGTTGTAATTCTTTGATAGTTGTCAGCGTGTCAGGAAACCTTAGTCAAAAGAGGAGATGGGGTAAAAATAGAGAGACAGGGGTAGCTAGCGCAGTAACCATGGCACCAAAATACTCAAAAGAGGTAAAATAGTTATCAAAAACTATTTCCTGTCAAGACTGGAAGTTTTGTAGATCTTCCTGTGTTCTGGGAAAACAGAGAAATGTAGTTTTGCTATTCATCTCTGTACCTAATGTAGTCTCTTTATTCCAGAGGTGCACTGCCGGTGCACTGCTATTGGGGAAGAAGGGAGAGAAGTTTTCTTCTTAAAGTAAATTCTACTCTAGTGACAGAATCATCTGTGATTGCAAAATGTAATCCAATGTTAGAACTAAACAGTGCCTAACTCCTGTGTGTGAGTTGTGTATGTCAGTTTCATTTTGCCCCTTTCAAATTATGTTAAAAAAAAAGGGGGGGGGGGGAGTTTAAAGAACAAGCTTGTATCATAGTGACCCAGTTCTTCATTTGTTCACATGTGAAATCAATATAAACATGAAAACAGTTACATTGGAGTTGCACTTTCCCTCTCAGGCAAGCTGAGAGGTAAAAGTCACCTTTTTAGGTAGATGCCATGTAACTGCTTTGCCACAGAATAAAATTAGAACTCCTTGGCACAGAAACTTTGCCTGATGAAGCCTGACTATGTCTGGAGCCTGAGAGCCATGGCCAGCCCTGCCAGAACAGATCAAGCCTGGTCATTCTTGCCTTTGAAACAGACACAGCTTGTCCTGGCCTGTGGTGTCAGAACAGTATCTTTGCAGTAAAGATGAAGTGGAACATTGCCTTGTTGTCATTTGCCTACAGGCTTAAGTAAGACAAAGCCTCTTCCCCATGCTTTTGGTTAAAACATGCAGGAGATACAGCACCAAAACGTGCCATCTCAGGCTCAGAGAATACCCTGCGTCTCCTTATGAAGTGCTTGCAATCAGGTATGAATTGAAACAGCCATGTGGGCGTGATAAAAGCGCTCTCGTGTCTCAACCTTGCAAATTGTGTGCACTTACGTTTTAACACTAACAGAAATTAAGCAATGATTTTATTGTTTATGTGCTCAAGATTCTGCATACTGTAAATAAGGTCTTTGTATAATGCACATAGTTTGTGTACAATACAAAAACTGCTTTTCCCTTGGATCTGCTCAAAGAGCTTTGCATGCACATGATACCAATCTGTTCATTCACCAGAAGCCAAGGAGAACAAATGGGATTTAAGCCTAGATTAAATCATGAATGGAATTAGCCACGTAGACCTAAGCAGTGAAGAGTTCCCACCCATAGTATTCCAGGCCAGCTTTGGCAGTGATCTATCCCAGTGATCTACATTAGGTTTCTGCTCTTTCCTGGGGAGGAGCAATTACTTCTGTGTCTTTTCCAAGTCCATTGGCTTGTTCTTGTTTTCTTATCGGAATCTGTCTAGAGCTTTATTTTGCATTCCATTTTAAGGCATAAAATACTGTTACAAACTTTTCATAATGCCTTGAAGTTGACTGTTGTGTGGCTGAAAGACTTTGTTCTCCTTGGAAGACCTTGTTCTTCTTCATTGATTCTTGTGACAAACGTTTTTGTATGGAAAAAGTTGAATGAAACATTGAAAATATCAATGCTGTTTACATATTTCTGCCATTCAGTATAGTTTATCTTTTTTGTTACATGACTCTGTGTTGTTAAAGCCCAATGCCTGTCAGATACGGGCAAATCTTGAAGGACAGTCTGAATTATTATACACAAAAGACATATGTAGCTAATTTATTTTAATTTTACTGTTGCATAATATGCCCTTCCCAAACTGTTTGTACATCTTTTTTTGCTATTGCTAACACTTTTTCTTTCATCTCCTACTTCTTTAGACAAACTCTAAAGCTCTTTGTCCTTAAAGCCTGTGGTAGATGTTCCCATAAACAAGATTGGCTTTCTCTGTTGAGTTTGCGTGTGGAGTGGCTTGTCTCCTGAAACTAGAATTAACACAGGTGTCACACCCTTAGTTTATAGAAGTTCATTTACTCATTAACTGAGGATGTCTGTTCAATTATAACCAAAGCTAATTATAGAAACTTTTAAAAAATCAGGACAGGTAATGTGACTGTGTCTAATAACCTGGCAAACGCGGCATTTTTAAACCCATAGAAATGTACAATAAATGTATTTGTACTTGAAGTCCATATTTCAAAGGAAGATAGTAGTTGCCGGTCAAGGGGGCTCAAGTAAATGTTAATAAGGAATAAAGCAAATCTCACTCAGTTTTGTTGGCTAAGAATTCAACTTCTTGGTAGTAATACCATCCTTCTCATTTTTCAGAGTCTGAGTTTGAGTTTCTTGGCTTCTATACATTTGTACTATTTTAGCAAAATTGATTTAGGATTTCAATAAACAATATAACAGATATATCAGACATTTATTTGAAGCTGAAGTGACTTTCCCAGTTTCTTTGTGTTTGACCATTTTCATGCAAAACTTTTAGCCAGTATGAAAGTAGTGAATTTATCTTTTACCATTTCCATCCCCTATTCATAATTTAAAGATGCAATTGGCTGCAGTTGCTCTTGTCTGCAAACAAAACTGTTGATCATTTTTAAGCTGACTGCCATATCATGTTTAAATCCATTGTTCAAAAGGAACAGAAGCATTAATTAACATTAAAGGATAATGAATATTTTTTGTTGTGAAAAGTGTGAGTTCTTGAGAACCTTTTCTACATGCAGTTTTCATTCAAATTCAATTTAAATGTCATTTTTAATCTGATCCATACTTTGACAAAGATGATGTGTAAGAGCTGTTTTTAGCAGTTGGATTGTTACTTTGTAAAGTATTAAAGCACTAAACCAATTTTTGCAATAGGTAGTAAAACTTGCTTTTGTTTTGAAAAACTTCCAGTTATAACTGTCGCACTTTTTATAGCAGAACTGTATTTAATTTCTTTCTTTTAGGAAAGATTACTCAAAGTAACTGATAGCTCTGTAATCTGTGTGAATTTGCTTCTCCTTTATTTGAAACTGAGAGAAGCTATAATGCCTATTCAATAAAATCAACTTATTTCTAAAGTAGCTGTTTGCTTGAATTCTTGTTTGTGCTTTTTGTGCACTGTACTTAGTGTGGTGCTGGGGAATCGCTGGAGCCTAGAAAAGGAACCAGGGGCAAGGGGCACGGCGCAGCCCGGGCCGGGGGAGCTGCTTGGCTCATCGCAAGCTTTCCTTCTTCTGCTATAAAGTTCACTCTGTTCGATTGCATTATTAATTTGCATAATGTGGATAACTGTGACAATCTGAGGCAAAAGCCAGAAATCAGCCCCTGCCAGGCCTGCTCAGCTTTGGTTTTTACAGGGCATTTCTAGTTCTGGGGCTCCAGAGGCACAAGCTCCCAGTGTGAGGAGAGGCAGTGCTGCCCCTGGGCTGTGACAGTGACAGGCTGGGCTGTGACTGTCCCTGATACCGTCCTGAGGAAATCTGTGCCTGTGGCATCAGGCACCAGACAGGATATTTGTCAAATGATTCTTTTGGAACTACAGTGTTTCTTTAGAGAAATCCCCAGTGCTGAAGTAGTCCTACTAACATGTGGTAAGTTGTTGCAACAGTTAATTAGCCATTTTTAGAAAAGCTTTTGTTTCTAACCTAAATTTGCCTAACTTCAGTTTCTGCCTCTGGATCTTATGTCACTCCTGTCTGTCTGCTGCCCTTGAATTGCTTGTACCCTCTGACCGGGCCCTCCCTTCACCTTCCCTGTGTCACGCTAAGCAAATAGTGTTTTTCAAGGCTGTTACAAAGGCATATTTCCAGTTCCTGGAATGTAATCTTTCTCATGCCTGTGTTTCAAGTCTCCTTCAGCCTTTTAACATCTCCCTTCATCTGCAGATAACTAAATTAGACTGAAAGCTTTTTATGAAACGCACTCCAGCTCCAACATGAATTAATTCAAGCAGACTCTGCTGCATTCTGTCTTAGGCATCTTCTCTTCTGAATGAGTCTCTGATTCCATATAAGAATTGATAGTGTCTGCATTTCAGTACAAGTTTATTTCCTAATTGAAATTATTGTATATTTATTCACAAAGATATATTCAGTCTTTCTGGTCATAAAATGTCCAAGGAACTCTTATTCAGCTGCTCTTTGTCCTAGTATTTTTCAGAGTCCTTTCTTCCCGAGCTAGAGTCCTCCATCTGGTGAGTATGAGCCAAGTTGGTTTTTGTCCTAAATGACTGAGTTACGTTTGATTGTATGAAACACACTTGGTTTGTTTGTACCCAGTTTACTGAGCAATCTAGGTTACTCTGTGTTAGCATCTAATCAATCTCCTAATATTATTAATAATTATTTTAAGCACTTTCCCATGGCGATTGATAAAACCATTAGTATAGGATTGGGCTGGACCTCTCTTGAGACAGTGGATTGGTGATTAATTATTTATCAGTTAAACTTCTAATCTTTTCAGGCAGTTTTAAAAGGTCTGACAGGGCCTATTTTTTAGAACATAATACTGACTTTTCAATTTTACTCTTCTTGCATTCCTGATTCAAGTTTCATATTAACCATTTTGTTATTTTGTCTGTGTTCATGCTGTGTGTTTACCTTTGATAGTTGTTGTTTGACATAATCTTTAATTTGAATTGGGGATAAACCAGATAGTAAAATAGTGGGGGCGAGGAGGAAGATTAAAAAAATCTTTGAACATGCCTACCTGTTCTGCAGATCGCAAAGATTCCCAGCTACTAATAGGCCAACCTGCCATTGCGATGTCCTGTCTTCCTGGTGCAAACATACTCTACCTAAAGACAGAAGAGAAGCTAAGGGTCAACATACGTCACTCAGCAGAGGCTACAGAGTTGCTCAAATCCGTGCATTTGCTGAAGAGTTTAACTCACTGGCATGACTAGTTTATGGGCATATGGTTTTTAAATATAAAGATATCATAATATTAAATTTATCTGCCTGGCTGATTGATACTGGAATTATTTTACCTTTATTGCAGTGGTATGTGCAATGTTTCTTGTGTACTCCTTTTGTTTTGACTTAAAGGCCACAATCATGTGATTTTCCAATATGATCAACTCTCCTGAATCCTTCTAGAGCTTTACCAGCTCCAGGAAACCTTCAGGAAAATGCAGGGCAGACTTGCTTGCAGAACTGGAATTTACACTCATGAAACACTTTGCAGCTTCCCTGGGGGAAGGACATTAAAGTAACGTAAGGCTTTGCTTGCTGAAATGTAGCATGGGTCAGCCTCTCTGACTGGCATCCCAACCAAAATCTAAACATTTGAATTCCCTCCGCTTGTTTGAGAGATTTGTTTCCTTTTCACTGTGTGCTCAGAACCATCGTGGATGAGTGTTCAGGGAATCCAGAAGTTTGGAAAATAGCATTTTAAATTATGCTTTTTGTTGCTAATGTCTCTTATAAAAAGTTTTAAAGAGGAAGACCAGTGTTAGCAAATAATGACTCCCTTTGGGTCACCCTCTGAAAAGGCTCCAGAAAACTGGTGATAGATGCCTATTTTTAATGGCATACAGTAAAAATTTGATTTCTTAGTGAAAAGAGAGGAAACAGCCCCATCTGCAGAGAGCTGATAAACAGGAATTCTCCCCAGCCTGTCGCCTTTCTCATAAGTGAGTCCAGTTTTCTTCTGTGGCATGTTTTTTCTCACCAAACTAAGTAGCATTTCCAGTTGGTTTCTGGTAACTTCGAATCTATTAAAAAGTTATATGATTTACTCCTAATATTGTCATCTTTTCTACAGGAAAAAGTTTTGTTTTCATTTTCATTTGTTTGATTTCTGTGCAAACAGCTCACTTAAATTCCATGTGTATCTAGAAAATAATTGTAAAAAAGCAGCATTTTTGTAGCCCCCCACGTGAGTCAGATTTCTAAACCTTGCTATGTATAAGATCAATACATTTTGAGAAAGATTACTGAGTAAACTTCACCCTAGAACTAGAGGACAGCTCTGTAGCCAGAACTGTTAAAAAGTGTATCATATATGGGTTATGACTGGATTTTAATACTTCATATAATTCAGTAAGTAACTAGCTTGCAAACAAAAAGGTTTTACAAAATTAACCATATGTCATTGCACACTTCATTTTACTTTATAGAGTTGTGTTCTACTTCCTGTGGTCTCCTTAAATAAATCTATGTATACCTCTGAGTTGTCACCACATTTGAAAGACTCCCTCTACTGACAATTGCAATGCTTTTCTTCATGTAACTACATTTGCAAGAAAAAAGAGCATTTTAAAGAACAAATCCAGTACCTATCCCCAAAAGTCCTTCTCACTTGGATGCCTTGCTGAAAAAAAGAGCTGTTAATATTGTTAACTCAGAGGAAGCAAAATGAAAGTAGCTCGGGCAACCTAACATAGCTATAAAACTCTAATCGAGAGCAAGTACCAGCCATGTGGGAAAAAGTTAATTTCTCCTTGTTGGAGGGGCTGATTCTCCCTTGTCTGATTTCAGTGTATGTCAGAAATGACGTCAATGGAATTGCCCCATTGAAAAGCATCTGTATCACAGTTACCACATGGGAAGAACAAATCACAGGTCAGGGACGCACTGTACATGGAGAGTGCATGGCAGGTATTGCCCCTCAGGGTCAATAATGTAAAATCAAACCAGAAGGCCAGAAGCAGGTAGCGTGGAGAACTCAGGCATGGGGATCCTAAAACAGAAGTACCAAATGTGGCTGGCATGCCAGCTGCCTGTCTCCTGGGAAGGAAGATGGAGAAAGACTTTAGAGGGCTACCCTGGGAGCTGATAATAATGCCACAGCAGTTACAGGAGCTGCTGGGGCTGGAGAAATTCCTAAAGGATTCCTGGCCTCCTTCTGTTATGCCCCATTTTACATTTGCAGGATGAAAATACTGTCTTTCTGCACAACAAAAATGTTAAATCACTGTTCATTCAAGGCGGCCACAGAACCATCTGAACAGAAAAGCAATGTGTCTCGGTGCTGTGCAGAATAATACTGGATTTATTTTCTTCATTCTAGAGGGAATCATCTTCAGGATCCCCACAAAGGCTGAAAACTGTTGGAGTGACTGCAATAAAAGCAAGGCAGACCCAAGGATCCATACCTCTTACACGAGATTCAACAGCATGTAAGTCATGGTATAGTCAAGTTTTCTCAAAATGTAAAATACCACACATTAGACTTTATCTGCCAATTATAATAAAAAACCCTGATCATTGAATTGAAGTGAGTAGGAAGGAAGTGGAGCAAAAGACAGTTGCTAGTGTAGGACCCAGTTATTAATACATTTTAATTAGTCAGTATGTGAATATATTTACCATAGGTAGACCAGAGCAAGCTGCGTAGATAAGGCCCTGCCTATGTAAGATGGGTAGGAGCAGCAAGTAAGCTCTTTGGCATAGAGAGAGCGAGTACCCAGCCTGGCCCGGTGAAATGTGTTGATAAACCTCCCAGGTGATCCTCGCTCCCTCAGGTCGGTATCCGTGCCGTTTGAGGCTGCGTTAGACCAAGCCTCCTTCCTCACGAGGCAGATGCTGCTGCCAGCTCAGTGTCTGTCACCCACTCTGGCCTGGCCACTCTGCAGCTGTGTGAGCTGCCCCAGGATGTCCCCAGCTCCTCCTGCCCCGCAGCGAGTGCCACGGCGCAGGAAGACACATCTTCACAACTGCCATTTGATACACCCTTTCTGTCGTGCTGCGTGTCCCCAGCACAGTAGTTTTGGCACTCTGGCAAACATCATGCAAGAGTCCTGTTGTTAGATTTGAAGTCTAAAATCCTGCCTAGACAATTGGGAGGAGTTTTGATTTCTCTGCTCTAGAATCAAACTTGATTTGAAATTAAGTACAAAACATTGGAATTACTAGGTTGTTGCAAAAGCGTAAGTGATAGGAATGTAACTGCAGGGGGAAATTCCTCTGTTTCTTTTTGCAGTGCTTATGGGTAAAGTTCTCCAAAGGGCATTATTTATGTGAACACAGAAGAATCATGAGTTTAATTTGGTATCAGAGTTGGTTGCAAAATCCATTATTTACTTCTTGCATTCTGTACAGTATTCCAGGAAAACATGAAATTGGCAAATGTACCATTTAGGGGATTTTTAATGTTAGCAGAAGGTTTGTGTACAAAGTTTCTTCTTTGAAGAAAACTTTTTAGCTTAAGAAATTACAAGGAAAAGAGGAAGTTGTTTCCAGACATGAACTCAAATCATGGATGTGTGACTGCATCAAAGAACCAATGACTCTCTGAATCTTTCAACAGAATTTCAACAGCTGTGTAGCCCTTTCTTTTCAAAAAGCTGACACATCACCTGTGTTGATTGTTTTCCAGACCTTCCACATTCTAGCTGGCTTTTAATATAGTAGCCAACACTTTGCAGAAGGCTGGTTAATATGTTACCAAGGATGTTATAAATTTGCCTTGAGCAGTACATAATTTGTAGGGCTGAGGGAGTGGGGACATCCATGATGGAAGGAAGGCAGCTGTAAGGCAGGGCTGTGCTAATTCTGCTTCAGCGCCCACATCTTTTACCCGGAGCAGAACCTGGCTGAGGAGGAGGGTGCCCACCCTGTGGTCGTGCAGCTCCACGCGAGTGTCTGTGAGGTGCCCACAGGTGCCAATGGCAGTGGCTGTCATTAGGTACTTGTCACCCCAGAGCTGGATGAACTCAGATCATTTTCCATGTGGCAATTAAATCTATTGCTGACTGATGGCCTTTGAGGTATTTGCTGTGCCTGTGGCTTAGATGTGGACAGTCAAGGGGGGGCTGTATATTTTTATAACTGATAAAACCTGTACTGCAGCCACTCTGCTTTGCCTTTGGCTTCTGCTGTTCAGACAATGACTCTTGATTTTTGAGGAAATTATCAGAGAAGCCAGGAGCTCATTAACTGTACATAAATATGAATCTGGGCTTCTAAGATTTGTGGACAACACTGCTGTAACATTTTATTATCAAAAGAAAGCAAAGAGAAAATGTAAACGCTTCTGCATCAGTTTTACTGTATAGTGCTTCATATCATTAAAATGTGCCTAACACCAAGTAGTTAAAATGGTAATTATCCTGTCACACTTCTTAAAAAATAGAAATGCTATTCATTAGAAAAGACACTCTGTAGCATGTCATTATTCTTCCAATTGTTTTATCATTCACAGGAGATGACACTTACCTCTCTGAGCTTAAAAATAAACAGAGCTTCATCCAGCAGGTTTGCAAGAGGTTCTGTGTAATTAGAGACACTGAGGCAAGTGTTTGCCAGGCAGGAAAGGTATGATTAGGATATTGTACTGAATAATTCCCAGGGATTTTTCCTAGCAACAACCCTTCCCATACCACAGTCATCCTTACGGGAAATGGCAGTTCTAAGTTAAAAAGATGATTTTTCTGTGATACTCCCCAAAGCAGAGGCAACATTTTAGAGGCACCTAAAAGGGAGACATAGCTTTAATAGTGACTGCTGCCTCCTGACGTGTTCCACACAAATGTTTCC
This sequence comes from Nesoenas mayeri, assembly GCF_963082525.1. NCBI lineage: Eukaryota > Metazoa > Chordata > Aves > Columbiformes > Columbidae > Nesoenas > Nesoenas mayeri. The sequence continues at coordinate 15,966,523 of NC_137563.1, read as the reverse complement.
TGTGATGTCAGGAATTTACAGTCTGGGCTTGGTCTAACATGAGGTGACCCCTCAGTATAAAAATTTGTGTATGTAATGGTGAATGTGGATTGTGGTTGGATAGTAGAGAATCAGAGTGTTTTCCCTTGGAGGAGGGCGAAGATGCTTCATGTCTGTGTTGAGTGCAAGGTGCTGTGCAGCAGATGCTGGGCAGGCAAGCAAGGAGGCCCTGCTCTGAACAGCTGCTCGTCAGAGTCAGGTGGGACGTGAACACATGAACAGAAGATGAGTGAGGAAAGGGGTCACGTTAACATTAACACTGATAGAAGGCTGTGTGGTAAGACTGAGGGATGTGAATCTAAACCACTGCTATCAGTAAAAATAATAGCTGAATTTTGAAAGCATTGCACACATTGTTCCATCCTGTTTTGGCTCCATAGCCAAGAGGCCTTTTTTTTTATTTTTTTCCCCTGAGAACTTCCCATCTTAATTCATCAAACAGATTTTCTAGCCTTATAATATCCCTGTACTTCAGGCAGATTATTTTAAGGGCCTGGTGAGAGTGCTACATAACTTGGCTCTGACTTTCCTCTGACTGTGTAACTTCATGCACGGAACTGGGCAGAGCCTGTGCCAGTTGTCCTCGACGTCCCAGCCGGCCCTTCCCAGAGCCGGATCACAACACACAAGGAAGCTGGGAGCCTCAGCACAGCTGAGAGCTACAAAAACCACAGCCAGAGTACAGCTGCGCTTTAAAGCTGGGCATTCAGCTGTGCCTTCACTCCTGTTTAATAACTGTTAAGTGGTGTTGAAATGCTTCCCCTCTCCTAGCAAACACCATGTAACATACAATTTTTACAGTGTCTTGTAGCATATTTTTACTCCTGAAATGTAACCCTTCCTTTTTAGTTCTCCTTAATCATAGTGATTTTGTGGAGGATCCCCGTTTTTCCATTCTTGGACATCAAGCTTTATTTTTTCCTCATTTCCTTCAGCATTAATTATCCCTCCTAAAAATAGACAGGTGGAGTCCAAAAATAAATATCCAGTGGAGCCATAACGGAATGTTTCTTACAGGGAAACCAACAGCCAGGCCTGATTTATTAATCCAGTTTTGTTGTTTGTGTGTTCCCACCCTCCACAATCTTCCTGTTTCCTGGGCTTGCCTCTTGTTTGCTCACCCGGATTATTCAGTACAGCTGCTTATGAGGGCACGTGAAGGGGAAACCATCCCTTGCCCAGTCTGTAGGGAAAGTTGCAAAGGCTGGAGAGTGCTGTGGCTGCTCTCAAACACTCAGCGCCAGTGGGTGACTCCTCTCCTGCAGGGGGGAAGGTAGAAGTAGGTCATTTGTTTTGAGGGAGCTGCCAACCTGCTCTGCCTTCTGCAGCCAGCCCACGCCTGCTGCCCGGGAGCGCAGGCGTCTCCTCGGCCCCGAACAGCGAACTGAGGGCAGGGCTCGCTGCGGTGCCACAGGACACGTCGGCAATCCTGAGCAAATCTTTCTTCTTCCTTCTTCCTGTCAGTCATGCTGTTCCTCCCAGCAGGCTGAAAACAGCAGTTCGTATGGCAGCCCCAGAGGTAGAAAGCTTGGGATTTGTTGTACGACTTCCAAAGTCAACAAAAAGGCTGCATTTTAAACCAAACCTGTGAGGCCTTGAAACTTCCTAGGACCTTATAGTCAGCAATATCAATGAGTATGAGAGAGTTCTCAGGGCGGTATTAGAGGCTAATGGAAGAAACAGAGAAAATGGGCTCATCTCGCTTCCGATCAGTGGTGATTCTGCATTTTGGTTCAGGAGGTCTTGATACAGCCTGGGTTTGGAGTCAGCCACTTGTGTGGTGCTCATCTCTTCACTCCCCTGGGAAGATCACAGTTGTGAGCCTGATTTTTGGATGTATGTGAGCTTCCAAATGTGGCATTTTGAGAGAGGGTCACAAACTGACATATTTTTTTGCAGAGGGTGGGGTATGAAGCTCCAGAGAAAAATTGCAGGGTCTTTGGAGAGCAAAGCTTTGAAGTTTAAAAAAGCTCAAAACAATCCCTGTTGCCATTTACTGTCTGTGGAAAATCTGGAAGGTAAGACTTTTAACCAAAGAAACTGGATAAAATAGTTAAAAGTAACAGACTGGGGAAGAGTGGCTTTCATGTTTTAACTGTTTATGCAGTGGTGGAGAAGATTAATTTGGTTCCAAAACTGTGTACCAAACAACACTGTTGGTCTGTGCCTTGTTTCTCTTCCACTCAGAGGCTTTGAGTGCACTCCCATTGCTGACATAAAACACGTGTGTGGTGGAAGGGGGAGGGAGGAATTTCTCTCTTCCCCTTGCTATTGTGTTTAGTTATGTTTTGGTCTGTTCAGTTTGTCTCCAGGATCAGACAAATGACTCAAAGTTATTTCCACAATAGGAGAGCATGGGAAAACACAAACAGTCGTCTCTTAAAGACACACAGTCCTGTTTATCATACAAAGACATGCCTTACCTTCTAGTCTGTTGGAAATGCTACCACATGAGCTATCTTACTCCTTCCTCTAGACCCCCTTTTGGATTTTGCACCTTAGGCCTTTTTCTCTCTAGAAAATGACACAAAATTGCCCTCCCTTGTACTTCTCATTTTCCCCCTTTTTATCTTACCTTCCCCATTTATTGCACCTTTAATGTTTCCCACATTTTTCCATCTCATTCCTCTTACTGTGCTGCCGTACTCCTGAAACTCTCCCTAACCAGCACCATCTCTCTTGTGCTTCGACTGGGCCTTTTTTCTCGGTGGTGTTGTCCCATCCACCAACTTGGCGTATTGCGCTGTCCCTCTGGGAGATGTCCCAGCCATTCTGTGCAGGTCCTGAGAAGAACAGTTGGGCTAGCTCTGAACAAGCCAGCTTGTGCAGAGTAAGCCTTTGCGACCCTTTGGGGTGTAGCTCACAGTAGGAGGGCAGCAGGCTCAGACCCGCTGCGCTGTGCTCAGGCAGGCACGTTCAGCCCCTGATGCAGAGAAGACACGTCAGCTCAGCGGGGACCGGCCAGCAACGGCATCTCAGAGCCTCTCTCAGCCCAGCCCCTGATGCCAAGCCCTCTTTTCCTGTTGAACGTTTGTTCCAGCCAGTGGGAGCCAAAGATGAAATCTAACTCCTGCCAGTGCCAGCCAGGTCGGACAGGTTGATCCTTTATTTACAATTATGATGAGGCAGCCATTATACTCTAGAGCTGTTTTTTATTGGGGAGGTAATTACTAAACTTAAGTTTTGTGAGCAGACCTTTGGGGCCTGTTCTTGTCTAAAACCCTATCAGGTTTTCTCAGATCTCTTTTCTCCACTCTTTTTATTATTTTCTCTCTCCTGACTTGTTCAATGTAATCTTGTTCTCCAAGTTGCCCAAAGCACAAATCTGGCCCCCAAAGCCATCATTCATTCATACATCCCTCTTCCCCTCTTGCTGCTCATATGTCTGGGCATCCAGACTCCCCTCCCTTGTCTGGTGCACAGATCAAGAAATCTGTTAAAATAATCCCTACCTCTGTCTTTACACTCCTAGTGTTGCCAGCAACAAACTGTAGCTAACTAGACGTGTGCTTGCCTGCTTGAATCTTTGGAGAGCCTGCCTAGCTTGCTTGCTCTGGAATTCTTTAGGAAGCCCCACATGTATTCTGGTGCCATATGAGCCTTTCTGGGCGGCTGCTAAAAATGCTTGTTGTCCCTTTCTCTTTTTTGTTTCAAACTCCATCTGCTCTCACTCTTTTCTCTGTTTTTATTGACTCTGTACTTTTGTTTATGTCAATTTAATCTGTTGCAGTCAACTAGCAAAGCATGCCATGGGTGTGGTTCCTTGAAAAGCTGGGGCAATGAACCTTGAGGTGGACTACTTTGAAGCCAGAAACGATACAGAGGTAAAGGTAAATAGGAAAATCCCATCCTAATTCTAGCAGTATTATCATCTTTCTTCTGAACTGATGGACAACTATCATGTCTATGAACATTTCATGGGAAATGGCAAGTCACAGGCAAGACAGAAACCCATTCACGTAGCAACCTGAGAGGAAAAGTTTATTTTGCAGATGAGAATGTGTTAACACACACATTTCAGAGTGTGGGTGTCTGGGTGGGGAGGTACATATTATTACAGTACCAAGGCAACAACTCCATGCTTAATCTGAAAAGGCATATTCTTTTAGAAGGATTTGTTTCTCTTTTCATTCTTCTAGAAAGTTTAGAAAACAATCTTCGACTCCTGTGCTGTTATCAAATATGAGGCGGATCCTTCATGTAGGAAGACTTGAGAAATGCTGCTCTTCAGGGCTTATTTTCATAAAGAAACAGTGCCTAGCATTATTGTGCAACCTGTACTTTCAAGAAACTTCAGACTCCTTCCTTCACAGAAAAGAGGAACAAGAGTCTGTATCAACTTTCTCCAGCACTGGGGGAAAAAAGACCCCTCACCACCTTCTCCCCTAGTAGAAACAGTGATTTCAGATAGGGCAAGTGGTGAGAAACAGGGTAGTGGCAGAGATTAGACAGGTCAGATCCTTTCAGTAGGAACAAACAAGCAAAAAGCAGCTGCCTAGCCTGTCTGTTCAAGGGCAGAAGTTGAACTAAGAATTGTGAATGGGGTGAGAGGACATCTGAGGAAGCATAAAGGGAAAGATTGTCAGGGGTAGGGTGATGTTAATTACTTCTGAAATGGAAGAAGTCCAACAGACAGACAAGATACACAAGGTCTGCAAGGAAACTTCAACGCACTTGACTATTAGATGGTTTACCAGGATTTTTGCCTGAGGATTCTCACAACCTGAATGCTTCAGGGAGTCCTCTGCCTGGGATTTCCCAGTTATAACGCAGACATTGAGAAAAAGCAGCGAGAGGCCACGTCATGCTAGTTAGTAGAAGAGAATGAAACAAACCTGTGGTTTTCTGCCGGACAGGAGCATTCTGTCTTCTGTTCCAGTGAGGATTCACTAATAGAGTCAGGGCTATCCACCACATGCCCAAAGAGTACCTTCTTCTCAGATGATGCATTCAATCCATTAAATACTGCATTAACATAGTTAAGCATTTATGTGATTTAGCTAGTTCCTCTGTGTAAGTTATAAAATAGCAGCTGATCACAGACACAAACAGATGGACAAACTAAGTGGCGCATGTTCAGAGATAACGAATAGCACCAACAGTTCAACACTCTAATGAATACATGGGGAAACCCGCTATTAAAGATAATGGCTCTCCAAGTTATTTGCTCTGAACAGTTTTCATGACCCCTGCACAAGAAAATGTGCTTATTTTAAAGTATATGCCCACAATTGCCCCTAGCTTCAGAAGGACATTTTAGCTTTCATCTTTCAACAGTAGCCCACTGTTTTGAATTATTTTTGCAGTCGGTTATAATTTTCTATCCATAGATATTCATTATAGGGCACAAAATTGTTTTCCTGGGTGTGTGGTGTTGCTTTCAAAGGAAGATAAATTCATACATCTGCCATTGCCTCATATATTTGAGAAAGTCACTCAAACCTCCTGTGTTTCAATCTCCTCATCTTTAAAATCAGGAAAGAACATTTTAGGGTCCTGTGAGGTTAAATTACTACTGTTTTGATAGGACATTGCTACTCGCAGAGATTATTTCAGAAATTTGTAAAGAACTGGGCTTTGAAAGAAAGGATGGTTGACTCTCTGACCTTTAAATCATGCACATTAATCCCATAAACATCTTGTAAAGTAAGACACAGTATATACCAGCTTTGAGAAAGGAATTTCACTATGCAACTATAAAATACCAGTTAAAGCAGAAAAGAGTACAAAACAAACATCACAGAAACTTTCCATGATTTGAAAAAAAATCCCATTTTAAACAACAGCACTGGGTGAAATTCAAAGATAGCAAACAAGATATCAAGTCTCAAATGAACAGCAGAAATACTAACAATTGATGCTTTTTAACTGTACATAGAGAAGGAAATTAAGAGAATACCAGTGTTTCAGAGTTATAAGTTTTATTTTGGAAAATGTAAACGTCACTAACCATGCATACAAGTTAAGACGGTATCTTACAGTTGTTAATTTTAATTTTTCTTTTTTTTTCCTTTCCTTTCTTATTGTTGTTGCATAGGACGTTATCACAATATATAATCTATGCAGTACAAAATACATAAAAAGTTACAGCAGAGCAAGAATAGATGAACATAAAACTGTACAACTGTAATACTTCAATGTAGTGATTTAAAGAGTTGAAAAGTGACCCATGGAAGCATTCATGTGATGCTGATAAAACTGTACAAGTGAAGATGACACCAGTAACATTATAGTTCACCAAAGCTGGAAGTATATATGTAAACACATGCACACTTACTGGCACACACATCCTCTGTCACCCACATAGGCACGCACTCGTGAAAAAGCCCGTATGCACACAGACACGCCCTCCAGACTGCACAGAGACACAAGGAACTGCAGCTGTAACCAGAGATGAAACTCAACCACAAATCTCAAAAACTAGGTTCAAACTTTCCAAATGCAATGGCATGTGGATCTAGGATTTTGGTTCAGACTCATCACTGGTTATAATGAAATGGATACCTATTTTTGCTCTGTAGACATCCCTTCATTATTTGGTGTGTAGTATGTACACAAAGTTGTGTATTTATGTATACACAATGTACTACACAATATACACATATATACTTATTTTTATATATGTGCATATGCTTATATAAATCTGTAGATATATAAATATTTTTATATATATATATAAAACCTATACCAGTGGATGGGCTTTTGCATTCTATATTCTGACTTATGGGGTAAACAAGTATAATTCTGTTATGTTCTTCTGCCTAAGGCTATAGTTTTATCCCCAAAAGAGTTAAAAATACAGACGTTCATCATACCATTCACTGACATAGACTACATGTTAGCACCCAATGTACAAACAGATGGTGTAATGAAGTAAAAGAGCACCTGAAAGTCAGTTTGTAGGCATTGCCTGATGAAATCAGTAAATCAAACAGCAACGGAAAGGCAAGCTTTAAGTATGCCGAGTTCATTTTCCTTATTCTTTCTTCACAAACCATGTTCCCCAAAACAACAATGCACTTCACACAGTGCAAATTCTAGAACTCATGGCAAAGAACTGGAGAAAAGCAGTTGTGAATGTGAAATGAGTAAGCTCCTCACACAGCCTTTTACTGCCTGGCTGCATGGAACACAGAAAGCACTGAATGTCTGGGTAGAAGGGAATAAGGTTTTAAAGGTGTACAGAGACTCTCATAGCTAAGTTACTGGAAGCGTTAATGCAGTAAAGAGGGTAGGATACATACAGTATACCTTAGGTATTACCATCAAACAGAGGCTTCTGATGACTTGTTATAAATATATATCTTTGCAGTTACGTAATGTAAACAGATACTATGCATATATTATAAAAGCAAGGAACAACTAATTTGCAGATATAAAAAACTCTCACAATAAAATCTAGCTGCCAGGAGTTTACCAGGACTGCTAAGAAGCAGGATGAAAACTGAATTTGTGTGTCCATTAATGCACTTCAGGCCTTTGCCATGGGTAGGGGTTAAAGGGCTTCTAAGAGCATCTTTAGAGTGGAGTGGTGGTAGTGAAGTGAGGATTTTTAACTTGCATGCTTTTGCTATAGCAGTGCAGTTAAGCCTAACTCCTAGAGAAGCTGGAATTGTGGCTGGAGAAAAACAAACAAAGTTTCAGAGTGTTCTTAATATTTATAATAAACCTTTTATTATATTCTGAAATGAAAAGAAAATTAGGGCAATTTTGTAGATTGTGTGGGGATTCACCTCAAGAGATTGCATGGGGAAGGGAGGAGGCAGAAGGAGAGATGCATGCTGCTCTAGGTGGATGACTGAAGACATCTGCACCTTGCCAGAGCAGCATTTCCTGAGCATGCAATGTTTGTTGCTATGCCAGGGAACTGGTTTAGGTTACACTGCTGGGTGAAACAACAAAAGGGTAAAAGTCTGAGGTTAGTTTGGATAAGCACCCAATTTCAAAACATAATTGGAGCTGTTCAGACTTCTCATATCTGCAGAACACAATAATCATGAGAATGGAGTCTTATGACTTTGCTGGTGCTTCTGCTTCTTTTCTAGCCTGTAGCAGATACTAGAAAATCCCGAACACTCTTTTTCCATATGAAAATATCAAGAGAAGTTTTGTTCACATTCGGTTTTGGAAACTACTAGTGGTTTGGAATTAATCATTTTATCCTAAAGCTAGCATGTACTAAACATTTAATGGCGATATTTGAAACTCTAGTTAGGATTTTAAAACACAGTCATTTGACTGCCAGGCTAACACACTCCGAGGTATTAACACCTAAGATGTAAAAAAAAGTTTCTGTGCTGAATTCCAGAGAATTCTCTGAACGTGTAGCTATGTTGCCTATACGTAGTCTGATAGCCATCTCATTAGGTGAACTAGCTGAGCTGGAAATTTGACTTTGAACCAATTTATTTTTCTTCTTAACCTTGGAGAACTCTTAGCAATCTCTAGGAGCAATATATAATAAAATGCTTAGTTTACCATTTAAGTTAAAGATTACATAGTTCTCATGTCACTCAGAATAGGTTGTCCCATAATCTCTATATCACATAATCTCAGTACTAATAAAACCTAGTGCGAATATTCTTTCTCCAGGCTATTCAAACCACTTGCTTGCCAATGCACCTACTGATTCATGCTGAGTTATTAAGCCCTAAATAAATGAGCTGGAGTGGTTTCTCCTTTGCTAAAGATCAAACGACGCTCTTCTTGGAAAAGATGATTTTTACAACAAACTGAACTTAGAACATGAAGCCTATGATTTTTGCTGATGCTTAGTTCTCCTTTTGATTCCAACCCTCAGCCCCCACCCCCATATCCCTCTATTAAGGTATAACAATAAAGAGAAATGTGTTTATGACTTGTTTCGAAGTACGTGCACAGACATAGCTGACCTGTAGAATTCCTTTAGCTAGATATCTTAAATGCCTCTTTACTAACTACAGCACAAGAGCACTTTCAGCAGTCACAGAAATGATTGGAATGTGAATTCCTGTTACCTGAATTGTATCAAGTTGTTAAAACTGTGTATCTTGGTATATGAGATTTTAAAAAGAAAGGAAAGAGGAAATCTATGGAGGCAAACAGATCTGGTTTTTCCCTAACTAACAATGGTTAGGCAGCTCATCACACAAACTCAGTAATATTCGTGGTCTTGCAAAAAAAACCTTACAATGTTCTTTCATTTTCTGTGAAATGAAACAGTAGAATTGTGCCTCACATGACTTCCGATTCAAAAGGGGAAAATTGTGATTTTTATAGCGGTGAAATTTGAAGGAAATGAACATGAAAAAATACTGAAATACCTGCACTTTGAACTGTCTTTAAGTATTTATCCATACAACTAACAGAATGCAGAGTATTAGGAATAATGCAAATATTATGGAAGTACCCACGAAAATACTTGGAAAACTATATTAGCCTCACAGTTAATATACAGTACAATACAATGCAAAGCAGCAAGTAAGATACAGGTTCATTTGAAATGTGGAGGCATTCACTTGATAGCAAACTGCAGGTTTGGCATAGTTTCTCTCCACTGTACTACACTTAATTGCATGTATACCTTACAGTTAAAACAAGAAAACCCCAAAAATTCCAGAATCAAAAGGACCTGAATTTATAATATGCACCGTCAGACCCAGCCAAACCACGGAAAGTGTATTTGTTGCCAGTGAGGTCTCCAGTACATCAAAATGCTTCTGGTCTTTTCCTATATTTTCTACCATATAAAACATAAAAATCTACCTCCTAGTGCTCTACCTAGTGTCAGATTATTGAAAACTAGCCAAGACTCCTTTTTTGTTATTAAGCAGTTATTCAGAAATGAGAGCACCTTACTTTATGCTGGTATGTGTATTTTTGAGAAACTCGTAGTAGTGCTGAGCTAAAATGACATTTTATTTTAAAACTTAAAAATGCATATTTTACTTTTCCAGTCAGAAGATATCTCATTATTTTTGCTTCCTTTTATCAGTGACCACAACTGTGATGCAACAGGAATACAGAAACTATGTCTTAGCTTTTTCTTGCCCAGTTACAGCTGTACAGTAGGTAAGTACCCTTATAAAAGTTTTGGTGGGCATTGGTTCAGCTCTACTATTTCCATAGTTCATTTTTTTTTTTAAACAGGGAAAAAATATTAAAGAAAAGTGTTCAAGCCAGTGTGGTTTGATTTGAATATTCTGTTGGTCCCAAGCTGACCAAGCAGTGCAGAGAGCTTAACAACTTGGAGAGAGTGACGACAGAATGTCTCCGAGATTCCATGCCACCCTGCAATAAAATGTTACCCAGTGTAAATATGTTTCCTTGTGATTTATGTTATTTACTTAAGGCATCTTGTTTAGATTTTTTTCTCAGAATTTTATCTAGCATGAAACAAACAAACAAGTTTATCAACCGCACAGAGATTTTTGCAATAGGAAGTTGGTTTTGGAGCCTCTTCAGCATGACGTGAAAAGATGGCTTGCTACCAAAAGCAGAGGGCAGCTTGAAGAAAGGCAAGATTCCTGTTCAGACGCTCCCCAATGTAGGTATTTAACCAGGAAAACACACAATGGAAGAGTCAGGTACTATGTTCCAGTACTGGTTTGGGTTTTGTATTGTTTGTTTTTTATTTTTTCCCCAGTGTGTGAAAGAATCTAACAAAAAGCTTCTGAGTGCAAATATATTTACAGAGTAAGGCTGCGGTTAGGGTGTGTCTTCATTGTAATTATTGTGTAACATAAATATCCATCCCTGAGAAAGGAGAAGGGGGACATAATCCAACACAGTTGACTTGTAAATGTATGTATGCTCATGTTGTGCAATCTGGTCTTACAAAACTACTTTGACACCTGAGGTGAATTAAGTGGGGCTTTTTTCTTTTTTTTTAGATTTCCTCATTTTCTTCTAAAGAATTATCAAGAGGATATGTAAATGGTTGCAAAATGTATGAAATATTGAGACAGCAGGAATCACTAAGTGGAACACATATGTTTGTCTGTCCATGAGGTTAGAATAGCCACCGGAGTGGTTGGGTAAAGAAAATTTGACTGAAAATTGCAGTTGGAGGCAGCTATTTACTGATTTGGGGGAAAAAAAAAAAAAAAAGGCAGGGAGGGGAACTGAGGAGGGGAAGCAACAGAGTTTTTAAAATGTGTGCAACACAAACAAAACTCCATGTTAGGTGTTAGAGGCAAAGTGCTGTCATCCAGTGCAGGTAGGTCTACGGGGAACTGGCAGGGCTGATTGTTGGACTTGAGGCATCTGAGCGGCTGTAGTCACTGACAGACCCTGTTCTTGAGCTGCTACCACTTCGCCTCTTGAGCATGCTTGGGTGGAAGTTGGCGTGGCGACGGGCATGCTTTGTCAGATGGTCGCTACGCATGAAGCGTTTCTCACAGAGAGGACAGCTGAACTTCTTTTCTCCAGTGTGAGTGCGGTAATGGCGGGCCAGCTCATCGGAGCGAGCAAACTTCTTGTTACATCCTTGCCAGCTGCATTCAAAAGGCCGTTCACCTGCAGGAAGCAAACATGGCATGATTAGAAGGGATAGTAATGTCTTCCATGTTTTTTCTTTTATTCAAATGTTAGATTTTAAAGATCAGGAGCAAGGTAGATGCCACTTGGCACTAACTGGATGGAGCAGGTGTTACACTCTGCCAGAGAGGAGGCCACTGTGGTATTCCAACCCATTAGAAAGCAACGTAAATCATACTAATGGTACCTTATTTGATAACTAGATCTTCAGGGATGATGGGCTCCTGGATGTAACTTTTCATATCTCTCATAGTTCACTGGATTTTACTTCTGGATGTGGACATATCTGTATCTGTACTGAGCTCTATAAACTATTCATTTATTCTTCCAAGCTGTCCTTATGTCTGTCTGACTCAATGTTGCAGTTCAGAAGGTGTGATGAAGGCTCTCTCTTCAGCTGTTTAAAAAAAAATTCTGGTGAAAATGCAAAACAGCAGTTTTGAGGCACTGGATGTGAGGGTCTCACCTTGTATTCTCCACAGCCATACCTGTGTTTTCTGCATTTGTTACAAGCTACGGTGGTTTCTCCTGCTCACTGCCTTATGTCTCATTTAGAAGTGAGGCAGGGAGTCCTGTATTTCAGCTAGGTAAATGTGCCACATTAAGTTAGCAGCCTTCTATCAACAGCTAATGTAAAACTCCTGACCTGTTATGCTTAAGGCAGGACCAGTGAGCTCAAAAAATGGTACCTTTTCTGCTGATTACTTAGCATGGCATCAGCTGCTGTTTTCTATGTCTAGTATTTGGTAGCCAGCAGTAGGCATGACAGTCCAGTTCCTAATGAGAGAAGTTCTAGAGCAGGATTGTGTAAGATCTGTGTTACCCAGCACTAACAGGTGATGAAGGCATTTCACAACTTACTTCCCCCTTTCCTCACTGCACATCAGATCTGGATGAGAACATTCAGGTTCCTACTCACCTGCTTGATTTGGTTTTGTTGATGATGGTGGTGATGATTTAGGTGGTGAGCCAAAAAAAATGTGGCCTTTCTTCCACTATTTCTCTACTGTCTCCTGTTCTCCTCCTTCCTAGGAAATATGTTTTTCCCCTCAGTCCTCACTAGTCTTGATTTGATACCTTCTTGGTAGGTGCCTCTAAGTTCTTGGCTAAGTGGTTTTCCCCTGCACACACACTCTGACAGCTGGCATCACTCTATAGTGATAGTAAGTTCTCTAGAGTGATTCTCGGCTTTACTGAGGTTTAGCAATACCTCATTAAAGAAAAGCTGTATTGTGAGGAAATGCTGGATGCCTTGTGTGAAGATATCAGAGTCATTATTGTTCATAAAAAATCAGTACAGTCTGGATCAAAGTTGCTGCAGGGTATTAATTAAGACAAGACCTAGCGGCTGCTCCAAAACCACACATGGAAATTCACAGTCTGTCATCAGTCTCATCTCTCAAGCAGAAGGGATGTGGTTTTCTGTGCAGGTAAGTTACATAGATGTCCTTTTACCAGCAGTAAAGCAATCAACAGAATGAGAGATGATATGAATTGATTGCCTAATCTCATTAGGGAACATGCAACCACAGTACAACCTTCTTGCATAAGCAATAACCCACGGACATGTGATACTCAACAAACAGCTTTCACCATTGAAGTTGCTGTACACAACACAATAGAGACTTTCAACTCCACCTTAGGCAATGCTCAAGTCAGAATTTTACCTTTATACAATGGCTACAGAATTTGATTCCATAAATTAATGTGGAAATGTTATCAAATATCTTAGATATTGCAGGGAACATGTCAAGCATGTAAGTGTTTATATTGAGAGTCTTAAGGCCTAGGCAGCGGCAGTATTTTTGTGGATTATGAACATTACTAGCAGGTCTCAAAGAGAGGTAAGGCTCCAAAAGATAAAGATGCTTAAAAATAAAGGAATCAAAAGGTAGGTCAGGCTTCTTTACTCTTCAGAGAGGCAGGCAAGATATGCCTTGAAAAGTAAGGAATATTGTAATTTTTTTTTTAAACTATTTCAAATAGGTTTGGATTTTCATGTTCCAAATCCCACTAAACTGTAACCTTTGTAGCTCCTCTGCTAGAGCATGACATCACATAACTTCTGTTTAGAGTTACACAAGATGACAGAAAAACATCACATTCGAGAATCAAATTCAACTGATCGTGACTGAAAATTACACAAGAAAGAACAGTTTTGGCTTCTTCCTGAACTCCACCCAGTCCAAAGAAAACATGTCTGTAAAAGTGCGTTAAGTAACTTGCAGTGCTCACTGAGTAGAAGTATGTGAGATCTGCAGGTGTGCTGACACCTGAATTCATTCTAGTGGCACAGACCCAACTACTTGTCGTGGTTTAACCCCAGACGACATTTTCAAGCATATGCCAAGGCTATGCAGTAATTTGTATCCTGGGAATTCCATGAGTGGCTGCAAAACCAGAAACAGTAAGCCAGAAACAATTTTCTGTGATCTTTAATCTGTTCTGCTGCTTCGCAAAACAGTATTGTATGTTGTTATGAAAACAGACAAGAAACCTGAACAGGCCACTGTGTGCTATTTTTATATTTCTACTTTTTCATATACATAATTAAGGGTATATTTGGAAACACAGATCAGCAGGCTGGGTGGGGAGGATGAGGGGCAGACAGTTAAATAGAGATGTGACTGAAGCAGCTTTCCTCCAAGAGAGGAAATACTATCCTGGGAAAAAACATTCAGCCAAGCAGACTGTTTCTCGAGACTGGCTATTATTTAAAAAAAAAAAAGTCATCCTTCAATAGCACTTATATGTATTTATGAATATTTTAATTTATGCTATTCTCTTGTTTACAAACAGAAGCTTTTGTTTAATGAAAAAACAAGCCCTCAGCCATTTGAGTGCAAGAGAGAGATTAATGTTTAACTTTGGTGTTAGAGAAATGGTGGTTTCTTTATCAAGTATTTTTAAAGGGATCAAAAAATTCCAAAGGCTCGCAGTTCCAAGTTCCTATAAATTGAAACCAGTTAGTTTTAGATTAATGCTTTGGGGAGTGACATTTCATAACCAAACAAGCCAAATGCAATCATATTTTTTGCACACTTTTGTGTGCCTCTCCAACAGCTTTTGAATGTCTCAGCTACCTTCAACCATATCTAACAGAGGCAGTGAATTCAGTAATATGAAGCTTGACTAGTTCCAGGAAAATAAGGAAGTTTTAGTAATGTTCTCAGTGAAAAGAAACATTATAGGCTGAATTTGACAGTCACTAGACACCAGAAACCCAGTGTGGGAGTGTGTTATGAATGCCCAAATCCAAGAAAAGCTTCGGTCAGAGTTCACACGTTATTAGACACTGGGACACAAGACTCCTCCAAGGCCCTGGGACACACAGCAACAAGGAGCTAGGCTGGATTAGTACCTGCTGACAGAAGCAGGCCTGTTCCTGCTATTTCCATTATCTGTGATGTGGCCTTTTTTTAGGAACTGGAGTTCTCAGATTTCCAGCAGGCAGGGACTCAGGCATCAAGCACAACCCCATTTCAAAGTGTGGGCATCTTTATTTTAATCTTAACAAATCTAGTGATTACATTGATAAATTATTAGATCTTATGTTTACTGCATGCACAGGAAACTACTACTGAACTGGAGCTGCAACAGCTACCATAACATCCATTATTTCAATCCTTGGTTTATTTTCTGTACCTTAACATTTTCATTGAGTTCTTTAGACATATATGAATATTTATTGAAAAGGGAATTTCCAAGCAGCAAGTTTACTTTTTAAGTGAATGTATGTTGCTGTTTGCTCTGAAAGTGCTTGTATTGTTCCATGTGGGAGCACAGGTTCCACCACGGGACTTACCTATATAACCACAGCTAACAATAGCAACTCAAATAGTATATGATGAACATACATTCAGTTACTATAATGATAATAGCTACAATGCCAGAGAAATGTAAGTAGCGTTAAAATTCCTCCTCTAGCCTTAACCACAGTCAGGTCTGCCCAAAAATAAAATAAGTGATTTGGTATGTTCCATGCAGCTATCTGGTCCTTCTTAAAAATATTACCACTCACTTTCACTATAATGGAAACAATTTTTAATTTTTTTTTTAACATATTATGTTCGATCAGTTATATTCTAGGCTTTTATTTCAAACTTGTTCAGTAATGTCAGCCAGATCTTAGATCTCAGTTTATAATAATTTTAGCTACTTTACTGTAGTTTATCAGCAATATTTGCTTCTCTTTTGTCAAGACAGAATAATTCTAGCCTTTTTTGTCTTTTTTTTTTTTTTTTTCCCCAGGACACTCAATCACATAATCTTTCTGTTGTCTAAAAAATGCATTCCATGGCTTTACTGAATCCCTTTTCAAACTGGGATGTCCAAGCCTGATCTGCTCTGTCTGTGTGAGTTTCTATAGCTTAGCACTTTTAAAATACCCGTGGTTTTTATCCTGTATTTTTGCACAATGAATTAAGAACCTGAAATTTGAACCTGTTATCTTTACCAAGTCATTTTTTGCCTACTGTGTTAACCCCTGTTTGACTTCCATTTAGTTCTCACTTTCTATCCGCTGAAGTGCATCATTGTGTGTTCAGTACATTAAGCTCCGTGTTCCACTCCCAGCTAAAGCCTAGTTCCAGACCACTTCACACAAACAACCACTAAGCAGCTGAAAGTTATGTTCCAGGATCTGGAAAATAAATCTTCAAGCAAATTGGCTTTAAAATGAAATGGCCATAAATTTACTAAAAAGAAATACTGCTACATCTTTTGCTAAGGTTTTGATTGAAAGAGTGAAATAAAGGCTAGAGCTCTGTGGATAGCTTATTTTCTGCTCAGTTGAAAAATTAAAAAAAACCCCTTTGAATTGCAGAAGAATTGAACAAACCAAGAAGCCCATAGTAATTCTATTTTTGGTTGACCAAGATGTTTTACTTCTTTTGGAGTGTTTTTTTGTAACACTCTTTTTTATTTCCTTTAGCTTTGGGGGCAATTTTCAACACAATGGTGATGTTAATCTGAAATTAATCAACGAAACACACTATCACAACTTTTCTAAAATAAAAGACGTCAGCCTAAACTATTTGCTGAATTTAACTGACATACATACCTGTTTTCATAAAAGACTACCCATCAGTGAACAATTGCTTACCAAAAATATAGTTTCTATAGTTCTCGCTAATAAAGAAATGCAAAGTTATTACTATTGTCCACTTACATTTCTTGGTAGCTTTCCGTCCTTGAGGATTAAATGCCTGATATTTTTATTAGGTGAGTAGCTGAAGATCTGGTTTTCTAAGGGAACAATTTCATATGTGTTTTCAACTTCCACCAGATTTCCCCACATTTTTACCACAGGGACAGCCAACAAGGGTAAGGACCATGAAAGTCTATTCTCCCCTTCAGAGAGAAATCTTGGAATAGATTTCAGATCTATGCTAAGAGTGTGACTGAGAATATGCCTCTCTAGCATTGCAATATGGCCCAAGGAGTCTCAGGTGATTTCCTACAGCATCTTAAGTACAAGAATGGGAACTCTATGTGGTTTTCTTCTTTCTAGCTACGTTTACATTGTAGTCTCCCTCTGCTAGAGAGTACTCAAAAATTTGAGAAATTCTCTCCCATCAATTTAAGACCATAAAACTTCTTAAAAAACCCTTCAGGAATTCCACCATTTGAAATTCACATTTTTGTCTGTAGACCTGGACACTGAAGAGTCTGATGCTACTTGTTTTATTGCATCTTTGTACTATGATGCACAATGTTTGTCATTGCTAATATTAGGCTTTCTCCTCTGCAGTTTGTTACTTCCTGGTTTCTGAAGAGTTCCCACTTTATCTCTTCTCCTTTCCTTACACAACCCCTCCCTGTCCTGTATGTTCCTTCCTCTTTTGAAACTACAGCAGATCTGTTGCACTAGGCCAGGGGCTTCTGAAGCTCTGAAGTCAATTATACAGACTACATCAAAACTGGGACTATATAAACATAGTTACATTTGTGTGTGTTAAATATGTTAAAGAGTTTTTTCTTTTGAAACACAGAAAATCGCTAAGGTGAGTTTAGCCTTCAAGATTCCTTCCTTTTATGATGGGGTCTAGATATATAGAGACAAATCTTTGAAATACATGCTCCCTATTAGAACTAACAGGAGTATTTAAAGCTACTTTAGAAAAGATACTGAATTAGCTGAATAAATCACTGAAGCAAAGGCACTTTTATAACTTTCTGAATAATTAATTAACCTGGTCATATGCTTACCACTTGGGTCAGAATGTGTGTATATGATGATTCAATTTCATGCATCAGTAGAATCCAGTGGAATAGAAAAGCCAGCAGAAGGACAACTCTGAAACTAAAGGCTAACAAAGTGAAAGTGAGGGAACGAGAGATATGTGTAATTTGTAAACCACTCCTATGGCTTAGAGAGTCCTCATCATTTTCCTAACCAAGGGTCACAGGCTATCTGCAACTACTAGCAAAATGAAGGGAATTCATTCAGTGAAGAAAGATCAGGGCATCCTTGTCTTGGTGTCCTCCCTAGCTTCCCATCACAAAACTGTTTCTAACAGTTCTAACTGTTTCAACAATATTCTTGTTGGTATCCAAAACACTACATATAGCAAAACAGCTCTAAATAATATCTGTATATGAATGCTGCTGAAATTCCATTAAAATATCTAATGCATTATACCTGATTCTCTTTTCTCTTCTTTGTACAAGTGATATCATTGAATATGCTAATCATCAGCAATTAATGCATTGCTTTCTGTAGTCAGAGCTGTGTTGTGTTTGAGGGTGTAGATAAGGTTAGTTGCAAAGTAGAGAGGAAATACATGGCAGTGAAGTATGGTGTCAGACAAACGTCACCATTCCAGTAGTCTTTTTGAGGTTGTAGATAAGGTTAGTTGCAAAGTAGAGAGGAAATACATGGCAGTGAAGTATGGTGTCAGACAAACGTCACCATTCCAGTAGTCTTTTTCTCACTAGTCTGAAATGTGGCATAGTTATAAGGAACAGGAGAAAAACAGAGAAGAGTGAGAGAGACAAGAGGAAAGGGCTTGCAGGTGAAATTCTGTGGCCTTACAGTGAAGTCAGCCCATGTTGTTGCAAAGTATGCTCCTGTCCACTTCTAGAACTATGCACCATAGCAGTCTCAGTGAAAACTCTCCTGGAACAAATACTGTTAAGTTTAAATTAGGAACTCAATATCACTTGTACCATTTATACTGTGTCTTTAGTATGTATGGATTAGCTGCTGTAAATGCCACTTGGCTTCACAGATCTTACAGGAGAGATGAAGGAAGAATCCTCTCTAGCCTAGATCAGTGAACAGCTAGAACACAAATCTTCCATTTCCTGACCCTATGTAGTGCTTATGTTGGACACTTGAAGGCCAGGATGCCTCACTGAGCTGGACATTTGGTGTGGTGTTTTCTTCTTCACTTTTTGTGATGTTTTTAGCAAAGTGTTTCCCAGGAGTTACTGATCATATACAAATGCAGTCAGAGCATTATTTTCCAATGTAAATTTGCTCATTAATACCTTGGGTAAGCCATGTCAGGGAAGAAAGAGATGCATATGTATGTTTTCTCTTCACATCGTATAATAAGCATGGAAGATGTTTCCTGTGTCTCAGAGGGCAAGTGAAGTTTTCTTTTTATGGCTAGAAAAGACAACGCACAACTCCATGGTAGTATCTGTGTTAGTGCTAGATCTTCTAGATAGCCTTGTCAAAAACTATATACGCAGTGACTCTTTTCTGTCTTATTTGCTGTTGTCTTGCTATGTGACTGCACTGATAGCATGTAAAGTTTAAATGCACTATCAGTACAGCGATACCTCTTAGTCTCCAAAATTGTGAGTAATAAAAAGTTCAGTTATCTCTGACAAAGGTAGGAATCCGTCAACCAGAAAAATGGTAACGCTACACAATTACATGAGATGGTGTTTACCATGCATGCAATTTCAGAGCTAAGGTATAAATCTCTTCTTACAGTTCTATACGGATTTATTATTGTTATCTAATGCTGCTCTTATTTTTAAAGCTTAACATTCACCATTTCACTCTCTTTCCCAAAAGTTCTGACGCACAACCAAAATGGAGACCTCCCATCTTAAAAAAGAGGAACATCTGAGCCATTAGGATACCCATGAGGTCAGAAACTTAACCTACCTAGCAGGGACAACTTCCATGTCTAGGTGAGTGTGCAGACTGGGCCCCAGAGGAATAACTTCCATCGATCGTGCTTCCATTAAGTGCAGTGCCTTTGTTTACATGGACCTTTGCCACCTCCTAATGTAAACCTAGCAATTTTTCCTTTTGCTGCTGGAATCTATGAGTAAACAACGCACTTTTACTGAGTACCAATGACAGGCCTAACTCTTGAAAAATGAAAGGCAACAGCCTCAGTGTCACAGAACTTATATTTTAATGCAAACTAAATGCTGGGTTTTCTGTCAAAGTTAGGCACCTGCAATTGCTGTATGTAATTTCTGTTCAGTAAGCCTAAAACTCTTACTGGGTCTCCTGATCTCTGAGGCATTAAATCCTACACTAGTTCTCAGTAAAACAGCTGAAACGCCACTATCTAAAAGACCAGTAACTTCCACTTGATTTTGTCTCTCCTGTGGCTTGTTCCAAGAATGGAGATCAATAGCTGACCCTTTGACTTCACACTTAAATGCAATATAATTAAATGTGTTACATTGAGATGATGAAGTGATGAATTCTGGGGAGAGGAATATGTGTCTTAGCTTTGTGTCATTTACAAACCACACTGAATTACCAGACTCTTTGCAAAGAAGGGGACTCTGGAGCTTAATACAGTAGCCCTTCTATAACTATTACTCTAATTTGTTCTACTCAGATCTATGAATGCAAGAAAGGAAGATGATCATTAAAACCTCTATTGTGAATAGTAAATAAATGAAAGAAACACTGTAAATAGAGCCTCTAAACACATCTGGGTGTTACTGAATGACAAAACTAAAAGATGGAGCATTTTTTCTTTTTCCATTGTCAATTATACTTTTTAATAAATATATCTCAAAAAAATACTGGGGTTGCAAAACCAAAAAATGTAAGTGCTAATCAGCAAATCTGACCTCTTGCATCACTCCAGCAAAGGAACTTCAGCCTAGAATTCTTGCCTTGAGCCAAAAACTTGTTATTTAAGGGGTTTTCTTCATTCTTGCGTACAAAGCTTGTGTCATCAGGTAGGTCAGAGAAGTCTGGCCTCTTAAAAACTAACAGACTAACATCAGTGAAGATATATGAGATTTTGTTTTTCTTTTTCTGTCATGTTGATGAGCCAATTCAAACCTTTTAAAGTGAAAAGAGACTAGAGAAGAGCTCTCCAAATGTATGTAATAATGAACACAGTGTTTTTAACAAATGCGTCCAGTTAAAACTGGAAAATAATAATATAGACCTTGATGAATATATGTGCTGGACTGAGATCTTGTTTAGTCATTTGCAGTCTCATGTTACTTCTGTTCTAGCATGCTAGTATGCTCATTTGTTGTCTGCTATAAGCTGATGATTTCAGCTGCATCACTCACCCTCTGTTAAAGCAAATAAAGTGATTAATGAAAATGTTATGCAGACAGCAACTGAAGCCAAGAAATAAAACTCCCCAGACTTGATTCTCCCTCCTCCAGGAGGGAAAAAAATCTTAACCGTAGCTGGCATAAGTGAACCAAATGCATCTACAGGGAATGTATAGTTAAGGTACCAAGAGAAACACAAGGTTTCCATTACAAACTGCTGTCTGGATCTTTCCTGTGCCACTTTGCTCACTCTGTTACCCAGCCCACTCTTCAGACTCCGACCAGCTCCAGATCAGACATCTGTTAGCAGCTCCATGGGAGCTCTAAACAGTATTACACTCCTTGGCATCCTGCCTTTCTCCAGCCCACTCTTACAGTGGAAAAAAAGATGCCATGCTTACTATAGAACACTTCTCTCTCTTCTTTCAATCTGTGCTACCTTTTATTGAAACCTAGGATTACATCCCAACAGAGCTGACAGCCTGTCAAGCCATTCATTCCCAATTGTGTGGTCTTTACACAGAAAATCACACGCATAGCAGAATTAACCAGTAGGTATACATGGGTTGAATGCCAGGAACCAAAAATGCAACATAGTGACTTCTAAATGTTATAACTGCTGCTTTGGAGATTCCCTTGCAAAGGTATATCCACAGATAACTGTGCTCCTTTTTTGATCAATGTGATGACCTATCTTTCCTCAGCCTTCAATGTGGGACACAGTTTATTCCTTGCTCTTCTACCAACCCAAGGGCCTCCTCTCTCTACCTGAAAATTCTGTTTTCTAGTCCTTGTTGGAAAATTCTGGTTAGCTTACTTAGATGGTCTTGAGTTTTAATTTATCTGAGTTCTGATCACTGTCGGTGGTAGGAACTTAAAAGCTAGTTCAAACCTTAAAGCCTGAACCCGAATATGCTTGAATCGCAATGATGTTTGAAATCAAACTGAAACATCACAAACCAGCCCTGTCTGTATGATGAACACAGAAACAACCTCTGTAGTGGTTCAGACTGCTTTCTCACAAAAAATTTTTGTGGTGGCTTTCATAAAAAATTGCATGGTAATGTTCCTCATCTCTGCTATAACAATTTAAATGTTTTAAGTGGGAGAGCAATTAAATAGGTAATGACAAATTATATTGATCTGGTGTGAATTGTGGGTGAATTAATAATGAAACTATGAAACTTTGGCTCCATGAGCTTTACCCAGTACTTGTGTGAATAACTGCAAAGAAGGAATCTTATAGCCCCATGAATCAGTCTTTTCTCTGTTGACATATCAACAAATTTTTTTATTATTCTACTAAAACCAGAAAAGCACCTGTAAAGGCAAGTCTTATCAAATTAACGAAGGGTTGTCCTGCTATGTAATATAAAATACTACAGGATTTTTCATCTAAACTGAAACCTGTATTTCATTTATCTGAATTTTGGAAGATGTACAATGTCATCTGCCTCCAACTGAAGTCCATGTACTTTGGCATGAATAGACATTGCAGGTAAGTTACGACATTTTATGTGCACAGCATCTACCAGGATTTGGGGACAGGATGAGATTTCATTTTGCTAGAAGCCAAGCAAACAGAAGTTAGTGAAGTTGCCTTTGGCCTGTAACTGTGAAATGTTTGTGAACTTTTCAACTGTTTAATCAACAACCTCACAGTAACACAGCATGCATGAAACATGAGACTTCAGCATTTATGAGTACAGCTAAAGCTGTAAAGCTCAGTGAAAAATCTGATACTGAGAGTTTATTGCAACTATATGGAGGAAGGAGTCAAAATTTCCTTTTATTCTCATTCTGAATGGATTGTTGTGCCAGAGAGTAAGGCGGTGCTGAAGTAGTTTATGAGCAGCATCAGCCGATGACAATAGAGAGCATCCAGCCTCAGAGAAGGGGCAGCTCTGCAAAGTAGTTTTATGGGTTAGTAATCAAATAGTAAGTCTGTTGCTTGACACCGGGCAGCTACCATTCAAGGTATGTATAAACCCATTGCATACACTTCAGAAAATCTTCTGCGTAGATTGTAAAGCCACACTTCCTGTTCAAACCAGGATTCAGGTTTTTGTTTTCAATAAAGAAAACTGATTCTATGATAACAGATATTCTAATACGCTCACTGTTAAAGCAGGTCAGCTTTTTAGAAAATATAATATTTGCAGTTGAACAGTCAACTCTTGGAAGTCTCAAATGTTCTATTCTGACAATACCTTCCCCATTTATTTTGCATCTCCCCATCTAGCAGTCTCCTTCAACCACAGCTGTACGGAAAGAAAAAAACAGCATCTGTTACATGACCATTTCTAGTTTCATCTTGTTTTCCCATCTTTTCTATGTGTTAGTGCTTTAAAACTACAAATGTGTGTAAGCACACACACATCTAGGCCTCATTCTCATATATAAGCAGAAAATAAATTGCAGAAGGTTCTCAACAATTATCACTGATCAGGTTGTCTTTTAATTTTGGCTGTCTTAACGTTTTAATCACTGGAATTAACCCGTAGGGATAAACAGGCAGTTCTCTGAAAAATCAGGCTCCTATCCAATGTCTCAAATAATTTCTGAGAGCATGTGTTATCACCTTGGTCATATTCTATACAAAATAGAAAGAAATGGCTATTAATGAGATGTTGCAATGAAATTCCCTTAGCCTTCCTCCTTACACAGACTTGCCAAACAACTCCTCACTAAGCCGGCAAGACTTCAGGCATCAACAAGTCCCATGGAGGGGGGTACATCATGTGACAGGAGAGAAGGCTGTTTTATTAGACTGCAAAGAGGAGCACCACTGCTAATGCACCATTTATCTGAGCATTGAGACCCACAGTATAGCACACCCTATATGCAGCTTAGCTTCCACTGCCTCTCCATGTTTTACAATAATTTTGTAGGATAGCAGGTTGCAGGGTCACTAGGGAGACTGGCCTCACCAGCTGTGTGTGACGTGTGGGGTCATGGCGTAGGAGAGAGGCCATGGTGAGTGCTGGAAATGAATGAATGAACTATGTGATTGCAGAGGAGTACAAGTGAGGAGACAGTCATCTGAGTGTGACTCTCAATATGAAACATAACTGAAAAGCTAAGATCTTAAATAGAATATGGACATATTTCAAAGACAGCTTTGTCAAGGGCATCTTGGTATATATAACTTTGAAAACACCACTACTATTGAGGCAACTATCTCATCATACAGAAATCAACTGGATTCCTTTTGTTCAAAAGAAAAGTACTACTTTCAATACTTTCTTGTTTTGAAGTAGTATTAAAAGGAACACCTTTACTATTTTGATTTTTACCAAATGATATAGAAGAATGGCCTCTTTATCAACTAGAACTCTGTTTTGCCTTGCATGCCATGCTCATGTCTTCATTGCTTGCCTTAACTGGTTTTAACGCTAGACTGTTTTGTAATGTCTAACTACAGAATGTGGTTTATACATTTGAATTATGCTAGAAAGGCTGCCCAGCAGCCACCATTTTCTCTATAAGCACCTGAAAATCCTCTTAATGTTTTACTGTGTGAGTGATTCCTTAGCAGAGATTCTGAATTGTACAGGTCATACATATCATGTAAAAATGCAGTTGCTGTAAAGGCAGAAAAGCTCTAGTAGAAAGATCCCTGTTACTTACCAAAACATAAATTACTAGCGCCTGAGGCACATTTATTCATGCTCTGCTCTGCTTCATTTAAGAAGTGAGCAGGTCTACTCTCTAATAGGCCTGCTTTTTTGGGTGAGGAGAGGAAACCTGCTGGCCTTTCTGCCTTTTTGAGATGGTGCACCTGTTTCTTGCTTATGCAGGAAATTAGTTGACCACATTTTGTATGCCCAAATCAGAGGGGTTAATGAAATACTTAGCAATATACAGGATTTTACTGTGGCCAAAGACTTTTCAGAAGCTTCCTGTGATGGAAAAGTTCTGTGAAATATAATAGGCAATGCACATTATTTTAAAATAAAAATTCTAAAAGATATCCCTGCCATGTAAGTCTGCAGGCTAGCTCTAAAACCTTATGCAGGGGACATAATTTTTACTTTGAAAAATATTATAGAAGTTCCCAGCTGTTCTTATGTCCATTTGGACTCCCAGTCAATTTAGTTCTAAATCTGGGAACTACAAAACCATTTGAACCTGTCTTCCTTTGCAGTATACAGAGCTGCAAGGCTCATAAACTTGAGTAATTAGGAGGTTCTATTACAACAGACTGACTAAATAAAAGCAATCAGGAATTGCAGCTTCATGAGCTGTGTTGTATCCTGAATTAGCTTTGGGGGACTGAGATGATCCGACTACTACTGTTGCAGCTTGACAGTGCAAAACAGGACACATTATTATTCCTACAAAAGACATGATGCACAAAGTACTTCGACCTCGAATGTCACTCATTTCTTTGAAACCTGTTTCTACTTCTTTTTAAAAGGAAAAGTTTTTACAGCTCAAATTCCAGATTGTTACTCTTTGTGAATACAGGACAAGAGAAAATCTTAGTCTTAGGAAAAATGCACACAAAGGGGTATGTGTTTACTATTTTTTGCAGAAGATACATAACCTCAGCACTGTAAAGCTGTATACACAGAGCTGCCTGCATGCTCATAGATGCACATCTGTAAATCACCTTTCAGAGTAACCCCTTGGTTCTATTACTTAAGGCTGTAAATGCTGTTAAGAGAATAAATTCACCACTCTGGGAGAGGTGGCTAGGGCCTGTTCCCATGCTTTAATAGATGGGAGAAGGAACTAGACACAAGGAACATCCACACAGAAACTAACACAGAAACTGGACAGATTAGAGTTGATTACTCACTGACTACTGATGAGTCAGCGGAGTTCTGTACAGAAGGTACAGAAGGAGCTGCAACTGTGTCTTATAATCAGAAGAGTCAAACACAAGCTTGACTTAGGACCTTTTTTCTTTTTTTTTAATTAGATAATAAAAAAAACAAAGTCTGATTTCCAAGTGAAAAACAGTTGTTCAATGGGAGTTAATTGCTGTTCTTATTGTATTTGTCCTTGAAACTGCCATGAACATACTCAAATGAAAAGTATGCTAGCACAATCACTTCTGCATAAAGGGAATACCACAGAACTTGCAGAGCACCCATGAGAATGTTACAGACTCTTTACCATTACTTGGGCAAGAAAATAGTTCCATAGTAACTTGGATTTCTTTGCAAGTAAGTGGAGCTCATTTCCTCCACTGCATTCAAGGAGAAAAACTATCAAGTGTATCAATCATATCAGTTCCTTGCTTTACTGCAAGAAATTAGTCTAAACATTTAAGCAACAATTTTAATGTAAACACCAGAAAAACCCACCTTATACCAAATGAGTCTTAGTCTCTTGCAAACAACAGTCATCATACCTAGTTTATGGTGTATAACACAGAAATGTAATCCAGAAACTTGGAAACGTTCAAGGGTACACTATACACAAAACCAGAGTTGGCTCATGGAAAGAAGCTTTAAGCAAACATGCTCAGAAGTTCAGCACAGGTGTCATATGCTTTTCCAAAACAGCCTGTAACTTGCCCACAGCACTAGACTTAGCAGCACAAAGCAGGCTATTGATGATACATCCTAAGAAAGTACAGCTGTTTCCCCAAGAACTCATCACAAAAGCAAAGCACCAGCCAGATAGCATTCTCAGACCTTTTTTCATAACCTATTACATTATTTGTGACAAAAATTGAATTTTAGTAAGTTTTGCCTTAGTGACAAAAAATAATATAGTGGTTTGTATATTCAAAAGGGACTAGTCTATCGCATATAAAAATTGAATTATGTTCCTCTAAACAGTCTATAAGAACACCAATCAACATAAGGACAAATGAAGAGAAGGATTGTTTCACTGAAAAGTTTGGTGTTAGACTGACAGGTGGGAAAGTACTCAAATCTTTATTATTATTCTATTAAATTATAGGGGAAAGGAAGTATAGAGTCAAAGATGTAGGTTTAAAATAGTGTATTATTACAGAAATTATTTTGGTTTAGTAAGGTCAGTGATATTGTTTTCTCCAGAGGCAGCTCTACTTAAAAATATCACATGCAGAAATGCAGAGAAAACAGGTGAGTTCTACATGGGTTTTCACCATTAAGCAATGTTAGCAAAAAAGTCTTTAAAAATTAATAGTCCTTCATCATCTAGGATCCTGTGGTGTGAATCAGTAGAGAGTTTACACTTGGAGTGAAAATATGTTTGCTTAGTCTACACTGCTTACCAGAAGCATTCATCAATTCCATATACTGAAACTAGGGTAAGAAACAGAATTACAATTAAAAACAAACAAACAAAACCTGCCCTTTGGGGACTGCCTGAAACTTTGCTTAGAAGATTCTGGTGCTGAACATTTGTAGTTTGACAAGCAGTGTTTAAAACCTGCTTCTCATTGCAGCTTTGGCTCTGCATTATATAATGAGAGCTTCATAAATTATCACCTTATACAGTATAAGGTGTCTGACGATCATGTTCCTAAACATATTTCATCTGTACTTCTCCCAGCTGTAGAAGTCTGGGACAAGGTCCATGGTAAAGCATTTGTGCCAGCTGTTGTACAATGTTTGCTTACTTCAGTGAGCACAGCAAAGATGATATTGTAACCTGCCCAACCATGTCATCCTCTGAAAGCTACCCACGAGAGTTGTTAATTAAAATATCTCTCCAGAAGTTAGGCTTTCACATACTCCAACAGATGCTGCTTTAAATCATGTCCGATTTGGTCAATGAGATGGTGCCATTAATGATACTGTCCCATAGAATGAAAGGAGATACCAACACAGCAAAACTCACTTAAGCTGGAAGGAAAATGTAGAAAAATGGTGAAAGAGTCTTTCAGCATGGATCATTACCCCGGTCTTGTGTGATACCTGAACTTACTTGCAGATGAGGTGTTAAGAAAGGCATAGAATATAACTGTAGTAGAATGAATCGTGAGTGCCATTGTGTTCCTGCAACATTCAGCTGCATTCCCACTCATATATCTGTGCTTCTACAGATCTTTCATAAATCATGGTTATCACAATTACAGAGGAGTTGTGATACATGTGTACAGTTTCCTTTTACTTTAACAGTTTTAAACAGATTTTTATGGTGCAAATATAACAATCTTCTTCAGTTCTCTGGCCTTGAAAGTGTGCAGATTATGTGGGATCTATATCATAGATGAAACTGACCGGAAAGTAGTGGGACTGAATACCATAGATAGACGCCAAACCTCTAACATACCTTCAGTAGCATCTGTTAAAACTCACTGTTATGAATTGAGACATTTTTCCTCCTAAAGGTACTGTTTCAGGCCCGCTACAAGCTCTGGCAGCCATCATACCTGTCTGCCATTTGAAAACTTGTATTTTCAACAGTATCAGCTACTCTTGCAGAGCAGGAAATAGCTGGAGATAGTGAAGAGAGGAAGAATCCTCCCTCCAGGCAGCATGTCCCAGTATTTGAGCAATGCTGAGTTAATCTACCTGTCTAATCTACAGCCCTATTCCCCCTTCAAAGCCTCATCAGCAAATGAAGGAGGGACAGAATCAGAGTTAGGGTTCACAATAAGTGATCTTTAACTCTGTGCAAAAGCATTTTTATGTATATTATCAACACATATATTACTACATGTGCAAGTGGTGGGCAGAGGAAGTGCTTTCCAAATGAAACACAAAATTCTGTGCTTAAATAAATAACTAACTAAATAAGTGTTCCTTATTAGGGACAGTGACAGATTTTTTTTTTTAAGACAAGGTATAGGTGATTAGCTAGAGATAGTCTTGTCTGTCATATCATAGATCTTGAAGTAAAACTGATTCTACTAAATCCACACCATAGCATCTATGAAACCCATAGTATAGAATTACTTTATCCTGTGACCAAATTTTACATCTTTTCAGCCATTTGTTGAAAAAATGAGCTTTTAAATCCATTTCTTACAGGTGTATTTATGCTAATAATAGTATATAGGGGCATCTATAAATTCCAAAGCATTTGCTTTTCTGATTGCTCATAATTTTGCTCATATATTTCTATTTCAGTTGGAATTTGGTTGTTGCCAATCTGAGAAAGACTATATTTAAAATCTTAATGAGAATAATTCAGTTGTTTCAAAGAATGATGGAAGTTGGAGTAATGGAAGCTGCAAATACTGTACATCTCTGTACAAAGCAGGGAATATGTATCAATGAGAATCCTGACGGAGGTGTAAACCTTTGGGGTATCTAAGAAATTCAGTTTTGGTTTGGCCATGTTCTTTGCTAATATACCCTGGATTTATTATACAATAAGACTAGCCATCTGCCAACATTCTATTGGCACTGCTTGTATGGACATGTATACACCAAATGGAAATTTCCATTGACTTAGAGGGGCTCTCAGTGCTCTATCAGACTTTCACATAGACGTGTAAGAAAGCTGTATACACTTCACATTGATTTTGGAAAATATATCAGTTGCCAGAACAATCAAAAACTGTGAAGGCAATGATGTATTAATGCTAGTCTGCAGTCTTTCTGCTGGCATTTAAAATGCAAATTTAAATTCAGTAAGTCCCCACAATATATAACAAGAATATGTCTGTGGTTCAGTGAGATTTTAGCTGCATCCCTGTTCATATTTGTTATAGCAGGATCCTAAACTACCACATTAAGAAAGCAAAAAGTTCATATGCACTGTGATGTGTTGCAAGCATCTATGAAGCCCGGTCTAGTATGCAAATTTGCATTAATGTAATTTCATTTATTTACCCTCAAAATGCAAACTAAATATTTCCTTGATCTATTAACAAACAGCTCATTATTTCAGCAAAATTTCACAGGAAACATCTGAAGATGGACTAGGCTATCATGTTCTAACCCTTCTCACCCGGCTCCACTGTAAGTTCTTCTGGTAGAAATACTGACAGCTGTTTAGTTTTAAAAGCTCAATACATCCTTTTGGGCTGTTGCACCTCAGCTGATCTTACGCTGGAACTAAGTGGTTAGCATTTCTGCCTCTCTCCTTGACCAGGTTTAAAAGCTGCTGTTGAAGGCAGTGCAGCCTACATAACCAGCACACCCATTCCGCTTGTGTATTTGCTGTCCAGGGATCCTCTAGCTGGCTGCAGGACCAAAGAAGACAAAAAGGTGCAAAACACGTAGCAGCAACACAATGCTCTCTCATGAGAATTTTTCAGGTGCTTCTATTCCAAAACTTCATATAACTTAAAACCAAATCATAGAGAGCAGTCTGGTAGAAATGAAGTGTGCAATAAATCAAAGATATCTTATTGATCCATCGTCGGCAATATCAACAGATACCCAGCTACAAATACTTTGCCTGTAATTCCTGAAAGCACTATGAAAGTGCTGTAACTGATTACAGAAAATATTTTTTTGCACTGGAGGTCATTTCAGGATATGCTCACTTTAATACTATTTGACTTGTGCCAAGTTCCTGGTTAGCAAATGCTTTTTTATGTTAGGGCTGCAAAAAAGTTTCTGAGGTCATTTTTCTACCAGTAATTACAACAGTGGCACTCTGAACTTTTAAAAACTTTTCGTTTATATTAAGTGGAGGCCCTGTAAGATCTGCTGAATCTGCAAGACCTGAAAAATACAGGATATGTGTGTCTGACTTCAGTGCCTGTACTTAAATAACCCACATTGTCTAGCTATTGTTAAACTGAACACAGCAAGATAATGATCTCACTGCCCATGCGAATCTACCTAATAAAAGCCAAGTGGGTAACAAAGGAAAAAAGTATACCTATAGAAATTCTAGAGAAAGGACCCTTCAAAGGTTGTCCTGCATTTGAACAGCAGAGTACTTTTTTGGCTCTGTCAGCACTGACTTCCAAACAGCTGATCCAAGACTGAAAGCGGGTAGGGAAGAAGGTGGAACAGGCTTAACTTATAAAACAGAACTAGAAACCACATGTCCAATATAAACAAGTTCCAGGTTTCTGCTCTTGGACGTGCCATAACCATGTTCAGCCAGGCAATAACACAATGCAACAGTTGTATTTTAAATGGTTAAAGGTGCTTTCTTTTCAGATGGAATCCAATTGTGAGTTTGTTTCATAAAGAACTCCAGTTTAGCAAAACATTTGTTTATGCACAACTCATGCCACATATAAATACTTTATAGTGTCCTGCAAAGAAGTATGTGCTACTGCAGAAAAATATACAGATCATTTAGAATACTTTTTCCATAAGGTTGTGATTAGTTTCCAATACAAACAAAGCTATCAATTGCAATAATCCATTCGTTAAAAAGTTTGTTTGCTGGTCTTGCTACTGAGAAGAAAAGTGCTGCTACCAGTGTCTCAGATGAGGAAAACAACTGGAAGGTGATCCATCCTCACCACTTGCAATATTAATATGTCTCATTACACTGGACCCAAATACCACCTCCATGCTTAAAGGCAGACAGCTTGTGGAAAGAGAATTCTATGAAGCTTCTGATTTTTCACTAGATACCCAAAGTTTTCACAGTATAGAAAAGGCAGTCTCTGAACACTGTTAATGATGTTGACTGCAACAGCTGTAGTAGATGGGATATTTTTTGTTAATTACCCTCTGCTCGATTACAGTAAGATCACAGGTCACACAAGTTGGCAAGTCACTGCCTGAGCTAGACTTGTCTCAATAACTGTCTTAGTCTCAGCAAACTGTGATTGCCAAAGAATTAAGGAAGTCACAAATGGATTCATTTTCTTTCAATGTTTTTTTTTCTGGTTTACTGAGTATGTTTCGGTCCAAACACGACCTTGTGTGTCCTCTCAAATTCAAAGCAATGCTCATTTGTCCTTTAAACAGATTGTTATAATCTTCTTCCCTCCTCACTCAGCAAAAAGCAAGGAGCAGAAAAGTGGTGAAAAACTATGGAAAGAAAATATGTAGCTATGCTGAATATATCTGTTTCAAATACAATGGTGAAGAGAGAAAAAGAAGAGAGTATTTTTCATAGTAGACCCTTTCTCCATCACAGTTATGACAACTATAAGTACAGCTTTTCTTTAGAGGCTTTTTAGCTACACTAGCTAAACCCTGTTAATTATTACCAGAAGCTTTATTTCTGTGATTTCTGCATTATTAAGATCTCCATAAAGACTGGGGAGAAAGAGGAGGGAAAGGAAGCCTTTCACAGAAAAACCTGTATGATTATCAGGTGATTTAGTTCTCTCTAGTAGCTAATACTACTCAGGTGTGTGCCAGCCAATTGGATTTTCCATGCAACCAATGTAATCCTCACTCTTTTGCAGCTGAATTAACTGAATCCTATTATTCAATCCTGAACTAGTCAGGTAAAAGGAGTGAGTAGGAGTAGTTCTGGCTTTCTTCCTGACTTGAGCTCCTTCTGAAAAAGTTAAGTTTTAAAACTTGCTTACTTTTTTAAGAAATTTATGCCCTGTACTTATTTCAGCATATGTGCTTTTTATTTGGTATCTTCAATGAACGCAGACTGTTTGTTCTAGGCTTAGGATCTAAACTTTTAACTAATAACTTTATTCTTTGGAATTGTGTGTTAGAGTGAGGACTTAGGCAGGGCTGTAAGTGAAGTTGTTTTGTTTTCAACTGACTAGTTTTTTTAATGTGTTGAAACTTTCTTAGAGGAACTAAGAAAAGAGTTGCAGAGCTCTTTCAGAGCAAACAAAAACAATGCTTCGCAGTTTTGTATTGTTTTTAAAAATGCAGGCTTATTAAAAGACATTTAAGACCATCAGTTTTCAGAAAAATGCAGGAGCAGGCTGCTGAACTATTTAACACTGAGAAAGAATGTTTGTGGCTTAGGCTGGAAAGACAGCTGTTTCACGAGGCTGGCATTTGAAGCTGTCCTGATGCTACCACATGAGCCCATCTCAGAGAAAAACCTTAGAGAAAGATTTTGATGCACTCAGTAAAGAGAGGAGGTGGAAGGCAGCAGAAAAACATTATGGGACAGAGTGGCCTAGAGGCATCCTGGAGCCTTCTGATAATCTGGGTGTATGACAGTGTCATAGGCATGTGGAGCCAGCTAGCTGTTTCTAACTTTTAACACAAGAAGTCAAAACCAGGAGGCCTAGCCACTAAAACTGAAATTGCTAAGCAACCTGCAGAGGGCCAAATTTACGTAGTCTGTACTCTTGCCCATGGGAAATGAGCATTTGGGAAAGGCCTTTCTAATTCCTTGTGGCATCTTGTTCAGAGGAAGCACAGCTTCCCATTCAGTCCCAGCATCTGGGAGCAGGCTAGCTGGAGGCTCAGAGGATGGATACCAGTTACAAAGTCAACAGAAAAAGTTTGCTTTTTTTTTGTATGGGTTCATTAGTGTTGTCCTCAAAAATGCAATTAGAGAGATTTAATGTAAAGAAATTGAAATTTCTTTACAAGTGAATAGAAGTGAGTCAGTCTTTTCTGCCTATTTCAAATCTGCTAATATTTCATTAATAAGGGTTAGACTAAAAAGAACAACAGATAACAATTAACATATTCTCCATAACTGCAAGGTTAAGCAGGCTGAATATGCAGCTGCCTAAGCTCACTCTGCCAGCTAGAGAGCAACAAAAGGTCTTGACCACTTTCTCTTGGATGAGTCCTGATATCTGTGAGCAAGGATAATACAATTAGGATGGCCTGACAGCCATATAGAAGTCACCTAGTTTAGCCGTAGTACAGAGGGGCTGCTGTTAAGCCACCCAGCCCCCAAGTTTGTTTCACTGCAAGACTTTACCATAGTAAGACTCCAGACCCAGACTGGTGGCCACACCTCCTTAGCTTTTGTTAATTTGTACAAACACATTTAGTTCTGATGATTGAAAAGCTGTTTCTGCATTATGATGTACTGCTTGGCAAGCAGAACTAGTGAGTTTAGAAGGACATTTCAATGGAATTAAATGAAGGTTTATTTTATGCTTTCTCTGCATTCATGATGGCATGCTAATGAGGATGGCTAAAAGGTTGCAGTGATTGGTGGGGGGGGCTGCAGTACATAGGATTCTCATGATCCCTGCCCAAAATCCAATCAGTTTTTCTCTGCATATAAACACGTGGTAAGCACAATAAGTTGGGGTTCTCTATAGCCTCTGAGAACATAGTGGGTGTGGACAATGCTTTATGACGTTGTAGCCTGTAGATGGCTATTATGCTCTGCACTCTTTCCACTGATGCATCAAAAGAGACAAACTGCTTTCCAGTGACTCCGGAGAATTTCCAAACCTTCCTAGTGACCCCATGC
This sequence comes from Nesoenas mayeri, assembly GCF_963082525.1. Classification (NCBI taxonomy): domain Eukaryota; kingdom Metazoa; phylum Chordata; class Aves; order Columbiformes; family Columbidae; genus Nesoenas; species Nesoenas mayeri. Next base: position 15,932,287 of record NC_137563.1, on the reverse strand, counting down.
TGAAAGACCTGCTTAGAGAAAGGAGAACTTTGTCATGTAAACGGTTTATCTGATTTTCTGAAAGTCCTTTGTGTTTAGGAATTTTCTCAGGAGTGGAGAGGATTTTTTAAAACCCATGTGCCAGTGAAATTTTTGTATCAATGGGATCAATATAGCTCAGGATAAACAGGGTGCAATGTCTTTGGATCACAACACAGCTTCTGAAGTCCACAGGGACCGCAGTGGAAAAGAATTTGGACTTGACATCTACCCACTGACACTAAATATAACCTTCTGGTAAACATTAAAACTTCAAGGGCTTTGTGGCTGACGATCACGTTGAACACCAGGACATCCAGTGAGAGAGCAGGGTGGAAAACATAAACATGAAAAGAAACCTAGGGGGAGGGGAAGGATTTGAAAGCTGGTGGAGAGAACGGCAAAGATTTTGGTGACTTATGTTTTCTGCCTGGTTCAAGGATTTGTTGATTTCATAAAGACGATGTGTTCATAAGGCTGAGATAGCTTAACCGCTAGTGTACCAAACACAAGAAACTATGGATTGTTCTAGCACATTATGTTGTAAAAGAGAACTTAATTCTAAAACACAGTACTTGGAACAAGGGCCTAAGGACAAAAGGCAGATGCTGCTTCCTTGGTGGTTCCATCTTGTCTCTTCTGGTTTAAATAGGATAATTATTATCCTCTGCACTATGGTTTTTGCTTTCGGTGTTTGAGCACTGAATTCTAGGTGTAACTATCAGGATTTCACACAGGGCACCAAACAGCTGGAAAATAATATCAGTCTTTGGTCCCTACCAATGTGGACTGGATTTGGCCCAACAGTACTCGGAAGGCTCTGTATCTCTTTGCCACACCATAAGCCAAATGATCTACTCTGTCCTCCCTGCAAGCATGAAGAGCAAAGCCTTTAGTTTCTGAGCATAGTAGCATACAAAGGCAAGCAAGTTTCTAAAGCAGGTCATAAACTACGCCATTCAAATATCTCTAGCACTATTATCAGTATCTTCTTAGCCTTCAGTTCACCCCTAAATATCAGCTCATCTGGTCATACGGCACATGGAAAAAGTTCCACTCCACAGCAGAAGTTTTTGATTGTTTCTTAGTAAACAGGTTTGGAAGTCAGTGGGGTAGCTGTTTAAAGCACCTTGCCATGTCTGCCTGGAGTACTTTCACCACTGCTTGGTGGAGTGGATAGCCATCACCCTGTCCATTCAACGGATGGACAGACTGATATGTACATGTTACTTAACTAGTTCAGGACCACTGGAGAGCCGAGGAGACCCAAACCCTTGTTCTCAATCAGTAAAACCTATTACGTGTTTCATAAAAACAGACATTTGCCAGTCCTGGACGTCACGCTTGTTCTGTTAGCTTAACTCCTAGTGTCATATAAACTTTTTTCAAGCCTGTCACAATTTCTTTTAAAGAACTAAAAAAATTCAAAGACCTTAGAAAACACTCTGCAAGACAAGAGGCATTTTAAGCCTGTTTAAAACTCAGTTCAAACAGAGACAGACCTGTTGCCAGTGAAGAGGGAAACTTGGCAGCTTTGTTTAAAGCTTCCCACACAGACACTGGAGATGCAAGAAAACAAAGAAGCTTTAGTCCCCGAGGGTCCTGCCACTCCCAGGGCAAAGCCCGTTCCTTCCCTGCTTTTCCTTTAGCTCTCACACACACGCACGCACCCTCTTCTCTCAGTTATATTAGCTACTGTAATAACCAATTAAGTCCTATAGACCTGGAAAAAATACAGGAAATGAAGAGTTAAAAAACAAAACAGAGAACTTGGAGACAAGCCAGCGTCCTCGAATGACTCGGTTCAGCCGGCAGCGCGCAGCGACACTCCCCACCCGGCCGGCCCTCCCTCTCCTCTCCCCGCAGGGCGGGCATGGCCCAGCCCTCTGCTTTTTATCAAGGACAGGAGTTCCCCTTTTTGCGCTCTAGTTGGTTTGGGAGCCCAGAAACACTGCTAAATTTATCTTGCACTTCTAGGATAGCAGCAAATGCCAGAAATAAGAAAGCAAGAGAACTGAAAATTAGTGGAGACAATTCCCTGCAAGCCAAGTGGAAGTACCTTTTCTGTGTAACTCCCAAGGAGGCAAAAAGCAGTTACACAGTGCAAAGCAGGGCAGGCTGCCTGGGCTGCCAGGAACACGCTATTCCTTTGGCTGTCGGCACAGTGAATTATCCAGCCATATGCTCAGATTGGATGGGGTTTTCTTGTCTTCCACAGAGAGCAAAACACACCTTCAGTTTAGAAGGGCTCTTGCTTTATTTCAGGAAGACAGCAGGAAAAGCTGAAGGCACACTGAAGAGGTGTGGGTGAGGCTGCCACCTCTGAACTAAAACTGTTCAAGAGCCATTAGGTCATGTTTAGTTCTAAGGATCTTTGTGTTAATGTGCTCAGTGAACTGACCATAGATCTTAGTAAACTAATTTGTTGTCTGAAATTACTCAGTGGAACAGCTTGTACAAGCCTGGTGTAGTCCGTGTGGTGCCTCACCACATGTGCTATGATCAGTGCCTTCAGCAGAGATCGGTCTCAATTTTTGGTGCTCCCTGTCTGACTGGAAGCCATCCTGTTCCCCAGCACCAGCCAGAGGAATGAGGTCTGGCAAGTCATGGGGTCTGTTACAAGATGGCCTTCCTAATATTCTCAGTACATAATTTTCATAGTGCTTAAAAGAGTTCCACTCTTTTATGTGTGTATCTCATAAATTATAATAGCAAGAAAAGATGTGGTCAGATAAGGCTTCACCAAAGAAGCAAACACTGAATACCCATCAGAACAAGTTAGTGTTTGCATTCAAGTGATTTTTTTCAAAATTGGTTTCACCCAGCTACTAAAAGCTTTTTTGAGACTGCCTATGTTCCCTCTCTAAGCTTACGATAAATGTCTCCTCCCAACTGCCTTCATGCCTACTCTAGCTTTCACACAAGTGTCTGCTAAAGAAAGAAACAGACACACAGTCATTCAGGTGCCTCTAGAACATTTAATTTTAACATATCAAGAGTACTGATGTATGGGAAGTGATAAGCTGGTGTAAAGGTAGTGACAGGAGCATGGGGTAGGGAAAAGTAGGTGGGGGAGGGTAATAAGCATCAGAAAGGGAAGTAGAAGATACACCGAACAAGAAGGCTAGCAGCTAAAAATTACAGCTTGGTACGATTCGCACAGATGACCCACACACCACTCCCTGTGACGTTAAGTAATAAAAAAGGGCAACATTAGCTTTGAATCTATGCCTAGTAAAGGTTTCTTCCCAGAGGGTTTTTTTGTTGTTGTTGTTTGGTATTCCTGAGCCTGAGTTCTGAGAGGTGAAACCATAATTGTGGCCAAATATAAGTTTGTTTGCTTTTGTTTTTTCAACACTCATTTTAATTACCAAGCTGTAACAAATAAATCTCTGGCTGGATTGTAACTAACCTGTGTGGGTCCTTAGATGAGCTTTAAGGTGGGAAGATTTGCCATAAACTTTTTCACACCCCACATAGGGGCACTTGTGCTTTTTCTGGGGTGATCCAGGGTCAGTCCAGCTTCTCGTGCGTTTGTTCTTTTGTCTGGGGCTTGGCTCAGTTACTGCAGCCAGGCTAGTAGGTGTGGCCGCTCTTCCTCCTCCACGCTTACCAGCCGAAGACACACTTTCTTCCCCAAACTCCTTAGGAGCAATAGAAATGTGTATTTTTTCTGCGATACCAAAGGTCTCATTTTTTTCCATCTTTAGAGTGTGTGAGTTTGGTACATGCTGGTTCAGATCTGCTAAAATGCTAGCTACCACAAGTAATGATGATCCATTGTCTTTCCCGGTTTCTCTGACTTCCCGCTTATCTTCTCCATTCGATGAAGGAGTTATTGCTGCATCAGGTTGGGGATCAGGCTCCCCTTTGGGACTATGGATAATAGCACGACTGGACATAGAAACAAGGCATTCTGCTGCAAAATGATCCACGAATGCTGCTGTTGCCATTTTTCACAAGTTTAAAGAGAAATCCAAACAGGAGAGAGGAGGAAAACAAAACAACCAACAACAACAAAAAGAACAAATAAAAAACCCCACTGTTTTTTTTCTTTTTAAAAAGATTATGTGATCAGCTTTTCCCCTCTTATTTCTCAAGATCTCTTTGTAGAAGTAAAGGCTGATTTAGCAGCCATCAAAACCACACTTTGCTCGTGACGATCACACCCAGCTTGTCCCTAAATCAAAAAAGCGCTGGAAGTCCAATTCATGAGAAGAAGAGGAGCAGATAGATCCTGGCACTGGCAGCTTGTTGCTTGCGGTATGAATTAATGCTGTTTTTTCCAGAACGCCACAAAATAAAGGTGCGGTTTCCCCAGTCCTTCCATTGCGCGGTGACAGTAGAATAAGCTTTCCCCGTTATCGCTCCTCGGAGTCGCCCGGACCCCTGCGGGGGCGTGGCCTGGGAAAACATCTGGCCCTGACGTCACCGCGAAGCCACATCCTGCGCCGATCAGGTTGGCGGCGCGCGAGCGGGGCTGTGCCCGCCAGCACGGCCTGCGCGCGGGGCACCCGGCCGCAAATGAAAGGACGCGGCCGATTGGCTGGCGGGGGAGCGGGGGGGGCGCGCGGGGGCGTGCCGCGCGTCCCAATCGCCCCCCGCGCCGTGTCCCGGAGCCACCCCGCGCCACACAGCCGCAGCGCGCACAGCGGCGGTCGCGGACCCCTCCGCCGGCGGGAAAGGACGCGCAGCCTCGCCCGGCAGGCGCGGCTGTGCGATCGTTAAGCTGCCAGGCCTTTGCAAAGGCCCTTCCCTCTGACGGGTGTTAGCGATTCGGGGCGTGCCATAGTAGAGCTTGTACTGCTAGGGACAATCTAACAGGCGCCGAACTGTTAAAAGGAGGAGATGGATTAAATAAAAGGTTGTAAAATTGGAACTGATACAAGTGACAGGAAAGAGTGAGACTACACCGTTGGTCTCCAGCTATACAGATGGAGTTCGTGTGTGGATTTTAATAGGCTGTGACAGATTTAACTAACTGCCAGGGAATACACTTGAAATAGACCTTCTTCTCTGTCAACACTTTCCTCACTACAGCACTCTGCTGCCTCTAAATTATTTAAAAGTACAAATGAAAATAACTTCATTGTTATTCTCAGCTTGCAAAACATACAGCTCAGCCAGTTTTATAGAGATTAATGCCAGAATTAAAAGTGTTGCATGTGTGACTAACTTACCAAGCAAAAGAAATGCATCTGAATTCAGACCTGAGAGCGGCAGGTCTGTGGTGCTCCTTACCTTTGTTGGACCATGTTTTCCAGGCTAATTCCTGTGAAATCCCCATCTTTAGTACAGATGGACCTTTTCTCTGAGACAGGGATTGTCAGAAAGCAGGAGGGCTTCCTTGGAAGCCTTTCTTTCTGGATGGAAAGTTTTGGAGTTTGAGGGGGTGTGAGAGGAAGTGAACATCTGTTGCAGAAACTCAAATAGCTTTGGCGTTAGGCTGAGTAAAAAGTTGGTTTAACACACATGAAAATGCCTTATTCAATGGCAACATCTGCTTATGCTACCAGTGCTCTTTATGAAAACACATGCTTTAGGTTCTCATGCCATACATCCCCCCTGGGTCCGGCTCATTGGTCACCTGTGTCTACCACAGTGCTCCGTGTCTGTTCTCTTGCTAGTGCAGCCTGCAGTGCTACGTGGGGCTGGACGCGCTGCACAAGGGAGGAACACGGCACACAGCCAGCGCGGGAGGATGTGGTTTAATGCTGAATCGAGCCAGATCGTTTTGATGCAGGCATAACATACCATGCTGAGCATATCTACAGGAAGTGTTTACACATTTCCAAATAAAAAGATTAAGTTTGGGACTTACCTATTTGTTCCTAGATGAAAAAGGAATTCTGGGGAAAACGTTTTTATAAGAAATCTTATTTGAGGTCAAGCTCAACCTCCTCCTCGAAGGATGATTGCTTAAATAGACCTGCCTGGCAGTTCTTTAGAATTAGTTGTAGACTGAGAGCAGAAACCCTGCAGCTCTCCAGTTTGAGCAGAAACATGGGCCATTTTCAGGGGAGTAAGGAAGGGACAGAGCTTGTGCCCAAGCTCTCAGTCCTTACCACAGTGTCAAGGACCATTATCAGTAAATGGACAAGAAAAGGGAGACCTGGGCTATCCTGGTTGCCAACCACCAGCAGGCTTTGTCTCAGCACTGACAGGGGGTTCCAGAGGCACCCTGATATCTCTGTCCCCCCACCCCATGCCCCCCCAGCAATGCCCCTCTCCTCCCACCTCCTCATCCTGCGATGTTCCTCCGCAGCCTGTCCTGGGCCTGTTGCCAGCCCCGCTGTGTAGCAGCAGCTGCTCCAGGACTCCTGTGGCTCAGAAGGGCTGGGGTGGCCTGGTCCTGGCTACAAGAGAGGTCCTGCCAGAGGCCAACAGCAAGTCCAGCAAGTGCTGAGAGCTCCCCCCATCATGGCTGCCTGCCTGGCTGCCTGCTGTGAGGAGAGAGCCCTTCCGAGAGCTATGATTGGCTGCTCCACTGCCTTCTGGAACCTTCCAGAGCAGGCTAGCCAATCAGGAAGGGACTTCGCCTGAGGTGCAGGGTTTTCCTCAGTGGAGGGTTCTGTGGGCACCCTGCTGGTGTCTGCATCTCTGAGGGGGTTGTCTGGGCCATAATCTGAGGCTGCGTGTGTTTTGCCTTCGTGAGGTGAGCAGGTAGGACACAGTTCACCATGATCCTGGAGTTTTTGGCCAGAGGAGAGAGGCACCGCATCATGTGCACAGCTGGGCCTGTCTGCAGCCGGTGTGCTGAGAGGAGGTAATGGCTGGCTATACCTGATGGCCAGGAGAAGTCCTAACTTTCTTTTTCAACAGATCTATTAGGTTAAAGCCTTGTCCTCCTGTTACGTAGGTGTGCGTTTCATGTAAAATTAAGAGCCGTGACCAAGTCCCTAGTGGACCTCGTGAACTCTCTAGTACTTCTAAAATTTTGTGGTTGAGAGCTTGTTTCGCTACCAGGCTGGAAGTGTTGCAGTGGCTGTGCTCTGCCTGCTGAAGGGCAGGCTGCTGGGGCAGGGTGGCTCAGAGGAGGTTTGTTTTGATGAGAACTTACTCCTTTTCTGGTTGGATGAACCCTTTGGGTGTGACTTCTTCATTTGGGGCAGAGCGGTGTTCTGAAGGTTACTTGTAACAGGAAGGGGTTTTAATGCAGCAGAGCATTTACCTCGTAGTTGGTAGGTGTATATGCAGCCCAGTTTCATGTATTGCTCTCTTTTAAATCATGTCTATGAATGGAAATATGCCTCTGACTTTCTAAGAGCTGACTAGAAGTAAAAAATTGTCCGGTCTTGCACATTATCACTATGATACAGTTACTATCTCTTTGCATGTACAAGAATGATGTGTAGTAAGTGTGTTTGTCGTCTGGATATGAAAATTCCAGCAGCCCAATGAAACCAGGTTTGGCTTTTAGTGCAGGATTGCAAATATTACATGCTTCTGTGTGAACTAACAGTAGCAAATAGCCTCCCTGCAAGCAGCAGTGAAGAGTCTTCCTAAGAAATTTCAGTCGTTACATTAGATCAATAGTACAAAAGGACTTTATGGAAAATCATTAGTCCAAATATGGCGCCCATTTATCATCTCCATAGTGATAATATATTTACTTGCCTGTTTGTTCATTGTTATTATTTGTTGCATATTTATTTTCCCTGAGCAAGTGTAAAAGTGAATTTCTGTAAGTACACAGTAAATATTACATTCACCTCTGTTGAATGTCCTGCAACTGTTAACTTGTTCTCACCAAATGAGCTGAATTTTGAAACTGAGATTACCAAAAACATTTAATAAAAATATATCCTACCTCCCTCTTTATGTTGTTGATGTGTTCTCACCTGCAGGCATTTGTCCCACAGACTTCGGTGAGATTTTTTTCCCTCTATCATGGCACTATTTTTCCATCCACTCAAGTAATACACCCCGGGTTTTGGCAAGCATTTTTAATATTTAGTGTTTTCTTAACACATAGAGTTTTGTTTAGCTACAAGTGCATAGCAGTGGATAATTTTAATTCGAATCCACCTTGTTCTGCCCCTCCCAAAACAGCTCATTTACTGAAATTACAAGAATAAGAAGCTCTAAAATGCTTTGTGAAATGAAAATAGTTTTATGAACTCTATTAACAAGAACTTTAAACAGAATAGTACAAAGTCCTTATACAAGTGCCAGACTTCAAAATCAGTTGATGTTTCATTTTGCATGGCCAAAATAAGGCGGGGTGGGGGGGTGGGTGGGGAGGAGCTACACCAACATTTTTCACAATGGGCATAAAAAATGCTTTTTCAGGTAAAAAGATGTTGTAGTATTACATCCTTTTAAAAAAACAGTAGTGGAAGTCTGCAACATGCAAAATTGGGCAATCTGAAGCAGGAATTTTATGAGGGGAAGATAGGAGGAATTTCATCTGAGAAAAATGAGTGTACTATTCCCAAGAGCATACGATCTAAACATGCGGTTTTATAGTAGCAGACACTTCATCAGCACTTTTCCTGCATGAGTTTGCTTAATAATTTCTTCTGTTTTCATACACTTCTGCTTTATATTGTTTACACTTTTTGTGTGTGTGATTCAGTCAATGGGAGTTCTATGGATTTCAGTGCAGTTACGTGATTTTACTTCACCTCAGGAAGCTCTTTTAAAAATGGAAAAAGTAAAAGGCCGTGTAGTCTCTCTCCCTGTTTCAGTTCCTACACAGCAGCTATAGGCTGAAAAGACATAGTCCCATTTTATTTTGTCTATGTAAAAAGTTCACTGTCCAATGAAACTGAAGGTACAAGGGGGAAAAAATGAAACTGAGAAAACAGCAGACATCTCTGCCTGCCTTCTTGCAGTACCTGTATTCGCAATCCTATATTTTGGTAGAATATTAGTTTTTACTGGTGCTTTCCTGTGGTTGTTCCTTAATGGTTCCATGGTTTGAGGGGGACTCTGGAAAGAGCTGTATAAGAGTGGTTGTTTGAGTCATAAAATGGAATCATAAAACCATTTAGGTTGGAAAAGACCTTTGATATCATCAAGTCCAACTGTCAACACTGCAAAGTCCCACCACTAAACCATGTCCCTAAAGCACCACATCTACATGTCTTTTAAATACCTCCAGGGATGGTGACTCCACCACTTCCCTGGGCAGCCTCTTCCAATGCCTGACAACCTTTTAAGTGAACAATTTTTTTCTTCATATCCAATGTAACCTTCCCCTGTCACAACTTGAGGCTCTTCTCCTGTCACTTGTTACTTGGGAGAAGAGACCAACACCCTCCATGCTACAACCTCCTTTCAGATCATTCTAAGGAGCAACAAGGTCCCCCCTCAGCCACCTTCTCTCCCAGTTAAACAGCCCCAGCTCCCTCAGCCATTCCTTATCAGACTTGTTCTCCAGGCCCCTCACCAGTTTTGTTGCTCTTTGAACATGTTCCAGCACCTCAGTGTCCTTGTAGTCCATAGCCATAGGAATAAAAGGGCACAGAATTGTGAAGCCCATGGCTTGCAGCTCTCTCAAAGATAAGCATGCCTAATGATACCTCTCTTGTTACTATCAGGTTAACAATAATGCAGAACTGGTAGAAGATGGGAAGAGAGGGAGGAAGTGAAAAGGTTTCTCCCAGAGATGGGCCACACTCTCCGGTGAATGTTTGCACGGTGCTGTTTTTGCTACGGCTTCCAGTGACCTAATAAAAGAGTAAGTATCACATGTTCACCCTCATCTTCAGAATCACTTTAGCTCATTTTACTTTGGAGAAATGGCTGCATTATAGCAAGTAATCTCTTGAATGTGTATCAGCATCACTGGTAAGTCTCTTGCTATTAGACTTGGCCTGTTAAAAAACCAAAAACCAACCATCTAGTGGCTTAAGCTTGACAATACTTCTGCAAAGGGTGGAGGTAAGGCTTGAATATTTAAAAAATCAAAAAGCCATTTACACATGGTGTCTAAGAGTCAACAACTTTGACATTTCAGAAATACTGCAAGCTGTTTTGGAGGGCTGAGAAAGCACTGTAAGCTATGGTGACAGCCATGTGCTGTGTCACTGAGCTTCCTGGACTGGCAGTGAGAGCAATAAAAAATGACAGAACAATGTCCAAATCAATGGTCTTGCCATCTTGCTAGTTCGATTGAATCCAAGCCTGTTGGAAATTTCATGAAATTGCTTTTGCAAACTATCCTGTTTGATTTTCAGTGTAATTTGATGGCTTCTGTTGATGGACAGAGATACCTAAATTCTTGAGTATTGTTCTTCCTTTATACTAAAACTAGGGAAGTGTTATTGTAATTAATGATTGGATGCAAAATGGCAGAAGGCAGTATTGGCATGGCACAGATAAATGAGTAGTTAGGAAAGTAAATTCTGAAGGCAAAAAAAACGTACACTTGAGACTTGTTTTGATACTTTTGGAAGATGGGACACTAAAATGACTGTGTTCTCTTTACTGTACTATAGTGGTTTGGGCTATTGTGTGCTGTGGAAAAGAGAGTATAATATATGTGTGAAAATGTTCTTGCGTTAAACATAGTGATTTAAGTACTTTTTTTTTCCATCTGTTTGTTTTTACAGTAGGAGACTGATGTGATCAGTATGGCAATGTAAGGGACATACTAATGGAGTGGATTAACTGGACTCCCTCCCACTGAGTGAAATATTATTTATTGTATAATGTTGTATCTTTGTGAAAAATTATAAAAGCTGAGAAACTAAAGCACAGTTGTTGTTCAATACTTAGTCCTTTTCTGCAACAGAGCATGAAATAATAGTTTAGATGTTAGAAATGAACATCAATGACATTGTATGCAAACTGTATCCATTTAAAGGGATTTCTTGCAAGGACTCTTCATGAGACTATCCACATAATCATCACAGCCGCTCTGTGTGCAAATAATACCTGTGTATTTCTAGGCAGCAAAACTGAATGGGGGCTGTAGGGTATGGAGAAGGGCTTGATTTATTTTATTTTTTTATTTATATATTTTTACATCCTCTTGAGAAGAGAAAGATGGGGAGGCTCAGTGAAACCTTCTTGTATGGGGAAATGTTTTATTTCGGTGCTTTTATTTTGGAATCAAGCCCTGGTTCTTCTCTTCCTCAATAATTTTCTCCATTTTTATTTCTCAGATAGAACTTGCCACAATGTTGTAAACGGACAGATGTGTTTTGAAATGTTGATTTATTTTTTAATTTTCTTTTTTCTCCCCCCTTTATTTGCCTTTCTTGGTGTTCTGTAATGAACTGGCTGTATAGCAAAGATAGACTTGCCTCTGACTTTTCTGAACAGACCTATAGAGTGGTGCATGTGGACTCCTCCAGCTTCTCTCTCCATAGCACAGCTCTCTTCACCTCTGCATATGGGGGCTGGCATCACTGCCAGGATCCCCATGCCTCTTAGCTGCACAGGGATTCTATGCTCGTAAGGTTCAGTGGCTTCTGGGCAAGGCCCTTTCCATACTGGAAAGCCCAGATGCAGCAGTAGAGCACTTTGTGAGCAGCAAACTGATTAATGAAGTTCATTTTCTGCTTTAGCTCTCAGACATCAGATACTGGGCAGAGCACAGGAGACATCTGCAGTTGCTATGCTAATGGTGTTCTTTTTTTACACGTAATCTCTAAGAAAGCTGTGACCAAAGAAATATCATACCCAAGGCTGTGTACAGTTGTTTCTCTGGTTTCTTTCAGCCATGAAGCAGGCAGAGAGGCCTTTTTTAAGATGATAATGCTGTTTCTAGCAATAGTGATCAGCAGGGCATCCTAAAAGCCTTCATGCTGATCAAGATTGTTGAATATACCAAGCAGGACTGTTCCATAGTGTGCCTGACCTCTGCAGTTGAGGCATGAAAGTGTCTTGGTTCGCTTCCAGGTACAGGCATGCCTTTCTGCTGTGGTCAGACCTCTGAACTGGTGACCCACAGGTAAACATTCAGGGTTTTTTGCTTTTAATTTTCTTTTTCATCTTCCCTTTTACCTTTCTGTCTCCTAATTTTCATAAGGTTGCTGTTCATCATACATTACAGGAAAGCAATTCAATGAGAGTAAAGCTGTGGGTCAATGGTCTGTAACACTCTATGAAAAAACTTCCAAGTGAAGGAGTAATATCTGGTGGCCAGTGGTTCTGAGATATCCAGTCATAACAAGTTAGCAGCTATACCAGTAAATGATCTTTTAACTGCTGATGTAATGTAACTTTCCTGACATGAAAAGATCATGGAACTTGTAATGATAAAATCCAGTTTTTAATCTGGTGCATATTTGTGAGGAATTGGGTCAAAAAAAAGAAGACAATAACTTCTTTTAAACGCAACAACAAGTTGAATAATGATACCAGGGAAAAGGAGAATGTTCAGATTAATGTACAGCAAACGTGGGAAGGTAAAGGATAAAATTATCAATTTCTCTATTTTCAGTCCCTGTAACAGAAGCCTGAGACTTCTGTCAGATTTTGCCAGCTATAAAGCAGAAAATGATGAAATCAGAAGCCGTGCGTTGAGAATAGTCCACTTCCACTCAATTTGATTCATATAATCATTATTTTGAGCTCTGTTTAACTCATTTTAGTGTTGATTTTGGTCTCTTACAGTTTACCCACTTATAATTCCAAATTCCACACTCATGTGCTTTTTACAGTGTGACTACTGCATGTTACCACTTTTGCTAAGCTTTTCATTCAAAACCACAGAAAATACCGACATGTCACCAGGAAGCTCTCAGATGAGTGAATTGATCTAGTAGCTTATTCAATAAATGTTGTGTAACATTTATTCATGTACATGCTTGCAAGCAAGGAATGAATTGCAGGTGCAAATACCATTGCAAAATATTCAGCTAAATATTTTTGCAATGTGCTATCTCAAGCAGATATTATAATGTCAGATCAGTAATATGTTTGGCCTACTGAACTGGTCAATGCTTGAAAATTGGCATTTTATATTTATAAAATCATTATGAAAAGATCTGATGTTTGGGTACAGTTGACATATAATGCTTGCTATTGGGCACTTGGTGTGCATGTTTGTGTTAGACTGCAAACTAAATTTGGAGTAGAGTGTTTTATCAAATTTCTCCTGCCTCTGAATTGAGTCACTGCAAGGAACAAAAGAAATTAATTCAGATAGCATGAGGTGGTAAAATGTTGATAGCTGTGCATCCCAGTGCAAAACGCATGGCTAAAGAAAATGGCTACTTTCTGTGGCCAACCATTGTTTGTAATCTGAACTTGGACATAAGGGTGAGGGTGTAATGGGGATTTACAATAGGTGATCACATAATGAGGCTGATGAGTGAACTGCTTAGCAAAGTAACTGCAAGTTGTAATACATAAAAGCATCTCTAAATAGGCCTTTTCTTTCCTTTTAAGATGAGTATAGGCATATTACCAGTAGAGGAAAGATAGGACAGACGGGAGAGAGAAAAATCCATTTTGTTGCTGCTTGATTCAAAGGTCAGCTGAAGAGAGAAAGAGACAATGTCACTGACCTAGGTAGCTCAGAGACCACTGATGTTAGAGAGCTGTTGTGAGGTTGCTGAAAAAGTGACCAAATGCATGTGGATGGTTGTTATCATGTCTAGTTATGCCTATAACTTGTGATATCTAAAGTAAAACTAATTGATTTTCAGCAATCTCATGTGACCTGTATATTTGCTTGCTTTCCCTAAAGACTGCAGTTGAAGAAGCAAACTCTTGACCCAAAACGTGCACTTAGCTGGAAAACTTTGACCTATTTCAAAACACTGAAAGTAATGGGGCTGTGAGATCCCACCTCTGCAAAGTGTGTTCCCAAGGGTAGGAGAGCCCTGGCCACCTGTTCCTGTCAAGAGCATGTGGCACCGCTGTGGCAAAGTCCAAATCCACCAGAGTTTGCAAAATGTCCAACTGAGGGGGTGCTACCCAGGGCTGTGGCAGAAATACAGAGTGCTTAAGTGGGTGCCCTATGTTTAGAAGTTTATCAGCACAGATTTCAACTTTACTGACCTTTGTGCAGTGAATTTTCCTTTTATTCCCATCTTTAGACTGCGTTCATATCGAGGTCACTATACCAGCTACATAGTCTATCCATCATCCGCACAGCCTTCTGTGTAAGCTGTGCAAGTCAGCTCACTGAGTTTCCTGTAAAATAAGTAAATCTGTCTCTCATTGATTCGTTAAAGCAGAATGAAGCACCCAAGTCTGAGTTCCCCTCCCCTGGAAACCATTACATGAGTGCAGCTGGGGGCTGAATGTGCCATGGGATAGTGACTGTTGAAAGGGTTCAGTCAGCTTTAATGGTCTGCAAGTGGGTCACTGTACTGGGTCTGCCTGAAATTGGGTCAGTTTACTTCACAGCAGCTGTATAGTGCTATGCTTTGGATTTGTGAACAAAACAGTGTTGATACCACACGGACATTTTCATTATTGCTGAACAGTGCTTACACAGCATCAAGGCTTTCTCTATTTCTCACTTTGCCTCTGCAGTGTATGGGCTGGGGTTGGGCAAGAGCCTGGGATGGGCTCAGCCAGGACAGCTGATCCCAACTGACCGAAAAGATATTCCATACTGTACAATATCATGTTCAACAATAAGTCTGGGGGGAATTTTCCAGGGGTTTCTGTTGCTTGGGGACTGGCTGGGTGTTGGTGTAGCTGGTGGTGAGTGACTGCTTTCACGTTACTTGTTTTTCTTTGTTTTTCTCCCTCCCTATTAAACTGTTTTTATCTCAAGCCACACATTTTCTCACTTTTGCACTTCCAGTTCTCTCCCCCATCCCACTGTAGGGGAAGTGAAGGAGTGTCTGTGTGGGGCTTAGTTGCCTACTGGTGTTAACCACAACCAGTCTCTTTTCCTTATCCTGTCTCCACTGGGCAGTATCCTGGTGCTCTATTTTGGCTGTTCCAACCCAGGGCTTTTGGTAACTCCTGCTCTGCTGTGGATTTCTTGGCAGCAATGGGAGATTTGCCTCACTTTATGAGATTTGTTGTTTTTTTTTCTCTGGCACCACTATCAGTTCTTATGTAGCCAAGAACTTTTATTGCCACTTCTGCAAAGGAGATTAATCCAGCAGATAACCCTGCTCCCTGAAACAGGGCCTGAGAAGCTAAGCCAAGCTTGCTTTCTCATCTGTGAATGTACGCAGCTCCACTGCCTTATATTACTGTGAAGTCCATGATTCATTGTCTCCTATGCATTTAACACATGTACTCTCTTAAATGCGGTGTTTGTATAATTCCTTATGAATGTAAGTCATTTATGAAGCTGTGTTCTGCTTTTCTTTTCTTCTTGTTTATTGCCCATCTTTGCACTATATCCAGATTATCAGTACAAGACCTGCATCTGGTCCATGTGTCCTGCTCCACAGCCACTGTGCTGGCATCGCTCACTTTCATGACAGTGTTATGACTTCTCTTCATCTTTACAATAACCCTGATATCTGCACACTGAAGCCTGACTACCAGCCCTACAGATGTCTAAAACTCAGATTATTCTGACTGAGATAGGATGAGTTACCCCATAGCAGTTCACAGATGCCCAAACTTAATCCATGTTGGAAGCTAATATAAACTAGAAAAAGGTACTCTGAAGCCCAGCCAAGCAACACTCTAGGATGAGAACTGTGATACCTTTGTGTATTGGTAGAAAATCTGATCCTTGCATTTTCAGAAATGTCCAGCCACAGGGCACTCGGCACAAGTTTTGCTGACACCTGAAAAGTAAGCACTTTTTAATGGCATAGTTTATTTCATTAAATGGATTCAGTGCTGGACATTTTGTTATGTGTCATATGCAGAGAGACTTCAGAAAGTTGTCTTGTTTTTCAGGGATACTAGGTGACAATGGCATCATTTAATGTGACAGAATTCTCTCTTACCCTGAGTCTGTTCCTGATGCAGAAGATAGATCATATCTCTAAAGCATAGGACAGTGGCAGAAATGTGTCTTCAAAACTACCAAGATGTTACCCCTTGCCTCCCCAGTTTGTGCCCAGCCTCAGCTCTTACTGTAGCCACTGCTGTGTACCTTGGTTCACCGTGTTTAAATCTCCCACAGTTGCTCCGTAGTCGCTGCTGTGCTTGTTGCTCACCACTGACTCAAATGATTCTACAATGCCAGGATTTTACTACCAAAGCATAAGAGGTGGCAAATGAATAACATGTATTAATTTCCATCCCTATGTAATTCCCAACTGCTTTAGAAGCTCTCACTGCAGAAGCCAGCAGGGAAGGGGGCAGGGCAACTGAGAAATGCCATGAAAAATGAAAGCTATCTTGATACCGAACATTAATGTATAATTGAAAGCAGCCACGCTTTTTAATTTAATGCCTATCCTAGGTACAAAATGAAAATAGTAGCTACATTTCCAATAAAATAAAGCCTTAAACCAGTCCTATCTAAGAGTGTGACGTCGGCTATCATTACAGACTTGGTCTTCTGCTGCCTTCTGAAGAAAGGTACCATGGCCACTCAGCAAGTGCCCAGCTAAGTCATATCCCGACATTTCTAAGTCTGGTACTATAAAGCTTAACACTAAAATAGCCACGAAAAGCTGCCTGAAAATGTTGTTATGAATGACTCAAAAGCTAGAGACCTCAGGACAGTCTCAGTGACACGGATGTGTAGACAAAATAAGTACCTTAAAAAATGAAGTTAAATTAAATAAAATTCAAAATCAGATAAGAGATTGCAGTAAAACACACACTCCCCTCCACTGTCCCAGCCAGCTCTGCTGCCAAAAATGTCAGAAACCCATTCACTGAAAAAAAACCCTCTGTCCTCTAAGGCAAGGCGACAAGCTAAACATGGAAGAGTATGTCAATGAAGACAGTGCATCCATAATTTAAGTGTTTTCATGACTGAAGATGAAAGTCCTTTCCTGGCTCTGAGCGCTATCTGGGCGGGCCCCAGAGTCTGAGTCCATTCCAGAGGCTGGTTTTTGGGGGTTGGTTGGTTGTAGAGCTAGAGTGGTATTGGTGCAGTTGTTTTTAGAGCAGGTATGAATTCTGGAGCTGTTTGTTTTGGTGGGAGTGGGTGTGTGTCTAGATAAGGTTCTAGCTCACTTGAGGTTTACAGAGTGTGTTCTAGTTTGGGTTCTGGAACGCTTGAAGGTTCTAGAGCATGTTCTTGGTCACTTGAGGGTTCTAGATGGTGTTCTAACTCACTTGAAGGTTCTAAACTGGATTCCAGAGTCAACATACAGTTCTGGAGAGGGATTGTGTTCTGAGAGGGAGAGGTCCTAGCATCTCGTTCAGGAGGTACTCGTGTTTTGTTATCTTGTGAGGATTTGTGGTACTTCCTGATGAAAGAAGTCTTTCTAGGGGGTTTTGTTTCCTATTTTTGTTTTTATGTTTTATTTTGTTTTCACATGTGCTTTTTTTTTTCTTATTTGTGCCTTTTTTTGAGTTGAAGGCCCACAGGATGGAGATCCTAGCATCCCATAAAATACAGGTCTCCCAAGTTTTAGAACACTGACTCATACTCTTCCTGAGTTCCCAGTTATCAAGCAATGTTAAAAGATAAATAAGAAGCCTTTTTACACCAGCATTATAGTCCTGATCTCTCAGGACAGCCAAAACCTCAGTTTTCTTTCTGACTTTCTTTTTTCAACCTGTTTGTAGAATATATTTTGTTCTACAATATCCTGATGTAGCAACGGCTAATCTGAAAGACACTTATTCATCAGGCATTGCCTTTCGCTGGTAAGTATGTCTTATTAGAGCTGTAGTGTTTCTATCTGGTTGTTGATTGCCTGTCTGTGAAAGCTAGTAGCTGGTCCACTCAGCCTGAACAAGGAGAAAGCTGACAGGAGAGACCCTTCGAGACCCTGTTCTTCTGCTGGCTTGCAATCTAGCTCTGAGCTAGTAATTCTCCCACAAATAATGACTTTTATTTTGTTTCATCACTACAGTGGTTCAAGAAGGAAAAGAATCCAGAGGGCATCTAGCTGTGTCAGTGAAGAAATATCTCTGTGATTAGCAAGTAATTTGTTTATTAATTCCCAGTACAAACCTATGTTTTCATTACCCTGTTTTGGTTCTGCAGCCACAACTAGCTTGAGAAAGATTGAGCTGTTTATTTACAACTTAAAATGGATGTCCAAGACACTGCTTTTTAAAATTATTGTTTTGTATTTCTGACTGATTTTTTACTAAACAAGCACAGTTACTTAAACGATGCTGTGACATTCACATTTTGTCTTCTATTCAGTTCCAGGAAATTTGTCTCACGGGGATTAGACATACTGCCATTTGCAATACAGACAATTCTATCAGCAGATATGACCAGGAAAACCTACTATTTGTGAGTAGTTTCTTCTAAAAATAAGCATCTTCTAGTTAGTAGCAGAAAATAACCCAAATATGTGACTATTTTGTAAGGCAAATACTGTGGGCATGGAGCAGGATGCTAATCCCCTCCCAGCCCAAATGCAGCTTTTGAACATCTGTCCCCCAACAGTGCTGGGGCCTCTGGCTAGAACCATCGATTTGGATCATCCTTCAGATTTGAGGGTTTCCAGCCAATGGTCCCAGCTCCATTCACATCTGAGGGAGGGTGAACCTCTCTTTTGTTCAAACGGTGGAGAGGAGCTGCAGTAGCAAGGGGCAGGAGAATGGCATGGACACCTAAGCTGCTGAGATAGGGAAGGGAAAGCTAGCATGGGTCAGATTAAGGGGCAGGATCAGACCTTATCCCCTAGGACCAACCTGGACACGTACCAAAGCCTCCGTACATCCTCTGAATGGCACAGCAGACCTTCTTTTGCAAATTGCTAAACAAAGGAGTAAATCAGAGCTTATCATCAGCAAAGTAACATATGGCAGCTTTTATTGTCTTTCTCTTAGCACTGGGTCTTTTGTGCCACCAAGAGACAACGAAATTGACACCAACTTCTTAATATACTTCTATAATGACAGGACTTTCATGACTTCTAACTGCACCCTGCTTTAGCTTCAGAGAATGCTGTTACCTTTGTAAATGCCACTTGGGCAGTAATGCATTAGGCACAAACAGTAACTGCCAGTTATCATCCTTTCCCACCAACCCACAAGGGAAGGAGACTTTTGTTAGAGACAGGCCATAAAAAGATTGCTGATTCAGTTTCTGGCAAAAATGAGAGGGCAGACACCTGTGGCCAGGAGGCAGGGGGCAGAAGCGGGGCAAGAACCTCTTAGAAAGGCAATAAAAAGGTCAACTAGCTGTAGTTTGTGAAAATGATAACCAGTAAAGAGTTCAGCATTTAATCTCCTATTTCTATTGTTGTACTTGGTCATTAAGTCTCAGAATGATGAATTAAACCCTTCATTTGCAGAAGTACCAAGTTTCTGGTCTGCCTGATGCGAATGAGAGGTTTGTGGGTTTTTAAAGGCTCCTGTTTGGTTTTAAGGCAGGACCAACTTTGTCTCTAAAAGCAACCCTCATCTTGCACGTCAGAGCATTTTTATTTGCAACATGGAACATGCTAGTTAACAGTGTGATGCTTTATTGCTCAAATTCTGAGACACATTCCATAGTCTTTGTCTGTAGTTGTGCCACTTACTACAGTGCATTACATCTCTTGAAATATACATGAACAGTATGTGTGCAGAATACAATGGGCACTTTGTATATTGGAGCTAATCCTTTGGGTTATGAGCAGTGAGCTCCAAAGTTAGGAAAAGGCCCTCTTAGAACCTTGTATCCCTGCCCCATGGTTCACACCAAGCCTCTAAGACACATTAAAAATGCTTGTTGCATTTTTAATTGTGTCATATGCTATTGGCAGAAAGTCCTTCTAGTAACCTCCATAAAAGATGGAGCAAAGTCCATAACATATATAATGTATCCCCTGAAGACAGCTTTGGGAAATTCAGAGAGCTAGGATAGAAGAGGATTCTCCAAACTCAAGACAGTGCTTGGGCTATCTTAAAATGACTCTTTGCTGCTGTTGTTATTTTTTACATACTTAGCCTTCTCTGTCCCCTTTGTTTCCTTGTATTTTCTCCCTATTTGAATTTACTTGTTTCAGTTACTCTTATTAAATATTTTTGTTCTCCGGATGCTCTCTGTGCATATGTGGTACTTGCTATTTGAGCTGTACCTGGGCAGTGCAAAGTCATGCCACTGGCTCTACTCCCTGCCTGGGTGAGAAACTTCAAGGTCCTAGTTCAGAAAAACACTGCTGATTTTGGTGGACCTTTAGGAAGCAATTAGCGAGCCCTTACTGAATACAGCTGTGTTTCCAAACAGGAACACTGCTAGGAAGACAGCTTCAAGGAATAAAGCCAGATGTGAGAAGTAAAAAGGCCTCACTGGTGGCAGGCAGAAAAGGTGGAAAGCAGGGCCCCATTTAAGACAAGCATCTGGTAGAAAAGAATAGACTGGAATGAAGAGTAGAAACCTGGCGTTTTTTCCTTGTTATAAACAGACACAGGTGGTCTCTGCTTCCCAGAGATGCAGCTCAGCTCCTTCCTTACTCCGAAGGCAGTTGTTTGATTAGAACCTGTCAGATGCTGAACCTCGATTCCTTCCTGCACAAAGAAAACCACAGCTCACCTGCCCTTTCACTAAGGGTCAGTTGCTGTTAACTGCCTCTGCATCAGCATGCTTGTTGCTTCCTGATCTGCAGGGCTTCTCAGCTGTGAAATCCCTTAGCCCAAAGAAAACCTGCTGTTCAAAGATGAGTTAGGGAGTCAGCCCTTTCTATGCAGCTACTTTCAAATACAAAGGCATCTTCTCCACTTCTGTGAGCTGGAGCTAGAGTGTGTGTACTCTGACTCATAATACACATATTAACGCTTTTCATCCAAACAATGGCATTAAGTGTCTTATTTAACATTTTTTAAACATTTTTGTCATATAATCACTAAGGCATTTCCATGTGCTGTTAAGCACCACCACATTCTAACCTGAACTACCCATATGGGATTATTTCTGAAAGGTATTGCAGGTTACAACATTCAAAACATACAGAATGAAAATAAAATCTAACTTAGTTTTTAAATACAGGTTTCTAATTTACAAACAAGTGCTGTCATGGCAGTGTACTAATTAGTGCAATGAGTAATTAAGCCTGTATCCTTATTTTGCCAGTGTAACATTTCTGTCACAAGCATCAGCCTTCACAGTGCAACTGAAAAAATAGGCAGTTACCGAAGAAGGATACAAACACATCATAAGTAACTGAACAGGATTATATCATGAGTTTATTGCTCTTATTCTTAGACACAGCATGGCAGTTCTGCACTATGGAATAAGTACATTATTATCAGAAAGGCAGCACCCTTGCTGCTGGAGGCTGCAGAGTACAGCCCACTTAGTTCCCCAAAAAGCACTTACTGAAGAGATTTATTATTATTTTCTTTTATCTAAGTTTCTTGGAAACTGCATTACATCATGTCACTCATTCACTGTGCTTTGTTCAGCACTTGTGCTATGCAAAATCATCAAGAATTGATAAACAGCCAACACTGCCCCGTGGCGTTTTTCTGTCACCACAGTGGCACAAGCAGTCCCTTGTTCTGGGCTGTTGTTGACCACAGTCATGGTTCAGATGAACCCTGATGTGCTCAGCTGGACAGAAGAAAACTGGCAGCTGTGAGATGAACACATGCAATTAGCCAGCACCTGCCATGCAGAGCACTCGCAACCCTCATTCCTAACATCAAGCTATCTGATAGATAAGAAAGATACTGAAGACAGAATAACCACAATGGAGATAACATTATAAATTAGACAAGCAACTGTTGCAGTGTCTAGGTATTATTAGTTAAGCACACTAAAACCCAGAAAATAAATGTAAATCTGTGCTCACCAGGGGAGGAGTGAGTGGGTGGCTGTGTGGTGCATAGTTGCTGGCTGGGGTTAAACTGTGACAGAATGTTACTAAGGGAAAATCTATCTTTCCTCACAGGTAAAGAGATAATTAATTGCAGAGATGCTGTGGGTTTCCATTGCAGGTATTTGGCAGGAGAAGACAGAGGGGGTTTGGAGAAGTAGTAAGTGGCACAACTACAGACAAAGACTATGGAATGTGTCTCAGAATTTGAGCAATAAAGCATCACACTGTTAACTAGCATGTTCCATGTTGTAAATAAAAATGCTTTGACACTCAAGATGAGGGAGGGCTGTGAAAGCTTGACTGTAAATTTTGCTTAAGCAAATACTGCAGTTTACCTTGTATGAATATTTCCTGTGCATAGCTTATGCAGTATTGAGAATAGGGAAGTCCTACAGTTTTGCATTCAGTGGGCAAACTGTTATGAGTCTCCTTTCTGTCATTTCCTGCCATCTGGAATGGGCTCACTATGTCACCTTTCCTTAATTCTCCGATTTATTTTTTAACACCCTCCTTGCCTTTCTGCCATAATTCTGTTTAACTTTGGTCTGATAAATATTTGCAGAAGTGCACTTTTTCAGCAAGCTGCTGCAAAACCCAGAACTGTGAGTCAGAGACAGAAGAAGAACACTTAGTACAGTGGAGTTTTATCCTGCTGTTGTATCCGTTATGTAGGATATCCACAAATAAACTAAGACTGCCCATTTAATTATCTGATAAAGATGTTGAGAAAACATTTCCATAACATACGTCAATGACCCATTTAACAATTCTTAGTATCTCCTTTCTCTACTATGCCATGCAATTTGGAGTCTCTAGGTCTTTGCAACTATCATGAGTTAACGCTTCCCCTGCATTTAGGTCTGGAATCAGTGCAGTGCTGGTAGTCTTCATGGTCTGGGGGAAAGTCCCATCTATTCCAGATCTTCCTATTAAAATGAGCAGGAGACACAGGCAATTCCTAGTTCAGCAGGTGCTGAGGCAGAGCCTGAGAGACAGACAGGAGAGAAGGTAATGGAAAACAATTGCCTTGTAAAGAGCTCGGTGTGACTCTGGTGGGTTTGGAGGAAGAGAAGGAGCAGGAAGGCAGCATCTGGCTTTCTGTTGAGGCAAATGTAGTAGTTTGGCTATGTGAGTGCTGGCATGGAAGAAGGCTTGTTGCTCTTAGAGCAGGGCTCTTGGCAAAGAGAGGAGGGAGAGCATCTGGTGCTTTGCTTATCTGCAGTGAGAGGTCGAATGAGTCAAGGGCTCAGGAAGGCTGAACAAATGTCTTTGATTTTTATTAACCTCATGGAAATTGCCCATTACCTAATTAGCTGGTAGCTCTGTCAGGGAGAGGAAAATGGACGTTTATCAGGGTAGCGGAAGTGGAAATCACTTTGTTGTGGGTGCTTGTTGCCATGACATCTTCCCCCAATGCTGCTGCTGTTGTTGTTTCCGCGCCCCCCCCTTTCCTGCCCATGCCAGCTCCCAGCCATAGGTAACAGAAGGGTCAGGTTTGTATTTTACAGCAGGGTTAAAACGTAAAAGCTGTGGTTATTCTGTCAGATTTTAGGGCCCTGGAGGAAGATAAGGAGCTACTTTGCAGACTGCATCTGGCAAATGAACATGTGGGTCTCTGTAACTTCAGTACAGATATAGAAAAATGTTTAGGAGGGGGAAAGAAACCTGTCATCTTAGGACAGGATTTGTGCTTGGACATCCCTCTTGTGGCCCCTCCTTAAAACCTGGTGACTCCATTTCTACCCAGGTGTGTGGGTAGTGCCTAGGCAGCGCACAGGCAGGGAATGCTTGCAGCTAGCCATTTGTCTGATAAAAGGAAAACATTCTTTTTAGGATTCATAGACCTCAGAGGAACAAAAAAAACAAGAACAGTTATCTCTGAGTAACTTCCTGTGTATAGGTTGCGATGCATTTTGTTTCCCTTGCTACAAGTGAAGATAAGTAATCTTTATCTAACAAGCAGCATATGCAGTAAGATGAAAAAGAAGGATGAGACATTCTAAGAGGGGCTGGCAGTCAGAATAGTGCAGCAGCTTTGTGCGATGCATTTCGGGCCATCTGATCCTGAAGGGCTGTACTTTCATCATTTGTGACATGCTTCACCAGGAGTAAGTTTGGCTCTTCTAGTCAGTATGATTGCAGAGAGGCCATTATGAATGCTTGCTAGGTTACTGTTCACTGAAGGGCCTTCTAAGTGGAGGATGTTAAAGGAATAAAATAAAAGGTGAATGAAGAACTGAGAGTACATGTAGCAGAGCAAAGGTAAGACATAAGGAGCAGGAAATGGCATGTAAAGAGAAGGATTTTGGAGATTATTGCTTGAGTTTTTCAGTATTCACAGAATATATGGCCCTTTCTTTCTCTCTCTTTCCCCCAAGTGGATAGCAGTAGGTGGCAAATACATCTAGTGACAAATATCTAATAGGGGTGTAAAATAAGCAAAATAAGTTTCAAATCCTTGTTTTCAAGTTTGTAATTGAATCAGATGTTGAGATGCATGTGACTGTGTGTCACACTGAATTAATTCTATCAACTATTGCATTCTTCTCTCCCCATCTTCTACTTCCACTCACAGCACAGTCTAATTTAGGAAATTGTGAAATCTTGCATGAAATCCTCTTGTGTAACACTGCTCAGCAATAGCATCTCAAGTAAGCTCTGGATTATACATGACTATTTGTATCTAGTTTTAAGAACACTTAGCCAGTGGAAAGAAATAGTAGGCTGACCTTAGTAACTAGGAAGTAGATTAGATAATGCAGTTGGATATCCACTATTGCTGGTTGTCTGCTGGTAGAAAGCAGCTTTGAACCAGAACTTGTTCTTCCAAGAGATGCTGACATAAGGACGTAGATGGTACCTACACAAGGCTTTTCCCATTAAATGCATTGAAGCACAGCTAGAAACTGGAGAATGAAAGATTAACTCACAGGTACTGCAAACCCCAGCTTTAAGGAACATTATCTTCTATAGCATGTGCTACTGCAGGTATGAGACCTGGAGCTCAGAGTTTGTTTAAGGAGCAACTGAAAACTTTGGCCAAAGTTGCAGAATTTTGATAAAACAAGAGTGCTCAGCTGGCAGTGCTGTGACAGGCCGGGCAGCAAGCCCATTCATGGCCCAGGCAGTGTGCTGTTGCAGAGGCCCAGAATGGCTGCTGGAGGCACATGAGGGGAATTGCTGGAAAGCACAGTGTGCTTGAAAAGCATTAGCAGTACCTGGAGAAAGGCCAGTGTCTACAGAAATAGGTGAATAAAGTAG
This sequence comes from Nesoenas mayeri, assembly GCF_963082525.1. NCBI lineage: Eukaryota > Metazoa > Chordata > Aves > Columbiformes > Columbidae > Nesoenas > Nesoenas mayeri. Next base: position 15,907,232 of record NC_137563.1, on the reverse strand, counting down.
CCAGTCATGATTGCAGTAAGGCCTGGCTGAAGACTGTGCTTGCCAAAGGCTTTAAAGTATGGAAATCCTGCCCCTCCAGTCAAAGGGCTTTGTAATGTGTTTTCCCTGTGTTTAATACACTATGCAGTTTAGTCTAATGCTGGCATTGCAGAACTGTAGCAGGCATTCTGAGCTCTCTGAATGCTTTGGAAGCGGTACCCATGGCATGGGGAAGGGGTGCTTTTCAATCTCTGCCAGGTTTCTTTCTTTCTCATGGATCAGAAGAGATGGGTGGTGCAGCTCATCCCCATGCGAGTATCAGTTCTCCAAGAGTATTAGTCTATACATCTCCACCACTTCTGACTCAGTGCAATGAAATTGTACACCAAACCCATTGTCTAATTGTTTATCCACTCCTTGTTTCTAAAGCTGAGACACTGAATAGAGGCAGTTCTTTTAGCTCTGGCTTCATGCCTCATAGCAAGCATATAATTCCTGCCATTTGCTTCAGTTTTACTCTTGGCTAAAAGTGGAACATACAGCACAGCTTTTCTTTTTCACATTTCTTTTTCTCCCATGGGCCAGTCTCATTATGTAGGATCATATTCACCACTGGATTAACATCTGGTAATCTTTTGTTGTGCTGAATTTTGGAAGTGTGCTAGTCAGTTGCACTTATGATGCTTACATCTCATGTATGTATGAGCTATAAACAATGGAAATCGTTACCTGTTAATAAAGGCTGAATTGTCAGCTTGGGGCTGCTTCTGTTACATGAGACTTTGGATGAGTGGAGGAGCATACTACTGTATTGTACTTCACAAACTTTATTTCCCACTGCAGAAATTTGTTTCTTCTGTTCCAGCCACTACAATACAATAGTGATTTTAGGGAAGCTGACCCCTGAAAACATGGTGGGGAGGGAGAATGTTCATGAACATTTTCTCATCCAGAAGGGATCTGGGATTTAAATTGTGGGTAGTATTTGGGACATGATTCTTCTCCCCAATCTGCAATGTAGAGCCACAACTGAAAGAAGACATGCTCAACCCATGACGTGTTTTCTTCCTTTTTTATTGCCAAAAGCTAGATCTGCTGGTGAATCTCATTCTTACCATCTCATTCTATAGCTTGAGGGAAAGACAATATTAACCTCTGAAATGCTTGCGTAATACTCATGTGGAAGTAAGTTCCTGGGATGCTCTTTTGTTATATTTGCTGTTTATTTCCAGTTCCGAATTTCAAACAGAAATGTTCTGAGGCACTGTCACACATTTGCTGTAAGTCCAGTGTTTCTGCAAATTGTCACATATGGTTCATGGATCATTCATCTACATGTGGCAGATGAGATCCTTTCATGATGTTTCAGGTGATTCTTTCAAGATTATTCACCAAGTTCAAACTGAAAAGATAAACTGAACCCAACCCTTGAAAAATAATCAGGGCAAAGAGAGATTCTGTTGATTTCTGGCCATCTCCACTCCCCTTGAGCCAACACCATGTATCCTCCAGCATAACATTCTAATAGTAATAGATATTAACTGGTAGAAGACTTCGTGGTTTTCTCTGAGAAAACATTTCAAAATTCTTCATCAGAGTTTTCTAAATTGATTCCAGCTGCATTCCATTTTGGGCCACACACTTGTATCTACCAGGCTCATGAACCCAAATATTAGAATAAGCAGTTATTTCAGCTTGACTCTGATGAGATCATACACATATTTTAAGACTCATTGGGTTAGACTAACTTTCTCATCCAACTGACTAAATATCAGAGTGTAAAATGGGCAGTGATCACTTGGTGACTGTAAATATAGTCTGCACAAGAAGCTCTTTAGTTAGTGCGGAGGTAGCAACTGTAATGGAGAGCAGGCTGAATTAACCTGCTTCTTGAAAAGTAAACTAGCCTGCAAAGTCAGATGCAGCTTCATTCATGAAGGGGACTAGGCACCAGTAGCACAGTAATTCAACCTTTGCATGTGCATGTCCTAGTACATGACACAAACAGGGGCATGTGGAGGAAGACCATCTCTCGTAATAGATTTCCTCCTCTCCTTCCTTGTCCAAAATGTGCAAGAAGTGATTCCTTTGCTTGAGGACAAGTAACTTATGCTGTACCTCATGTCTTCATCAGCCAGGATCATGGCTAAACTTGCAGTTTAGTAGAAAAGTAGAAAAGGTTTTGAGAGAAAACATCTTGTTTTGCCAGTAGCCGAACTTTTTGGAGGGGTGAGGATTATGGGGTGAAAGTGAGTCTTGAACTGCAAGCTTTATATAGTTACAAGAAAGTTACTTAAATATCAGGTAGACCCTCAGGTGACTTTTAATCCTTTTATTTCAGTAGTCAGAGACTAGTGCTGTGGAAGGAAGACACCGGCTTCAGTAACACTTGTTTTTCTGTTTTTGTGGTTACTCTTCAGGGTTAGGCAATGTTCATTTCCCAGCACAACTACTCAACAGCCTTCCTTTCAGCAGTGTCAACACGTGCAACTATGTGTTTGAGGAATTACTGCTACAGTAACTAATGGTTACAGTTTGTGGGGTTTTTTTTAAGTTCAGTCACTTGTAGGTAAAAGAGCCTGAAGAATTTAACTGCAAAATGTATGCAAATTCAGCTGAAGTATTTAGTCTTGTTGTTCTTTGTGTCTAAGCATGCATTGTACTTACTACCTTAGCCCTTAAGCAGTCAGCTGCAGTGTTGCATTAAGACTAAAGATATGTAAAGTAATAGCTTTCATGGTTTCAAACCTAGTGAGACTTCCTCCAGCCTTGCTTTTCCTTAAAAACACAAGGGGGAGAGAATCATACCCATGCAGAATGAAAGTATATCTTGTTCTAATATTTTTATTTTAAAGCTGTCAGACTTGCTCGCATAAAGGCAGACTTGAAGACAAACTGTGTCTTTCAAGGGCCACTGCATTCTGCACTCCACATAAACAGTGAAATGTTTGTGATTGTGACTGTCACTGTCTCCTACTACACTGGCTTTTAATTCACTTGATAATCAAATCCAAGGTTGATCTCTCTAGATGAAGTACTGCCTCAGTAAAAGGGCAATGGCAAAACCCATACTGACTTAAATGAGGTAAAGAATCTCAAGTTTTGTTTTTTTCAAAGCCCTCCATGGTCTTGTTGCAGCCTGTCTCAGAGACCTCTTCCTGTATCTTTGCCTCCTGGATTGCTCATCTATTTTTAAGTCTCGTGCTCTTTCCTGTGCCTATTTTAACTCTGTTACTTTACCATTTAACCCCTGTGGGATATGGAGTTTGTGGGAAAGAAGCGGCATATTACAAAAAATATGTTGGTTGATCTACATACTCCTCCAAGGGTTTCATAGCACAGGACACGCAGAAACCCTAATTAGGATCACATCTTGGTAATATGCATTGCTGTAATATGAACTGATTAAGGAATCTTTAGTAAGAGTGTCATATGTGTCTGTCTGATCTCTCTACCTATACTATGCCTAGGCAAAATACATAACTTGAGTTAATGCTGATGATTCAGGATTTGCCCACAACTCCAAAGCATTTTCCTCACAGGACAGGTATGGGTTTGGGCTTGTTATGGGAATTCTTTCCCTCAGTAGTATCAGTCTGTGCAATGTCCCTGTACAGTGCAAAAGTAAACAATTTTCAGGCCTTGGATTGCTTGAATATGTTTGGTGCTACAGATCCCCTGGGGATTCCTATGAACCAAACTACTTGAACTCGTCATATTACTGTGTAGTTCACCTTGGTTCACTTTGTCCCAAATTCCAAAGAATGCTGGAGAGGTATTTAATAAGACTTAAATCAGACATTTGAGGTACAAGACTGGAAACAAAAAGTTGCAAGTAAAACAATCCAATTCTATTTAAATTTAGCAACTATATAGCTCTCTAGTGGCTCAACCTCTGCTATGCAGAATCCTAACAGCGTATCTCATCTGTGGGAGCTGGGAATTAGCATTCATGGCAAAAATGTCTTCTAAGTGTTTTCAATAGCTCCAAGTGACATTTTACTTTTCTTTGGGATTCAGTTTTGGGGCGCAAGTATGAATTTGGTTGATGCGTTGCTTCCTGTGTTGCAAACAGTGATTTCTTCCTAGCCCACACCTATCTAGCCAGGCAGCGTGTTAATACAGTGAGAGGTTTGTTTATAAGTTGTTCTGCTCAGATATTTCCATGAGGATAAGTGTTCCGATTCCAGGTGGTAGTTGCTGGAGGCTTGATTGTGCATATCCTCACTGCAGGCTTTGTCAGCAGCCTGTCTGCAGGATCACTTCCTTGTTGCTTTGGTGTAGTTCAGGAAGAAGTGGCCAACCCTCCTGCCTGGCATGAAAGCTGTGACAGCACTGTCGGAACAGTAAGGAAATTGCAAGTTTGGTTTTGGATGTTCAATTTCTATTTTAAATGACCTTAACACTGGAAGATCAACAGACTGCTTTGGTATGAAACTGGAGAAGTTGAAAGCTGTGAAACTCTTGCATTCAGCAGCATGCCCTTATGGTGCCTCACGGATGTTTTTAGGATTGTAAAAACTATTTCCTTCTTAAGAAACATTCTTAAAAGCATGTAAGCTTAAAAGATTATTTCCATTCATCTTTTTGCTTATAGACATATCTTGTCCATTATGTTATTTGAATCTAGGAAATGCACCACTGAAACAGTTAAGTCCCACTGAAGATTACGCCTGCTGTATGTGCTTTTCCCAGTAAGGTGGTAGTAAAACCAGTAGATGCCAAATCTCCTGTTTGGCCTTTGCCAAGTCATTAATCTCAACCATTTCAAAACTTTTAATTCATTTTTGACTTTTAACTTTGGGTGGCCAGTTGGAGACTGCTAAATGAAGTACAAAACTTTAATAGCTTCCACCTGGGCTTGAGGTGGTCTGTATATCCTATGTTTAGCATTCCCAAAATTGTGAAATCTAGAACTAAAGAGCACTCTGGTAAATGTTGGGCTTTTCATCCCAACTGCCACAGCCTCACCTACAACAAGATGGTAATGTCACCATTTCTAACCATGCTGCCACATAATGCCATGCTGTATTGAGTACTAGTCCTTATTAGATGGAGAGGTATTTGAATTTGGTGTTACTGCAGTTCAAGCTACTATTTATATATATCAAAACCAAGAAGAACAAAGAATGTTGTGTACATTCTTTAATACTTTATGGAGTTAAGTTCTCTTGCTGGATTTCCATTCAGTGTCAGCCATTTCTTATCAGTTTGACAGACTCCAAAAAGCTCACGCGTTTGCCAGAGTTGTCTAGATCCTAAAGCAAAATGTGTGTATATTACCTCCCAGAGTATCCCGGACCAAAGCTGAGGTGTGGTCTGCCTTCCTGAGTCTTGGCTAGAATGATGAATGTGGTGCTGCCAGGCACAACCTTCTGTTTCTGAATGGGACAACACTGAGTGAAGTATGTTTAAACCCCCATGTAAAGAATGTTCAGTGTGTAGACTGACTCAGCTTGCTTGTCTGCAGCCCTGTAACGGTCCAGGTAGCACTGTAATCTGGACAGCTCTTGCCAGACCCGGACATCTGGGAAGTCTAGCAGTACGTGGTGGCAAGTGGCCATCAGCAGCCATGTGAAAGGACAGGCCTTGGTATCACCTGTCTCTGTACTGTCCCAATCCTCCTCTGGTCACATTCTGTCTCACGATCTCATAGAATTTAGCCCATTTTGCTTCCCATTTAAGGACTCTTCCCCTCTTTTTCTGTTACCTACCCATTCATACACACATGGCTAAATAAGTTTACTAATCAAAAAATCATGTTATCCCAAAGTAGGGGCTTAGTTTACCTCTGAATTTGTTTGGGCTCCAGCCAAGTGGAAATTTCCACTGATGTATATACCTCACTACAAGTGGTACTCAGGCCTAACTCTAGGCAAGTTTTTGCAGAAGTACTGGTATAGAAAAGATCAAACCACAGAAACTTTTGCTTCTTGGTCTTCAGATACATTCCTTTTTACATTTGTCACTGCTAGAAATGAGGGAGTATGTGAATTGTGGGTGCTTTTGATATCCATTTCCAGTATAACCTTGTTTACTAGGCTCAGTCTTACCAGATTGCCTGGAATATATTTAACGTTAAAGCAATTAAAACACGAGGACTCAAGGGGGAAGCAATGTGGGAGTCTAGCAGAAGCAGCCCAGCCTCAGCGGCAGGGGAGGGGAGGACGTGCGGGAGAACACCCCAAAACCCCCCGCCAGCAGCAGCGCCGGGGAGGCTCCCAAAGCGCCGGAGCTCGCGGCGGCGAGGCGGCCTCCCCGGCCAGAGGGGAGCGCGGTGCCCACACCGCCGCAGCCAGAGGGGCCCGCAGTGGGCGTGCGTCTCGGCTGAGGGCCGGAGCGGGTGCGGCCGGCGGGCAGGCGCGAGGAGGTGGCCCGGGGCGGCGAGGCGCCGTTGCCCGTTTAAGCGGGCGCCGCCGCTGTCCTCGGGTGCCCCGCGCGCCCCGCCCGCCGCCGCCAGGGCGCTATTAATAGAGGGGCGGGGGCGGAGCGTGCTCTGACACGCGATGGGCGCTCCTGGCGCGGGCGCGCCTGCAGCCGCCGGGACACGCGTGGCCGTGTCCGGCCTCAGCGCTGCGCCCGGCTCCGCGCGGCCTTTCTCGGCTGGGACTGTGGGCGGAGGGGCGAGGGAGGAGCCCGTATGTCGGGCCAGAGCCAGGGCTCAGTCCTGCGAGCGTTTCGGTCACCTGCGTGCGTTTGGCGGGTGTGGGATCAGCCCTTGCCCAGACGGTGAGGGAGAAATGGGCCGTTCTTCCACTCGTGAAGTTCCCGCTGGTGGTGGGGGGGAGGAAACAGTACTGCTCTGCCCTGTCCCTTCTCCCCTGAAGGGAAAACATTGTCTTCCTCCCTTTCCCCGTGTTTCTCCTCCCACGGGTTTAGGGATAGACACCAAAATCTCCACCTGCTCTAACTGCAAAGGCAAGATTTTTCCCTTCGTTCTGGTAAATGGGAAACGTGCAAGAAAAACGCCGACGTGTGTTCTCTCAGCAGTCCACCCACGCCCTGATCTGGGGAGAAAGGAATGGAACGCTTTCCTTCCATAGAGGGCTATCATTTACTACACATAAGCTGTACTTTGTAAAAGGAGTGAAGAGCCTTTGTCTCGCTGTAAAGGCTGTATAACAGTGTAGTGTATTTGTATATCCTCTGTAATCAGAGAGAAAAAAGAGTCTGTGCTGCTTGCAAAACGGGAATTGCCACACTGGATTGGAGCCATCTGCTTCAGTATGCTGTATGAACCTAGCCAGAAAAAGACCTTGCAGAGAAAGGGAATGTGTATATTTTCTTTTCCTTTGCTTCCTTCAAAAATACTGCTGTATGTTACTGCATATTGTAAGTGTTCCTTCAATAGTTAGCCTACACCTTGGAACGTTAATGTCTATATGCTTTTTATTTCAATACAGTGAGAAATATTCCTGTTAGTCAGAAAAAAGTGACATTCTTTATTTCAGTCCAAGTCCACTGGAGTGTGGCAACAGTTCCTCTTCCCCCAAGTTATTTACATATCGTGAGTCTTTTTTGACATAGTATGAATCTAGTAAGCAATGCCCCATCTCTGACATAAGTAGAAGCGATGGGGAGAGCAGTTATTCACATCTGATGCTTTAAATTTTTCAACTCTCCTACAGTCTTCATGCAAAAAGTAGCAGGTTGTTTCTACTATGCAGGACAGCTTCTCTCCTCCTTTATCCTGGAGCACAATTGTACTCTGCCACCCAACTGCTTTTGGCACTAGTGATATCTCTGATCAGCAACTGCCTGAGTGTGACGTACATTGCAAATAAGGCCAGTTGCTTTAATGCCTCTGCCAGCAAAGCTGTGTTACAGCAAATGAGCATGAGTCACTGAGTGTGAGTGAGTTGGGAGTGTCTTTGAGACATTCATTTTATAGCTTTCTTGGGTATTAGGGGGTTTGCTCGCCTTTCAGGATCAACACTGTGTTCATCCCCATATGCTTTGTTGCCAGGCTCTGTAATATATAACAAATCAGCCAGTGGCAGAGGGAGTTTACCTTGGGGGTGTCTGGGGTGAAGAGAGCAAAAGTAATCTCTTAAGTGCAGGAACGCCCTCAGCACTTAAACCACAGCATTAGAACAGGAGTCTCAAGTGTGCATTAGTAATGCTTTTGCCCTTTGCTCTTTGGAGGGGTGATTTGCTCTACAAATACTTTATGAGCCTCTTGAGACTCTGGCACCATGTTTTTCTTCAAAAGTGTCTGCTAGTAAATTCCCACTGCATTACAACATGGGCTTCTGTCACAACATGTGAAATAATAATAGACAAATGGTGTCTCGTGACAGGATTTCTTCCAATAAATACATGTCCCTAGAATCATACAAACAAAAAAAGTTACATGGTTCTTAGACCAGATAAAAAGATCAACATTATTTGAAAATGGTGAGAGGGCTGAGTGCCCCATACTTTCTTAAATGAATAGACAAAATGAGGAAGTCATTCAAGGGTAGCCTTTTTTGTATGCGTGTATCCTAGAGTGTCATTTTTTCTTAGAGTAGTTGGCAAATTGAATGCAGCTGAGCCAGATAAATTGAGGGCTACATATCCACAAACCTTTATTTTGCTATGCGATATCAGTCGCTCTTCTGAGATTTGCCATTTCAGCGTGTTGCCAGAGGGGATTTATCTGCTGAATTTGTTTTGAAGCATGGGCAATTTTGGTCTGAATTTTATGGTCTGTCTGTTGTAAGGTGAGATACGAAACTGTATTTCTGACTGTAAAACGAATTTAACTGCTTAGTTCAGCTTCATGTGGTAATATGATTACCTGTGTTGCAGGTCTGATTGATCTGCCAGAATTCATCTCTTTGCATACCCACATTCTGACTTTGATTTCAGCATAATAGTTACTTTATCTTTCACTCAGCCTCCCCAAAAATCATACAGTTGGAGGCTACTAAAGCCAACAGATCTTCTCTTTCCCCTTGACTTTTGCTTACTGTTTGCAGCATATTATTTTGGGTTTATCCTAGCTGTCTGTTGGTGCTACGCTGTAAGGGAGGTTGGTAGTACTTTTTGCTCGGTCACAACATTTTGGCTGATAGACAGAAACATATTTACTCTTCATAATGTGTTGTGTTTCAAGTTTACAATCTAGAAGCTTTAGGGACTCAGAGTCATGGATGAAAATATTTAATGGAAAACAACATAAAGAGAAGATTATAGTTAGGAGAAAACAATGAAAGGTCAGAATTTCACAGCTGATGGTAAAATGGGCCACATGTCCTTTCACTTTAAATTCCACTCTGGAGAAAGCTGAAGATTGGTCCTGGACTCCTTTTCAAACATGTTTAGTACCACAGGAAGAAGGGATACATTTTAACAGTATCTGTCAGAATATGCCTGTTTTACGTAGACAAGAGGGATATGACAAAGAACGCATTTTTCTCATATTTTTTTATTTAAAAGCTAGTTATACAAGTTTGGAAAGGTTGGCTTCATACTGTGGGTTGTTTTTGTTTTTAGTATAGCTGAAACAGTCATTAGTTTTAGACGGTTTTGTGAAGGTGGTTTTGCACCCATATAACTGTACCGTGACTAGAAGTGTGATCTTTCATTTGTGGGTTCTCTATGATGATATAATTAAATGAAAGGGATATTGCATTCATTTAAGTATTAGTGACAGAGTAATAGAATGTGTGAGGTTATCAATGATGTTGGCTTTAAAAAGCCTAAGTCATGTCCCTGGCATTCATCAGTGTATTGAACAATGCAGCTGTAAGACATGGTGATAATAAGTATAGCTAAGTGTAGTTAAAGCTCCTTTTTGAGCTTGGCAAAATTTCTGTTCTTAATTTAGCTCTGATTGTAGTCTGTAACTCTTCCTTCACTTTTGCTAATGTAAATCAGGGAATCAGGACTATTTTTTTTAAACTGAGGTCTTATATTGTTGCAAGGGTCTGATGTAAAGTAACTGAAAAGGCTTCTGCTGTTTTCAGTGGGTAATGAACGAGTAGTTATGTAATGAGGAAGTGAAAGATCAAGCTTGCAAGTTGTGACAAACAGGATTTTCCAAGTATGAGCTTTAATAATGTAAGGTTCCCATGAAGCCATTAAATAAGTGGCTTTTTATGTACCAGATTTGTTCAAGAAAAACGTAAGCAGTTTTATTGAGACCCTCAAAAAAAAAACCAAACACCTGATGAAAGTGAATATGTGGGCTAGAAAATATGTGCCCACATGTGCTTCAAATTACCTGTCAAATATGCTCAGTTTTCTGCTCTTGAAGATGTAATAATAATAATAATGTTTAGTTCACTCTGGCCACTTCCATGTTCAAAATTCTGTAGATAACAAATAATTTTTGAAAAATAAAAATACATTGCAGGAAATGATGGTACATACTATTGCCTCATTTAACAAGGAAATTATGACAAAGAAGTGAAATGATTTTACCCAGGTCTAAAATAATTTAGTAGCAGTCCTAGCTTTGTAAGTGGGCATGTCTTAGACAATTGACTGTTTGTTCTTTTCTGTTCTTATCCTCTCCCTGACTTTTTTTTTTTTTTTTAAAGGTGTGGATGGAAACAGCCAAAAGGAAGATGGGTGAATTTTGTGAATGCGAAAATTTCATCACTCTACTGTGTCTTCCAATGAAGCAAGTTGCTTTTGTTCGTGCTATGTTGAGGAAACACAGGCTGCCCCAGTAACTGAGGTCAGAACTGTTAAATATTAACTTTCCAAATAAATGGGTAGGCCTGTTTGTGCTTGGGAATTCAGGCTTTGGGACCGTTCTCTGGAAGTGACTCAGGCAATGTTCTGTTGGCACTAGGCAGTATTAGATCCAGCAAAACCTATATTTTCCTAGGCTGACTGCAGTTTGGCCTGCAGAAAAGAATTTAGTCTGATTTCTGTATACAGAGAGTAAAAACAGACACACTCAGAATTTCAAGAATTTAATCTTCCTGATCTTTCCTAACAGTAGAGTAGTTTAACAATAGCTGTTCAGATATATTATTTTTAGCCTAGATTCCTAAAGCAGGGAAACCTAATGCAACCTTACTGTTTGTCTGTCTACTGCAGATTCCCCTGGCTAATTTTGGCTGGGTTTAACGGGGAAGCAGTGTCTAAAACTAGGTTAAGCAGGTTAATAGGATGAAAGAGACCAAATACTTGTATGAGAGGGAGACTGTATCATGAGCTCGTGTATTATCATGCAGCAATGAGACCATAAGATACAAATCCATAGAAAACTGAATTCATTAGTGTCTGTGCTCATGGAATTTATTGATTTCTTTAGTTGCTAATTGGTGGCAGTCATCTGGAGCACAGTGCTTTCTTGGATATGCTGAGTGCTGCAGGAACTAAGAAGCTCTTCCTCCATAAAAAAGAGAGATCTTCTTGTGTAATTTGAAGTGTACTTGAACTACTCTTAGAAAAGCAACATTTTGTGTCTATGAGTTAAAATTTAAACTTGACTGTTGGCCTAATTGCCCTCAGTGAGCCCAACAAACTGCACTCAGTGACTAACAACTCATTCCAATTAGTGATAAGGCACATGGGCAGGACTCTGTGTTGCCAGCCCTTGCGAACCATACAGTCCTTGTAGTCTCTGGAAAGCTTGCATATGAGGGGAATCTCCTTTGGCATTGTGGGGCTTCCAGGAACATAATTTTGGCCGGAGTCTGCGAGGAGTTGCTGTTTGCTGTACACAGCCTCTCTCTGTACTGTGATCTGTTGTATTAGTCTTGCCTATTGGAGTTACATTCTAGCATCTGAGTTTTGACACTAATTGATAACATGGCGTGTGCAGCTCTAAAGAGTATGATCAGGATGAGATTTCCTGCTCATTACATCACAAGGCCTCAGGATACCTCAGCTCCCAACAGAGTGGTAAAATCCTCTTCTGGTCCCAACACAGGGTGGATTTCATGCATGAATGCATTTCTTCAAAGATATTTATGCTCCTAGAAATTCAGACAATTTTTAGTGGGATTTTCAGGAGCTGCAGATATCACTCATCTTCAGCAAAACAAATGGGATTAAGGTATACAGTGACATTTTTTAAAGTATTGTCTGTGTTGTAAGGCATCTATTGAAAAAATGCATGAATCAATCCAGCTCCAAGTCTCCATTTACACTTCTCTTGGAAGTTTGCCTTTGATTTTAGTGAGAAAGGACTGTAAAAAGAGTCAATAATTTGCATCTGACTCGATTATCACACAATGTTATTTTGTGATTTATTGAACAGTTGTCTACAATAAGTGGCCTGTATAGTTTGTTTATTTGGTATTAAGAAAAACATTTATATAATTCTGTTGTGAACTGTGGAATATTCCTGTGGTGAAGGGATGTGTTTGTCCCCCCCTGCAGGCCTTCCTTGTCTGGGGTGTTCAGACTACACTTTCTGAGAAACTATCATGGGAAGAAAAATCTCATCTCCCTTCTCCTCCTCCTCTCCTATCCCTGGCAAGAATGTTCTATTGTTTATGAAAGGTAAGTGCTTTGTGTAACAACTGCAATCAACAGCATCATAGATGCTGAATATTAACAGTGGTATTTTAGAGCACAAGCCAAATTCTAACCATTTGAAAGTGAAATTAGAGCTCTGTCAGGCCTCACACTGTCCCAGTGCTGACCAATGAGGATTTGCTAAGCCATCTTTGGTAGCATGTCCGATAAGCTTTTGGTGGAGGCAGCAGAGTAAACCTCAGAATGATCCCATGTAGTAGTTTCCTCCTAGTCCCAGCATGGACTTTCAGATGTATCTCAGTCCTGAGTGAAATGGCTTCTATTTCAGGCAAGGCACTAGGGCTGAGGAGTGCAGCTTTGGGTGTCACTGTGTTTATGTACCCAGATTACTGAGAAACCAAGTAAGAATGCAGCTGTGAGCCTTTAAGCAGCATGCTATGGAAAAATAAAACACAAGTTGTGTATGTGCATGAGGGTAATGTACCCAGTGTTTTGCACATTCCAGCAGAGGCCTCAGTAAAGACTGGAATTTTAATTCTCATCTGACAACATTCCACAAAGACAACTTAGATTCCTTTCCTGCTTCCCTCTCCCAAGAGATTAATTTAAAAAAATAATTTTGGCTTATTATTTATTCTGCCTTGGCAATCAAATAACTGTTGGAGTGCCAGCACTCAGAAGAGATTAGCTGGGGTACTTTAGTTTAGTTCCTAATTTGGATTCTCTGAGATTCATTGGTATTATCTGTTTTCCTTCTTATCGTTGTTATTAGCAATGCAACTTGTTATGTATTGTCATTCTAAATCAAGATCAGAAATATCACCAGCTGCATTGATATCTCTGTGGGGACTCTTCGAGTTTCTTTTTACTACACTGCAGTCCCCTCACACACACTGCCTGCTGGTTTAGTACAAGGCCGTTAGAAAGGCAGGAAAGAGGAGAGGCTGTGACTCATGTTAACTTCTTAACAGCACAATTAAAGTACAAAACCCCACCTATTCCAGTAGGAGCAAAGATCTTGATCTGCACAAGACCTGCTGTATGGTATTTCTATGTTTATTCCAGTGTCTTAGTTCTGAATACAAATATGAAAAGTAGGCCAGTGTTTAAGGAATTCAAATGAAGGAAATGTTGGGTTTGGAGCTGACATCAGTGTGAGATCAGGAGACCCAGACTTCGCACACAGTCGCCTGTTCATTGGATTACAAGCTATATACAAAAAGGTGCAAAAGTCTGTTTCCTCTAAGTGGGCCTGCCAGCGTTGGTAATACCCCATTTAAGCCACAGCTGATGGCCAAAATCATCAGTTAGCTAGCTGTGTAGCTGAAATCATAAAACAATGAAACTAACCACTTCAAATGAGGATGCTTTTTTTCCTCTTGTTCTAATTTTAGTAATTCCAGTAATAGCCACAGTAAAACTTTTTATTGCAATAACTTCTGTTTAGCCCTGTTGAACAAATGTGCCAGCTTGGGAATCCAACTGGCAGTATTTTCTTTCTTTCACTTTTTTATTAAGAGTCAGCTTGCCTTTTAATTCAGAGTCATGTTTTTTTAGAACGTCAGTTTTGGCCCATACTGTGACATTGCCGTAAGAAGCAGAGCACAAGACCCACAGCCTAGCAAGGGGGAAGGCGACTTAAATTACTTTTCCACTTTTATGATTCTAGACAGCTTCAGCAGCTGGGAAGATTTACAGCATGTAGACAGTATCTCACATCTGACATAGGTCAGCAACATTGTGCCCTGTGGTCCTGTCCCTGGCAGACCTCTTATACCTGAACTGCCACTGGGGTCTTCAGAAGCTGCCAGCATATTGTGCTGTACCTGACTTCAGGCTTCTCAGGCCCCTTTACCTTGGGTAAATGTGCTAAAGTATGGGTGAGAATCTTTCCTCATAACTTTAGTTCCTAACATAGATTAATGGGCCAGGGTGGGAACTAGAATGTTCTGAATTGCTTTACTGGGAAATGGCAAATGCTCTGGGAGAAGTCTGAGGGTCTGGGCATCTTAACCTACTTAATTACCTTTCTGTCCAGCATGCTGAGCAGTGGCTGGGCATTCTCTGAATCTGAGAATCTTTGAACACTAAGCAAAATCAAAAATGAACATTCATATCTTTCTCTTCTTTTTTTTTTTTTAATTGAGTGGTTAAAAGCAGAACCTCAGTCAAAATCTTGAGTTTCTTAGGTTAGTTCTAGTTCAACATTCTTTAATGCCCAGGTTTCATACTGCTTACATCTTTTATTTTAGCTATAAATCTCCTTATATGTTTTCCAGAAGTTAATGTAATAATAGTTTTAAGAGTCTTTATTACGAACTGTAAGTCTAATTTTCTAACAAGATACTGCTGGTGAAATTATTCTGGTTTCAGTAATTTTCTTTGTCTCAGTCACTTAGAGGGACAGTGGTTTCTTAGCCAGAATTCTTGTTTTGGTCCTGTAAAATGTAGTCGTCTTGTAACAGTAGCTTGTTCTTATTAATATTTATCTGCCTTCTTAATTTATTATTGTCTAGATTTTGCTATTACTGTTTCTTTGTGACTTATGGCACTGTTAGCCAGCATCCTAAGGAAATGGTTACTGTGGCTGAGGATGCACCCAAGGAACAAGAGCTGTCAGAGAACATATTACTTCCTCTTCAGTACTGGAAACTTTGTCTCATTCTGGAATAGAAAGGTCAGGATCCCCCAGCAAACTGAGTTTATTAATATTCTCTCTCGAATCATCTTCCTCTCCTTCATAAGTCTTGTTCTAGGGTGCCAGCAAGACACCTATGTGTTCTGACCTATTTCTTTTGCTTGAGCTGCTGCCAGAGTCGTCTAAATGAACCATGTTGCTTCATCTTCCTTTTAGGTGAAGATAGATCCATGTTTTTGCAGCTTAGTAACATCTGGGACTGGTAATTGCTTGAGTAGGGAATTCATATCCCTGGTAAACTGTGACTTTGACCATGAAAAGAAAAGTGCAGAGCCACCTTGCCTTCTCCACGTCTGCCTTTATCTTTCATACTTCTGTGAGAAGGGATGAGCAAAGTGCTGATATGAGATCAATTGTTTGAAGTAGGAGAGTAGAGAAGAAGCTGCTCATCATTTTGCTGCAGGAGAAACAAATCACAGAGGAATATTTGATTTGCACGAGAGAAGTTCTTATGAGCTAGTGCTGTCAATAGCGGTATAGTCTAATGACTAGATGCTTATTTTTCCCTTGTATTAATATCTAAGCCAAAGAAATGACTGGCTAGCTCCATCTGCTGGAGCCTGATGGTGTGAATGACATAGGGACACAGGGAAGCTGTTCAAAAAAAGAAATGCACTTAAACCAGGACTCGGTGTGTGTCATCGAGACTGTGAGAAACCAGATGGGGAACAGCCATCTCCAGAAAACATAAAATGTAAAGAATAATTAAAGGTTTGGTTGCATTAGTTATGACTTCTGTCGTTGCTTTAGGACACACAAAACAACTGAAACCAATTATGTTTAGAACAGTGTAACACTGTCTTTTACTTCGCGTGTGCTGCTGTGCAGAAAATGGGACTCTGAAGGTTGGTTATTCAAGGCTGATAATTACAAAGTAGATTAATTTAAATGGCTTCCCAGTTACGGAAACCAAAGCATTGTTTCAAAAGTAGCAGACCACAGAGTAATTTCAGTTATAGGAAGTGTGCTATTCTGTGCATTTCAGACAAGAAGTCAATGGCAACTGACAGAGTAACAGCTGGTAGACTTTGAGAACTTTTCCTACAACTGTATTGACATCTCTGTGGAAACTCATTTGCCCATTAAATTCCTCTCTCTTTTTTTTTACCCCTCACAAAAAAAGCAAAACGAAAGGTTTATTCACAAGGAAGCTTCTTATCTGGCAAGTCTGTCCTGCAAAGATTGCTTTGTTTAAGCCACATACCTGCAGCTAAGAATGTGATTTTACTGGTGCAGGTGCTCAATATGTTTAAGGAAGTTCCTGTTTTGTACTAAACTCTCCTGAGCCATCCTTTGGGGGAAAAGAAGCAAAAAAAGGGGAATGTGGCTCATGGGCATGGTGGCACTTCCCACCAAAAAAGAGCCTTGGCTGCTGTTATAACACAGATGTCTCTATATCTGAGAGCTCGTTGGTGTTCTGAAACCAGAAAGGAGGAAGTGAGAAGCCATGGAAAGAGTGGCTGAGAACAGATTTTCTTTCCTTTCTCTCTCTTTTGTTATGGTTGCACAGATTCCTGCTTGGAGTAGCTGCAGGAAAACTTCTGAATGATTTATTAATGATTCCAAGTTTCTCCATGGTGCACATCGTATGCTGTAATGGAAGCATAAGGAATTAGAATGTCAGGGGAGTGCCTAAAGATTAACATCAGTACATATAATTGCTGCACAATGTAATAGTTTTAACTTTGTAAAGTTGAATGCTAAAGACTGACTGAGGATGGTTAATTGCAAGTTACAGGTTTTACTGTGTGGGGTTTCATGATCTTTTAATTTTCTGCAATATGTTGATACACTGAACTTACTGAAGTTAAGGAGAAATTTAAGGTGGATCAAAATGGCATTACTAGTTAATGTATGTGTTTTCTAAAATAGAATTATTTGTCTGCAGTCTGTGATGTGATTATGTCCAGTTGCAATATTTTAATTATTACTTCTCATTTGTAATGAGATATTAGCCAAAAGCATCAGGCAGGTCTAGTATCATGGGTAACTCCTGTCACTTTGTGTTCTTATGGCTTCCAGAAGGTATCCTATCAATTCAGCCAAATGACATACTATATTATATTATACTATATTGTATTATATTCTGTAGATTTTTGCCAAAATTTACATAAAATACAATATTTTACTTATAGAAATACAAACAAGTTGTGACACACAATTCTTGTTAAATTCCATGTCTGTACTCACGTATGCCTTGGAGAACGCCATACTGAATAATGACAATTTCAGCTGTTTCATGAGAGTTTCATTTTGATTGCAGCTAGGTTGCTCTGTATTTGTTTCTTTTCAAAGTAGCAAGGAACATCGAACAACATGTCTCCAATCAATACCATTATCCTTGTTCCTGCTGTAGGTGGCACTTAGGGTGTTAAACCCTCCTAGGATTCGTTCTATTATTTGGTAATCAGCCTGATTCTAAGTTACACAATTAGAAAAGATAAATGGGCCTACACCCAAAATTGAAAAATGAACACAAACGTTCCTTGTTCTGACATGGCTTGACCTTCCTCTGTTTTATAATTGCTGTCATCTGAGTAGTATCAGCCTCCCCCAAGCTGCTGTCATTGATTCTTCGAGTGACAGTTTGGCTTGTGAATGGAAAGGGTATGTGACTGTATTGCATATAAGCTAATATTAGAAAAGTAAAACGTAACCACCTGCTTGTTTTTTAGGCTTAAAAGGCTACAGACTTTGTACTTTGATCTTTTTACTCACAGCTAAATTTTTAGAAACCCTTTACCATATCACTTTCACGATTACCTGTGACACAGCACTGTCACCTTGGGCAACCAATAAGTCTCTAATAGGAATAAAGCCTGTAGTAGTCCATAGCAGCCGGCAGGCTTAGTCGAGGGAATTAGGAATTAGCCTTTTCTAATACTCTGAGTAGACATTTGCACATCTTTTAGCACAGCTAAAAGAACCTCTGCATGCTAAAGGCTATGTGGAATACTTTGATTTTAAACTAAACATTGTCTTACTATGTCTAACTAATATACATCCCAAGGATATGATGTTTTCTTCAAGTCTGACAAGGTATGTGATTCTCATTTTTCTATTTTAAGGAAAACAGTAGGGTAAATTAACAGATTGGGTGCAACTGAGAAATGTGGTCTTCTTTTCTACCATTGTTTAAGTGGCCATTTACTTGGGTCAAAGGTCTTTTGGAAAGCAGGATGCTAAAAAGGCTCATTCTACCTTTAGTGAGATGAGAGCTGCCTCCCAAGTGGTAGTTATCTCTTCTGGTGTGCCTTCTGACATTTGAACTTGAATTCATTTTAAGTAGTTTAAATCTGAGCTGTTCTTTTAATACAATAACATTTTTATATGCCTGGGATATGTTATCTAATTAAAGACATTAATTTTCTTGTATTTAAAAGAAGACAGGAATTCTTTTTTGTATCTTCAAAATGAATAATGAAACATGCTTGAGGAAAAAGTATAGAGTATATATATAGTATATATAGTATAGTATATATAGTATATAGTATATATAGAGAGAGTATATATATAGAGTATAGAGTTACATAAATATCTTTTGATATGTACTTATTAAATGCTTTGTCAAAGTTCAGATTTCTTTAATACTCGTTGAAGAAAACATTGCTGATACACAGAACAGTAAAAGAAATAGATGACGAGTGAAAAGTGGCTGATGCTGTAAGATGCAAGGCAAAGGTTTTACATTAACTAATTTTATGTAATTGGTGTTATTTTTGTTGCACTGTCATGATTATCTTTTCAGTCCTGCTTGACCTGAAGCAAAGGAATAGATTTCTGAACTTTTGCAGTTCATCTAATTTTACCAGCCACACTGGAGTCTAATAGGGTCACACTTCTTTTGAGATGAACACATAACAGAAAATCAAATTAGATTGATACAGTAGCTTTTCTTGTGTCTATGTTGCTTGTGTGGCTGCAAAAATGGCTTGGCAGTGGGTGTAGTCACCAGCTGGGCCTTGAGTGGCTTGAATGAGAAACTGCACCGCGTTGTTCCTGAGATGAGAGCTTGAGGGTTTGGCAGAGCTGAATCAGTGCCCAGCAGCCAGGAAGCACTAGTGAATGTGGATGGAGCAGCTCCCTATTTGTCAGCCAAACCAAAGAGATCTCAATGGCAGCAATAAAACCTCAGTCTGTCATGCTTATGTCTGTTTTAGTTTGTGAGGACTCACTCTTTTTTCTAGGTATTTATGCAACCATGTATGTCATAAGTCTAAACACACAGCTCAGGCATTCTCTTTGGAGCCCTACCTACCAGTTCCAGAGGTGTCAATGGGAAATTCTTAAAGTGCTTTTCTACTTGAAACTTCCTCTTAATTTTGCTGCAGGAATCTTGCTTGATATAGCGTTTTCTGCTACTAATACCCATTTGAATGACATTGACATGTGCCTTCACCCTTTCCTCAGACCACACAATTTGGAAATGAAAAGCTCAAAAGTAAGTTGTGAGTAAACGTGGTTCTTTCAATAATCCATCTTGCAGCGACATCTCAGATAAAATGTGGGTTAAGCTAAGGAAGCAAGAGTCATGCATCGTCAGGATAAGTGTCTGAAAATGAAGTCAGTCAGGACTTTAGTCATCAGGTGTAGTTGCTTATGGATGTGTTCAGAACTACAAATGGTTGCTTTAAGTCTTGTTTCCATTTCAAGCCTTCCATCACAACTAATTTAAAACCTTTTGCATCAAGTCGAGGCCAGGCTTTCATCTTAAAAATACTAATGGTTCAAGTTGCCGTATCACTATGTATTTCCTTGTTCAGTTTGGGATTTTTTTTTCATTCACAGTTACAACTAGATGTCCCCTGACAAAACAGGCCTTTGGTGTTCTGTTTCCTGAATCTTATTAGGGAATAATAATCCTGTTAATGAATGCAAAAATATTACTGCCTTGAGTGTGCTTTTTCCTTGTAATACTAGTATTTTTAGCAGAATCTCGTAGGAGTAATGGAGAGTGAGAAGGTAATGTACACTTACTTTTCTAATGGATTTGATTAACAACAAAAACCTTAAGCATGTGGTGGTACTGATTTAATTATTTTTCGTACAATCCCAGAAAGCTAAGGCGTGGACCCCACTGAGCTATTCCCTACTAAAGCATCTATCAAAATTCTGATTAAAATGTGTATATGCTGAGAATGACTTGGCTGCAGTGAAACAATGTAACAAGTTTTCTCCTTTAACAGTAGGCCCAGTCCTGCAGATCCTGGAAAATGCTAATTTGTACTGACTTCATTAAAGGTGGAATTCAGCCTACTGCTGAGGGCCGGCATAAAGCCAGTCCATGCTTAAATCTCTCCTAAGTCTTCAAATATGCACTGCTTTTGTTTCTGAAGTTTGGTACATTTTATGTGGGGAATTAAACACGTGTAAGATATGTAGGACTGGGCCCAGAAAGCTATAGTAATTGATAAGGAAAAAATTTTAAAAAGCAACATGTTCTGTTGTAAAGCATGAAACACAGTAGTACTTCTTGCTGAACTAAAATTTCTTGTGCTAGTCAATAAGTTGTTTTCATCTTCTCTTAAACTTTTGCACTTCTGTCTCTGTTGAGCCAGGAGCTCTTTAAAAAATGTCAAAGTAGATTGGCTTGGTAAGTTAAACAAGCAGTAGGAAAATGATGGTGACACCGAGGCCGTTACTCTCCCATGCGAGGACCTCACTGTTCTGGTGCTTCTGCAGTGGTAATTATCCTGAGTTTTTCACAGCCTGATTTTGGTTCCATGTCATCTGGAGATGTTGGTCTGTGATTGTTGCCATGAGTAGAAAACCAAAGGCCTGTGAGGAAATACTACCAAAACAAGTTTTATTTCCGTGTTAATTCCCCCAACTCCCCCCTTTCAGTCAGATATTGATATTTTAATGAAAATTCAAAACAGAGATCTTGGAATACATTTTAATTAATAGAGGTGAAGCTGAGAAGGAAATGTACAAAAGGATTATGAGCAGTCTGGACTGAGATGGCAGAATGCACAGCTTCTGAAGGTCTGCAGACTGGTAAATACATTTTCTAGAGAAAAAGTTTGATGTATGCACTAGAAAGGAACTTTCTATGAGGAAGAAAATGCCCCAGATGTACCTTATTGCCCAGATGCAGATGGACAAATGCCACTACTGATGGGGCAAGTAGCAGTTTGATGGTACTCAGCAGGGAACACGCTTGTTGTAGTGTGGTGCTCTGGTGGTCACTGTGCAAAGGGATTGATGGCAGGACAGGAGTGGGTTTGCAGTTAAGCAGAGTCACCAGCTGCTGTGTTCATGGGCAGAGGAGCACAGTGGTTGTGCTGCTCCTTCTCATAGTTGCCACAGCTCAGAGCTCCCTGCAGACTGCTCTGCCAGCCGAGGGAAGGCAGTCTCACTGCTTGCAAGGCATCTTGGTGCCGACGTGCAGAATTTCGCTCTTCTGGAAGCTGTCTGTGGTGCTTTGCTCAGGCAAAAAGTTGGCTGCCAAAATGTGAATTAGTACAGCCTCTAAGAGCTCTACTGACTTGAATATATATATTTTTTTTCCATCAATCACACTGTATAGTTTAAACACCTTTTAAAGAACTTTTCCTTTCTGAAGTCACCTTAAGGTCAGTGGTGCAGCAATAAGTACACTAAACATTCACTTAGCTTCAGTCTATATGGTCTGTTCCAGCAGGTATGCATTTTATACTCCCAAGTTTTCCCAGCTTAAAGAGTAAACATATAGTCTTAGCTGACTGCAGAAAGATTAGTTTACTTCAGTGGGCTTAATCTCTGACATAGACTAATCTTGATGTGATCCTATTACTGCAAGGTCAGGTGGGATTGTGGGTTTTGATTGTCTTGCTTTGCTCATTTGACTCTTGCATGTGTGTTTTGGACCAGTTTTTGTCTTTATTGGTGTCTCTGAGACTTTGTAGTCAGGAGATAAAAATGGCTAAGTCATATGATGCTAACAATGAAACTGCTAGGAGATAGATTATGAAAGAGGAAAAAAGATAAGTCCTCGCCCCATTGTATATCCCTTTATCAGTGTCACATTGTAATTTAGGAAGTAGCAAAGAAAATCTACCATCTTCTCTCAGATCTCTGCAGATCAGTGTGACATGAGTTAGTCAGCTGGAGTATATTACTGTGGTAAATGTTTCTAGCAGAAACAGAGAATCTGTAACTGAAGGAGCTGATAAAGGTGGAAATTCTCGGTACAGTTGCTTCTGGGCAGAGACCTGGGTAACAGGCCTGACACAGCCAGCTCTTGTTTGCCCATCACCAAAAGAGGGCATGGCAGGCTGGTGACTGCCGTGTCTAGATGGTGCTGGTAGTGATCTGTAGCTGCCCAGAAGCTTTTTTGTTTCTAATGATTAACTTGGCACATCTCACCACTGGGCATGAACTCGAGCTAAGTTCATAATCAAGAGATAAAATGGATGAGGTGCTCCTGACGGTCTGTGAGTGAGCGTGTGTGGACAAAGAGCCCGGCTTTCTCTAGCATGAGCATTACAGTAACTCTTGCTGGCAGTACCCAATGCATCAATAAAAACCTTATGGGTTTTGCCCTATTCTTCTACATAGATTGTCAGCAAAAAGCACACTTGCATTTTTATCTAGTGCTTGGGAGATGACAGCAATGAATTTTTCTCCTTATTTGCTTCTTAAAATCTCCCTCAATTTAATTAAGTTTCACTACTTTCATGCACGTTTCTTAAAAAATATCTGTCAACAGAGGGTAAAACACTGCAATCAGAAAACATCCAGTATAATGTTATAACTCACTGGAGTGTCACAGGACTCAGTGAGTTAAGCAGTGAGAATATATAGGACCAACAATACACTGAGAGGTGATAAGCTGTGCCAGACAAGGCCATCTAGGAGATGCTGATTCATTGCTTGCTGATGTGTGATAGATTACAGAGCTGTCTTTCCTGACTGCATATGATAGGTAAATGTAGCTGAAATAAAGAGACTTTTAAGTGCTAGAGTTAAAATGCAGAAAAGGGGGATCAATGCTATTATATTTGTGTTTATTCTCTTTTGGTTTTGTTACTTCTGGTGATATGTGAACTCTGAAATGAGATGTTCAGTTTGTGTAGCTAACCCTTTTAAATGAATACCCTCGGAGGTTCAGCTGATATTTTCCTTTCTTTCTCTTTTGGTAAGTTTCTGTAATGTTGGTAAAGTACTTTGAACATCTTGCAAAATTTTTGGACTTACTACTGTGAAGAACTGTGGGTTTGTCAATAAGTTGAGAATGTTCTTGTAACAATGTAGGGATTATTTGCTCAAGCACTTGGCAAAGAATAATCATACTTGCATCTACCCAAGGACACGGAATGATTTTACAAATATCAGGAAATTAAGAGTCTTTGCACAGCTATATATGATTGCTACATTTTTTTTTTTTTTAATAGAGAAACCAAGGTATTAAATATATGGAGTAACTTGTGCCTGGTCCCTTAGAAGATCAGGGCCAAAGCCAGGGAGATATCTGATTCTGAGTTCCTTATTTTACTTCTAAACCTATTCTACACCTTATGTTTACTTTTATTTTGCAGCTAATTCATACTTCATTATTGTCTTGCTCTACTTGCATCAAAATGTATTGCATATGCACATTTCCAGGTCTTCTCTAGATTACAGTTGCCATTATTCCTAACTGTTCCAAATTTACCTATGTATTTTATTTATTTTTCTCATTTGCAAAGCAATTTTACCAATTAGAGCAAACCTGATTGTGTACAATATCAGTATGTTATGGTTTAGGAAAGATCATTGGCCAATTAAATTAATTTTCTTACAGAGAGGTTTTCATACCTCTCCTGGACAATTAATTGCTAATGAAGATTAACATTTCAGCATATTTGACCTTTCCCACATGGTAATATAATGTAAAAAATATTAGACATTTTAATGCTTATGTTTCTAAGGGGAGGATAAACAAAACTTAGGAAATGCTATCAGTTCCCTTTAAGAAAATACATTCTGCAGAATATCCACCAGGTGGGGCTGGTGATACTAAAAAAAAAAAAGTGTTATTTGTAAGTGAGAATCAAGTTGTCAAATCATGGAGGTATTTACCATTCAGGATACCAAATGGATGTTGTGCTAGGAATGATGTATTTGGAATTTCACAATGTAACTCAATGCTATGAATAAGCAAACTGATACATTAACAAAGCATCTAGTGGAAGTCTGTTCTTCCCCCTTTATAGAACTGATAGCAATTCAATTATCTCCCAACAAGAAGCAGTTGCTTTCTCTGTCTTGGGAATGATGGACCGCAGTAGGAAGCCTTACTTCATTATTTAGTGTGTTGAATATGAGCAGAGTTCCAGCACACCTGCCACTCACATGGTCCGTGTTTGCCCAAGCAGGCAGTGGGCTTCTGGCACTAGTTGTAGGTGTTGTCTGTGGTGGGGAGCAGAAATAAAGCTACTTCCTTCCAGAGTTACAGGCTCATTCTTTCCATTCTGATATCAGTGGAGTTTTGTGGGCTAATATCTAGAGGTGGCGACTCAAGGCTTCAAGGCTTACTTGTATTTCAATTATTCATTTTGCTTATGATTTAATTCATCAGCTCTCTCTTTTTCTTCACGTCCCTTTCCAGTTCTCTGTTATTAGCTAATAGACATTCTTTCTTTCAGCCTTTATTTTAGTTGCTAGTAGTAAGGAAATGTTCTGGATTTATTTAACTAGCTTTGTTTGAGACCACAGTATTGCATTGAAAACACTGGTGCACTGAATACTGAAATGATGACAATTTTTTGCTCAGCTGAAATGAAAACTTGTTACTGTCATGAGATCCTATCCTCATTGAAACTTACGTCAAAACCCCCTTTGCTTTTAAGATGATGAGACTGAAGCTGATTGCTCCTTATGTTTGCACAATATACATTAAATTCACCTGGCATGAACCTCATTTTCAGTAGATGACCACCACCAGTGGCAAAGGTTCTGCTTCTGAAATAAGTTTTTATGCATTTTGAATCTAGGGGCACCCTGTTGACATGCACAAGGGCCCCAGCATTTTTCCAGTCTGCCCAGCACAACAGACTCTTGGTGTTCAAGTTTGTTGTTGCACAGACAGAGCTGGCATTCTGTTTTTTTTCACAGGGCAAAAGTAACTGTATTAATGTACAGACAGTTTCATCCATGTTTTAGGCATAGGCGAAAACCATTTCAAACTGTATTTAATAGGAAATATTTAAAGGCATTTTATTTACTACATCTAATTGTTTGGGTATAAATAGAGTACTTGGAAAATAATGAAAATATGGGGAAAATGAAGACAAATCTTGACCTGATTATTCCGGCAAACTGATGGTAATGGTCATCCAGGGGTAAATACTTTGTTAGTACTGTTTATCATTTGTCAGTCTAGGCTGATAACTACACAGAAGTGCTTTGTCACATACGCAAATCTGGGCCCAGTGAGAAGTCGTCCTCAGGGCTTATGATGCACAGAAAATTGAGAAAGTTGGTCTGTAAAATAATCACATAAAGTGCAGTGTAATCCTTTCTGTCATCTAATTTATTGTATTACTATGACTGTGAGACCTGGGAAGAGTTCTGTTCTTCTGTCTATCTAAAAGGAAAGTTATTTATGAGTATGGTGAGACTGAATTAACGTAATTGTAATTAATTTGTTGTCATTATCCGTAAAGTAGATGTGAAATGCTAGAATGTTTTTAAAGACTCAGCTTTTTATCTGGAGTAACACAGGACAATATGACTGAGCTGCTGGCACACTTCTATTGTTCATACCAGTTACTGAGGATCTCCAGCTCTGCATGGCCTGTATTCTCTGAACTGCTGAACTGAATTCAGGTTTTTCTAATTCTCTTACAAGCTTCTTCTCTTTAATTCTTTGCATACCACTAAAGGCAATGAGGCTAGAAGTTCATCTGGTCCAAGGATGACAGGTGCTACCTGTGCTTATTTCAAAGTAACCAGGCAGATACAGGTTCTAAATTCATCAATTCCAGAGGTTAATTCTACACATAAGGAGGGGGAAGAGGTTTTTACTCCTGTTATAGCGATTCAGTAATTTCCAATTGTAATTCATGCTGTATGATTTAACACATTAGGATGCTGTCCAAGACGTGGTGACGTTTCTCACCTGTTTCCATCAGTATCTGCTACAGACAACTTAATATTGTGTCGAATTGGGCTTTGAAGACAAATAAATAGCAAATGGCTTTGCTGCTTATAATGAATGAGAGCCCTAGTTGTTGTTCACCTAGATGAGTTTTTAACCCACTAGTTATGTCATTGGCTAAAGAAATATTGTTCAAAAGTACAAGTTTTTTTCTCCACAGAAGTAGCTTCCATATTTTTTGAAACCTTTTTTTAGCAACATTCTCATTTTTCTCACAAAACTAAAACTCAATAGTTTTACTGAAAATGTTGCTTTTATGGAAACTCAAATTTTGTGTTATTTTTTTTTCTGCACAGTAATACCAGTGCTCCTGCATTCTCAAGTTCATGAGAAGCTAAGAAACTAACTGTGCCTGGGTTTATTTCTACTAATACTTGCATTAAGCTCCCCCAAGTTAAGTCCATCCAACCACAGGCTGCTCTGCTGTTTGTACTACTGATCCTATAGGCACATGGAAAACAGCTGAACACTAGCCCTGTCTATGGCAGAAGTCTTCAACTGGCTCAGCCTGCAGTTAAATGGATTTCTACCTGTTGTAAAACTGTCCTTTTGATGTCTCTAAGGATGCTCTATTAAGGCAGCAAGATTTAAGACACCTCCCCACCAGCCTCCAAGTTATCCTGCTGTGCTTCAGTTCAGCACAATAATTCTAAACTGCTGAGATGAACACATTTTTTTAATTTTTAATTTTCAGATTGAATATATCTCTTTAGTTATAATATTGTGATACAGAAGGGACTAATACAGTCTAACACCTTGAAAGTCCTGGAAAAGGACATAGAGTGTGCCCATAGGAAATTTATGGCAATACCAAGGCGGATGGCGGGGGGGAGTTTCCTCCAACAAGCTAGAGGAGTCTACTGAAACAAAGTTAAAAAATTCAACTGAGGCATATTCAAAGCCCATGGATTAGTTGGACCTGGAATCCCAATGAAAAGCAAGTTGCAGATGAGTCATCAGTGTGCCCTTGTAGCAATGAGGGCTGTGTGTTGTGCTGTGTTAGGAAGAGGGATATATTTATTCCCTCTGTTTGGCACTCATGAGATGGCATCTGGAGTATGGTCTTCATCTTGGGAGCCCCTTAGTACAGGAGAGAGATTGCAAAATGTCTCGGGCGGGACCATGAGGAAGATTAGAGTATGGAAGCACCTGATGTAAAGATAGGCTGGAAGAGCTGGACTTGTTCAGCCTGGAGAGGAGAAGGCTGAAGAGGAATTTAGTTGCAGTCTTCCAATACATAAAGGGACATTTCATAAGAGATGGAGCCAGATTCTTTTCAGAGATGCAGAAGGAAGAAACAGTGGCTGTAAGTTGCAGGAAGGGAAATTCCAAAGGGACATACAGAAAAAATTCCTTGCAGTGGGAGATGATTGAGCACTGGAGCAGGTTGCCCAGAGTGACTGGAAACACCATCCTTGAAGGTTTTCACCATTCAGGTTATGGAATTAAGACTACAGGAGTGCATTTCGTTGTTTATATGATCAGTACATGCTGTTTCTAATATGTGAGGATGGTAACACAGGTACTGATTTACAGGCCCAGTGGCACAAACAGAGGTTCTTTATCTTTTCTGACCATGTCTCATAATCTGCCTAATTTCACTTGAAACCTGCTTTTCTTCTTGCAAGAGAAGGAGAGAGGGAGCAGGCAGTTGCTAAATAACTAAATAACTCTTGGAATGGCTAAACAGACAATGCTGAAGTAAAAGTACCATAAATTGGCCTACAGTCTTCCTTTGAGTTTTTAAAGTGTGGAATTGACTAAATTGAACTTATTTTCTATAGATGTCACCTGCCAGTTACATGCTGTCTGAGTTTTGTAGTGTAAACTGTGACATTTTTAATCCAAATATGCTTTTGCCTAGGTTACTGCAGGATTGCTTTGAGGATATGTGGTTTACAGAAAAAGAAGTCAACTTTCTTTGCCCAGCAGACAGCAGTCCCCAGTGACCTCCAGTGTGCTCATTCTCATGGTAGGTAACCAGCACTGAACAATATTCTGTCTACACTTCATTTCAGGCATAGAAACTAAAGAATCAAGAGCTGTTGAAGTACCTAATGGCTAATACCTGTAACTGAGAAAAAACCAATAATCTACTGCAGTGTATAACTGAAGTGCCAAAGGGAATTGAAGACATGGTGCTGTCACTATCAGTTTTGCTGTGCACAAGATCTTTTAAATAGAGTTCTGTAAAAATGGTGTAAAATTTTCTAGATGCTTTTTGTTATTTGAGTTGCAGCTATTCAGACCTAAGAAAGATGCCAAGTTCTGTATTGAAAAATTAGAAACTATTTTTTTCAAATAAGAAATGCACTTTGCCTGGAAAATTATCATACTGCCAAGGAAAAACATTGTGATTTCATGAAGTGGGTTCAAGCTTCTTCAGAATTTGAAAATGTAAAACTTTTTCATTTTTCCCTTGTCTTTAGTGAGACAGAGATTTAGAATGGCTGAAATGTATCTCTAGTTTCTCTCTGCTCTCATCCGTCTTCTTTTCCAAACCAGGCTCTCTAACAGATTCTTGGCTCATGTCTGAGAAGGCAAGTCTTCTGGAGCCAACTAGCTATTTCCTAGTCAATAATAATTGCATTGTTCTTTTAAAGCACCTTGTCTCTTCCTCATTTCTTGTTTATTCTCTCCTAACTGCCCCTCCTTTTGTTTTCATTCTGCATATTTAGGCAGAATAGTAAAAAACAGATGAATTGAGATGTTGACAAGAATTCAGGAGGATAATACACAGCAGACCTTATTTGCCACAACCCATATTCCCTAATTAATTAGAATCTAACTTGTGATCTCATGGACTGTTTGCTTTTAAAACCTCGTCTTTCTCATCTCAAGACCTGCTGTAGCCACACTTGCCATCAGCATTTATGCTTCAGAATTCCACCAAGCCTCTAACCTGTAGTCTGCTGAGGACCATCTGCTCTTTTCATGTGCCTTTCTACTGATACCGAAATAATTTCCATCTGACTGCCCAGTGCTTTGCACAAATAAAAACCTTTCAGGCTGCTGCTTCTAAAGTAGATTTACCTTCAATCACCATTTATTAAATCTCTGTCCATTAAAAACCGTAGCTTGCAAAAGATGTGTGCATTAAGCCTGATTATAGAGTCAGTAGAGAAGAGGGAGGAGGACAGCAGTTTGTATCAGTGTATTGCCTTGTTTTTCCAGCTGGCTGGTAACACTTGTGACAGGGTGCATATCAGAACAGGAGTCTCATTATTTGGATTTCATTTTGTTCTATGCATCTGTCTTTTTATTTAATCTGTAACCTAATGATTGTTGGCTTTGGGAAAAAACTGCTCAGACTACATGACTGAAATCAGAGGTTTTTTTGGTGCTGGAGTAGTAGGTCACTTATGGAGGGTAAGGGCCAAGGGACTAAGAAAGGAAAAGGAGGAAAGTTCACAGGTTCCTTACGGAGGATGAGTGGCTCCTTCAAACGCACTTCATTTAAGGGCTCAGCATCTGGATCACAAAAGGTAAGTCTGCAATTACCCAAGTAGTACAGTCTGAGGGAAACACACCCAGATACACTGCCTTTTTTTTTTTTAATAGCTAGTACCATTATAAATGAGAACAATTATCTTCCCTTCTGTGTTCTTTTAAGTCTCAGAGGTATCAGTCATGTTCATTGCAATGGTTCTGGCAATGAATCTTATTCCTCTTAAGTGAGTTCTTCCACGAGTGCACTGTCTTAAGTATCTTTGGGTTAAATATCACTGAACAGAGCTAGCCTCTAATTATTCCTATGCATAGTCAAAATCCTGTTTTGATGACTATTGATACTTAGTGTTCATGCCAAATTTAGATACAATCAGTGAGAATACTGCTAGGGTGTATAAAGGCTTTTGATGTGATTCACTGAACATCTATGTCAGATTCTATGAGAAATGGGGTTTGTGGTTAGATCATGTGCTGTGCAGTACATGAATGAGAAGGACGAGGGGGGAGAAAGAAGACATGAGGTGATTGCTTTGTAATGTATATGCTCACTGTTGTCATAAGCTTGCATGTGTGGATGACTATTAAGAATTTGTTTCTTAATTTAGTTTTCAGCTTTGAAGGGAATTTAACTACATCTTTTGTCCATGGATTGATAGATTCATTTGAAACAAATGTAGACTGACTTCAGCTGAGGATTACTTAGATTCCAGCTCTGCTGACCTTTTACAAACTGACTCAATTCAAATAATGAGCAATAGTTTTTGTCTTTTCTTCCAACCCCTCCAACACTCTTACCTCTAATTTCTTCTGATCATCACAGTGTTAGAGTCAGATTCTAATGCAGGGGGTGAATGGAAGTCTGAAGGAACGTAAATGAGAGAAAAATGTCTGGCAGCATCTTAGAGGAAATTAGTCACTGACACACAAGCAACTAAGTGTTATATGTATTAGAATGGTTCCCTCTTAAAAAAAGTTGTTCTCTATGTTGTGAAATACTGGCTATGGTCATCTGTGAAGACAAGGAACAATATGTCTAGGTTTGGGGGACTTCTTCAGCAGAGATGGATGGTCATGGGCCATCACCAGGTGAATTGCAAGCACTATCTATGGATAAAGTCATTTACAGCAATGTTTCTTATGTACTAGCTGGGGGCCTTCCCCCTTTTCTCTGCTAAAGAGTCTGTCAAGTTGCATGTAATCCCCATATTACAGGCTGTATTACAGTCATTGAGTGCTAGGGGAAAAAACAAAAAAAAGAATACTTCAGCTATGATGTCCTCTTGTCACCAGAGCCAAGCCTAAACAGAAGAAAAACTGAAGGCTCTAAAGCAGTGGTAGTGGGTTCATTTTTGTTCTCCTCTGATAGATATAAAGCAAAGTGGTGTATTGAAATGTCAGCTAATACTTCACAACAGTGTCACTTCCTTTAAATTTGCCCATTACTTGCACAGTTGCTTCTCAGGTGCCTGATGGCTGTGCACAAATAGTGTGAGAAAACAGGTTGTCCTGCAAGACGCTTCCATTTCATGAACAACTGTATATTGCTTGCTTTATCGACCAAATGACTTTACAAAGATAAGCAGTGGTTTCATAGTCTGTTGTATTAACTTTATTTATTGAATAATACAGAGAAACAAAGATAAATGAAGTTAAAGAGAATGATTTCCCCTTTGAAATGTTGGTTTATATGTCTAGGCTCACTTAAACGTGACAAATCCAAGTAGAAAATACATAATGTGGGCCTAGTGCCCCAGGTGCAGTCAGTTGGTTTTTTTTAATGTCTCCAAGCCTATTTTGATACTGCAAAGCATACAGAATTTTACTTCCTTAATGGAATAAAGTCAGAGTAAAATACCCAGATAAAAATGATTTAATCTTGCCAGACTAATCAATTGTAAGGTAGAAGGAGCACAGTACAGATTTTGGTTTTTTTAACAAGTTTTGTCTTCTGATTATAAAAAATCTGTCTTTTAAAAGCTGTAAGTTCCCTTCATGGCTTGCTTGTTTTAGTCTTCCTCATTCTTTCGGTGTTATTTGCTTTAATGTTAATTTTGGGAACAAAAATATTTAACGAGAAAAACTCTTTCTAGAGTTGATTAAAAAAATAGATGTTTAGGCTTATGTGGTAGACTGGGAATGTTACTTCTGCTGAGAAATTCTGTTAGTTGGCTCTTTGTGGTGAATAGCACACTGTCAGCATACGGGCAAGTGGAAGTGATTATCCCTGGGAGTCAGGACATCTCGGGGCAGGAAATCTGGGTACTATTGCGCTTGAGAATGTTTTGTAGGAAACATAAACTTAGGCTAATGATAGAGCTGAAGACAAGGATTGAAACTGGTCTTGAATGTGTGTGTTTTGTAGGCGTGTAGTGCTTTGGGATACATCTGGAAAACCTGGGCAGGGAATGGCTAAAGCCATGTGAGGTAGCTAAGTGTAGAGATTTATAATGAACCTGCCACTCTAAGCATTTTCCGTTTTACCACTGTCACAGCCCAGTTCTCGAGCAATATGTAACAATGTGTGGTCCTGGTCCATGATTTTAACTCCCAATTTTTACTGCAGTAGTGCTGAGTAGCAAGAGTAATTCAAATGGCCAGGTATCTCTGCTCGGTTCTGTACTCTGCTT
This sequence comes from Nesoenas mayeri, assembly GCF_963082525.1. NCBI lineage: Eukaryota > Metazoa > Chordata > Aves > Columbiformes > Columbidae > Nesoenas > Nesoenas mayeri. Next base: position 15,874,930 of record NC_137563.1, on the reverse strand, counting down.
ACCTTTCCCATATGTTCCTCTGCTTTTGACAGCAGTGCTCTAGAGGACGATGACATTTTACTTCTCGAGCAGTTTTACAAAAGTGCCTGTTGTTACCTGCTCTGCAATTAGAGGCATAACTCTGCCTCAACAGAGAATGCTGTAAATGAAATGTGAAACTGGTAGCGTTTAAGAAAAGGAGTATGCTTGTGTGCGTGCATGCTTACATCTCTGTCTTTGTAAACATCTCAGTTTATTAAAAAGGATGCAGCTTATCTAGGTGTACATCACTTGTCTGTCATTCTCACTAATGGGAGTTACTTTTGTAGTACTAAATAATGCTTTCATCTCTGCTTACTATCTCCATTGACTCGATCTAAATATCTTTTAAGATGTGCCTACTATGACTCATTTTCTGTCCCTCTGAAGAGAAAACCGTTTTATTGAAACAATTTCTCTCTTCATGTTATTTCTGTTTGCCAATAATTCTTCCATGTTTGCAAATTCTCTGTGTCTGTATAAGGATATACTCAGTAAAAGCCATCCAGATGCTCAGATTTCAGCTTTTGTAGAGACACTAATAGGTTTAATTGCATTATTTCTCACATCACTGTGTTCTTCCTGGCTATCAAATGTAGTATAAGAAATAACAGTGATGTCTAGAAGAATATTTTTATAATATTAAAACCATTTCTATTTTATCTAAATACATTAGACAACTTTGAAAATCTCAACAGCACTACTATATTAAACTTCAAATAGGAAATAAAGTATTAACAGGATTAATTTACTTTCTGCTCCTAAACTATTTGTCAAGAAGCTGTGATTTCCTTCAAATTACCGTACCTTTTGATGGTTTATAAAAGATGAGCTCATGGGTTAATATGGAACACTTATCTGCAAGTGGTTAATATTACAGTTGTGATTAGATAAATCACTAGGTAACAATGAAATTATTTTCATATACATTCCTTTTGAGAGTTTCAAATATATTTTTTCCTACAATTTCTGCTGTAAGAAATTCTCCTTGTGCAAACATTTTGGCCATTTTCTCAGTGGCTCAAGAGATCACACTGCCATGTTTTTTCCAGTTTAGAGAGTCAGTTGAGTGATGAAAGTGAGAAAATAGCTTAGGTATAATAATTTATTTCTCCCTAGGTAGAGCAGAGCTTTACTGAATCAGTTTAATGTGGATTTGGTATCTTAACATCCTTCAACAAACTAGATAAGAGCGTTGTGAAAAACAGCCCATAACAGAATATGTGTTAGTACCAGCTGATCAGAATAGGAATGGGAAATGAATCCTTTAACGCTCTAAGCAGGATGCACAATTGGCCAAGTGAATTTTAAGTTTTTGTCTTGCTGTGACACACCAAAAGAAACAGTGTAGTGGAGGATTTATCCAATTTGAAATGTAGAACTCGGTGGTTCTCCTTGGCATGTCCATAACATTCTTCTTGACAATCCTGCAAGTTTCTTCCCAAGACAAACATTTTAAGGTATGGCTTTTAGGAATCTCTTTGTTGTCAGGAATGGTTCATAAGGACTTGAGTCTATATTCTGCAGATGTGAGTCACCTAGCATAGCTGGGCATGCAGCATTGCACTGAGCTCCTTCTCTACAAGTTGATACACTGCAGACATCCAGCAGGAGCAGATGATATGTGCATACAGCAAAACCTCACACAAAACCCACAACAAAACCCCGTTAATTTAAATAAAAAGTAAGCAATGAGATAAACTGCTTGAAGGCTTACATTTGGACCCCAGTTTTACCTCCTAATATGTACATTATCTTTTGTGTTGGGAGTACCTTTGTCTGCCCTGTACTTTTTCCCAGTTTGTAGCAGGCAAATTATTGACACTAGGAAGCAGAAGTGTCACTGTAGGGCTGGCCACCAATCCAGTCTGGAAATGGGAGAAGTCCTGTAGACCAGCATTAGCAGGGAGGAATGGGAAAGGCAGTTTATCCCAGGCAGTGGAATGAAGAGGAGAGTGAAATAGCAGAATTTTAATGTTCTTCTTTGAGAAGAGAAGAAAAGGCATCAGAACCAATGTTATATATAATAAATAACAGCTGGTTCATCAGCAGATGAAGATGAGGGTGGAAAGGATTAAAGCCAGGTATCAAAGACTGTGAAAGGCAGTTGTACGTGCCAGGTTGTCAATGCCAGAGGCAGGTTCAGGCAGCGCTGTGGAGGGGGCAGCTGACCAGCTGAAGCAGATCAGGCTGTGCAGACAGAATATGGGCAGACTGAGAAAAGGGAGCCACTAAAGGGATTCTGCAAACTGGGAAGAGTCAAAGGGTGGTGGCTGGTGAGGAGATACTGTCTGAATTGCAAGGAAGAGTGGGAGAACAGTGAATGGTTCGACTCAAGACTAAAGAACTTCATCCTCACCATTTAGGCCATGCTATAAAACTAATATGCATGTAATCTATAAAATCAATCTGAAGTCCAAATGAGTAAAAACCAAAGGTACTCTGGTGAATAATTGCAACATAATTAGAGAAGAATTTTGCATTTAACAAAATGAGGAGACTGCAGGTATAGAGTGTGTAGATTTTCTGTAACTATGACAACTGATTTTCCTCATGTAGCTTGTACAGTCTCATCCAAAACTCAAGAAACGGATTAGAAGCTTATTTTTAATGGTAATCTCATAATCTTTAATGGATAACACTGGCCTTTTCTGCCAGTAGTTTTACTTTTTCGAACAGTGTGATACTTTTTGTGATTTTAATAGCATTCCACCAAGATGCAATCCAATAGGAGTTTGTCTAGAGTCTGCAGATGCAGTCATCTGTGAACTGTATCCAACAGTGTGATACTTTTTGTGATTTTAATAGCATTCCACCAAGATGCGATCCAATAGGAGTTTGTCTAGAGTCTGCAGATGCAGTCATCTGTGAACTGTATCCAACAGTAAAAGCACTTGTTCCTCTAAAACCTTCTCTTACCTAACAGGGGTTTTATATTTCTTTAGGAAATGTTATGCTCACAGTGTTGATTCTATTTTGTTAAAATTGTGTTACAATCTGAAGTATCCCTCATTAAGGCTCTATCAACTAGGTCATATTAGGTGTTTTTGAGCATGTTCATTCCCTGCCACTGAAGATGGGCAGTTACATGGCCTTGAACTTTCTATAAGGGAACATTCCGTATCACTAAGAGAACATCCCTTTTCTTTTTTCTTTTGATGTAAATAGAATTACCGTAAAAGCAATTTTTACAGTCACAATAAAATTAACTAATCAACTGATCACAATGACAGTGTCTCTTCCAAAAGTAACTGCCTTAGATTTGAAGGATGAAGTTGAATGTCATTTCACCATGTAGTCATTATCTCCTACTTTCTTCATCCCCTTTATGAAGATGTGTTGTAAAACAGTATCAGCTTGTATGATGTCCTCTTGGAAATGACATGAAAAGGCAGCCTTGTTCTATAAAGATTAATCTCTAATAATAGCACAGTAAAAGATGTAACAGCTGGTATGGATTAATATTCCTTAATATCTGCTTTCATGTGATTAATAGCTGAATGGCTTAAGCCTCTACCAGCGGGAAGCAAGCAGTGGTTACTAAGCTCTACTAAGTGTACTGTTTGGGATTTTTTTTAACAGAATAGACATTTAAATGTTTTTCCTTTTTTTATTTCCAGAGTTCCTAGCTGATTTTTATTTATCTCCTTCCCAATTTTTCTGTTGCAGGTCATGTATTACAAATGTTATTTTCACAAAAAACAGGAGAAATAAGTTTTTCAGGGGTTCATCCTCTCTTGTTTCTGATACACAGTACCCAAGACTATTCCTAATACAATTCAGCAGTAAATCATTAACTTCTATGTTGGTTTATTAATGTACTTTACAGAGATTGATAAGCGAAGAGAAATGCATTTGGTTTTTGTCTTGACATTCACATTAATTAAATGTCTTTGTCCAGTTCTGTGTTGTTGGTCGTGATTTTTATAGTTTGGAACTGAAGAGCAAAGGGTAAATTCCAAAGATTTTTAAAAGATTTAATCACCATGTGATTAGCTGGATGGGTGCTCATAGCCCAGGGTGTGCTGTTTTGAAATTACATCTTAATCACTTAATATTTTACCTAGGTTTTATTGAAGCCCCCAAATATTTTTCAGTTATAGAGATGAATTTGCTCATAAAGCAGAAGACTGAAAATACAGGTAGGAATTGGGCTAACTGCATATGAGCTGACGAGATTTTTCTGTTTGATGTCCTATTAAACTCAGAGGTAAGGCATGAGAATATATATGAGAGTAGCTGTGCTGGGTCAGACCAGAAATCTACGTTGCCCGGCACTGTAGGAACAGGGGGCACATGTAGTTATTCTCCTGCAGAGTTTACACCTGTCCAGCAATACTTAAGGTAGGGATTGACTGGACAGGAGGTAATGTTGGAGGGGTTTGATGTGAAGTCAGGTTGTTGCCTTTTAGTCTCCACAGCATCCTTCACCAAGGAGTTCTATAGCTTAGCTGCAAGTTGTATGGAAAGCCTTCAAGCCAGCTTGAGCTTATTAGTTTTGGAAAACAGTCTTTTATGTTTGGGTAAGATTTATTTAACCTGATACTTAGTAGCCAAATTTGAGAACCTTTTAATTTTGCTGCTGAATTTTGTACCAGTGTTGGTATTTGGTTCTAATTTCACTTCACAATTTGTTGAGCTTTCCTGACAAAATCCTTATTCTTCACTTTCTCTGAAGTGTATCAGGCATGGTTTTGTCTGTCTGTGTCAGGCCTAGGTTTGAACAGAGGGCTTAAAAAGTGTGTTTTCCTAAGTTACAAGCTCTGAGTGTTGAAACACCGGCTGTTGAGCAGTGTCTTTCATCCTAGAGAATCCCGAACTCTTGTATCAGCCATCTTCCTTTGGAATAGTTAATTTACCAGAGAAATGCCTCCACCTTCTCAGAAGTCATTTGGCATAAAGTGTCACTACTTTTCAGTCTGTTTTAATGGTAGCTCTGCTGTTAACTGGTTGATGCATGTTGACCTCCTGGTAAACCAAAAGGCTGGGAGAAGAGGGATCTGTGTAGGACCAGGGGCAGCCAGGCTCTGTATCACACTAATCTCATCTGAAGAATTTTTTGGTTTTGGTTTCTGCTCCTCCCCACCTCCCCCCGCCCCATCCCAGTGGCTCAGAATGCCTTATCTCTATGTCTTGGCACTTTGTCTTGCCTCTTGTTGTCTGCTTGACTGCTGAGAGATGTGAGCAGCCAAGGCAGGGTCTGAATGGAGATTTAGCTGTAAGTGTATATGCATCCTGATCTGTTTGGGCCTGTGGACACATGAAGCCATGCTGAGAGCCAGTCTGAGGAGCAGAGCCGGGGGAATGGCTGTCTTCCAGAAGCTCTGCGTTAGTGTTGCTGTTGTGTACCATGTTCAGGAAATCATAGGAAGGGAAATAAAAATTAAAAATGGGTAGTCCAATACATTCTTGATTAGTGTCCAATCTGTGGCCTAGTTAATTTTAAGCATTACTTGCCTCTCCCATTAAAAAATCATATGACATTAAGATGTTCCTGTTGATAAAGTTTTAGTAGTTGGAATAAATAAAAACACTAATGCAATCTCTGACATTTCTGACATTCACCTATCTGTGTCAGTAGGATTTGTAAATATTTTTTAATTTAAGTTACGGTGTTCTGAAATTATTTTTGCTAGCACTGAGGGAGAGACACATTATCTTTATTTTCTGTAACGGAGCATTATTAGGAGGAATGCACAAGGACACAACTGAGATACCTGCACTTAAGCAGTTAGTGGCACTTCCCATCCCCTCAGGCCTGTAGCTGCAGAGAGGTCTTCATGAGAGCCTGCGGAATGCCGGTTCTGGGAGGATGTCTTTGATACACCATGCATCTGGATTGGTGCGGGGTACTTGTGTTCAGGCACCTGACTGAGCATTTAGGAAACATTTTACTACTACTTCATTCGGTAGAAAATAATGTGAAGCGGTCCACACTAACCTCTGTTAATCTTATGGCCCTAGTTCATTAGCAAACTGCTTGAATCAAGAACAAGAGCAAGTCAGTAAATCTGGCTGTCAACTTGATTTTGTTTGCTCTGCAAGGAGAACAGAAGCTATAAAATTTTAATGGAATGAATACTGGGGGATATATTTAGCTTGGTCAAATCACTTTGCATTGATTGTCAAATAATTGTCATGTTGATAAGGTAAAATATTCTACTAATATTACATTTTCATGAGTTTACATGTGTCAGTTTGAAACTTCTCATTACTGCTCTTCAAAGTGTTGAAATGGATAAGTGGTTTTGTTTTCTATGGACAGGCACACAAAACATCAAATCTATTTTACTGTTTTGCTAGAATACAAGTTAATTTAGAGCAGATTTGAATTATTTACAATGAAAACATAGCTAGTGAAACTTCTGTTTCACCTGTGTCATCTCATTGCAGAAATGCTAGATAAAACATGAGTTGGAAAGGACATGAAAACTGGGCTGTACACTTATTTAATTCCTGTGCACAAAATAATGAAGCTATGTTCAAGTTGCTTTCTGGAACAATATGTGGAGAAACAGATGCAGCTTGAATGAGGATTGGACCCCTTGTTTTTTTCCCTGCAAATTGTATTGGAAAAAGTGTTCATTACAAGGAGAACTCTCCATTAAATTACATCCATCAATGTATATAAAGATAGGATTTAGCTAGTAGTACAACCTTTACTGGTGTATTTCCAGACTTAGGCAAGGTGGATGACAGTAGATCAGAGTAAGGAAGTGTCACCTTCCTATGACCTTCCTGGCCTTCATCAAATCCATGATTGTCTTCTTTAAACAGTCAGATGCACTTGGATGTATCAACCACTAGATAGAGCTATGCTATTTAGAAAGGACCTCACTATGAAGTCTTACACCAAAATTCACGTTTTCTCTAGTAGTGAAACAAAATAAGGACCAATTGTTGCACAAGACAGATATGACAGGAAGAGTTCCTTCTCCAAGATACAGTGAAATCCCTCTCCCTGCCTTTAATAATACAATGAAGATCATGGATCTTTTTCTGAGTATACCTTATAATAAGACTTCAGTGAGTAGTCTGATATTAATCTCCATACATTAATTATTAAATAAGGCATATATTTAAATTACTACAGCAATTAATTTTTAATCAAGCAGTCATCATATAGCTATTTTATCACGACTGTGGACAGAAACTGAAAGCAAAGGTTGTATTGCCTTTTCTTTTTTCATTCCCTGCGCTCTTTCCCTCTCTCCCTTTACCCTCCCAGAGCTGAGAAATGCTCACATATTGATCGAAGGGTCATAAGCATGAGAAAAAAGGAATTGCCTATACTATTATCTAATATAACCTGAACCAGCTCAAGATGGCACTATTTTATGGCTTCTGTAATTTTTTTCCAGTTTATATCATTTCTAGTACTAAAGTTACTTTTGACTTTTGAGATGTGTTTATTGTAAAAGGTCATTAGCAAAACAAGTGATGCATTTAGTCTATTTTCATGTTTTCATTTTCTGTGGCTGAATTAAGCAATGAGTCCTTAATACGTACTTTATCAGACCCAGGCCGAATTCTTAATAGCCAGTATTTTGAGTATGTATTTGATTCTATTTTGTTCTTGATTCTTGCCAATAAAATGGCACTCAGCCTGCTGGTTGAGTGGATTTGTGATTCCTTCCAAGGATCAGCCGTGGATTAGTGAAGTACAGCTGGTATGTTTCTCATGCCAAGTGGTTTTGGCACATTTTTTTATTTTTAATATCCTTCGCTGAATAAATCCTGCCTCTCTTTTTCCCCCTTTTTCTGGGGATTTGTTCTCATTCAGTAGAAAACTTCATCCTTCACCAAACTGTATGTTAATGAGACTGAGCAAACAGGCTTTGCTCAGATAACTCTACCAAAAAGGACATTTAAAGAAATGTTCTTAGTTTAGTTTGACAAGTAAAAATCTGTTCCTTGTTTAAGAAGTCTAACTCAGTAGTGAGCGAAGCAAGGTTTTTAAACTCCTGGTCTAAAATGCCAATGATCTCTGCATGAAGGTGGTATACACCAGTGGGTTCTTGAAATGTGGAATTCATGAGACTTCTGGCTAATAAAGCTGTCTTCAGTTACAGTGCCACTCCGGTAGCAACTACAGCTCTAGTACTTTTAGTCCTATTTAGCACCTGTGTTCCATATCCACCTTTCATTTAAAATTGCAGACTAGAAAGTTTAATATTTCTATCATCATGTAGAAAGCTACGAGAGTTTCTGAGCATCTTGTAATATAACTTTTAAGTATTTAAGGTTTTGATGTGGTTTTGTTGTTATGATTTTTTTTTAGTACCTCCCATAGTTAGAAGCTGATCCACCTTTCCCTTTGTCAATGATTGTACCAACCAGAGAAAATTCCAAGACTTGCCCTCTGGCCTGGCCATTAAAGCTTAACCCAACAAGCCCTGTGATGTTTGGCACATGCCAAATCCCTTTTCACCCAGCAGTACAAAGTGTTCAAGGTAGAAGATTTAAATAGAGGTGTATATTCATGGCTTTATTTTTCCTTGGAACTTTAGAAATCCTATTCAGTTCACTCGCTTTTGTATCTGTGGTAGATACAAATTCATCCTGAGACATGAAGCAATGCTTCTAATATTTTCTGTTACAATATTTCTTCTTATCCCTGTTGACTGTAACTACACAACTAGGTTGTGCTTTTAGTGATTTATAGCTTCTAACACCAACATTTTTCACAATGAGTGTTTGCCACTAGGCTTTTAAGTCCATGTAGAGGAACCTGTTAAAAAAATCTTGGTTTTGGAAGCTGTGAATACGTTGTATCTCCCACTGAGTAGTGAGTAGTAGTTTTAAAAGCTTTGTGGTTCTGATTTAGATACTTACAACTTTTTCTATTAAAACCCATGTCCCACATCTTCTTAGAATTGGTTTGATTTTCTGTTATTTCAAGGTTCATTTTTCCATGTATCAGGAATTTGTAATAATGAATTTAGCAAAGGATTTGATTTCATAGCACATCCTTAAATACAGTAACTTCTATTTCAGCCTTTTATGTCTGTTAGTTTTGCCTAGTTTCATCACAGCAGCTGTCAATGGTTGATGCATCAAATGTTAATTATCTTGCTCCCCGTGTAAAAAATATGACTGAAGAATAAAGGCAACCCCAACTTGTCAGCAAAGAATTGCACTTCAGCCATCAAAGCATGCAAATTCATCATCTTTATTTGCAGAATTTTCAGTTATGGTGCTGTTGTTACAGGTAATCCTAGAAACTTTTGGAAACAAGCTGGACAGACAGAACCATTTTAGAATTCCCCAGTCATGGATTTGTTCTGTTCAGTCAGTGCTGGTGCTGGCAGGATGATAGGCTTCATGGCTACGTTCCTCCACCAGCTGTGATCTCTGCGAGTGACACCAAAGGAATCCGAACGTCAGTTTTAATACAGAATTGAGATGATGATTGCTCCATGTGTGTAAAAGCAGCCCACAGCTGCAGCAATGAGCACATTAGCAAATTTCTGCGGCAGCAATTGTCATCAGCATTCTCTGTTCTCTGAAGGACGAGTATTTGTAGGAATGACCATTTTGGCACTTAAAAGTAATAAACAGATTGGATGGATGATGAAAAATTCTGGTAACTGCTAGCAAGTAACTGCTGGAATGTCTAGTAAGTATATTAGAAGGTAATCTAAACCTGGTTCTCTGTGTAGATAAGTGTGCTCCATGAGAATCTCAATACAATGCTTAAGTGACTTGTTTAAATCTTGGCTCCCATCTGGATTCATTTACAATGAAAAGAATATGCATTTACTTTCAAGAAGTTCTCAAGTGACATTTTTACAGCTATTGCTATTTCTGCTAAACAGCTATTGCTGTTTCTGATACAAACCAGCTCGTTCTTGGAGAATCACGTAATAGTTTAGATATTTAAAGATATTCACAAGTAAACACTGAAGAGAAATGTTACAAGTCCCTCCTTTCTGTGTTGGAAACGTGAAGGAGATGTTTGGTCTCTGTAATTCAGCTGTGTGGCGGAGCATGTTGAATGACAATGCATTTTCATCAGCTCCTGCTTGTGGCTTTGCATTCTGCTTCTGTTTTGTTTGGTCTTGTATTTCAGTGCTTGAATGCATTGATCATAATCCTTTCCTTTTTGAAGGACTCATTTAACCTGCAGCCTGTAGCTGTAAATCAAGCATATTGCTTTCTTGGAGTATTTTGTTTTGTTTTGTTTTAAAAATAAAAGTCTTGAATGTTTCATTGGTCCTTTCCCTGACAAAACAGACCCATGCCATTGTGCACAGGTTTGTTCACTGATAAGCCTGAAATAGCACTATGATAAAATAAAGTGAAGATTGTTTGCATTATTTTAAATAATGTGTGTCTATTTGCTATATGACACTTGTTTTAGAATGCCATTTTTCCCTCAGTACACTTACTGAATGACTACTGAGGGGAAAAAAGGTAAAATCTCATGCTAATGCTTTATGGCAGCAAGCTGTAATTCTGTAGTAATCGGAGTTTCATGGAACTGCACATTCAGCAAAGTCAAACAGTGCTGACAGCACATCCTGAGAGCATCCAGCTTCGCTTGAGCTTTGCAGCTAAAAGGCAAAAATCATCTTGCCTAATCTTCCATGGGAACTTCCAGCCTGCAAAGCCAGTAAAATAGGCACACTGATGCTTGCTACCACTGCCTGGAAAGGCATTTTTTTTCGTCTCTTGGCATAATTTAAACATACCTATACAATTTATATAGATGACTCTATGAGATGTGTGAACAAAGTAATAAATGTGTTGTGTATACCTCTCTTTACTACAAGGAAGAATCTGAATTAGTCTTCCAATAAAAAGCATCTTCCATTGAGAATAATTGAATTTACTGCAAACTATACGTTCGTTCAGTATCAGTTTAAGTTAGTAAATGGCCATTAAAAAATTACAGCTATAATTAATTGCTTAATCCTAAGCAATTCAAGATGTAGGTTTTAGGGCAATAAGAGAAAAACTTTTAACAGGGGGTTCTCTGAGTGTGTTTTCATGCAAAGTGAATATATTACCTGAAGAACTACCTGAGTAGAACCCCATGACTGGGTAACAGTCTTCTCTTTGAAAAAGTTGTTCTGATTTGACTAAAACCAGCTCAGAAACAAAACAAACACTCCTTAGTGTGAATAGTTCTATTCTATTACAGGTGTGTTTATCAATTCAGTTTTACAGCATGAAGTTCAAGCTTCATGGCGGCAATATTAATTTGCTTTTACTGCTATCCATGTTATTTAAATGACAAGTATGTAAGAAAACGTGTGTAAGAAAACTAAGTAAAATAAGTAAATTTTCTTTCATTCTAAAAAAAGAGAATTGTGGTGTTCCCCACCCCCCTTTTTTTCTTCTTCTTAAACCATGGGAGCAATTTGGGTAGCTGAGCACAAACATCACACTTGTTTTAGTGCAGAGCAAGAGGATGTCTGTGAACCAAATCCCCCACACATTGCTGCTTCCCTTGCTTTGGCTCACAGCGTGGAATGGTCTAACAGGCATGAACCGACTCCTTGTAGGTGAAATGAAACCAGAAGGTTCAGCCTGCAGCACACCAGTGCACACTGGTTGTGCTGCTGGGTATTCAGTGCATAGGGACTAGAGTTAATCCAAGAAAAATCCTCTGAAATATGTTCAGATAGCCTGAGAGTAATGAGGAGTGCTGAGGCTCATATAACTAAAAGCACCTCTTTCTTGTTCGAAGGGTATTATTCGTGAGGGTAATTCCCCATAGAGCAACCTCTGCAGTGCTGGTCTTGCCTAAGCTTGGCTCTAGGTAACTCCTATTCATCCAGCTATATGTTTTGTCCCGGCAGGATGTTCAATCTGAGAGACAAATGGGCCTGGTTTGGTTTTTGGTTTTGTTTTGGTTTGGTTGGTTGTTTGTTTTTCCTTCTGGCAGTCTCCTTTTGGCTTTCCCAATGGCTTAATTAAACATTCTCCATAATTATGAGTAAAGACTGGTTTTTACTTTGACCTTAATTTTCAGTTGTTCGTCCTGTGGCTTACTGGACCATCACAGACGTTTCTGCTTCTCAGATGTATTAAGAACTGCAGAGATATTTAGAAATATAAGTATGGAGTAATATGACTGCTGATCTCAATATGGCTTTTTAATGAGTCATATGAAAAAGTAAGCATTCACAGTTGCCTTTCAATGTTGAGTCAAAAGGATGAGACTTAAAATGGAGCTGGGCTGCAGCCCTGTAGTCAGAGAGGTGTGATGCTTATGAGAGTCCTGCTGCTGCAGAAATCACTGTGCAGGAAGAGTCATTATTGGTGATGATGGTGAGGGAATAAAGAGGTACTGAGAAGCCATATCTGAAGGATGCAACTTCATTGGCTTCCTTCTTCTATGTGTTGGCTCTTGATCATCACAAAACAAACACTTAGGTACTACGTGTTTTTCATTAAGCTGGACGTACTAGCAAGCAATTGGGTTTTTCAGTTCCTGTGAAGAAATAGATGTTGCCCTTCTCCATCTGCCAATCCATGGCAATTTTTCTTTCTGTAGAGGTGTCCTTTATCATTTCTGAAGGCTAAAATATTCTGTTGTGTTTCGTACTTAAAGACACTGTACAGGTTCCTAGCGCTACTTTTTCTAACCACAGAAACATGCCTAGTAAGCTGCAGCCAGTGAAAATGTCAGAAATTTGAAAGTTACTGTATTTGTACTGAAACTGAGCTGGGAGGGTGGAGCAGGGGAGTACACTTACTGCTTCTGGTATTAAAAGATCATCTCTGATGTTAGAGAGAGAGATGCTTTACAAGATGAGAGCTCTTCCTCTGCTGGAAAGCAGTTCAGTTGCCATATCACTCTCAGTTGCTGTTCCAGTTCCAATACTTTTAGATTTGCACGTTTCAAGAAAATTACTGTTGTACTGTGCCTGTACAGCAGGTAAATCTATTAGTAGGTTCTGTGATGTTACGTAACTGCCAAATCGGAAATGAAAAAGTAATCCACAGTTCCTATCCTAGAGCGTTAGTGAGGCACAGGTTATCTTCCAGCAAACCTCAGTTGATTGGACTCTATCCTTTGTAAATATTTTGCAGTTAGAGCTGTGTGCTGAAGCACCTTGGAGCTTACGCTGCTGCTCTGTTTGCCACCAGCTACAGCTCCTCTCTAGCCACCTCTGTGCACAGGGGCTGTATATTTCTCCTGCACAGCTCTCCAGCAGACTGGTCGTAAAGCTCAGCATATTAACATGTTCTTAGAATGGCAGTAAGGGTTAAGCTTAGGTTGTTACTCTGTGCTCAGGTACCTGTTGATGGTGTACTGAATCACCAGGTACATTAAGTTACCACAGTGTTTATCGAAGGAGATAGTAAAGCTTGGGGCTGTCATATTTGCAACATGCTTTCCTCTGTCAAAGAGAACTTGGTAAGAATATATTGAATAGAAAGACAGAAGATTGTTTATATATATTTTCACACTGACTTGCAAACTCTATAACTTCTTCCTCAGCCCCAGGAATTCTTAGAAGAATTACTAACTTCAAAATCTCTCTAACAAGTGTATTTGCTGCTTGCTGGCATTTCTGTTTTCATTACTAGGGGGAACATAATGCACTTGACGAAGCTGAAAGCTGCAGTGCCTCATACTGTTTCAGCAACTTACTGTGGTTTTAATTTATCTTAACCCATGTATTGATCAGCAGGACCTGCATTTATTATAGCAGATTTCTATTCAAGTGTTCCATGATTTCGGAACACCTACAAGCTCTTCGTCTTGGGAGTAACACTAACTTCACAAAATTTTATGAGCAGGTAAATAGTTGTTTACTGTGTAAGGCTAAAGAAGACAATCCGTGTTTGTGCATTAAACTGTTCAGATGAATGCTGGTAGTGAAGCACAAAGTATCTTTATTTTAGAAGACACTGTTTTATGCCATTGTAAAACTCTTGATCCTGTGCATACTTAGACGCAGCCTTAGCTTTGAGCTCCTGAATTGTCCCATCGACTCTGTTTGAACATCTTTCTATGTATGGTGTAGTTTCATGGAAATCAGGGGAGCTATTCATGGCTGCAAAATCAAGCATGTGTGTAAGCGTTTACAGAATCCAGAGTCAAGCCAGATGCTTTGGTGTTAAAACCTGGATGTGAGCAGTCCAGCTAGGAGAGGAACTGAAGCGCTCAGTCCCCTGTGTAGGGGACGGTGTGGGTGCTGTTGGCATGTTGCTGCCCTGAGTGATCAGCAGTTTTTGCTGCTTTGCTACAGCTCATCTTTGATGTCAGTTGTGCTTAAGCAGAACATGCAGTTCCTTGCTGTTTTTTCTGTGTAAAGCCCCGTCAAACACAAAGAAAATGGGGAGGGAGGGAAAATTGTGGAACATCTACAATTGCCACTGTTGCTATGTGAAGCTTAAAAGCATATCCAGGAGGGAGGAGTAGTACTTATGGCACTTGGCTGAATTACAAAAACATTTATCAGTGGGTGAAGTCTTGCCAAAAAGAACTAATTTCCCTCGTACTTCTAACAGGATGGGGCAGCCCTTCTGGTGTTAGTACCAGATTTAAAAAGCTGCGTCAATTTTCCTCTATTCTGCTTTAAAAGTACTCTTTCAAATTTTAACCACTGGAGGAATGAGACGAGTTCAGAGATGAACCTGGGCAGTAAAGATGGCAATTATTTTACTTAGTTACTTACACATGTATGTCATCCAGAGAAGAATTGCAGTGATAATATATCAAAGTTGAAAGAAACCATCAAATTTATTTTACAATCCTGTCCCCCTAAAGGCATTCATTCCCTGCATAATAGGCAATATATGTTTTTACAGGAATTCGGTGTTTTCAGTGGATTGCAGTTTGGGAACTTACACAAAGGAGGGAGTGAGCAGAACATATTTTTTACTGCTGCTGCACTGCATGATTTCATCAGATCCCGCTTAAGGTCATAATAAATTTGCTGGGGATAACAGACTGTACTTCAAACTAGGCAGATAATTCCATTGCACATCCAAACCCATTTTAGGCAGAGATTATCACATTTCAATAGATGCAGCTTGCTTTATAGGAATCAGATTGGGAACTAAGCTATTTCTCACCACTTCTGCTTGTGAGTAATACTGCTATATATTGAGATATATATATACTGTTTTATATATATGTAATTTATTGTACTTTAAGGCTTCTGAGTTGTTGTTTGTATTAGCTGTTTAACACCCAGAATGCCCAGGTAGTTTGTCTCTGGCATTAAGAGGATTTATGATCATTTTGTTATCAAACTATTTCTTCTTTGGGGTTGCTTTTTGGGTTTTATGAACTCAGGTTTTCTAGGAGCTCTAGTGGCTATGGTCAGTGCTTTGTTTTAGCCCACGATTCAGCAAGGTAGGTGACTGCCATGGCTTCTCTGTACCACAGCCACTTCACCGGCATGTTCTGTGTTGCAGTGAGACCTTGGGCTCCAAAGGAGAAAAGACTCTTTAGCAAAAATTATTGTCTCTTTCGGCAAGAATGTTGTTCTGCCTTGGGTGTTCTGTCACTGACTTCACTGTTGCTTTGAGCTTACTAGATCATTTCATGTAAGCCTTTCATTTGTGCTCAAGTAGCGTATATCTGGACGAAATACTGTTGCCTCCAAGCGAAAAAGCGAATAAAGGGAACCAGAGGCACTTTGGATAAAGTTCACCCATTCAGTCTTGCACAGTGATCATAGCCCAAGACACTAAGATACTCTTCTCTTCCAATGTTTCATCTTTGAGTTTTTCAGAAAGTCCATTTAGTTGCAGATTTGATAGTAGCATCAGGTCATATGTGTTGTTCCAGAATCTTCTAATTGAATAATTAAGAGACCTGTAGTTCAAGGATTGCTTTTGTTTTTTAATTCGTGCAGCTGCTTCATAATATGAGTTCTTTGTGGCCAATCAAAGCATTGCAGTGAGTGGTCATGAATTTTGTTGCTGCAAAAGTCTTACTAGGATGGTTATGACTAAATAAACCGTACTCCTTTTTCACGTGAACCAACTTGTCATGAGCAATCCAGCCTTTCATTTTGTCCGTTCCTGACTGAGTCTCAGCTCGCTTATTTTTCCACACAGGCAGATTGCTATCGTGTCATTTCTCAGATATTCTGACATCCAAATCTGTGACATTTTTATTAATGCTCATCACAAGTTTCAATAGTTCGGTAGTGTTGCATTCTGTGAAATTCTAGTCATTGGTTCAAGATTTAATTCAGCCATGAAAAAATATGGGATTCCTTGAGCTGCAGTTTGTCTTGGTTATGATAACGGGCCTGGCTTGTAAGTAGCATTTGGTTCCTCTCAAATGTTGAAACTCAAATCCCAAGGGGATTTTGGTACTGTTTTTTTGGTTTTTTGTTTTTTCAAATTTGGATTGGGTCTGATAATGACTACGAGGAAGATTACAGTATGTTTTTAGGTGTTTTGCATGTAGTCTAGCTCAGTTCATACTCATACAATTTTGTATTTAGTTTTGCAGAAAAAATCTAAAACATTGTATCTTTTTACACTGGGTTTTGTTATTTTGAAGTTTAGCTCCTACATTTGCTATCCATAAATGCACTACTCCCTACATGACATGGCTTGTTAGATCTCAGGGAATGCTACATAAACAGCACAGAAGAAGAAAATGAGGGGAAAAATATTTCCTTTGTACTATGTGAATTAATTTGCTTTTATTAGAGGAATAGTTTCAAGAACATTAAGTATCTGAAAGGAAATTACATGTTGTCTGTCTTTGTTTTGATGCGATTGGTGTAGACACATTTGAGAGAGACCAGCAAATGCATCAGATCAGGGAAGAGTGTATTTTATCTTTTTGTAAAGAAAATGCTATTAGATGTATTCAGTGAGTGAGCTATCAGACATGCCAGCTGAAACTTATCACTTGGAAAAAGTCACATTTACTAAGCTTTCAATTATCCATACATAAATATAACTCATTACCCAGGCATTAGATTTGCAGCAGTGGTAAGTAAACCATAACAACTTTTTAATTTTGAAGAGAAGTTGTTTGCTATCAGTGAAGCAAGCATTTTTATTTTGGTGGCGGGGGTAATAAGGGCATGTGTTCACAGGGAGGGAAGTGAATAAAGTTTTTTTTTGGCATGGACTAATGCCTCTGTATTGTATGTGAAGGCATTGTTTAAATGGATAAAACCAAATTCATCAGTCTTTCATTCCTGCTTACTCCCTGCAAGCATGTGGGTACTGAGTATCATCCAAAAGGAAGGGTATGGGTTTTTTTTGAGACAGTCACAGTGAGGGCAGCAGAGATGCATATCTTTATCCCTTTCCTTCACAGTGCATTTATATTAAGCCATGTCACAAAACAAACTCTAAGTGCTGTGAGCCTTCTCATAGTATGAGTGCAGGCATCCATGAAACCTGTCTTTTGTGTAGTGGCATTTTCTCTGAGAATGTAATTTTTTTCACTCATGTGTGTTATTCCTTTGAACTTTGAATGAGCACTTTGGCTGAACTTGACAGAATCATATATTTGGAATTAAATGCTAGTGATTTCTTCCTCTTACCATGCAGAATTTTATCATAGGCATTTCAGATGGTAAGCACAGCAGACAGAATGCTGTTTGCCCTTGACAACAGAAGCGCACATTTGTTTGGTTTTTAGCCAGCTTGGTTAAGGTTTATTTTACACACACTGTGTCTGAGTCCCTTTGCTTTTCATTGCTGCTCCCTGCCCCATCCCACCCTTGAAACATGCGAGTTAATTCCTATTATATTATATAATTATTATATATATTATTGATATATTTTAATACGTATAGAATTATACCTTGAGTTATTCGAACTACTATTTAGAAAATTCTCATTAGAGTGTAGGCATGCTGAAAAGATTTGGCTTTCCTTAAAACAGCCAGTGGGAAATTTGTGTTTTTCAAAATATTCAAAACTTGTTCTTTATTTGCAATAGCAAGTGAGGAAAATGCTCTTATTGCTTGTAGAAGGGGTGCTTTGGTCTCATTCACCTTAAACTAAACACTTCAACAGCTACAATATTTGTCCTTTTTGGTAGCAGACATGGCTTGGTTATCTTTCATCAGTCTCATTATTAAACTGAGGTGCCAGAGCAGTTACAGGAGGGATACACAGGCAGGGCTTGCATGCCTCTCCAAGTTCTGTTAGGGGAAGGGTCAGCAAAACCTGCATTTGATTTTTAAAAAGACACTACTTTCTCAGGTGTACATTTCTGTTGTTGCAGCTTGAGCTAACAAATGGAAGAACACAGCTCACAAGTGTGATGTTTCCAGTATTGATTCTTAAAATGTGTCCTGTGTTCCAAATGCAGGTACTGTAGACACAACCTGCATTCTCACATAATGGCTGGCCAAGGAAAACTCCTTCATGGGCAAAAAGGAATTGACTTTTTTAAACTTCTGTTACTATGGAGAATCTAGCCAAAGAAACATACCACGCTGCTTGTCTCAGTTGCATTTTCAGAAGGGAGTTAGGTGCCCAGATCACCTTTTTGGTGTAGATTTTCTGCCTTATCTTGATAATCTTATCTTTGATAATATTTGTTGCAGTTTATGCAGGAGGTCAGCTTTCCTTAGCTCACAGAGTACACCGCATTCCAGATAGAAGAGACATACATAAAGGCCATTATGTATGAAATCTGGATTTCACTGGAAAAATAAACATCTGTTGACTTTATTGTATGTCCTCCATTTCTATGCTCAGCATTCAAGAATGGTGGGTAGTGGCTTTGAGACAATCCCTTTGTTCGAACAGGATATCAGGCAGCTTCAGTAACAGCCAGAACTTATGCTTGATGTGATTTCAGAGGTCAGAACTAGAAACATTTTAAAAGCACAGAAAAAGAAATTCATACAATTGTGGAGTATACCTGTGCTACGCCACGTTTCAGTGTCTGTTGACTACATTGATAGAAAGTCTCTCATTAAATTTACTTGAAGCCTTCATCTAAAGTTCACTAAAAATGCCCTAAATGAAGGAATGCTCTGTGTTTCTGTTACTAATGGAGCACTGTGCCCCACAATGAACGTAGTTGCTTACTTTCTTAGACTATGTGTTCTCTTACTAGTGTCTTGCTTTCTTGAAAGTCTACCACTTCCTCTAACAGAACTGAAATCCTAAATTTTTTTGCATTGTAGTTTTCCAGAGGCATGTCTAATTCTTCCATATCCCATAACTGTTTCTCATGAAGGCAGCAGGAACTTTGTCTCATTAGGAAGATCTGGGTCTGGTTCTAAACCAAAGCTCTTTCAGCTGCATGCTTTGGCATTTAGGGCAGGACAGAAGTTGAAACTATGTCTGTAAAATATTTATTTGCCAGTCACAAATGGGTATGTGTTCAGTACATTGGTGATTCAGCTACAGGACCAATGAAACAGGATTAGAGTCTAGCAGGAGTTGGGCTGCCTTTAGCTCTAGATAGTGTGATCCTTAGATGTGATTCTAGATGTCATCCTTATTTATTGCGTTATGTTGGCACCCAGCACAGCAAGGTAGATATTAGAAAGTTAGAGCAGAAAAAAGAACTACCTGCAACACACTGTGCCCTTAGCTGTTGTTAGTTTTAAAGTATGAGAAGATGCAAAAGCAGCCCTTTGCAGCAAAGGAATTAATTAAATTGACAAAAGCAACAGGGTATGAAAATGCATGTGATATGTAAAGTTACAAAATGAACGGCTTATTTACAACTTCAACTGTTTTAGTACAGCTTTTTGCCCAACTTCAAATTGTTCTAAAAAGGATTAGATATAATTAATGCTGTATGACCTCCTTTTTTCTGCTTTTCAAAGAATGTAGAGCTGTACATCTAATGAGGACCCCTGAAAGGACTATTATGTCCAATTGTCTCAATTATGCAAATAGCATTGATATTTTAGCAGAAGGGAGGGGATACTTCAAATTAAAAGTTTCAGCTCCTGCTTTAGCCTTTCTGCAGTGCCGGCATTTTTACAGCAAGTACATCCACTGTTTGAAGAGAGGAAAGGAGGTTTAACAAATTGGAGATCTGGGCACTATCAAAGTAGATTTGTTGTGCCTTGTTCCACCATGAGATGAAAATACCCTCTGGGCAGGGAGATGGGTCATGAGACTTCTAAAGGATTACCTTCAAAGGGAGTCATGAGATTGGTTTGAACAAAGAAGCTGCTCACATGCTTATCATATGAGATTCTCTTCTTAAAGTGGTGGAAACCCATTTCCTTGGGAATTCTCATGAACTTCAGAGAGACTGGAAGTCCTAACAGTAAGATGAATGAGAAGTCTGAACAATAAACAGAAAGATGGGAGAGAAGCTCAGTGTTAAATGCAATTTATTTATTCTAGATGTAATTCATCTTTCCAAACTCTGAAACACTTCCAGTGACAAGCAGGTAGGATATGATTTTAAATAATTTTTCTTTTCGTTCCTGATCATCTTCTGCATTGCTACCTTTTTTAGCATCGGTGTGCATAATTGAAATTTGTACTGAAAAGCTCTGTAGTGACCTACGATTGATTGGAGAAAGAGAATTCCGTTGAAATGGCAGTATTCTGATTAGACTGCTTCCTAGATTTCTCATTTATTTTGAAAGACCTGAAACCTGAAGTATGAATTGCAAGAAAAGAAAATGAGTTTCCAAGTCCAAAATAGGTGTCTCGAACCACTTCAAAATTAGAAAATTGCTTGGGTATGACTGTAATAGGATGTAGAAATGCCGGCAAAGAGAAATTAGCTGAAAATATGTCCTATATATTTTCGTGTTTTGAATGCTAGTTTAGAGCCACCTCTGCAGTAAATGGGGATGGAGTTCTGGCTTTTTTGTGTGTTTTGTAGGTTGGAACTTTGCTTTGGTTTGGGGTTGTTTTCTGTTTTCAAAATTAGGCAGTAGTATTTTCTGGAGTTAATTCTGGCAACAAGTCTTCTGATAAGCAAGCCTCTTCTTGTGTGCATTTGTTTCCAAGTGAGTTTATCAAGGTCTGATGGTAGCTCAGGTATCGTGGAAATCTTACAAATGAAAAGGGCATAATTTGTGGCAGTTTTCCTTACTCCAGTGAGGGTTGCCAGTAAAGGGGGTTTCCCAGTGAAGACTTATAACAAACAGTTGTCAGCAGCCCCATTGCATTTGTATCAACAGTGCTGCTTTTGTCATTTGAAGTCACGCGTTTCTGCCATAAACCATATTGGGCTCTGAGATGAGAAGTGCCTAGGAGAACTCCCTCACCAACATCCCTGAGTATTTACGTACCAGTGTTTCAAATGATTGAGGAGCCATGGAAGCTCAGTTTTGGCCCTTCTTACCCGCTAGTTCTTCAAATGACAACTCCAAAGAATTATGCTCCCATCCACTCTTCTGTCATTCCTGCCCCTTCTGCTGTAGTGCAACTGGGGACGTGAGGAGGGACATCGCAGAGAAACAGTAGCTCTAGGAGAGCATATCCTTGGATTCCCTGATCGAGCCAGAGACAGCCATGAACACAGCATCTGGCCTGTTCAAGTCTCCTTCAACTCCCATAATTCAGGCTCTAAAATTGTTCTTCCCCATTTTTGATAATGGATTAAGTCCAGTAAACGGAAACCTTCATCATAATTTTTCCCCACTATTGCTTTAATTCAAATAGTAGACTTCAGCTGACCTTTTAAAGCCAAATATGTTAATGAGTTATATATAACATTTGACAACTGTAAATGAGACTGTATATCAGTGCAGGCAGGGTATTTCCTGCGTTGTATTTCCCCAAATGTACTATGATCTGTTGAAGCTGGATGTATTCTCTCGCTTTAGAAAAGTACAATATGTTGCACACCCATGGAAAAAAAACTCCAGGACCATCGCTGGAGATACTGGTTTCTGGTTCTATGGCGCCTATTAATTCCATCCACTCACAGCTTTGAGGGTTTTAGATGGGTGAGGACTGAAAAGGAGATTGACCAAATTTTCTGAAAATGGTTTTAATTTATAAAGTCATTGAAATCTCCCATTGCCCTTGCCCTTTGTAATTATTTCAGTCCTGAAGTACTCAAGTTTTCAGAAAGTTCCCAATGTATGTTGGCAGCTCTCAGAAATACATAATACATATTTTAAATATACATATTTAGCATCTCCAGAAAATAATTTAGATCTTGAATTCCAATGCTTTCATAATGATTTCTAAAAGATTATAAGGAATAACTTTGTGCAAACCCTGCAAGCCAGGAGTTAAATTTGTTGGAAATTCTTTCTTTTTTGAAAATGACAGAAAGCAGCAGGGTATAAAATGCAGCTGATTGTGGCATATTCTCTTAAAGCTTACGTATTAGCTAATGCCTGGAAAATAATTGCTTTCTTGAGTGTAAAATTAGCCACAGCATGTTGCACATTTTCAAAAGCTCGAACTATCTATAACAGAATTCTACCTGGAGAAACTTGTTTTCAGGAAAACTGAATATACTGTGAACTAATGTAAATTCCTTAAGGGACAGATTGACTAACCGGTATTTTACATACAGACTTGCAAAAAGAGTGCATATTTACAGAAAGCAGAAGAGATAAGTAAATATTTTGTTACCTTTTCTCAAAATATATGTTTATTCCTCATCTCCAGTCTTTAAAGACCTCTGAGAGATACGCATATATTGTATTATATTGTGAATATAAAACCTTTTCTTTGTAGTAATTTTAAAGTGTCTTTTATTAACATGCCTAGCAGTATGCCTTAAATAGTGGTTTTATTTCACCACATTTTTAAAATGTTGGTATAATAAATTCTGCAAGCCTGCTTTTTCAGTGCGCTTTGCACTTCAAGTAGTACTAATTAGGACTGTGCATTTAGAACAAACTCTTGTAGATAAGTAACACAACACGTAGTCATTCTCCTAAAATGTTTTCCACTCGTGGTTTACCCTATTTCTTAAAGAAAAATGATTATAAGGTCTCAAACCATACTATTGCGTCATGTGCGAAAAATCAACGTTTAACTGGCTTATCGGGAGTTTTATGTAACTTACCTCTGAACTAGTAACTTGTAACCTCTTAAAACAAAGAATTGCTTATGTTTTTAAACTCTTTTCCAAATAGGACATTTTTTATCCTTTCTACTCTAACAGTCATTCCTCTCCATAATGTGGACTTGAATGACCCAGGTCTCTCTCAGATAGAAGCAATATTTTAGTCTGATTCAAGGGGATTTTTGCATCAGCATCACTGAGTGCAGGTTAGTCTTTGTTTGCATGTATAATTAACATCTATTGACACAAGTTTCTAAACCACAAATAACCAGGACAATTAAGCACGCGGGTAGTTTTCAGTTAGAACTATTTATAGCCTTCATTTTATAATGAGAGAAGTAACCTATTATGTTGATTATGATTTCATAAGTATTGATGTATTTCACAAAGGAAGAGCTTCTGTTGAGGGTGTTGAATCACATGGGGTTTCATGGTAACAGCCTTTTTCTATTTCAGATCAGAATACCCTGTATTAAAGGCTCATAGTTAAGAGTAGTTTAATAGAAATACCCCACATGCACATAATCTGGGAGCGGCCTGGCTTCCTTTAAAACTGTATCTAACAAACAGTTTTTATATTAGACAGGCAGGTAATTGTTACAGTACAAAAATAATTCCTGAGCCTTGTCAGAGCTAGATACCGGGATCATCTTATATCTTCAAATAAGTATGAGTAACAAATTATCTTACAGAACAAACAGATCTCAGAAAGGATGCTGAGTACAGAGAGATATTTGTGTTCCTCATCTCCCTGACATCTAGAACAGAGGGGCTAAAGGCAAGAGGAGGATTTAGCAAGTTAATAACAGAACTGGAGTAGGTAACAAATGGAGTGTATACATTATTGTTAACATTTATTAGAAAATGTCATCCCTGAAATTTGGTACAGGAAGGGATGGGGCTGAGCTGTTGCAGGAATGGTTTTTGCTACCTTAAAATGTGGTGGGTGTGGTGAGTAACCTGCTCAATGAGTTTCTTTCTGCAATCTATGCAAAAAAAAATTTCTCCATTTCAAAACTATGTAAGGTATGTTCTCTGCAGGTAAGCACTGAGCCAGGCTGTCCTACTATGTTCTCTAAATGGTTGTTCGGTTGCTTCATTTTAGTTGCATTAGCTGTATAGTTACTTTAATGTGGAGCTGTGCCTGAGCAGCCGTGCCAGCTTCTCGGTAGCATGTCTGAGCTCATCCAGCATGTTTTACTATTGTGCGTCCATGGACTTTGTGCCTGAGTTGGGTATATCCAGCCATGTCAGAACAAGCCATGTCTATGGTGTAGAGGCTGTAGCTGTTTTTCACATCTATAAGCCTCTAGGGAAGAGCTGTGTATCTCTAAGAGATGCAGCAGAATTGTGATAACTTTAAAAAGACAGCTTGTTACTTCCCTTTGCAAACTCTGTTCCTAAGTTAATGAATAAAGAGAGAAAACTGCTGTTCTTGTTTTAGTGGGTATTTGCTGTGTGCCTCACCAGCGGGCCAGGAACACAAAGCATAATGAAGGCATGAAAGCTCATTACAGCTGTCTCTGCAGCTCACTGCTTTCCACATCATCAGCAGGAGAGCTTTCTGGCCTCAGTTTGAAATAACAACATTGCTTAATGAAACTGCCATCCTGTTTGTCCTGTGTTAGTCTCAACCACACAGCAAATGGTTCCTTGACAAGGTGGCTACAAGAGCACGGGTTCAAATTGAACCAAATGAAAAATACAGTGGGATGAGAATAAGAATTGTCTCAAGGAAATAATCTTTTATTTGAAAGAATCTTACAACTCTTAAATATCCCTTCTTGATGCTATACTTATTAGCTAGCAGTGTAAGATCCTCTTTCTATTCAATATTGTTTGGTACTTCATATTCTAATAATTGCTAAAACTATTATCAGTTGTACAAGTAAGTATTTTTTATATAACTCATGCAAACTAGGGGTTTGGAAATTTAGTTTAGATTCACAGGACATCACTGTGTTCTATAATTGGGGACATTGTTCATGGCTCTGTCTCCCTAGAGATGTAACACAAATTTAAAATAACATTATGGGTTTGTGCTCTGTATTTCTTAGTAATCGAAAGCATTTCAGTAAATTCTTACTAGTTCATGAATGGCTACAAAATTGGCCATTAACATTTGTCTCATAGTTTGGCATATTCTTGTCCAAGCAAGAACACTGTTATTGAGAGGACAATTGTCCTGGATAGAACTGATCACCTGGAAGGTTGATTAGTTGGGCACCTGGAAAAACTCATCCTTTAAGGTGAAGGAGAGTGATGGATGGTGTAATTGGCATGTTACATTTAAAGACAGCATGAAATAGAAGTCTTTCTACTATCAGTTTTTAAGTTCCAGGTAACAGGGATTCTGCTGGTAAAATGATTCTTTTTTTCTCCCAGTTTTTTACTGGGCAGAGTCCTTATTTTTCTCTGTCATGTAACGGCAGCTGCATGTGATGAACTTCATGGCATTTACAAAGGTCTCTGGACCTGTTTACATGTGAATGGACTTGTGTGCGCACCATGCTCATGCTCACAGTACGAATTTCATTCCACCTCCAGATGAGTTCTTTCTCTCACTATCTCATCAAAACAAGCACCTCTTTGCTCAAATCCAGCATAAATGTCCCAGTTTAATTCTGTAGAGCATTCTAATTAAATAATTGAGCAACACAGTTGAGATCTGACTTCCCTGGTGATACCACCTTTTGCGGCATACTACAAGCTAAAGGAGGATTACCAATGAATGTTGGTAAGATGGTATGAACAGGGTCACAGCTGAATGTTTCCATAAATGACAATAATCAGTCCATATCTTGACAAATGTCCGTGAAAGTCATTTGTATTATTTCACAGATGTGAGCTCTGCCACCTAGCCAACGCCTTTTTTGTATTACTCTGTGCTTGATTTAGCCTGAACAGCTTTGTCAAACCGTGCATTATGCATGACACTTCATTTGGTCCCCTGCCTGCTCCTCCATTGCATCTGTGTGCCAGGCCCTGTCTGCTGTGTCTGGCCGCTGTGCAGGGCTGTGTGCACCAAGCGCTGCTGTTTGCGTGTCCGCCTGTCTGCTGAGCACCTGTGCCTGGGCCGGGCAAAGCCTCACTGGAGCACAGCAGCTGGGGAGCGGCTGCTCTTTGGGAGGGCTCCAGGTGCCAGAGCTGTCCTGCAGCCAGCGCTCTCTCATTGCAAGATAAGGCAAAAGCCCCCTCCCGTCCTGTGACCAGGTCAGGCATGCCAAGCCATCCAGCAAAGACGTGTCCCTGTTGTGTGGAGCATCTCTCTCTGGGGATCATGGCAGCTGAGAGGGCTGACTGCGCTGGCTTGAGATCTGGTTGAGTTTGGCCTTTGCATCTGCTACAACAACACCACGACTCTTATCACCACCTCCGTTCACCTCCAAAATTCATTCACTTCCTTCAGTCGTAGTTTTATCATTATGATGATTCACAGACATTAAATGTTGCTGCTGTCCTGCAGAGATATATGACAGCTGAAATTCACAGCTTTAGGTAGCACAATAGCATGTAAGAGTTTGTAGTGCTAGGTTTCCAGTGGCTTTGCTCTCTTATGTTGATTCCCACTCTGGATTTTCACCAGATGTGCATTGGTCCAGAGCCCAATGAAGCTGCAGTGAAACAGAGCTGTGGGATCTGCTTCAGTACAGCCTGAAATTCAGGCCCACTACTTGTTCATTGAATGGTTGCCTGTATATGCAGTGAAATACGTATAGTTTGATGTTAACTTAGCAGCAAAGAGGAATTGTCTGTGTGTGGTGGTGAGAGAAAATTTTTCCTTCAGTTACTGAATGTCTGCAGCCCAAGATACGCATGTTTCTCAGCAAATAGTGTAGTTCATTTGTGATAGTCAAAGAACAGCTGGTCTTTGTAGAACTAGTTCTTTTGTCTGTGAATGGTTTCTGGAAGCGGATACCTTCTTTTAATGCTACAGAGAACTAACAAAAGTGGAATAATATAAGCCCAGTATTAATCAATACTGTTTCTTGGCAGCACATGGATTTCTAGCTTGAAGACCAAGAAATAGCAGTGGTTTTGGTTTGGTTTTGTCATAATTTAGAGACCTGTTGTCAGCTTTCATAAAGGAGAACAAATATGGCACTAAACTTCTGAAATGTGGGTTTTTTTTTTCAAAATTGCATTCTGATTCAGGATTTGCTATAATAAGCTGGTGGTTTGAACGTCAGTACTATCAACAAGTTGGGATCTTGCTTTTTCCATTTTTTTTAGAGGTGAATGGACAACATGCACTTTTTTAGTGCCATAATCTTGCAGGCAGCAATTATTTGTCTGCCAGCCTAATACTCCCACTGGCTGTTGATCTGAAAACTGTAGCTGAGCTGTCATAATCATTTAACACTTCATCCATTCCAAGGAGGTTAAAAAGTGCTTATTTTTTTCAAACTCACAAGAGACAGTATAGGTACTTATATTTTTCCTCATGAAACAAAATAGATTTCAATCCAGAGAGAAAATTGTACAGAATCTGTATCAAATAAGTGAGGAAAGTGCCCATTTTCTGACAGTCCATGTTTCTGTTCAAGTATTTGCACTGGATTATAATGAAGCTTTGGTTAAGCAGATTAAATAGACAAAAGCAGTGAAACTTCAAAGACTGACCAAATGTGCTGAGGTTTTATTTCCCTGATCTGTAATGCCTGCTTTTGCCTTCCTCTCATTAGCACAGAATAATAAGCCAGTGGAGCATTATGTGTTGTCCAACTGTAGTGCCTATGGTGACTGATTTCTGATGGGGGTCTGGGGTATATGTCAGGATTTTTCCATGCAGCAGTAGATAACAGACCTCCGGGGTTTTAAGAACAACTGCGTAGCTGAGAGCTCAGCTGTATTGTAGAGCTCATTTTAGATACCAAAATGCAAAAGTTTCCTTCGAAAAACAGATATTAAGTCTGTAACTTAATCCAGTGGTTAATTAACTGTTTTCATGCGAAGCACACAAAATAACAGAGAAAACTCTGTTCTTTGGTAAGCTACAAGGAATAAGGTAAAACAGTACTCAATGACATGGTGTAAAAAATCCAAGTTGTTTTGATATTTCCAGCTTGTGTTTTCCAGTATTATCTACAGAACAGTTAAATGTGCAGCATATGTTATCATTTATATTTTGAAGGGTGTTTCCTGAACTGTGGGATTGATTTGGGTATTTGTATCAGTCAAGGAGTTATCACAGACCACATAGAAGTCTAAAATTTTATTCCAGGAAAAAGTGAATATGTTTAAAATATATAAAATAATAATAAACCCCAAATTAATTTAAAATTCATTAAAAATATATAGATAAGGTAACCTCTGCAACAGGTTCCTGTTAAGCTTGTTTTATAACATTAAAAGTCAAAAGTTTGTGTGATGTGTATAACCACAGGTAACAACATTGGACATAGTAGCAGAACAACAGTGAATTTGGATACTGTGGCTTTGGATTAATTTTGAAAAACTAGTGTAATTCCAATCAAACAGCTGGGTTTGGCTCTCTGAATAGTTTGGACAGCCTGAATACCTGTGAATTAGCAAAATCTGGTTCTGAACAGGTAAACGGCATTTGTTTGATGTAACTACCCACTTCCGCGTACCACAGAATCTCATGGATGTCCCTGTCTTGGGTGTTTCTGTAATTTTCTGGAACTGCACCTCAATAACTAACTAACGTCTGATGCTATAAAACTAAAGCATTTTCTGAGTTCTATTTCTAATAATACTGTTGCTAAAACTTATCATCCTGTAAATGCGTTGCCACAAAGTGTATTAAAAGAGCCTTTTAAATGTTTTGGGGGAATAAAGGCTTTTTAGGTTCATTTGAAGAAGGAATGTATGGAGACAGGAAAGCTGACCTAGTCACAGCTTTTAGATATTAAATTTAATACTCTTTTCCTTCAAAACTTGCTACATAATCAAGCTCTTTGTGCTAAATACTGAAATATATGCCTTGTCATTCATGAAGCAGGTAACATTGTAAATTACGTGAAGTTTTGTCTAATGAGGTCTGAACTCTTCCTTGCTCTGTGGTGCTTCGAGCACCTTTTTGAAATGAAATGAGGTGGTTCTGTCTTGCAAAATCAGTATGTCAGAGCGGGAGCAGAAGTGCAGGATCTCCCAGATCACTGACCATCAGAGCATTCTGGCTCAGAGGCGACTGAACGAGGCAAACCTTTACATACCTGGACAGGCTATGGACGGCTTCTTCATGAAGCAGAAGCTTGGGTTTGCACATTATTTGCAATTATTTGCAATGAGGGAACTTCAAGTAGTCTCCTGTTATTTCATAAATAATGAAGGAAAGTAAGAAGCCAGACAGGAACTAACAAGTCAACAAAGAAGCTTCAGAGACAGCTCTTGCCTCACAGCAGAAAAAAAGATCAACTACCACACCCTTGATTCATCCCACTATAGACTGTGCAGCACGCAGGGGGCTAGTCCAGTCTCGAAGCCATTACCACACAGGCTGACAGAGCATTCATCCAACAGAAATCTGCAGCTGACTTTCTTCAGTTAGGAAATCAGCAGGATTTTTGGTTCTTTCTCTAGGAAATTTTGTTGTTGTTGAAGGCACCCTGAAATTCTCAGGTCATCTTTAGCTTTTGTGTCTGCAAAAATCTAAGAACTAAGAAACTAAGAAACTGTGGAAAACACTGGCCTGCAGCTATTTCTGAACTCACTCCCTTCAGTGTTCCCAAACTCAACTGGACTACACTTCTGCAACAGACTTTCTAACTGCATGCACAGATCTATGATTTTGTTGTAGCTTGCCTACACGTTGTTTTAAAAATGGCTGTGAGCTTGGTCTAATTTCTGGTTTGCAAACATAGTATAATAAGCCAACACAATTTTATTTTGTCTTCAAGGTTGTTTTTCTCCTCCTGTTTCACAGACATGCTGTATCCGAAGAGTTTGTACTTTTTCTGTCAAATGTTCTTTCAGTTTTACACACATGCAAGGTTTGAATTTTATGCAAGTTGTGGAAAACTCACATCACCTACTTGCTTCACGAGACAGTGTATATGGTGTTTAAAAGTAATTTAATTAATCCAGTGCTTGTTTTTAAAAAGAGCTGAAAATAGAAGGCAAATGTTCTGTATATGCCACATAGAAGTATTTCATTATGCTTCTTATTTTTTCTCCCTCTTAAGGGTCAAAAGGCTTGGATAGAGAAGACCTTTTCAAAAAGAGAATGCATCTATGTAATTGCCAACAACAAAGACATTAGCAGGTAACATTTGAAATTCTTGTTTTGGCCAAAAGAAAAGGTTAATACTGAAGAAACTGGACTTGATTTGGATTTAGATATATGAAACTAAGACACGGTTTACTCACTGTCCTTAAGGAAGATGACAGGTGAACAATAGTGCAAGACCTGCTTGCGCTCAAAACTGTACAAAGCCATGCGACGTGTCTTATAGCGATGGTGAGGCTGGGCAGCAGGGAGGCAGTGAGGTGTTAATTCCTGGCTTTGCAAACCAGAGCTTAAATTCACACTGAATTCTGAAAGCAAGGATGCAGTAATGTGCACTGTGAAGCAAGTGGTACCGTTCTTCACCATTGATATGACACTACCAATGATATACTATATACAGGGGGACTGGAATTCTTAGTCCAAGTATTAATATTACTGCTACTGCATGGTCTAGTGAAATTGTGGTCCAGCTTTTTTGAATACCATAACAGTTTATGTCACATGGTAGCTGTCACCTTGGAGTAAGAGACAGATGGTCACTGCACCTGTTCTGCATTCTTTCTCCTTCCCTGTCCTTTAGCATAGAACAGCTTTCCAGGGTATTATGGACACAAAGTGAAGTTTTTTGTCTTTGCTTGTTAAGAAACACTGGTGGGCTGGTAATTCTGACACGTGTGTCTAGGCAAATAAAACAGATATGACCTAGAAGCGTGTTTCTATGATTCATGTAGACCAAGGCATGGGCAGTTGAAAATATAATTTCTGATTTATTCTTTTCTCCTTTTTTTTTTTTTTTTAATCACCATCCAATATTGAAGATACTGTAATCAAAGTCGCTTCAAATTTTAACTTACAGGTGCTGCTGTGGCCAACTCATTAACCAACATATTCCACCTCCTCCAAGTATAACAGCTAATAAAAATGGAGAAGAAACAAAACAAGTGGAAACTCAGCCAGAGAAATGGTCCGTCAGTAAACACACCCAAACATACCCAACTGATGCCTATGGAAACCTTGAATTCCAGGGAGGAGGACATTCAAATAAGGCCATGGTAAGGAGCATAGGCTGCTCCAAGGTATTCATCTGGTATGTTAGCTTAATAGATGTGTGTCAGGATTCTAGCTCAGTGCATAATCCATTGAAATCAAAGGAGATCTCTTTACTGTCTCTTTACTCAAAAAGGCAGAGAAAAGGCAAGAGAAAAACAATGCCTACTCAGGAAGCGTCTTATAATATCTTGCAGCAGTTTTATTGAGTTACTGTCAATAAGTATCAACCAAGGAGGTAGCTGCATGTCTTAATGCCTAAAATTCCACCTGTTTGTATTAGACTTGTGGGCCAAATAGCCCAGCATAGATAAAGATTTTTTTCTAAGGTTTGAAGTCTAATAAAATTAGAAATTGGTCTTGCCTTCCTGAAAGATGGAGGCTTGACAGAGCTGGAAAATGGATGGTTGAGTTTTCTTAGCAATGGAAGTAACAGCAAGTCAAGCTTCTGAAAAAAAACTCTCTTGCTGTTACCTCTCTTCGGAGCAAACCCAAACTTGGATTTGTTTCTTTGCCCATTTGCTTTCTTATCTCGCTGCTGACACTGCCATTTAAGACAACCACACTGCAAAAACTTGTCCAAAATGTATGGGAGAGGCTGGTGGGTTTTGTTAGTGGTGGTTTATTTGTTTGTTTTTAAAGCAGAAATAAACATTAGTTTATTTAATAGTTTTGTTTAACGGAGTGGTAGTTTGAACTGAACTGGGAAGCATGTAAATCATTACTTCAGAGCCAGAAATGTGTACATCAACAATGAATGGGATAAAACGTAACATAAGCCTCCTATTTCTTCTGAAAAGTCATTGCTTCTCTCGCAGTCAAACCAGAGGTTTTGGGAACAATACAAGACACCTTCCAGTCATTTTAAATAGGTGGTTTCCAACAATGCAGATTTGTAATAAGAGATTAGGATCATTTGATTGTTGTCAGTTTTGCAGGTGAATAGAGGAAAGTGCTGCTTTTAAAAATCATGAAGTGAATGGTAAATTCTCAATAGCAAAGTGAAAGGTTTCTACCTATTTTTTCTAAGCATTAGCAGCAATGAAATTTAATGATGTGTTGCTTGAAAATGGAAAGCTTAATATAACCATTCTTTGCTCAGCCAATAGACAATTTACAGAGCAAACAGAGTGATAATATTACACATTGCTCTTTGCAGTATATCCGTGTGTCATATGACACTAAACCAGATTCTCTGCTGCATCTCATGGTGAAAGACTGGCAACTGGAACTGCCCAAACTTTTGATCTCTGTCCATGGAGGCCTCCAGAACTTTGAAATGCAACCTAAGTTAAAGCAAGTATTTGGAAAAGGTCTGATAAAGGCTGCCATGACCACAGGAGCTTGGATTTTCACTGGAGGTGTTAGTACAGGTAAGCAATTACCAGCACTTTTAGTTTACTTAAGAAATCAGTAATGTTCATTCACTAATCTTTCCCACAGGCAGAAGATTTAAGTCTACATGAATGAGTCATTAGCCACTAGACCGAAAACAGAGCATTGTAATCATTTGTGTTAATCTCCCACCCAGCCGAGCCCATAAGATTTTCCTGGGTCAATGTCACTTTGTGTTGCTCAATGTTTCCCCTGAAAAAAAGATTCATCCTTGGTTTCAGTAGCAGGGAATCTGCCACTAGTTATAATACTTTTGTTTCAGTGGTCGGTTATCCTTGTAGTTAAGAAATCTCCTACTCCAAATTTGCCTGTCCTTAGCTTCTTACTGTTGTTTTGTACAAACATCCTTCTGTTACTAAAAGTATGTTTCCTAAGCCTGTTTTCATACACATCGTTTTTGTCAAACTGCACAGGCTGAGTTCCATAAAACTCTCACACTAAACATGTTTTCCAGTCCTTCAGTTTTTATCACACCTGTGCTTTGAACTCTCTCTAGTTTTTTAACAACTGTCTTCCATTTTGGACACTGTAATTTCTGAGACAGTGTTTGATGAAGCTTTTAATCCCTGAAGTAAAACATCCTTTCTGCTTCTATTTGACAGTTTCCTGTTCATGCAGCCAAGGACTGAGTTAACCTTCAGGCTGTGTGATCTCTCTTGAGAGTTAGTGATCAATTGATAACCCACCTTAAATGCCATGTCCCCGAGTCACTGTGTCCATGGGATCACCCACCACCATGCATGCACACCCTCTGTATTGTAATTATACAGGGTATTTGTTCTTAAATGAATGACTGTGAATTTGTAATCTTGAGGCACAAACCTGAAGTCAATTGTAAATGTCTCTACTTGAAGACATTGTGATCACATGTTTGCATTTTTCTCTGGTGTTCTGGCCACCTGAGACAGATTTATGTCTAAAACATCAATTGTACAGCAACTCCACATAACTCCACTAGGAAATTTTTGGCACTATTGCCGGATTCTCTCAGAAAAATGGGGTCTGATATGATTTCCAAAATTTGAAAGACAGTTGAAAAATAGCTGTTGTGATGATTCCCTATATATTGTTACTTTTTGAAACCAGTTGCATTTTAATTAATTTCATTTATCTTAATATAAATTCTGAGGGATCTTCAGAAAACAATTAGATGCAAACTTTCATTGTAATATTTCTATAACATTATCTTTGTTTAGCTGAAATAAATCTTGATATCAAGTTATTTCTCAGAAAACTATGTAAGATAAGAATGAATTCCTTTGATTTTCATATTACAACAAAGGTCTAATGTATTTAAGGGAAGGTGGTGATTGCTATTCAGAATAATTTTGAAGTGAAAAGGTATTTCTTAGATAACTGTAGGGTTAGCGTTTTTTGCCTGCTCAGATCCCAGTGATAGCATTCCATGTATGTTTAGCATTGTGTACAATGACTAATATAATTCCAGACAGTGGTACAGATTACACTGTGGCAAGTTAAGTGACTGGGTAAGTCTTTCAAAGAGTTCATTGAATTCAGAACAAGGATGTGAAAAGGCAATAGGATTTACATGCAACTATTACAAAATAAAAGCATGCATTTGTCTGCATTGCACATTCTTTTATAAAGCAGAGGTAACAGTGCAGTAGTAAAAGCAATCCAGAGAAGCAGGTAGCTCTGTGAGAGGAAAAAACAAAGTTCTGTTGTTTAGCGTTTTCTCAAAAATGTCAAGAATTAATTAAATTAATTGTACCTATAGGTGTCATTCGTCATGTGGGAGATGCCTTGAAAGATCATTCTTCCAAATCCAGAGGACGAATATGTGCCATAGGAATTGCACCTTGGGGCATTGTAGAAAACAAGGAAGATCTGATAGGAAAAGATGTAAGTCTTTAAGGAAACTCCTGTGTATTTTGCAATGTCAGCTGTGTAACTGTTCACCTTTTTGGAGTAGAAATATTTTCACTGTTTTTAAAGCATGCCTAAGAGCTGAAATTTAACAATTTCTTGAAGAAAATCTGTTTAACTATCTTTGTCAGGTTGGCATATATGACCTCGGAGTAAATGTGGAGCTGGTGAGGTCTCCATTGCTTTCAATAGCAGAGACCTCTCTGTGGTGACAGAGTTGTAGGCCCTAACTTCCGTGTGGCATGCTGAGAATTCTGTACGTCATGTATGTATGCCTCTGTGTATAGAAGACTGGCATTTCTCGTAGATGGGCACTCTGCAGTGGCATATTAATTACTAGGAACTCCAGATGAGAACGTGTGCAGGAAGAGGATTATGTAACACTGTGTGTGATCAAGGAGAGTACATTAATGAGCTTAGGAGAACATGCAGGAGAATGCACAGATGTGACTGTCATCCTCCAGAGAAAACACTGCTGTGAAGAGCTCAAGTTGTGAATCTGAAATCAAGCTCAATTTCTAATTCTCCTCCATTTTTGCTTGTAAAGATCTGTTTGAGTAGTTTCCTCATAACGCTTGTGCGTCTGGTGGGCAGTATGGGGGATTTTCACATTTAGTTCTTAGTTCTAATCTAAGTGCATCTATTCTTTTGACACACAGGTAACACGAATTTACCAAACAATGTCAAACCCTCTAAGTAAGCTCTCTGTGCTCAACAGTTCGCACACCCACTTCATCCTGGCCGATAATGGCACGCTAGGTAAATATGGAGCTGAAGTAAAGTTACGACGTCAGTTGGAAAAACACATTTCCCTCCAGAAAATTAACACACGTAAGTACAGTGGGGCAAACTGTACATATAACATCTTAAAGGAAGGGAGGGAAGAAGAGCTTGAAATACTTCAGGGTATTGAAATGAAATGCTTCTTCCAGCTCTTTCTAGCAGGAATTTGATCAGGACTGTGTAACTGAACTAAAACATAAGCTGTCTGATAAGGGGTGAAAGAACCCACATCTAACAGTATGGAAAACCCAGAAAAGTAAGGATTGCATGAATGGAGGAAGAAAAGCTTACAAATAACAGCAAGGAGAAG
Organism: Nesoenas mayeri; assembly: GCF_963082525.1. Taxonomy (NCBI): domain Eukaryota; kingdom Metazoa; phylum Chordata; class Aves; order Columbiformes; family Columbidae; genus Nesoenas; species Nesoenas mayeri. The sequence continues at coordinate 15,839,383 of NC_137563.1, read as the reverse complement.
CTTCAAATCAGTAAGAATTTAAGAAAAGGGAAATATAAAGAAATTGTGCACTTTTAGTTAGAATTTAGAAGTGTCAGTAAATACACAGAATGAGATGAGTTTGTACAGTTCCTGTTTACAAGAATCCTGTGCAGCTCAGTGATTTCTGATTCCAAATGTTCATACTAACATTTCATTTTCTCATTTATATGAATTTATTTCATTTGAAATGTCACACTCAAAATTCTTTGATATTCCAGAGAAACTCAGCTGGGATTTTGACACTTAATTAAGCCATTATCAAGATAATTTCACATCAGTACTTTTGTATTTAGAGTTTTGTGCAGTTTTAAAATTTCTGTCAGTTGTTACAGCCTCTCTAAAACAACTTTGTAGAGTTCTTTTTGGCATTATGTAGAAAAAACATATTGTAAAAGGCATTTTTTCATTAACATTTTTGTGGAAAAAAGATATTGTTTTAAAGATTAAGTAAATTTAAAAAATTAGTAACTGTGGTTTTCCATTGACTTAAAAAAAAAAGCCACAACAACAACCTAATTAAAAATGGTCCAAAAAAGTTAATGTTTTTTGAATCCACACTTCAATGAAGAGCTACAGGACAGTAGACATCGGTTCTACCAGCTGCCTTTCTGCCTTGTCGCAGATGCCATTGTAACCTCTGTAGGCCTGTATAAATAAGAAAAAACCATTCAGAATGAAAAGTGCATTGAACTCTACAAAAGTTTCTAATAGCGTTTAGGTGCTCTTATGGGTAAGGCACAAAACTGAAGTAGAGCAGCAAGTAAAGCTGAAAGGCGCCGTTAGAGGTGTCAGCCACAAGGATCTAAATGTTCCATGAAGTCTTTAACTGCTGCTTTTTGCCCACGGTAAGCTTCAGAAACAGAGCTCACCAAAATGTCTCCTTGCCTTTGAGTGTGGACTCAGGCTTGTGCACCCTAACACTGAACCCTGACCGTGACTTTTTCTTAAATACCTTAGAAATCTGTTAAGGAGTAGTTTACCATCATTAGCTCTCACAGCAATAAAGGTTATTTAACAATATCCATATTAACTTCCCATGTTTTCTGCTTAGTTTGGTATTTTTCTTATAATACCACTCAAACTTAACTCATGCCTGCTCTTGCCTAATTAACATCAGTGTTTTGCTTGGACATCAATTATGCCCAAGAAGTAGTCTACATTTCTTTTAATAACTTTGAGTAGTTTAACAAAAACCTTTACAGAACTGTAATTACTTGAGATCTACTTAGGAACCAGTAATGTACATGCTTTCTTTTAACCTGTTGACAGCTACCTTCACCTATAGATATTGAAAACACTCCCTCAGATGCCTAATTCTAATTTAATTATCACTTAGAAAACTTCTTGTATAGTCCCGAGTGAGAGCTGTCAATGCCTGTAACAACTTTTTTGTTTGCTTCTGGGCATTAAAGACACCTGCTTAGCTTTGTACTTTCATTTGCTGTTTCAGTTATTATCCTGATTCTGATAGGGAAGCATTACTGCCTGTAATTTTTTTTGCAACACTCTTTGTTTGAATTGCTCTGTGAGCAATAGCTAATGTCAGCTATGCTTTTTTCATCTTTGTCTTCTGCAGAAGTGCTGGGAGAGTTTAAGACTGTAAAAGGCAGCACTGGCTTGGAAGATAAGGAAGTCAGGGCCCAGAGGCAAGATATTCTGTATCGTTTCTTTTCACACCACTGGGGCTGGGGATATTGGTTCTAATTTAAGCAGTGTTTGGTGATTTTTGTTATGAGAAAGGCAAAGTTGGGAAAACACACAGGAATTACAGAACTCTTTCTGTGAAGAGCTGTAGCACACTTCCTAGTAACAACATATAGGCAGTTGGTTTGTTTCTTTTTAATCACTTCAAGCACAGGCGCCTCTTCTGGAAATCTCAGCAGAAATCACTAAGGATTTCATGGACATCCAGGCCAGCCCATGCTCTGTGACTCCTCCTAATCAGAGCTGGGGTATAGCTGACAGGAGGATGTCAGGAAGCTTCCACTGTTCTTGTGCATGGTGCTCCTGTTCTTCAGAGAGGAATGACGGTTTAAAATACGAACTCTTTCACTCATTCTCAGCTGTATAAAAAAGTGCATCTTCTTTATAAAGCACTGATCATTTTACAGATCAAGAACTGAATTCAAATGCTTATAATAATAGGATTAGTCAGCCTTCGTGTAATGTTTTGTCCTTCATTTCCCCAAGTATCTTGTGACCAAGGCTACTGAGACCATGTGACCTGTGGGCTTCCCTTTGTCATCCTATGCCTGGAGATCACAGTGAGGCAGGGACAGCAAAGGGATGCTCAGCTGTCGTCTCTTCCATCGGCCAGCCATTTCAGCCTCATGAGAAAGACACTAATGTCATATTTTTTATTTTAGGAGAAAGCATAGCTGTATGTCACCTTACTGAAGACTTCCTGTAGGTAACCAATGAAGTTAAAACATCCAAGACATGCTAGCTGGGAGCCATCCAAGTAACAGTGAAGCTAATGAAGTACTAGGAGAATCCTGTTAGCTCTTTTATCTGTACATAGTGTCTCTCAAAAGAGATTACAAGCAGTTCAGCAACACTGATTGAATAAATTATCAGTATGGAGCTGGTGGAAAAGCACGGGCAGAGAGACATCTGTTTTCCTTTAGGGGCTATGAAACAGCATATAGACATTTTTCCTGGTGTTGGTCATGAAATCGCCATCATTTTTCCTAACCGCTGTGGTTTGAAGTGATGCTGTAGCACAGAAATCGCATCCACCTCTTAAACTAAGTTACAATGACACTTCTTTTTTTTTGTTCTTCTGTTTTTTTGCAGGGCTGGGACAAGGTGTTCCCGTAGTTGGGCTCATAGTGGAAGGGGGTCCCAACGTGATCTCCATTGTCTTAGAGTGTCTACGAGAAGAACCCCCTCTCCCTGTTGTGATATGTGATGGTAGCGGTCGAGCATCAGATATTCTGTCATTTGCACACAAGTATTCAGAAGAAGGAGGGTAAGATTTGGGGATCTTCAGCAAAGCTGTGTCTTGCTCAGGAGAATAATGTAGGACTACATGCCTTGTTTTCATTAAAGCTTCATAAAAAAACACCTCAGGGACAGAATGCTACTAACAGAGGCATTCTGCTGTCAGTCAGCTTTTGTTGCTTGTTTGATCTTAGCCCTGGCATTAATGAGTAGAAATTATTACCACTTGGAATGTATTTGATGGTCCATTGAAATAACTCTACTCTCAGTGCAGCACACTGTCATACAAGCTTCATCAGCATTTGCTGCACTGTTCTTGATGCTGGGTTGGACATGTTAGAAGCAAGGAATAAGTGGTTCCCAATAATTACTTTTTTCTCGGGCCAGGACTGAGTTTTATTAGTGTATGTATTTGCAAAATTTGTACTGTCTGATTCCAATGTGTTGTGTGATGAGGTTCATTCTCCAAGAGTGTCAGACCAGCTGAAGAAATGTTATGCTTCCTTCCATTCTTTTGCTATTTCTTGCATCTACGATGGTTCTTCAGGGCAGTGCTGCCTGATGTCATGAACAGAGCGGAGGATCGTGTCTGGAGCATTCTGCTCCATAGCCCTTCTGTCCATTGCCCAAATGAATCTCTAAAAGTCCTTCCTAATCCAGAGTTTTTTTGAATCTCTTATATTTATTTGTAATTGTGTGTCCCTTTGGTTGACAGAAAGTATGGTTAGTTTAAAGGAGATACAGAACCTATACTAGCAGCATATAGCTCATCTGCTCTGCAGAGTAAAAGATCTGCTCTGACAAATACTCCAAGTGGAAGCAGGGTATTGCATTTGTAATTTAAAATACTGCTTCTCCCAGTCAAGTAACATACATTCCCTATTGTCATTGTTAATATCAGGATTTTATCTTTAGTAGCCAGATTCAGGCAAAAACCTAGTATGTTGTCTTGATTAGGGCATGGCCTACCCATCTTGCACTGAAGAAATAGCCTATTTCCTTGACTGAAGTTGGATTAAACACTAAGCAGACAACTAGTATTGTCAAGCAGTGCAGATGTTATTTGCTGAATGAGGTGAGCAGGAGAATTTTTTTGATGTTTACACATAGTGCGTATTTAATCCTCTCAACAGTATTTATGATTCAGAAACTTTCTTTTCCTTTCTATCAACCGAGCATCCTTAGCTTAGATCAAATGACTTTTTTTTTCTTTCTCGTTCCTCCTTCCTATCAGCTCATACGTAATTGAAAGAGCTTATCAAGAACAGTCTGTCCGAGATCTGCTCACTGCATGACTTTCTCTCCCAGTGCATATGATGCAGTGTCAAATTTTCCTCTCCAATAATTATGATGAGATAAATGTGTTCATCTGGTAAGGCAGGTTTGTAATGAGAGTTTTTTGTCAGCCCTGCTGTCTAAAAGAATAATTTCCTCACAATGAACTGTGAGTTTTACTGCACTTCACAGGCTCAGCTGTCTCACTGCTTTGAATGCCCACTGGTAATGTTTGCCATCATCTGAAAATATATGTGTTTTATTAGTAAATTGATGAAGATTGAAGGGCTCTGTTTCTGATTGCTTTGAGAGATCAAACATTTCTGACCTTTCTAGAATGTTTTCAATCTAATTTTTTAGATCATCTTTTGGTTTTTTTTTTCTTTCTCAAGTGGGTGTTACGAGGTTTCGGATACACTAGCAATTTAAATCCTCTGTTTAAGAGGATAACCAAGATTACTAAGGTGACATATCAGTAGTGTGAAATATTTTTGGTTTTTTAACTATATGCAAAGGGACTTGCAACATATAGAGGCAAAGGTAGGGGCCCTGTAAGGTGTACTGCTGAAATCCTGAAGTCCAAACTTCTTAACAAAATTATGTCTATATTATATAACAGGAGTAAGAGCTAACTGCAATAGATTCCAGGGTGAAAGGACAGCTGAAGTTCCCTGCCAGTTTTAAATCAGTGCTGAGGTACTGAGTTGCATAAGAGCCAGTCTGAGTACAAATTTCCTGATTACTGTTACCTCTTTATGAACTCCTCACCTCTACTGAATGCAAAGATATATTTTCATTTATTTTTGAAATGAAGTCATTGCACTGATGGGTGAAAAATTGCTTCTCAAATAGTAGGGCTTCTGAATATATATTAATTCTGGATATGTATTTTATGTCTCATTTTTCATTTAGGATAATAAGTGAATCCCTTAGGGACCAGCTTCTAGTTACCATCCAGAAAACCTTTAACTACAACAGGAATCAAGCTCATCAGCTGTTTGTCATTCTTATGGAGTGCATGAAAAAAAAAGAACTTGTAAGTGTCCTAAAAGTAGTTCACAAAGGTAATTACTGTGACCAGGGTTACAGTTTAACCTTTTTTTTTTTCTCCTCTTTCTGTATAGCTCCATAAATATACACAATCATTCATTCATATGCATAGGCCAAGAAAGGGATTTTGTATTCTGGAAAGTTTCTAAAACCAGTTTCAGATTCTTCTCCTGTGTAAGCTGATAGGAGTCTTTTTTTCACAGACTTCACGAAGTAGATTAAGACACTGAGACAGATGCACTAAAATCAGGATCAACTGCAGAAGGTAGAGAGAAGATAATTGAAGAAAGGGTTCCTAGGAGCAATAAGCATTCAGAGTGCATCAGCACAGTTTTGGTCTTCTGATGTAGTTACTTTTTAATAGCCTTTCATTCCAGTTCAACTGGACTATTCAAGTCTTTCAAGAGAAACTGAAACATTAAGCATTCTTGAAGATCCCAGCCTTGCTTGATCCTGCTTGTTGCAGGCCTGTGCTATGTACTGTACCACTCAGTCAGGCTCCTGCCTGTCTGCCGTATGCCAGATGCAGAAAAAGGGGTGTGGTTAATAGGTCCAAGAGGTTCTCCTGCCCCTCTACTCTGCCCTGGTGAGACCACATCTGGAATGTTGTGTCCAGTTCTGGGCCCCTCAGTTCCAGAAGGACAGGGAACTGCTGGAGAGAGTCCAGCGCAGGGCAACAAAGATGATCAAGGGAATGGAGCATCTCCTTATGAGGAAAGGCTGAGGGAACTGGGGCTCTTTAGTTTGGAGGAGACTGAGGAGTCACCTCATTAATGTTTATAAATACGTAAAGGGTGAGTGTCACGAGGATGGAGCCAGGCTCTTCTCGGTGACAACCAGTGATAGGACAAACTGGAACACAAGAGGTTCCACTTAAATATGAGAAGAAACTTCTGCACAGTGAGGGTGACAGAGCCTGGACCAGGCTGCCCAGGGAGGTTGTGGAGTCTCCTTCTCTGGAGACATTCAAAACCCACCTGGACACCTTCCTGTGTAACCTCACCTGGGTGTTCCTGCTCTGGCCGGGGGATTGGACTGGATGAGCTTCCGAGGTCCCTTCCAGTCCCTGACATTCTGTGATTCTGTAACATTCTGTGATTAGGTTATTCTGCTTTTGAATTACTAATCTTTTAATATGTAGCTAAATGGCTAAGCTTTATATGAACTACTATTTTTAAAATCGGTGAACACTAATGGACTCAACTAAGCAAATGTGACAAAAAATAACTGTTTTACTTAATTAGTTGATTCTGGTTTTTTGTTTGTCAATTTGTAGCTTATCCTGCAACTAAAAAATAGATAAGTGTTATCATCAATAAAATTAATGCCATGATAATCATCTTGGCTAACGAGCATTTACATTTCCAAGCTGGCATTTCCATTACTACTGGAAAGTACGATCAGTTTGGCATAGCAGTTTTGTTACCCCTTTTCAAAATCCATGGGTTTATTGAAGAATTTCATCAAATTTGTCACATTTATCAATGCAGGAATATTTTAGGATAACTTCAGTGAAATAATTTAATTAAATGCTTTGGAGAAAATTACATTTCAAAGACAAATTTAGTGGAACTCTACTTTTTAAAAAATCCCAAGTCTTAGAAAATAAGAAAGCTTCACCATTCTGCTCTTTTTTCTAGCTACGTGTTTAGTCTCTCTCATGTACTGTAATTGTGTGTGTTTGGTTTTATGCTGTGCTTTAGATTACCGTGTTCCGCATGGGGTCTGAAGGGCAACAGGACATTGAGATGTCCATCTTAACCGCTCTCCTCAAAGGTGGGTTTTGCAAGCAATGCACAAATTGATCCTGAGAAGACAGTCCCATACATTTGTCTGAGGTTCACTCTTGATGTTTGAGTCTTTGATTTATACACTTGGATTATAAAAACCCGAACGTGTTTGATTTAAGGTTCAGAATAGCTTGAAGCATAAAATTTAGACTGAAAGTTTTGTGTGGCTTTCCTCACCTGAAAGCCTGGGATGAGAATGCTGCAACAACTATTACACTGATATTTCAATACATTTTATTGAAGTATGTTGAATTTCTAGTGTATATTAATAAAGCTAGGAAAAAAGATGGGAAGATTAAAAGACTACCTGGATTTTTCCAGGTCTCAGCCTGTGCTTTTTAAGTCTTAAGGCCAAATTTAGGATTAGTTCCTTATTTATTTGGAGTTTGTTATGTTTGCTGAAACAACTGTTTTATGTCTGCTTGTATATAGTAGTTGATACAGGCTCAATATAGGATCGCTACAGCTAAGAAATAAAGAGAAGAATTACTATACTAATATGAACAGCATCAGCCAGAGGAGCTGAGGGGAGGAGTCTTTTAGAACAGTTAGATGTCTATCTTTAGCTTCAGAGTATAAAGTCAATGTGGGAGCTTTAAGGAAAAAAGGAGAGAATCTGGTTAATCCTTTTGAAATTAGGATTATGGTGTTAAGTGGAAGATGTTATAAATTGATTTGATGAATCCGCTGCTTTGTGGTAGAATTATTCTAATGGTAGTATGATATGGAGTCAGGCTTGCTGTTTTCTAATTCTTGGAGAAGTGAATGACAGAAGGTTGTTCAATCTAGTTTCATCATGCATGAAATACTAAACATCTGTGTGTTTCTCTTTAGGTACCAATGCCTCTGCTCCAGACCAGCTCAGCTTGGCTTTGGCCTGGAATCGTGTAGATATTGCACGTAGCCAGATCTTTGTCTTCGGACACCACTGGCCCGTAAGACAAAGTTTTCCTAGTCATACTGTTTGTTAACAATTTAAAATAAGTGGTGGAATATTCACACCTTGGATTTTGTTGGCATGAGAAACAGTATTGAATTCCGTCTTATGCTGAACTGATGTAGGATATCTCATTAATTAAGAATGGCTTATTTATTTTGAAATTTCCTAATACTGCTATTTGCAAATATTTAGCAATACTTTAAACTCTGTGAAATAAAGATTTCTTATGGGATTTGAAAGAAAACAAACAAACAAACAGATGTTTACTGGAAACAATCTGTGGCTTTAATGTTATGGAGGCACCCCAAAATGACTCCAAACAACTAATAAGCTTAAACCAACTTTAATCCAAAACTGAAACTGAAGTGTCACAAAGTTGAGTAGTCTCTCTTTCCGGTTCTCTTGCACTGATTTTATTTTGCAAGAGAAATGTTCCACAGTCTGCCTACTTCATTACTTTGTCTTTCAGTGTTATTGACTAAATGAGATGTAACAGCTTTAAAAAAGTATAAAGCTGTGGCTATGCTAAAAGGTCCTTAAGGAAATTATCATTCTTAATTGACTGCATGTGAGAACTGGTCACTGGGGAGCGAGTTCAACAGGACTGTATTCAATGAAATAGTCACTGTACAATCAATTAGATTTCTAATACTTCTAATGCATTATTAAATGCAGCCTTTAGGAAGCCTTACAGCTCCTGATGGTGCAGCTCCTGAGAAGGAAAAGAAATCTCCAGCAGCTCAGACTAAAGCAGCCAGAGGGAAAGGAAAAGGGAAGAAAAAGGGAGGAAAAGGAAAAGAAGAGCCAGAAGAAGAAACAGACCCAAGAAAGCTTGAACTCCTGAACTGGGTGAGATGAAAGTATTTGTATTAAAACTGTTAAAGAATCCATTTTTTTCCATTCTGGGGGGCAAAGAGAGAAGGAAAATACATATGGGCATTCTATAAAATGCTCATTTACATATTATCACAAGATCAGCAATAGATTCTGCAGGGATGCAGTTCTGTCTTTGAGCCAGAAATCCCTCTCTCATCCCATGTGCACCACAGGCAGCCATCCCACAACCATACATGGCAGTGCTTATCTGCTGCTTCTTCCCCTGCTTCCCTTCCTTCAGAAGGAAATAAGAACACCAATGAGTATCTTAATCCTTCCTTGTACATGTTATTTATCCAGTGAAGACAGTTTAAACATCTCCATTTCCAAGTGCTTCATTTTCCAGTTGCAGTAGCTTAGATTGTTCTGTTGTCTGGCTTGAAGTTCATGTGTCAAGGGGATTGCTGCTTGAGGCGTATTCCCCTCTCCTACTGGTTTCTAACCCCTTAGATGGTATGAAGAGAAGACTCATATGAAGAGGCTTCCTGACTGAAAGCAAAGCTGAGTTGGTGAAGGAAGAGGAAGTGCTTCCTCCCAAATGATTTGAGTCTTTTGACATTATGTGTTACCTTTTTTCTGAGGCAGCAGTTTGAGTGAATGATACACATACGAGTTATCAGGATAAATAATGTCAGTCTTTCCTAATTGTATACAGTGTGTATTTCTTAAATTTTAACTTGTTCTTATCACGTTGAGCAAGTAAATCTCTTTTTCACATAATGTGTCAAGCGTGGTATGCCTTGTTTAGTTAAAAATACTAAACAAGATGATTGAAAGCTACAATTGTGTTGCTAAAGGTTTCTTTCACTGCTATTCTCTTGCCCAAAACCTCATAGGAAAACTCTACCATTTGTATTGACTTGCACATGGGTAAAGTGTCACTTTCTAAATTCCTTTTCACTTACAGATTGATCAGCATATTTGGGAATATCTTCAGTAGAGAAAATGTTTGTGCTTGTTGGCCAAACAACTCTTCTGTGCTTGCATAGTCTCACATCCTCCATTCTGCCATTCAGGTGAATTCCCTGGAGCAGGCTATGCTGGATGCCCTAGTTCTGGATCGAGTGGACTTTGTGAAGCTCCTTATTGAGAATGGAGTGAACATGCAGCACTTCCTCACTATTCCTCGACTGGAAGAACTTTATAATACCGTGAGTGAGCAGAAATAATAAAATGCCCTGTGACCCTGTGATGTCTTTGCTACTGTATGTATAACAGGGGTGTCATTTTTCTTCTTCTCCTGCTGGGATATGTTTGTTTTTCCAAAAAGCTCTGAGCCCTGACAACACACAGAAGTTAGACAGCGATAAAGGGAGCTTTGTTACCACATGTATTGTCCTCTTCTTTCCTTACATATACACATTCCTAATCAATAAGCCTACAGCAGCTTTCAGAAGCCATTGCACTTTTTCCTGTAAATATAGTGTTATATTTAAAATGCATGTTCAGAACACTTAAAAAACTAATGTAGATAGTAAAAATTTAATACCAGCCAGCAGTGATAATTTACTTTTAATCTTAAAATATACTTTATAAATATACTTTAATGTTATTGAAATAAGCCTGTAAAGTACTTACAGAGCAATTTTTATTCTTAGCATATTGCAGAAGCCAGTATCATTTTTCCTTGTGGCCCAGCAAAGCAAAATGTTTTCCCCAAAACCATAGAGCATCATGCTTTTTTATTCAAACTCTCCCTGACTCAGCCCACAGCAAATTAATCAAGAACATAACTATTTATAGACTGTTTTTCTTCCCATCATTTAAGAGGCAGGTAGTCTAGGGCAGCATTTATACAACATATAACTTCAGTCTAGTCCTCCAGTCCCTTTATGGCTCCTGCACCAAGTACAGACTCAGACAATACTACAAACTGCTGTGACTTGAATCACCACATAAAGGATTATAAGAAAGGGATTACACAGCTCATGGTAGAAATGTGTTTGTCATTGCAGCCCAGGTCCTTCTTTTCACGCCTGCACAGTGTGATGGCACATGGTTGCCTAAAATTATGTTTACAATGCCAGATCATTCATTACATTTGTGTTTGCAAAAAACCTGCAGAATTGAAGCTCTAATGGACTGTGAATGATTTTTGTTTCAGAGATTGGGTCCACCAAATACTCTGCATTTACTTGTCAGAGATGTGAAAAAGGTAAGCTTAACCAACAGCAGCGTTACATTTGCATGATTATATTAACCATGTGAGTCAACAGTAAAAGCAAACATAGCACAGGGAAAAGCAAACATCTGAAATTAGATGGTAGTTGTTAAGAAAAGTTAAATTAGTTCTTGTGACAAACAGTGATGTCAGTCCAAATTAGGTATGGCTATACTGCACTGCTAGTAATTTAAAAAGTAAGGAGAGCAAAATTAAGCTCCTAATAGTGTAATATATCATTAGGCATTTAGGTTGATAACCATTTCTTCTCTACAAGAAGCTCCCAATGCAGAAAAAAAAAAAAAGGACTGCTAGTTTAACTGGGAGCCCCACTCATGAGCACAGAATTTTCTCCCTTTTATTTGTTTCCTTCTGTGTTTTTTAGTTACCTCTCTCCCAAGCAATCCTGCCTTTACTTGGGAGAAATTCTGTTCTGTTTCTCAGTGCTACAAGTCCTAAATTTGTTATTCATTTGTTTCCATTACATGTAAATCCATTCATTAGACATGAATAGGATCATTTTAAGATTTGTTGTTGTATTTGCTCTGTTTGAGGTTTTGGAGCTTTTGTTCAGTAACATTTACTTGAAATAGCCTCTATTCCTTTTTGCAAGAAAACTGCCATTTATTCCCGCGTGGTTTAGATGTGGGAATTATGCAGTACTGGGTTAATGTATAATTCATATTGATCTGCTTCATGGTTTAACACTTTTCTCATTCAGTGTTTGTCTTTTTGAGTGTTACTAATGCTCTTCTGCATTCTGCTTTCTGTCTGTCTCCTTTTCATTGCATTTTCATGGCTCACTCATTCAGCGCCAGTCTCGGGGATTCGGTTGGGTTAACATGGAGGTGATGTGTTTGCTTAGGATATAGTTGTTTTGCCATAGAAACTGCTCAGTGGTGCTGTAGAATCAGTTACTGTTGTAGGATGTAGCTTGGAGCACAGTCCAGCAGTGTCAATACCACTATCTAGTTTTTAAGTGTGACAGTGGGAATTACTGTCTGCCTTTTTCTTTGATTATGGGCTCCACATTAATCTGAATCATGTTCTGCATTGTAGCCTTAACTGTTTAGGTAATATTATGATGAAATATAAGTTTCCATAACATGTAAAGTATGCCTGATATCCACCATGAAATTGTCATGCTTTTATACTAGATTAGTGATGATCTGTACAAAGTTATTTAATTTCATCAGTATAACCCCTTGCAAACAGCTCCAGCTTGTATGGACAGTGACATATTATACAACTAAATTGAATGAAAATTTGGCAGCTATAATTACTGCCAACAACAAAACAAAACAAAAGAATTCCCCCCCCTGCCCCCATTTCATTATGTGAATCAGTTATCATTAATTTTATACAAATATTCAGAGACTGAAACCAGTGGATGTAAATAATACCCATGTGCCAATTTACACATGGTATGTCTAGCTTGGCAATTTAATATATGTTTCCTTATCCTAAGTCCTTATTTTTTTTTTTTTTTTGATAGGGAAATCTTCCACCAGATTATCACATCAGCCTAATAGATATTGGTCTTGTGCTTGAATATCTCATGGGTGGAGCGTATCGCTGCAACTACACTCGAAAAAGTTTTCGGACTCTTTATAATAATTTATTTGGACCAAAGAGGGTAAGAATGAGTTTATTCTGGATGTGGGCATCGTGCTGATGGTAAAAAACGATACTGTGTTCTTCTGTCTTTGTGGAACACTGCATGTTAAATTTTAAAGAAATGCTGCACTCTGGTAGTGAAGTTATATAAGGAACCTGTAAAACATCTATGTTAAAGGATGGGAGGTAAATGCATTGATCTGGAGGGGTTAATTTCTCCTTATTTCAGTACTTCATTAGCTTATATATTTGCTCGGTTCAGTTTTGAAGGTCAAGTGAAGCTTCACAGCCTAACTACAGGAAACGCACTAGGAAACTAGTCCCACAAATAACCACAGGGCCATTCAAAGCCCAAGTATTCTGTACTCTATATATAATACATGTATAGTGTACTACTATCTGACAGAACAAACAAATAAACCTTTTACATAAAATGTAAAACAGAGTTGTCACAATAGAACAGAGGGATTTTTTCAACGGGAAATTGTGAGAGGCTTGAAAACCTATTCTGTTTTTTACTGTTTCCTACAGGTATCTTTACCCTGTGTGTGCTTAGAAGCACTATTTTTTTTGAGCTTTTGTGACTAATGTGGTGATTTTAATTCTTGAAGCAGTATATTATTGAATTATTCATTTAACTGTTCTATCTGAATCAAAATATTTCACTTGAGTGCAGGACAGAAAATATTATCTACCCCATTGCCTTCCTGCAAATACAATTAAGAGGGAGATTAATTGTACCATTATTGGTACAATTATTTAGAATAGTACGTTTTATAATAAATACTATACGTTTGTAAATGAAAATGTGTTTTTCCTTGGCATTGTTTGATCATTGAATTTTCCCTCTTATCTAACTGATTCTCCTTTCTATTTTTCATATTCAGCCAAAAGCTCTTAAACTACTAGGAATGGAGGTAAGTTGAATATATTGTAAAACGCTGTTTTTATCAGAGCATTTGTAGGTACAGTTCTGCCCTTGCTCTTAGCTTTTTCACTGTTACTGTGGCTTAAAGTAAATTCCAAGTAGACAGGATCTTCCATTTTGCAAAGAGCCTATGAGATACTTCTGACATTGTTTTATGGGTAGGGTCTTGAGAGCTGATTAAATCTTTGCCCAATAGTCTTCAGGCAGTTTTTAGCACTGTTATTTAATAACACATTCCATGTTGGACCATATTGTGGATTTAATCATTCAGATGTGAACATCGATGATATGGAAAAGAGAATGTGACCCAGCAATGCTACTTATGGTCAAATCCCCCTTAAACAGAAAGTAACAACTTATGCGCAAATGAGGTTTTATCATAGAAAAAAAATTTAAATGGACCGAAAAAACAATGTGGTATGACCTGTTAGATGCTGTCCTCTACTCTAAAACATCCTTTCTACCCTGGTGGCACCATGCTTTGTAAATGATGAAGATAAACCAGAATTTTGAGTCTAAGCCCTGCCTCGATTACTTGTGTGTCGATCAGAATCGAGTCTGGGATGTTGCCTAAAAATTCACTCTAAAAGAGGCACTTGTTTTTGTTTCTGAACAAAAATGTTAATGTAGACCAGGGAAGCATTTACCAAAAGAGGCTAGGTACATTTCTTCATGAAGCATGCTTTTATTAACACTATGATAGTATTCAAACACAGAAGATGTACATGTTGCTTGTGGTACATTTGATGGGAACTGTATCTACACACAACAGCCCCTTTTCCCCCAAACAGATAAGCAGCTTTCTTCTCTACAGAGAAAGTCGAGGTTATGTTCACTCTTTGATCAGCTTCCTGTTTTCGAATGGCTCAAGGCCAAAAGCTCAGCCCCTCAGCGGTGGTGATCATACACAGGTTGCTTAGTGCCTCTTCAAAAGAACATTTCTTTCAGTAAGAAATGTTTTATGTGTCACAAACTGAAGTGTTCTCTCCACTTGACAGTGGGTGTAGCCCACTCCCTTCTTCCAAGAGAAAGAAAAGGTGAAAAGAAAAAATAACATTTCTTTTGCTGGAGTGGTCAGTAAATTGATGTGACTCCAGGTGTCTGGGGTTTCTTTCATTTCCAGTGTTAGCAGCTCTAAAACAGGAAGTTTAGACTCGTTAGCTCTTTGTCTTTCCTAACCAGGGTTTTGTATTGATTTGATTTTCCTGGTGTGGAGACGACCTAATTTTTGGTCCTCCATTTGAGATTTTATGCCCTGTGCTTCAGAGATACTGAACACTTTCTTTATGTGCATGCAATTAATGACTCCTGAATTTTCCATAGGAGACAGAGGTCATCACTTGCAGTTCTTAAAACTGATGAAATAGAAATATATACTTAATTGTTGAGCTGAAGCATCATCTTCGGAAACCTGAGGTGTGAGGCTGAACCTGGAAATAGGATTTAAGTTCAAATTTTGTCAAAAAAGGTGCATATTGCTGAGCTTGCTTGAACGGGAACTAGTTTTGTAGACTGTTAATTGCTTTTACTTGCAATCCACTTCTGAGATTGCAATCAAGGTCTGCAATGATTGTGAGCTCTGTCTACACTTATATATGCAATGTTCTTCCTACATTATTTAAACCCTAATTTTCCCAATCATGGCTTTTCTCCCTTCAGGATCTTGCTTCATTGTCAGTACTTTCCTTCAGTTACTTCCATGTTGGTTCCTGTAGTAATGGCTAATCCTCTCTATCCCTTTAAGAAATTGGATACTTATACGTTCCGTTTGCACTGCATACATAAGAGGAGATTGCTTATTCAAAGGTGAAAACTCCCTTTAGTATCTTGCTGTTCTTAAGGGCACTATCTGCCTTTCTCTTCCATGTGCATGTTACCACCCTCCACCTGCATGTTAGTCTGGAACCTGCTTTGATACCTGTGAGATAAGCAGCACTGTTCTCCAGGAATAGGTGCAGACATATCAAATTGGAAATTATAGTGGAACCTATTCATAGTGAATTCAGGTTTGATAAAAGTCCATTGACACTGCAGTGGAATTCATTAAATATTAATTCATTGCAGATCAACTTTTGCAATTACATGTGCGGTAGAGATCTACTTGCAATGCAGTGTAAAGTGATGCCTTCAGTACAACAGGGTTCTACTGTACTAATCCAAGATGGGTGACTTGTAATTAAGTATGCAAGAAATGGTTCTCTGAATGAAATATTAAGCTGTGTGTGTTAACCCAGTGCATGTGCTATCATGTGTTCTTTGTAGTTTTATCACGATTGGTATTCATTGTAGCAAACAGCAAAAACAAATTAGAACTTTACCTATTAATATGTCATCTCAAAACATGTTCTGTGCATGGTGCCATTGTCAGGTAAGATGTTAAAAATTGATGGGAACATTTTTTCTTCTTCCCAGGATGATGAGCCTCCCACCAAAGGGAAGAAGAAGAAGAAGAAAAAGGAGGAAGAGATCGATATTGATGTGGATGACCCAGAAGTCAGCCGGTTTCAGTATCCCTTTCATGAACTGATGGTATGGGCCGTGCTGATGAAACGGCAAAAGATGGCACTCTTCCTTTGGCAGCGAGGGGAGGAAACCATGGCCAAGGCACTTGTGGCCTGTAAACTGTACAAGTCGATGGCCCATGAGTCTTCTGAGAGTGAGCTGGTGGATGACATCTCTCAGGATCTGGACAACAACTCAAAGTTAGTAGACCTGACTTTCTGAGAAGCTTTACTCCTAGTAAAGTACAACTTATTTCTAGAATGTAAGTCCGCAGAATGCCATTCTGAGCCTATTTATCAACAGTAAACGAGCCAAAATGTGGTCTCAGAATCTGAAGGCAACACTAGCAGGAGAAGACTTACATTTTTTCTTACAGAATGCAGTCTTTCTTCAGCTTCTCTCTCTGTAAGACTAGCTAGTTTTAATTCACAAAGTTGCTTTTGGGATTTACTCACATAAATTAAAGGGTATCTGATGATATATCTCAACTGGCCTTAAAATGTTATCAGTCTAAGCCAGTTCTCTCTGGTCAACCAAAATTTGTTTGAAACTTTCATAGACTGTCCCAAATTAAGCTTCAGACTCAATTGTTCTTGTGTGTGGAAAAACATGATCCCCTGTGAACAGAATTAAACCCCCGAAACGCAAGCAAACAATGATTTCTAAATCAAACTTCACTAGACTTATCTTGCATTTTCCAGAGATTTTGGCCAGCTGGCTGTTGAACTCTTGGATCAGTCCTATAAACACGATGAGCAGATTGCCATGAAACTACTGACCTACGAACTGAAAAACTGGAGTAATTCTACCTGCCTGAAATTGGCTGTGGCAGCTAAACACAGGGACTTCATTGCTCACACATGCAGCCAGATGCTCTTAACAGATATGTGGATGGGGCGACTACGCATGCGGAAAAACCCAGGCCTTAAGGTATTTCTGTTCTGCAGTTGTTTTCAAAGGTATAGGTTGTTGCATGTTAACACTACACTATACGTAGTGTATGCATAGAACAAATTGGCTCACTAATTATAGATGTTTTAGGAACATATCTGTTTTAAAGCTATTTTTTTTGTTTCCAAATTCAGGATATCTAAGGAACATTACCCCACAAGAAAGGAAAGTATAAATCCATAGAAGGCTTAGCATGATTGGAATCTGAGAGCAAAGTTGTGGCTTTCAAATAATAATGAAATATGTTAATTGAAAACCTAACACCTTTGATTAAAATTTAGTTGGATACAACCAAAAGGTCTCGTTTGGGGGTCCACACAATTGGAATAGAGAGAAAATGAACCAGATATGAACATTATGCAATCTATTAATGTAAACAAATATTGTCATCTGAGTTGAATTATTTCTTTTTGTACAGGTTATAATGGGGATTCTCTTCCCTCCCACCATCCTTTTCCTAGAGTTTCGGAGTTATGATGATTATTCTTACCAGACATCAAGAGAAAATGAAGAAGGCAGAGAAAAGGAGGAGGAAAATGCGGTCAGTAACGGAGATTATTGGGAAGTTCTAATATCTCAAGAGTGCTTAGTTTTCTGACTTCTCTGATTATGCTACAGGTCCCTTAGGTTAAAATCTCAACTTCCTCTGTGGGATCAAAATCAGTGAAGAGTTTTGGGAGTGTATAGGCTGCATTCTTAGGGTGTGTAAATTATCTGTGTAGTTGCACAGATTTACATAATTTGTATTTCTGTACTTCTAAAAATAGCTCTGTTGCTCAGAGCAAGCATCATGTAGTTAACAGTTGGCGGGGGCTGCAGTTGAGGAAAAGCTACTATTTGTACTATTGTATATTTCTGAAAATTGACAGCTTTGGTCTTCCAGGACGCAAATGCGGATGCAGGCTCCCGAAAAGGAGATGAAGAGAATGGAAAGAAAAAACAAAAGAGCATTCCAATTGGAACAAAGATCTATGAATTCTATAATGCACCTATTGTCAAATTTTGGTTCTACACAGTAAGTAATGACAATTAAACCGATAGTCATTGTTTTTCTTGCACCTTAACTTAAAGGATTCCCATGTAAAAATAATAACCAAGTAATAAATTAACAGTACTGACGTTCGTGGAATCTGATAAGCAAAGCACTCCCTTTATTCTGAGAAAAATGCATAGACAATGAAACAGAATGAATAACTGAAGCCTTTGCTGTCAGCCTCTAAATCTCCTACACACCTTGATGGAGGCCCTGTCTGGCTAATCATCTGTCAAATTCAGTGCAAGCTCCACAGTCCAGTCACTCAATCCAAACTAGGCTGGATTCTCTTGCTTTCTAAAGGTTTTGTCTCCTCTTCTATGTTCAAATATGCTTTAGGACCCAAGAAGTAACACCACAAGTACCAGTGCTTCCACTTGCTCTCTTGACATTTAGGCTCAGATGAGTGCAAGCTAGGTGGAAGCACAGATCCCAGTCTGCTAAGACTTAAGAGGTACTTTTATTTAAATAATTAAATCTAAACTAAAAGCTTTATTTTTGACAAGCATCTCACTTTCTCTTTAGTGCATCAAGAATTATATGGTGCTAAGCTCTGTTCTAATGAAACAGAAAAAGTATTCATGCTACTGCTCATAAATTTTGTGTGTGCCCTTTAAAAAGGATATTGAATTCAAAGTTGGAATTTCCAGTACCTAGTATGTTGTAATATTATGTAAATTTTAGTTTTAGCACACCATAATCACTTAAGACTATACTGATGCCTTTCTGCTGCCTGTATTAATAATTTAAAAGCAAAACTCATATTTCATTTCAAATAAAATATTCAACGTTGTTTAACAGTGTAAATAAATTACATTTCAGTAGATTAAAAAAGCCTTAGGTGCGAAGGGCCTGATTTAGAGTGCTTTGAAATTGTTGTTTTGCTTTTTTCAACATATGAAATAATTCAGCTGCCTGGATCATATGTTCCACAGCATCTGTCATTCTTTCCACTGGTGGAGGCCTGTGGCCTCTGCCAGTGTGCATGGCAGCTAGAGGGCAGGCATTGCAGCAGGCCCACTTCCTTCAGAGAAGAAAATCTTTCTAATGCAAGTAAGGGTCTTCAACACCTGAATATTTCCCCATAGCCTCAATATATGTGTTGATACATGTTCATATGGATGTCACAGTTAGGGTGGGCTGTGCTTTCATGCATTACACAGGCCCCTCAGCTAAAAGGATTTTACTGCCTACTGTTTGGTGTTTCTTCTCTGATACGGTGATGGCAGCCTTTTGTGCTCTGACTGAATTAGGCTGCAGCAGTAAAGTTGCTCCTGAGACTAGGGGCTACTTAAAGCAAGCAAAATATCTGCAAACCTACGGTTCACACAGATGGTTTTAAGAGACAAGTATAGGAAGAGATGTTGCAGGGACTGATACCTAAAGTCTGCATGTCTCTGGCTTCACATGAAGAGTATATTCTGCCTAGATGGTCTCAACCACATTATTGCGGAGTGAAGAACAGGTGGCCTCTGTGGCTCTTTATTTCCCCTACCCCTCCTGGCCGGTGCTGCTCACAGCCCTGCTTCCCCATCCTGCTTGACATCTGTTTTGAGACCGTGGGTAAACATTTCACATTGAATATCTTACTCTTTAGAGAACTCCATTTTTCCCCAGAAAATCTTCTGGTTTATTACTGCTTACGTATTTTTTCTGCAAAGTCATTGAATCCATTTTGGTTTCTTATTAATAATTCTGGACTTCCAAAATCTCTGAATTTTTTAATTTGGCCAGTCACCAAAGACTGCTGTGAGGCATAGAGACACCAGCATCACCTGTTTCACATTTACACTAGTAGTTACAGAAAACTGAGTGATACCTCTATTGACTTAAGCTAATAGTCCAGAACTTCCTAATGGAAATTAGTGGAGACTGATTTTTTTGGTATGTGTGTAAGTCATCTCAAGTAATTGAATACTGCCTAACTGTGGAGGGATCCCGGGATTCATCACCTAAGGTCCATAAAGGACTTTTTTTTTTTTTTTGTAGATATCATACCTCGGATACTTGATGCTATTTAATTATATCATCTTGGTGCGGATGGAACGGTGGCCATCAATCCAGGAATGGATTGTCATCTCCTACATTGTGACTCTGGCTTTAGAGAAAGTCAGAGAGGTAAAGTCTGATCATACCAACATCTCATAATCCTTAAAATGAAGCTTGCTTTTAGAGGTGATAATGACATGAATTTGTGCAGAGGGTTGAGAAGCCATATATGATAGAGAAGATTTCACAGAGTCCCAGAATGCTCATTGCTGGAGAGAGTTTAATTTATAACCCATTCCCATACATTAAAACTTCTCTTTCAATATGTAAAGGGCGCTTGTAAGAAAGACAGAGGCTTTTTACCAGGGTCTGTAGTGACAGGACAAGTGACAACCATTTTAAACTGAAAGAAGGTAGGTTTAGATTGGTCATAAGGAAGAAATTTTTATGATGAGGGTGGTGAGACAGCAGAACAGGTTGCCCAGAGAGGTTGTGGATGCCCTGTGAGTATTCAAGGTCCAGTTCAACAGGGCTTTGAGCAACCTGTGAAAGATGCCTCTGCCCATGGCAGGGTGGTTGGACTACACGACCTTTTTAGGTCCCTTCCAACACAAACCATTCTATGTTTCTATGAAAAGGAAATTTTGGCTGCTAGTAGCTAAAAATATTGCTGCTTGAGACAAATTTTACTAGAAGTGGAGGGGGTCTCAGACATCTATTGAGCATCACAATATTGGTCTTTTTTCATGACCATTACTTCAAAAATATAATTTGGGAGGGTTTTGTTTGTTTGTTTTTTAAATTCTTATTTATTTATTTATTTACTTTTTTTTTCATTTCAGATCCTGATGTCAGAGCCTGGCAAGCTGAGCCAAAAAGTGAAAGTTTGGCTCCAGGAATACTGGAATATTACTGACCTAGTGGCTATTTCAGTATTTATGATAGGAGCAATTCTTCGCCTACAGAACCAGCCTTACATGGGTTATGGAAGAGTGATTTACTGCGTGGATATTATTTTCTGGTACATTAGAGTACTGGATATCTTTGGTGTGAACAAATATCTGGGACCTTACGTCATGATGATTGGAAAGATGGTTAGTGCCTAAACTGCTGTAAACTATGTATTTCAGAACCTCATGGGAAACTAAATTCAGTTCTTATTTTTAAAAGTGGTTTTCCATCTGCATAGGACTGAATAAAGGCTGTGAAAAAGGTGCTGTGTGAATTTCACAGACACATGAGGTACAATACTCTTGCTAATAATTTCTTTATTCAAGAGGGAATCTTATATCTTTTTTTCTTTTTTTATTTTTTGAACTGCCTTGTGGAAACGTATTGACTTTGCTTGCCTTCTGCCATAGCAATAACAGATTGCTGATACACCAGGATTATCACAAAACCGTTAGTTGTGGACAGGAGATGGTACAGCAACGATTATATCATCTCTTTGCAGCCACAGAAGAGGTCTGTGTTGAAACACAGCATAGTGCGCTTGATGCAATGGAGAATAGGGATTGCAAAGATTTTATCATTTTAAGTATTTTAAAATATAAATGTAGTATTCCTTTAAATGACTGGTTTTACTGCATTTTTATGTATGCTTAATTCATGAGCAGTAGTTAAATACAAAGAATAATATCAAGAAAATTATTCTTTTGATTCTTTCTTATTTACTTTACTGCATGCTGGCAGACAGACATGCTGGTGTTACTGTTTTACCTGGTGATATAAGAGCCTCTGTGTGGTCTCTCTGTGCAGATGATTGACATGCTCTACTTTGTGGTCATCATGCTTGTGGTTCTGATGAGTTTTGGAGTAGCCCGCCAAGCTATCCTGCACCCAGATGAGGAGCCTTCTTGGAGACTAGCTCGCAACATCTTCTACATGCCCTACTGGATGATCTATGGAGAGGTGTTCGCAGACCAGATAGACCGTAAGAGTAGAATTCATAGTAAGAGTCTGTTTCCTGTTTCTGAGGCAGATGATCAGATCCAAATTAATTATTGTTTTTAATTTGGAAGTAGTGTTTTGTCCTTATGAGTGTACTGTTGTTGTTTTCTTATGACAGACTCCAGAGACTGAACAATTTTCTGTTTGAGAGTGATACAATCTGAAATAGTGTCCTATCCAAAAGTATAACTGTATTAAGTGTTCTGTTTACTTGCAGGGATCAACAGAGATCATTCTGAAACCTTCTTTTCAACCAATGTTTTACTAATAGTCAGTTCCAACAGAAGCAGAAAAAAAGAAATACCTTGCAGAGGAGATGAAATACACACATCCTTTCATCTCCAACTCACAGCACAGGCAATGAGCTAATACGTTACTCTCATTGACACATCTATCTACTTTCCAGAAATGATTCCATTTCATGAATTGCTCACGTTCTTTTCTACACCTGCGGAAAAACAAAACAAAAAAGGAAAATTCGGCTTGATTAGCTTCGAGTGTGGAAATAGCCTTTCTTATAAAAAACCTGCACAGCTTAAAAAAAGCAAGTCAGTATTTTAGAGGAGACAGAAACTGTCATGCTGCTGCTAGTTTTATGTTAATATTTGAAATTTGTACAGACAAACATGCAACTGGCCTCCTCTAGTGTGTATCACATAGTTTGTACTTTATCTGAATATAAGCTTCTGTTTCAGCATCACTTACGTGTTTGTTGTCTAGTATTGGAGTTTCAGTGCATGTGAGCCAGGATAAGCCAAGGGTATCTCAAGTGGGTTAATTCTCCTGTGGGGAGGAATAAACTGTAACAGTTCCTGACCTTTGTGCCTCATAATGTGCATTTAAATCCTACTTCACTTTGAACAACAAATGCTTGCCCATGTAGGCAGTTTGATTTCTTTAAAAATCAAAACTCACACCTTACCAACAATACTGATCTCTTCAATGTAGGTGGTGTTTCCGACTTCTCTCGTACTTCCAAGCATTTCTCAGTTATATTAGAAATCTTTCTTCAGCAGTGTGAAACATTTTTGGGGAAAAGAAAGTTTGGGCTTTCCCGTTACACAAGTTCAGTCTGGCTCCTTGCTCCACTAACCTTCCCAGGTCAGAAGCTTTTGCTGTGTCAGTAGCTTAAACATAAGCGAAGTTGAAAATGGGTGGTTTTGTTGTTGGTTTAATATTGAAATAGAAGTGGCTATGCAAGGCATTGTGCTGGCAAAATCAGACTGCATTACAATTATTCTGTACATTTCTTATGTCTAGAAGTCTATGGATTGACTTCTGAAGATCTTTTTGCTTTCAGTAAGAAATTTTCACTGTGATCTTTCTGTGGTTCTCTGTAAACACACCACAAAGGCAGCCTCAAAAGTCTTTGGGGAGTGATTGCTATGGGCAGTCTAACCTGACTCTGTGTCAGGTGCTTATGCATAGTTTTGCCAAGACCCATGAGTGCAAACAATTTATGGAAAGGGTATTACATCAGATTTTCCCTCTGAAACAAGGTAGTTGGACTTTGGTCAATAGCTTCACTGAGGACAGGCTGTCACCTAAAGATGAAGATCACAAATCACAGAATTGCTGACGTTGGAAGGGACCTTTGGAGATCATCTAGTCAAACCTCCCTGCTCTAAGCAGGGTAAATTAGAGCAGGTTGCTCAAGGACTGTCCAGTCAGGTTTTTAATATCTTCACTGGAATCTTTCCAGTATGTCCATTTCTGACTTCTATGGGGGATTCCAGGATTAGACACACAAGTCCAGATATGGTTTGCTGAGGATACTCTTGTTAGGTTCACTCAGTTTAGAAGATATCCATGAGCAAGAAGTTAGTGGCATCTAGTACTCAACAGAAACATACTCTTAAGCACTAGAGAAGCCTGACTGAGCTTCTTTCAGTAGCGTAGTTTTTCTTGCAATCACCATTTAGGGGTTGGCAAGCAAGTATCCACACTGGTAGCTAAAATGGGCTTTAGTGGTGGTGTATGCTGCAGTAACATCAGTATCATGGCTATTAAGGGAAACATAGCTATTCAACAGAAGCAGCTGGCAGACTCAAAGCCAGGGCGCTTCTTAAAAAAAAAAATAAGAGAGAGAGAAATGGAGGAAACGTTTCCGTGATAGTGATTTTGTGTGATAACTTTGAGATGTTTTGTGTTTGTGGTGACCACCAGTTTTGTTTACTTGCCTGGAATTTCGTGTATATTTAAATGATCATCTGCCAGAAGCATTTTGTGATTTATTATTAATACCATGAATTCACTGCCATATGTAATGTTTGCGGAAAACACAAAAAGGAAATTGCAGAATGCAATGCATTCCTAGCAAAGACATTCTTTCTAAGCATATGTCCCGACTGTTCTGACATTTGAGTTGCTTATCTTTTCTTGGCACCAAAACTGTATTTTCAAGAATCTTTTTAATTTTTTTCCTATATTATTCTGTTGTTTTCTTCCTTTCTCTCCCTGCCTCCTTTTCTATTCCGTTCCTTTGGAATGCTGTTCAGTCTATGCCATGGAAATTAATCGTAAGTCTGTGTGGAGAGCTGATTATCTCATTTAGTTGAATAGATTCATTAATCTTTTTCTTCACTAGATACTGACATTCTAATTATAGGCCTCATCCAATATTCAGGTGTGAATATTGTTTTTCTACTGTAATAGTTTTTCTACTGTAATAATTTGAAGCAGAGGAAAAATATTTTATTTTAATACAGATTGCAGATCAGAAGTTTTAACTGAGCTTATGTGGTTGCTATGACTTGTTTCTAGTATAATACATTGACAATAAAACAATCATTTTAAAAAAAAATATGATGCATGAGTGTCATGGTATAACTCAATCCCTTTGATTACCTAGTACAATGTTAGTACTTATTTGGCAGTACTTTCATTGGTCACTGTGAATAATATACGCTTGACTTTCCTGTTACAGTTTTCTTATGATAAACAGGAAAAATGTAGGCCTGATGTGTGAAAAGCAAGTAAAATATATTTTATTACTCATAGTATAAATGTCTCTTTCAGTTCACAGTAAATAAGATTGATCTGTTTTCAAATAATTTGAATTATTTTTCAGGTGAGGTTGAGGCATTGGGTTTTTGCAAAATGGTTTAATAAATGGTTTGTTTGTTCACTTAAACTAGATCTGTAATGAACTTATTCTCAGAGTTAGTATTTACTAAGATTTCAGCTAAAGAACCTGTGGTTGATAAACACTTTACCTGCTACTAAATGGTTCCAAAAGTTAGCCTTGTATTTGAAATCAGATACACTGGCACTGCACTTGCATTTATCCAGCTCCAAGGTAGCTCTTTCCCCAAGACAACATGTATTCTCAGGACTACTTCAGGCAGTTATTTGGTGTCTGTATTGATCTGTTTGATCAATATTCCCATTTTTTGTCTCAACAGCCTATTTTGCTGTTGCTACATGATTTTGATTTTATATCTCTTTGTTTTAAAATTTTATCTAAATTTTAGAATTATTGTGAAAAATAAGGCAAACAGAAATTGGCCTGAAAGTGGCACTAGGGCCACCTGCTGGTGACATTAACAGCCCCAGACACCACAAGTAAGAGTCTAGAGGCCATCTAGCGTGTCCAGCCAGGGGCAAAAGGAGACATGGCCAGAGACAGAAGGGTCCACCCAGGGACAGACACAGGTCCAAGGTTCCTCCAGGGCTGAGACCTGCACACTTGACAGCTCAGGCAGGGCCAGGTCTGTGCAGGTGTGTAGGTGTACACCCCAGGTGAAGCTGGTCGGGACCATTAATGTCTCAGATCCCTGATACAGGTTTAATTTCAATTTTATGCTCAGCAATCTGGGACCACTGAGTAAATCCTTTTATATCTTGGGCATGGTATGCACACAAGTTGGTTGGGGAAATTTTTTTTAAATTCCAGTATCGATACATATGTATCCACATTAAGATGTTGTCCTAGACTATTACTATGAGAAAACAACAACAACTATGACAACTCATGTGAATTTGAAGATAAAGCCACACTCAGCAGTAGACTTGGAAGTGCCTCGCTGTTCACTAGTATGGGAAATTATTTTTGTATGCTGTAGTTAGAAGCAGAATTTGAAGCAGAAATTATACATACTTGCTACTGGAAATAAACTGACAAAATTTATTGAGCTTGGCAAATTTTATGCATGTGTCATTAAATAAATGTGAATAGTGTTTTTAAGTATCAGGCAATTTGTGAAAAATAACTTTCTTGGTTTTTCTTCAGCTCCTTGTGGGGACAATCTCTACGATGATGATGGTAAACGCCTCCCTCCATGTATACCAGGGGCCTGGCTCACTCCTGCTATTATGGCCTGTTACCTCTTGGTAGCAAATATTCTGTTGGTAAACCTGCTGATTGCTGTCTTCAAGTATGTAAATCATCATGCATCATTGCTTTCTTGTTGCCAAGATAAAGTTTCTGTGAGAGCCCATCATCTGATTTTGCAAGGGTTTGCATTTGCACTCAGAATCTATTTACTCTATGAATGTGACTGACAGGTGCTGGGAATTGTGTATACACTGGGAAAGAGTGGAGGAAAGGTTGCTTTGAATTTCCAGCAATTGCAGTAATGCATATGAGAGAATCTGGCTGCTTCCAGTACTATTTAGTGGATAGTGACAGGTCTCAAGATTGCTCTGGAAAGATGAAAAACAAAATTTCTGAAACGTGCTATGTGCAGGATGGAAGCCCATGTAACCACTAGCGTACATGAGTCTGTGACAGAGGTGCAGAATGAAAATCTGGCTTATTTTGCTTTTTGTTTTCTTGTTTTGCTTTTCATTTAGAAAAAAAAAAAAAAAGGTCCTACTTATATGATGCAGAAGTCTGTATTGACTTGAACCAAAAGAAAGGATGGCTACATATTTCCAAGATCTGCGGCCAGTCCAAGCAATGAGCACTGTGCACATTCTTAATGTTATTCCTGAAATCTATATTTAGACTTCTCTGGAGTCTAAAATTTCTACTGCTTGTTCTTTCTACCCAAAGTGACATTGCATGCTTTTCCGGTAATGACCTTGGGGTAAAAAAGAAAAAAAAGAAAAACAAAATAAAAGAAAAACAAAAAACTAGAAAAACAAAATAGAATTGAAATATCTATTTTCTAGCAAGACTTCCAAACACACCCAGTGATCCACTTTTGATGCCCATAAACATGAAGTGTTGGAGGGTTTGTTGGCATAGGTAGCTGCTGTCACAACCACAAAAATAATTCATCGTGTGCCCAGAAATCCACAGCTCACAAAGCCTGTCTTTCATTTGATGTATGTAGTTTAAAAGGTCATGAATTTTCAAGTTCTTACATGCTGGTCACATCAGAGGGAACGGGAAGAGTCTTACAATGGTAGCTATTATTGGCTGAAGCACCAAGGAATCAGAAGTTTGGGAAGTAGGTCATGCTGTTAACTCCTGCCATCCCAGCATGCTTGCAAGCGGGAATTCCTGCTTTGCAGAAGACACAGAATGAAGGCAGATTGTCATTTATCGTTGGTAAATAATCTCGTGTACTTAGCTAAAAGAAGCCAAAAGCTATGTGTACTCGAGAATCCTCTGGTTTCAAAGAGATGTTTTAACTGTTTTTGTGAATGTAGATTTTCTAAAGCACAGAAAGTTAGAAAAAAAGTGGACAGAAAATATTAAAAAGGAAGTGCCAATATCATCATTATAGAAGTGGAGTGAGCTGTCTGAGCATACTTTAAGATAGCTTGAAAAGCTTTTTCTAAAACAGAACAGCAACTCTGCTTTCTGTTAGTTGGTATTTCATAACCTTGACTAGTGTTATCTCTGGATCAAATACTATCATTTATAATTACAAACCAAAACATCTTTATAATGCACATTATTTTGGTGTAGAAATGATGAGGCCATGGCTTCCAAGAACAAATTCTGTTACAAGAATATGGACTATGTTTTCAAGTCACAAGTCTGAGTGAATAAACTTTGAATTTAGGACATTTTGTGAAAACTTGAGAAGTCTGCTATGTAGGTCAAGCTGATTAGCATATTAAAGGCAAACTATGTGAAGCATCTGAGTTTAGCACACTAAATACCTTTCATTGATTTAATACTTTGTGTAACATCAAAGACTGGCATGTGTTCAAAGAAATACTTTATAAATCGTGCAAGTTTCTTTTCACTAACACCTAAGGGACTTTATACAGTAGGAGCGAACAGTCTAAGAGGAAGCTTGTTCAGAGTGGCACATAAGGGATGCAGAGCACCTTTGGCTTTTCTGCACTCAGAAGGAGCAGTGGAATCCTGAGATCAACTTAATCATCGGTTCAGGAAGTTCAGCAGCACCAACGTAAAGCTGAACCAAGCAAAGTCAATGTGGCCTCATGTTGTTATTTAGCTGCAGCTTTTTTCAACATAGTACTTACTCAATGATAAGTAGAGGCCTAATAGAAACTGTGCCTATGTTCCCTTTCAGCAATACATTCTTTGAGGTAAAATCAATATCCAACCAAGTCTGGAAGTTCCAGCGGTACCAGCTGATCATGACATTCCATGACAGACCTGTCCTTCCACCACCAATGATTATCTTCAGCCACATCTACATAATCATCAAGAGAATCTGCTGTCGCTGCAGGAAGGGTGAAGGAGACCAGGATGAGCGTGACAGGGGACTGAGTATGCAAATCATCTTCTCTAAATTGACCTCTTTGCACCATATTAGCTGAAAGTAGCAGCTTTTCCAATGCTGAACTATTTTGTTCATGTTGACAGTCAAGTGTATTTGCAGAGGACATTATGGGACAAAACTTATGTCAAGTTAACAGCTCTTGAGCTCCTTGGGTTCCAGAGGATATGCAGTGCTGTGCTGCTAATGAAGCCTTTCTTTAACCTGCTTTCTTAGAACAGTGAGATGGCATGAGCTTAATCCATTTTTACCAAGTTCTAGGTGAAGTTTGTATGTTGGGAGGCAAACATGAAACTGAGAAGAAGGAATCACAGTTTCAAATGTCATCTGTAGTTTCAGCTCTGTGATTGCGAGCACTCTGTGTCTAAGAGTATCCTCACTTTCATTTCTGCATGTTAGAGATTTATCTGCCATTTCACAGGGGAACTGTGAGGATTCTTTTAACATACTCTGTAATTGTTGATTATTTTCATTATATGACTCACTGAAATAATCAGATGCTCACAATTATCCCTGTAATTCTACATTTCACAGTAAACGTATTTTGTAAGTAATTCTATTTCTGCACAATATGGTTCTGAGTTAAAAAAACAAAAAAGGGGAAAAAAAAAAAAGTGACACTCCCTCTGAATACAAAGAGAAATATTCAAAAAAGGATGAAATGTTCCCAAGAGCTTGGGTTTTCCTTACACGATTATCAGGTTTTGAAGATGTTATCCAGAGAATGTCTGGGAAACAATCTGTTGTATTAGATTATCTATTGCCTATAACTGGCATCCTTTTAAGAACAACATTTGAATGAAGGTACAGTCAAGCTGGCAGAGATTGTCCTGTAAAATCTGGTCAGTTTGTTCAATGCATAGCACTACTGTTAAAAAGTGCAGAGGTCATTGAGAAAATACAGTCCCCGGTGGATGGTCATAGATGATGATCATAATGCATCACATTGCCTTTAGGGCTGTGGCCATCTCTGGTTAAGTACTCATTCCCTATTTACAAAATCATCTGTTCCTTTAGTGCAGGAGTAGAATCTGTGGTATCCATATGTCCAAAATAATTTGCTAAATTGGATTTAAATTGACTGCGGAAGTTCAGAAAAAGGAAACTCATATTTTGTTCTTCTGTTTTGCACAGAGTTATTTCTGAATGATGAAGAGCTAAAGAAACTGTATGAGTTTGAAGAGCAGTGTGTAGAAGAATACTTTCAGGAAAAAGAAGATGAGGAGCAATCATCTAATGATGAACGCATCAGAGTTACCTCTGAAAGGTACCTATTATAAGAAAAAAAACTCCACACCACTTATGTGGAACAATGTTTGCTTTTTTGTGTCTTCATTATAACCAAAGTTAAGTTATAGTACAAAAGATTCAGATTTTGAAGAAAACCACCACCCATTCAGAAGCTGATCTGAGTCCTGTGTAATTATCTGTGCAGGTGTATCTCTACCAAGAGCAAGTTTTGTGTTATTCCTGCTGGTATGTCACTGAGGCTGCTGGTTTGGGTAGCTCTGGTACAAGAACATTTTTGTCAATAGGGAATTTTTTCCCTCTCACCCATCTGAAGATCAGAGTTATCCTTTTTATCTGTTTGAGCAAATTACTACTTGTTGAACTTCCAACCGCTCATCTAACAATGAGAAACATATTGGAGCTGAATGACAAAAGGACTGAGGATTCTTCCCTTGGATCTATGGTTTGCACTAGGGTCCAGCACTCACAACTGCTGAATTTTAATCTCTGCCACAGATTCTCTTCAAAGCTTTTCAATATGTACTTCCCCATTTAAAAGAGAGGGAATATTCATATGTAAATCATTAAGCCATTGTGAGGACTAGGTAATGTTTGCATATTGCTGTGTAAGCACACAGTGATAATGGCAGCAGCACTTTTTTAGTAGGTCACTTGGCAAGACTGTTCCCAAAAGCTCTGCCTATTCTGTTAGTAGTTCTAAGTCAGTCAAAGGACGGGGTCTTTTGTTCACTTCCTTGAAATGATGAGAACTTCTCCCTGTAATGAAAATGTTACACGGTTTAAACATGCTTTCACCTTCAGCTACCTTAAAATATTTTTATTATTAACTACTCCATGTATGTATGTATGTATGTATGTATGTATGTATGTATGTATGTGTCTATCTATCTGTCTATCTGTCTCTCTGGATTATAACCTTCTTTTTAACATTTCTTATGAAGTAGCTCTGTGAGCCATGTAATTCTTAAATGGATAAACATCTTTCTCTTGAAGGGAGACCCTGAACATCTTGCATTATTACATGAGAAGTTTGAGAACAGAGAAGTAAATGAAATTGCAGCGTGTATTCAAGTAATTTCTGTTGCACCATTTATCCATGGCAATTTGTCAAAATCCTAGGTATTGTGGCAGAGAATAAAGCAGGGCTGGTAAGCCTCACTGATTCACTATGGTCTATGGCCACAAAGAAGATTTGGTTACTTCTCATGGCTTCTTATTTCTCATTACTTCTTGCTTCATCATCTTTCGTGTGTGAGAGCAAAATAATATGAATTTCTGCAGTTCATTTACTAGTGTTTGAGCTCTAAGTTACATTCTAATGCATTACTTTTATATGCATTCTTCTGGTACCATTGCTTCTATTATGATATAAATGATAAAACAAAATAGGAAAAAGTATAATTTTAATTGAACTAGACAATAATTTCACTCCCTTCAACTGATACATAATTGAAATATATTTCAAGAGCTAAAGTAATTGCATACACACCAGCGTATGTCCTCTCTCATCCAGCTACAAAAACTGTTTTACAACGTGCCTTGATGCTATTGTAAGTCAGCCTGTGAGCATGTCATTAGAAAGTGCTTTTCATATGATTAATTAATGCTTCACAGTGAGAGGACAACTGAATGTGAAGTGGGTGGCACACGCAGAATTGTTAATTGTAGGCTGTCCCTAAGGGCTGCAACTCTTGTTCTCACCTGCCATGTAGGTAAGAGCAAAGTTCAAATAGTCCTCTAATATAGTGTATGGAAAGCATAGATAACAAGAAAATGCACATGCTTTTGATGCTACGCACAGGAAAAAAGAATGAAGCATGATTTGTAGCACAAAATTCTGCCTTACATGAAATCAGTAGCTGGGTGCCTATAATAGGTTACTGCACCATTCCACATCTTCTGTTCTATGCTTCTTCTTTTGTACCCAACAGAGTTGAAAATATGTCTATGAGGCTAGAAGAAGTGAACGAAAGAGAACATTTTATGAAAGCTTCTCTTCAAACTGTCGACCTTCGACTCTCTCAGCTGGAAGAACTCTCTGGTCGGATGGTGAATGCTCTTGAGAAGCTGGCAGGTATTGACAAATCTGAGCTGACATACACACGTTCACGGGCTTCGTCTGAGTGTGATGCTGCATATCTCCTAAGGCAAAGCAGTGTTAACAGCTCTGATGGCTACAGCATGTACAGATACCATGTCGGTGGTGATGAGTTAATATATGATGACAGTACCACTCCTATGTCACCAGCAATGGGATTGCGTAAAAAAGCCCATTCTATTGGTACCAAAGAAGATGGAGCAGACCCAAGGATGCTGGTTCCAGAACACCACACTGGTCTCCATTATACCTCTAGTGCTAATGCAGTCACCACAGCAGATTACAGTAAATCTACATTAGAAACTGCACAGAATGTTTCCAGACCCCGTTCTGGTTCAGCTGGTTTTGGGGATGAAAAGCAGGCAATTTTCAAGAGTGATGGAACAGTTCCTCAAAGTATAAACCAGATGAATGCTGTTACCAACAGTCAGTCAGTACCAAGATCAGATTTTCAGAACACTCAATTAAAAGTAGAACGCACCAAGTTAGAAGCAACCATCTCTTATCCCTTGGACAAATCTAAAGCAATGCGCTATTTTCCCCCTGAAACATTCAGTGCTTGTCAAACCACTATGACCAAGTCAAGGAGCTTTATATTTGCACAGGGTGGGAAGCTGGTTGGAGGAGTTAACAACTGGATGGCCGAGTATAGTACTATCATGGATCAGGTGTGCCCTTCTACAATTGAACAATGGGCCACAGAGTGGAAATATGAAGTTGAGCAGCAACTTTCTCAGGAACGTCCTCCAGAATACCCTGGTTTTATCTCTGAAGCAGAAAGGCAAGCAGAGCAGAAGCAGTTACAGACAGACACCGACGACAGTGATGTTGGAGAAGCAGGTATGAGTGCCTCTTACACCTCTATGCCTGCCACTGTCAAGGCTGAGAAAGAGAATTTACTATCAGTGAAGCCAGAAAGAACTTCTGGGTTCCCATCAGTACGGTCAAAGAGTTTGCACAGCCATTCTCGGAAAGCCAAGTCTGTAAAGGACAAATTAAACAGACCAGGACATGCCAGCAGCGTAACTAATTTGGTGGTAGCATTTGGCAGTGCAACAGAGGAACAGAAAGCTAGGCAAGAAAATGCATCCACAGAAACTGAATGTTAAAGTGGCTTGTGGCCCCAATTTTATCGGCTGTCAAGAAAGCAGCGTGACTACTTGAACAAATTATGGATTTTAAAATTAACTTCTAAAGAAGAATTTTGCATATATTTGTTTCTTTTCATTTTAAATTTAATAGACATATGTTTGGTTCTTAAATAAATGCTTGCTGGGTCAGATGAAAGGAATATATTCTCTCAGGGGCAGGTAAAAAGTAGGCACAGTTCACACATGCCAACAGTATAGATCTTTCTTTGCTCCATTTCAGCCTCGCTCATAAGCTCATTTACTGACAAGGTCTTACAAAAGCGCTTGAAAGAAGGACAATATTATAATGAAATAATTTAGAAAATGTTTTGTCTTCTTTTGGATTAGAAGACTTCTTAAACTGAACAAAATTTTAACCAGCCTTCGTTTTTATCCTTACTTATGCAGCTGGTTTCTTTGTGGCCATTGTGTTTTTCAGATCAAAACAAAAATGTTGGAGGCAAGGAAAAATTATGCAGTCCCCTCTTTCACTTCTGATTTCACGCCTGCTGCTTTAGCTCGTCTTTCAGAAAGGCACAATGTAGCAGTTTTCGTGCAGTAAAACAGGTCTGAGCAGCAAAATACAGTTATGCTTGGAGAAACCTGACCCAGAAAGTAATGTGTAGACATATTCTTGACCTGTCCTTGAACTTTAGTGACATAATCTTGCTTTCAGGATCACATCTTTCCCCACCCCAAAGCATGCTGACAGCCTTAAACTGTTGAAAAACAGAGATCATTGTTTCAAAATATTTAGGGAGATTTTAATAATATGAATCCAAGATCCACATTAGTGTTTTGTATAAATGGAGATTACCATCAAAGTCCATGTAGAGTGAGAATCTGGCTTTTTTTTTTTTTAGATGCCCACAAGGTAAAACAAAATGAAGCAGGGAAGGTGTTCTGATCTGGTGAGATCAAAATGTAGCCAATCTGTGTTTGAAGCAAATTTACTGTGACAAATGACTCTTTCATTTTGCAGTTTCATTATGATGACACATGAGGAACAAGGAACAGTTTCTAGGAGTTGGTCTAAACGAAAAATATATTTTCCAGATGAGAAAAGAAATTCTATGCATTTTCTTCAGTAAATTTCAAAAACAAAGGGAAAAATGTCTCCACAGCAAAAGTGTTTTCTATTCCTCAATGATTAACACTGGAAATCCACATCTATAGTTACAGTTGCCCAGCACACCTGTCCCAAGTGACATTCTAAGTACCAGGTTTTGATAGTTTTCTTCATAATAGTATGATGTTATTTTCCTCATTCTTCTCTGTTACCTTTAGGGAGTTTTGTTTTCCTAAATATTCAGCACCTCTCTTTGCAGGGCATACATACCATTGAACAGACAAGAAAGAAAATGAGTTAAAGGCATCTTACTTGTTCACTGAATACTGGTCAAAAGTTTATGTTTAACTCATTTACCATCAGGACTTGTTAATATACTGTTTTGAAAAGACATAATTTCTTTTTTCCCCCCTCCCATCAGCTCCATGTATGTAGGTCTTGGTACCCCCTTGATGATGCTGCTTACAGCATTTTGAAATGCAGAGACTGATGGAAGACTCCACAAATGCATTGATGGCATCAGCTTTTATTGTTTGCATTACATTTTCATATTCCATCCATACTTATACCTTGAAGTACTGTTACGATATTGAATGATCATGGTAATGGCATAGACATTTCTGAAAGTTCAGTCATTGTTCACTATGGATTTTTGCTAGCTTGGTTGTATTAGCAGGTTTACTGGTTTCACTGTTGTCAGAACAGAGTTGACATTTTGCTTTTCATGTGGGCTTCTCTTTTAGTCAACTTTAGGGAACCTGACATTTTGTAAAAACAGAATGACATTTGAAATTGTTTCACTTGCATGTTTACTTCTGTGTTTCCATTCTCTCCAACTACATAGCCATTTTGTATCTGTGGTTAATAATGCCTTTTTATTGTTTGCCTGCACACTCACCAGAAACTGTCATTAACAAACACAAAGGGATGCAGCATTTCAGCACTTTGCTAAACAAGCAGTATGCATTTTGGAACGGAATACAGTAGGTGGCATACCTCTTGTTACATGGTCTTTATAAAATGTGTGTTAAATCATGCTCTGTTTGACCAGTTATTTTTTTAGCATTTAGATTGCAAATTTATCAGATAGCATGTAGATTTCAAACAAAAACATTTTACCTTTGTATTTATTTACTTCCTTTGTGTAAAAATATTTATAAAGAAACCTATGAAAAAGATGTGAAATTAATTCAGTATAACAAATTTTTCACCATAATGATATCAAACAACTTCACTTACCTGTTTCTTCTTATGCAGTGGGCTGCTTCTTATGCATGGGCCAAACATTTTCTAAGCAAAGTTTCTTTTTTAATATTTTTCAGTAATTTTCCATAAAGTTCTCTATACAGTGATGACTTTATAAGGCTTGGATGTTTTCTGTGCTCTTGAATAGCATGAACTTGAAATGGTAACCCCTCTGCCATTTAATGCAAATTAACTACACTGACACTGGCAGAGTTATTTTAGACATACAGCCATTTTAATAAGATTTAAATATGGCTCTGTATGTGCATAGGACACTGATAGTAGATTTGGAGCACACTAAATGGAATAATGATCAACACATTTACCTCTCTGCCTACATGCTGAGAGGTTGCAAGTACAGGATTTGCATTTCCGAAGAGGCATGTTTAATGCTGCTTCTCAGGAAGATGCATCCCTCCTACTGGTAAGTATGTGGTGACTCCACAGCCGTGTCACTGTGAATTCCACTTACCATTTTTCAGTATGTGCTTGACCTGTCTGAACCAGGTCAAGCCTAAAGAGTATGTACGTTAAGGCAGAGACATTACATTGAAGTTTGTTCACCTTACAGTATCGTGAAATGCAGACATTTCCCTCTCCCTCAAGGCAAATGTTTTAAACACAGTGACTAACTCTAATATTCACATAGGCAGGTTCTTAACTACCATCTGATTCCATGAATTACCCCTTTTTACATTGCAGCATTCTGGCACTAGCTTGACTTCGCTCTTGCAAGCCTCTCCTATTGCAGAGTCACTCTTTCTTTCCTTTTTAGACACTGGTTTTCAACACCTGAGAACCAAGGAAGTCCACTTTCCACATTTTTTAGTAATTAATTTTAACGTAGCCACTGAAACCTTCTGACTATGATTTCTCCATACTGATGCTTTGGATACTTTCCTAGGTTCTGGGCTTGACTATCGTCTTTGGCAAAAAGTGTATCTGTCCTTCTAGATAAAGAGGATACAATTATCTGTAAGGCCTTGTGAGAAAACAGGAACACAAGGAGAATGCATGACCAAGGATGTCAGCAGGATTATTTCACTAGATCTGCAAGATCCACAGGATTGTGCCCCATTATGAGTGTGCTGCGTAGTCAATCCAGTGATGCAAAGCTAGTTTGCTGCCAAGCGCTTGCTATGGAGGAGGTGAGTTTTCAGGGTGACATCAGCACTTGGACACATTGCTGGGGTCCCACCTAGTAGTGCCACTGCCAGCACATCACTTCTGCACCACTGTCCTGTCTGACTCGTCACTTCTAGTTGAACTAGTGTTAACTCAAAAGCTTGTAATGACCAAAAAGGAGACACACCTTGCATGTAAATTCAGGAATTTATTGTTAGTGCAACAAATGTTAACAGTCTAATATATGAATTATTATTAGTCTAGATCTAATTACAAGAGAAGAGAGACAAGAAGAGAGGAGAGCAAAGAATACTACTATAGCACTACAGAAAAAAAAAAGCAATGAGGTAAAACCGATATATGCACACTTCCTACTATCCACCCCTGTTTTTTGGATGTTACGCTCACACTTGCACTGATCCTCTGGGTGCAGTGGTCAGTGGCTGCAATGGGGGTGGTGAGGAAATATTGCCAGCTGTCACCATCCCAGGTCCTTTGCTCAGATGAGCATGACGTTGTTGGTTTATTTTTCCTTATTTTTTGATTGGTTATGGACATTTTAATGTTTGCTACCACCTTTACATCTTGTTTTTCTTCACTGGCCTTCAAATCCTACAATTACATGAGTTTCCTAGTCATTATAAAAGCTGCTTTCACGCTACACAAATGAAGCCTGCTTGAGGCAGGTTAAGGCAAGTTCAGACAAAGCAGTCCTGACCAGCCTCTGTCCTCAGGCCTTAGGAAGTCAGCATAAAGCCTGTGGCCTGTTAGGAGCAGTGACAGTCCTCTATTTACTGGGCTGCAAGGCTGTGTTAGCCCTAGAGGTGTTTTCCTCCCACTACAGCCACTGCAAATAAATGCTCTACTGCCTGCAGTGGTCACTTGAGGTGAATATTTCAGCCAAATTGTGGGCCTTTTGATACCCATTTCAGCTGGTGCCAGGGCCCACGGGTGTTGTGGTAGTCAAAAACCAGTACACCGCAGTAGCTTCGATTGCAAGGTGACAAACCACAAGCCTTTGGAGAAGTTAAGAACTACAGATTTCCTTAAAACTGCAATCTTATTTTGCTTTTTTCAACTTTTAGCTTTACCTGCAGAAACAAAATTTGGTATGGCAAAGTGGTGCTTTATGCTTGATACCCTGTATCTTTACAATGGATGTAAGGTATGTCTTGATAATAGGCTTTAAATTATTCTTTGCAGTTGTTCAGTCAAAATATTAAAATGCCTGTATCGCCTTGCGCTTGGTGCTAAAGTTAATGAAAAAAGGCGTCGCATATTTTTTTCTTTTGTCTCTACAACATTAAACCCCTTATGAAACCGCAGTGCTTCATCCTGTAAGATTCTGGATGCAAGCCTTTCGCTTTTGTTGCACTAATTGGACTGCTATGCTCAGGAAGTTATTACTTGAGCAGACCAACAGCCTTCAGAAATGGCCACGGAAAAAAATTGGCTTCTAGTTTAGGAGCACAGGTAATCTGATAGTCACTATCACAATATCTATGTAAAATAGGCCAGGCCAAGGTGGAACAGTGTACCAATGAATAGCTCCAAATAACTCCAGGCAAGTAATACCTACATAATGATTAACAAGGAAAGTATCCTATGGTAACATAGCGAAGTTGAACATTATTCAATCTCCACACTGCAAATACTACCTCCATTTCACAGATGAGCCTTGAAAAAGCAGCTTTTTTTTCCTGAGATACCTCAAGAAACTAAACCCTTTGTATAGTTTTTGTATATCTTTAGCCAAGACTGTCAAAGTTTCTGTTTTATGTAAATAATCACATTTTAAATATTCTTCTTCTGGTTCTTCATCAAGGACACTCAGGAGAAAGATGATTTTTTTTTAACTGCTTAATAAATTTAAGGTATAATGTTTTTCTTCTATAAGAAAATATATAATACAGACCTGTAGGGCTGGCTTCCTCACAAGTCCCCAGCAAAAGTCTCACATTTCTGAGTGCAGGCTGTGGCAACTTGGGTGTGCAAACTATTGGATGCACAAGGAGGAAGGTGTCAAGGTAATTAACCGCAACACTTCTAGTGAAAAATACAACAGACTTTCATGAGTGAATCCCTGACTTTGCAGAGGTGTCACGTACTTGATGTGGTTCTGGGCACACAGCTCAACTGTGAATTCACACAACAGGTATGTCGTCATGTCTTGGAGTTCAAACCAATGATCGAACCATTCTTCAGAAAGCTATGAAAACATGAGTTGCCATAGAAATACAGGCCTGGAAGGCATCATCTACACTGAGCAAGTTGAGCAATGTTGATAGCATCAGTGGCAGATGGTGGTCTAACCTGTTCTTGAACGTGTCTAATGAAAGCCATTCTCTAATCTGCTGAGAGACCAAAAGGGACCATTACAAAAACCGGTTCTGATTTAACCCCAGCCTTCAAGCGTTGCACAAGCCAAAGTACTTCCCCAACCCCTGAGCTGTCTTGGGAGGTTATGAGAACTTTTAGGAAGATACCTAATCTGACATGCCATAAATATAGCAGGTTATGCACCATGGCCATAGCTAAGCAGATAATTATATTAACTATTAGAAACAATTCGCACTGTATGTAAAAAAGAGGTGCCAAGAAACTGCTACATAGCATGTGGGGTGTGATAGCACCAGGAGAGCAGGCTAAGCTGGTTCTGGGAGAGCCATGACAGTGGACAAGTGTAAGGGTCCTGGTCAGTCTAGCATAAAGGAGCTCTCACTCAATAACTTAATATTGAGGTAATAAAAATAACTGCACTGAGTGAAAAATGATCTTTTTAAAAATTAACGAGAACAGAAATAGATGTGCGGTCTTTTCAGTTCAGATGGCTTTAGTGCACAGCTAGCTTCCCACCATTCTTTCAAGATTGTTCTTATAGAACAAATGCATTATCAGAAACTTCTGGTTTAACAGAACTGTTTGAAAAAAGTGAGCGAGGCAGGCTGGGATGGCTGGAGATAGGCAGGCAGCTGAATGCATTGCCAAAAAGGAGCCAGAGGATCCATAGGATTTCACTGCCTGTCCTGCTTGCCCTACATCCCTGCCCACCTATCCTGCCTGCCTAGCCTGACCTGCCCTCTTGCCTTTCCTGCCCTGCTTGCCTGTCCTGCTCAGCCTGTCTGCAATGCCTGTTTGTAACCCACTGCAAGTTGTGACAGAATTCACTTGCTCCTCTAAAGTACTTCTGTTAAATCAGTTTGCTCCTCCTTTTGGCATAAAACTCTTTCAGTGGTAACTTGTGACAAGTTCCAACAACCCTCACAAATCTTGTGATCTTCTGTTTATGGAGAGCTTAGTTTTGATTTTGTTTGTTCCTTTTCAGAACAGCACTGCAATTTAAGTGTGTCAGTGCAGTCCTTAATGGAAATTTGTGCTATCCTATGCTAGTTCTCTCAAGAGTAAGATTACATTTGCAGCCACTCCTCAGAAGTCTCTGTGCTGCTGCAGAAACACTCTTGTAATTCTGATGTAGTATAAAAAAAATGTCATTTTTAATACCATTGGCAAATTTGTTATAAGCCATTTCAAGCCTAGCTGATTTGGGCAGTTTCTGCCTTCATCTGCTTTCTCTTCCCCCTTTTCTGATTTTAACTTCCTTTCAATAGTGTTCTGAATATGAAGAAAACACTTTAAAGAAGAATAAAAATGAGGGCATGTCCCAAAGTATTTCTCG
This sequence comes from Nesoenas mayeri, assembly GCF_963082525.1. Lineage (NCBI taxonomy): Eukaryota > Metazoa > Chordata > Aves > Columbiformes > Columbidae > Nesoenas > Nesoenas mayeri. Next base: position 15,799,116 of record NC_137563.1, on the reverse strand, counting down.
CTTACCAAACATCCAAGGGATTTAGCTTGTGAGAGGGGTAAGTCACTGGCAGGAGAGGAGCTGTGGCTCGCTCTCACAGCACTGTGGGCACTCAGTGTTACACCACCAGCAGCTTCTGCAGCACAGTCACTCTTTGAAATGGACAGGGGCTGAGCCTGAGACCGTGCCAGCCTGAATAATGCCACTTAGACAATGATGTTTGCAGCATAAAATAAAAATCTTATATGTGAAATTACAGGATGAATTGAAGAGAACTGTCTGCCAACACCAAATAAGATGTGACCCTTGTGCGAGGAGTTGCAGTTGATTTTAAAAAAACTACATGATGGAATTGTTTTTATCTTCTCCACCTGCAAGTCCAAGAGTAGTGTATGGTTGTGGTGTTCTTCCCTGGGCTGATGAGTAGCTTTAAATGTATGCACGCATACTTCTTTCTTCGACCTAGGCAGGTATTGGTGGGTTGTTTCCCTCCTCACTGTTCAAACCTTCCCTCCCTGCTGGCATCAATGGGGCACCTCATCTTAGCTGGGGAATCCAGATTGTGCCCTAAAGTCTGTTCTTTCTTTGAAAATCCCAGGGTCTAGAACACAATGTAATGTGCTTCCTGTTGATGATAGTAAGGGAAGACCTTGATGCTGTGGCTAATGCTGGGTGCTGCATGTGCCTTTTTGTGTCCAGAATTGTGTCTGTTTTTCTGGAGTCTTCTAGTTCTTTACTATATGTTATGGTGATATTCCAACAGTACTGTACTGTCTCAGGCCTGTTAGAGAAAAATGACAGTATGCAGTTTAAAACCACGTTCTTTAATAAGGTGAGGCTACAGTGCCCAAATACCAACAGTTAGTTTGGCAGGTTCTTGTGTTCAACTCTTGCCCCTAAACGATGGGCTTTGCAGTGAATTACACTTTGCTTATAGCCGGAACCATGGCTGTGGTGCACCACCAGGCACAGGAAACAACAGCCCTTCCTACCCTGCCCAATGCACCGAGCCAGGGCCTGGCTGCTTTTACCCAGTTCCTTTGTACTTGGACCACGGGCAGGAGACCCAGGCTCTTCCCCCTCCTTAGGTCTCACAGCTGTTGGACCTGTGTGGTCCTGCTCTAGAGCTCTTGATTAAACCACATTTCTATCCAAACTGTTGCTTCTTGTAGGAGGTCTTTTGATTTTGGCAGTTTAGGTGGGCAACTGCTTTACTTGTATCTTCTAGGGAAGCTCAATTGAGCAATCCATGAGTTCCCAGAAAGCTTCAGGAGAGGGAGTTACACAGGTGTTCTGCATCCACCTGCAGCTGTCAGCATGGCTTCACCCATAGATCACATACCTTTCACGGCTGTAGTTGATTCATGCTGGAGCTGGATTTTTACTACTGATCTGAGACCCCAGGATCACAATAAAAACCTGCCTTTGCGGGCCCCATGCAGAGGCGATGTGTGGAAATTCTCTGTTTCCGTCCTCATTTTAACATCCCCCCCGACCCCGTATTCATGACGCTTTTCCCCCCCGGGGGCCGGGAGCAGAGGCAGTTCCAGGGGCGGAGCTGACCCGGGGCTCCCACCTGCGGGCCCGTGGGCGGCTCCACCCCCGGGACTGGATGGGTGTGCGGGGGCTCCCCCTGAGAGCGGGCGAGATTCGGTCACCTCGCCCCTCTGTCGGTCTGGTCGGACCCAGCGGTGCTGGCTGTCGTGGCCGTGACAGCAGGTGTGCGTCCAAGCGGACAAAGCGTAATTACTGCGGTGCTGGCGCGGGAAACGGGCCCCGCCGGGCCGCGGCCGCTTGGCCTCTCTGCGCCGCCGTAGGGAGGCCGCTCCCCCCAACATGGCCGCCCCGGCAGAGCCCGCCTCAGTCCGCCGCCCGCCGGGGCCGCCGCCGCCCGCTCGCCGCCGGCGGTAGAGAGGCGCTCGGCCAGCAGGCGGCCGCCCTCTCGGGGAGGCGGGGGGAGCCGCGGGGGGCTCCATGAGGGGTTGGGGCAGCCCCAGGCCGGGCCTGCCCAGGCGGCTGACTCCTCCCTTGGGGAAGGAGGGTGCGCTGGGGCCGCCTCCGCCGCCGCCCGCCGGGGCTGCCGCCGTGTGACTGGGAGCGCGCAGCCCCGAGTAGCTGCGGGGTGCCAGGCCTGGGCCGGCGGGCGCCGACACCCTGTCCCCGCGGGACGGGGCCTCCTGGGCCCGGCCCGACCCGCCGCTCCCTCCGCGCTCGCCGGCAGCAACAATGTTCTCTCTGAAGCAGCCCAAGCCCACGTTCAAGTCCTACCTTCTGCCGCTGCCTCAGGTAACTGCCTTTTATTGCCATTAGCGACCCGCTCGGCGCTCCCTCTCCGGGCCCGTCCTCGGCCCTGCCCGCGGTGCCGCCGCCGGGGCTGTGCTCCCGGCGCTCGGCCCGGAGTGCGGCCCGGGGCCCGGCCCGGAGTGCGGCCCCGCTCCCCTCGAGGGGACCGGCCCCGCGGGTGGGAATCCAGCGCCTCCGCGTCTCTGAGCGGCGTCCGAGGAGCCCCTGGAAACCCTCCGTAGCGCAGGGAGACAAAAGCTGTGCAGCGAGTTTGGGTGCAGCCTGTTGGCCTCTTGGCCTGTGAAGTCCCGCACACACGTACGGCGAGACTGACAAGCCCGGACTCCGGCCCAGGAGTAGAACTCCTACCGAAATGAAGTCTTGTGTTGATTAAAACCGGCCGATGTGAGATTATTGTGGAATGTTAGAATAATGCTTCAGGTGTTTGGGCTCGCTTTCCTCTTTGTGCTGAGTGGGCTCTGCGGGATCCACCTTCGTGCTGTGGAATATTTGAGGAGAAAACAGCTGGTGCTTGTCCCTTACGCCAATAATTAAACTCTCACTGTAGCCATCATTTCACATTTAAAACTTGGCTGATGGCATAAATAAGAAAATCAAGGGTGTATATATATATATATATATATCAAGTATATGTTGTAGAATGCTATGTATCACACATACAGTATCAAGAATATTTAGTAGAACTACGGAGATTTTTTGTGTGGTCCGGGTGTGCACTTGACAGACAGTGATCTTTATGTGTTTATTTTAGACAAGGCAGGACCTCTCTTAGCAACACGTTTGACATGTTGACTCATTTTTGCATTTTCGCAATTTGGTAAAAGTGAAATGTTGTTGAACTTAGTTCTGGATATTCCTAGCTGTGGGAAATGGCCATATCGCTGTCAGGGTAGGAACCGTAGGCATTAAGGTTATTTCACTGAAGGTTCCAGTCCTTCTGGATTTCTATTTTTAAGGTTTGGAATTAAAATGCAAACTAGGCACGTATGTGTTCTAGGCCTCGTTGTTTTGGAAAATTTTCCTGTGTCAGAAAGTCGCACGTTAAAAGTTGGTACAGAGTTTTGTGCAAACTTTAGTGTCCGTATCTGTGTAAAGCTTGTTGTAGGACTTGAGCCTTTATGGAATGTCAAGCCAGACTGTTTTTTCTGTTCATCCTGTGTCTTGTTATAGCCTGGGTTACATAATTAGTTAAACGTTGTACTTTACATATTATATTATTCTTGTAGTACAAAGCTAAATGTACACAAAAATATTAATGCCTTTACAGAAAACTGTTTCTATGATTGGATCCTGGCTGTTTATTATGGGCTTTTTAAGTCAGAAAAAGAGCTTTCTCCTTTGTCTAAATAGATCAGAATTGTGTCTGACTATCAAGTTCTGATTCTCTTTTTTTTCTTCAGCCTGAAGACCAGATTGCATCAGAACCAAGGATTAAAAAACTGGAACCAGTACTTTTGCCAGGTAGGCCTATATCAGGAATTTGACAGATATGTGTTTATTATAATAGAATTGGTAAAATGTAAATAGTTTTCCCTATTTTACTATGATTATTGATTTTGGTATGTTTTAATTTTAACATGCTACTTGAGGGAATATGACTTCCAAGTAGGAAAATCTAATGGTATTTGTGTCTGTAGGAAATTGTTCTAACCTGAAACACTAAATAAATACATTGGCTACTTTGCCTGTGTAATGCTTTAGTACAGGTAGAATAAAGTCTTGGTTTTATTGTGAGTGTTTGAAATCAAATAAATGGAAATTTTGTAACATTTAGGAGACCTTTTGGAAGACTAATAATGATTATTTTTTTGTCAGATAGTCAGACCTTTACCTGTGTGCAGAACCTACTACAGTAGTGTGTGTTGTAGTCTTCCTTTATTTTAAAGAAAAACATAGAATTTCCAGTAGGTAGGTATGATTGGCTTCTGTATCAGAAAACTTCTCATACTGTCTTTATTCATTTACTCTTATTGAATATGCAGCTGTTATGTAATTTGAGTGTCTGTGTCTTTAAACCTATGCAGAATACCCTTTTTAGTGTGTGGATGAGAAAAGTAATGCTTTTATTATTGTTCATAGTTACATGCTTATGAAACTGTAGGTCATTCATGACTTTCAGATTTTAAATAAGAAATAATCTTTGGTGACATTTTGATAAATGATGATTTCTAAAAGCCTTTTTCAGATACCAAACAAACAATCTACTGTTCTCAAGATTACTTTCATTGCAAATTGTACATCACAGTAATAAATTTGACTTGTTGTTTCAAAGGGTAATTTCAAGTTTAAAACAGTGGTATGCTGCATTTTTTTCTTAGTAATCAGATTATAAGTCAACAGATATTAATATTCACACATATACTAATGTAGGAAGCTATTGCTATCATGTCTAAGTTGCTAAAATGTGTTAGTTTTCAAAGTGATCAATAGAATAAACAAGTTACTCTTAAAAAATTATTTTTGTCACTGCTTCATATGGAACTGTTGTTAATTAAGCAGTACTAATTAATATGTGATGTGGTCTACTGAAGTACCTTAAATTTAAGAGGCTGAAATATTGTGGAAGAGGTTCAACTGAAAGAGCGAAGAACAACTGACTGACACACTTCATGCGACAAAATAATACAGATTTTTACTTGAGGCATAGATACCCTAAGTTTGCTAAAAATTGCTAAGATTGCTCAGTATTTGAAATACAGTTATATTTTTGTGCTTGCAAAACTGCTTACCACTTGGCATCTTACTGGTTATGTTGCAGTTGATATTCTTCCAAGGTCTTTGACTCACAAGGAAGTGACTGCATGTTCTTCTCCGAGACATTCCACAGAAACTGCAAGGCAGTACGAGATTGCTTTTCTCTAAATGTAACGTGTCTTGCCTTTACTGTGGGACATGTGCATCAACAGTGGGAGAAAACTACTTCTGTGCAGGAACTTTTTGCAGTGTAGTTCATTCTTGATTTGTGAAACTATGAAGTACACTTAAAATGGTCCTGACTGGTGGTTGTTTTTCTCAACTGGCTTATATTTATCCCATGTTTGCATCATTTCCCTTGTCTGCACTATCTTTGAAATCAACATTTGATGGCTTGTGGAACATTTGCAGTAAGTTGCCCCAGGTTATATAGAAACAGATTAAAAGAATATGACTCACCACAGAATTAAAACTTCTACCTCCTTATCATTCTAAGGTGTTATTTTGCATTATTTTGTAATAGAATTCGCTGCTCTGTACAGCCACAGAGTAGCTCTGACAAAATCTTTGCGTTTTTATGAGTGTCAGTGTATTAGGGTGGGGTGGAGTTTAGAAGTGACTTATTTTAAATGACTTAAATGAAACTCTTCCTGTTTAAAGTTAAGCACCAGCCTAAACACTTTTTTCACCCTTTTTTATTCTTTCCTTTTTTTTTTTTTCTGCCATCCAATGGTGCAGTAGAAAAATGTATAAACAAGTACGCATTGTACTCTTGGGTAGGCTGGCTTTTGGATTTGTCATAACCCAAGTTTCTGGCCAAATTCCAACTCATTTAATAATACTTGTATACTTGTACTCCCTTGCAAGTACAGTTTAGGTATGGTATTCCTAATATCCTCTCCTTAATAGCTGTGTGAAGTTGCATTTGCTCTCAGGAACAGGGTTAAACCTGAGTGGCTGTTTGTTATGCTTTTTTAATTGGCGGGGTTTTTAAGGAGTTCTTTTGGAATTAAGTTATGTTAGCATGAGCAGTTACTGGCCTTAGTAATCTTCATAAACTCCTAATAGTTGTATTAAGCCTTTGGTTGTAAAACACAGTCACTTTGAGGGAGTAGCTTACTAAAAATTGAAATGCCGAAGTAGCTAAATGCCCTACTGTTTAACTTGTATTTCTGTGCAGTGGAGGTTAGGAGAGGCAGTTCCAGAGATGGAAATAGCATGAGTCAGGTTACAAAACAAGGAGGTGTATTTGGAAAAGCAACAAACATCATTTAAAGCAAGTGAAAACCTTGGTTGTAAGTAGCAACACTGATACTGCAGTAGGGAAAACCATACAATTTTATAGAATTTGTTATAATTTCTTTACAAAACACGTGACAGGTTTAAGATGTAGTTATAAAAATGTTTTGTTTTTCTTTCTGCAGCTCTGTTCTCCCACTGTAGCTCTCTGATCAAGAGGTTTTGCACTTAGTTGAAGAGTTGGCCTACATAATAGTTTCACTTTTGTTTCCTTTGTTTGTCTGCATAGCTTGTTTTATAAACATGTCAAAGAGATAAAACAGAGAAATAGCAGGTAGGCTATGGGTCAGTCTGCTAAAGTGCCTTGCCTGGGTAGTAGGAAATGAGCTTGTATACTTTAGGGAAGAATGAAGTTAAAGTTGTTAAACTTGGTCTGTCTTATTCTGGTAATCAATTGTAGCCTGTTTTCCACGATGTCTATAGCATTTTTGAGACATCAACTTCAGCATTTGAAAAAATGGTACAACATAACTGGAGTGTAAAGCGGTGTAAGTGTCCACGGCTGCAGTGGCAAAGCAGTGTGCAGAGAGGAGTGACACGCAGGTGGATAACGAACCGGCCCCGTGTCTGTGCTGTGTGCCACGCTGCACCGTGCTTTAGGCAAGGTCAGGTGAGAAGGTCCTTCCTCACTGTTGCTCACGCAGGATGTTGTGCAGGAGACTATGTAACTGATGGAACATCTGATGAAGTGTGAGAAAACGATGGTTCTTTCTAAATCCTAATACCCACTTGTAGTAATTATTTTAAAGTGTTGCTTAGTATACTAATTTGCTAGTAGATTAAGTTAGTAGTTGCTACCTCTAAGTTTTTACAAAACATCTAGCAATGGTTTAGGAGTTGTTTAAACCTTATACAGTACAATTATAGAAATAAACAGAACTGGAGTAGAATTTTTTATCTTTAAGATTGCTCTGTTTTGCTTCTCTCTAGCTTGGTTGTCTTAGTTGGTCCTAAGAAGGAAGCTTTCCATATCTTTAATCATCCTTTTGATTACCTCTGAACATTTTCCAGCTGTGCAGTGTTCTTGTTGAGGTGGAATGAAATATTGTGTTCAGGATTTTTGCCACTGGTTGTATTTGGCTTTTATTTAATAATGCCAGTCTATTTAGCTTTACCACCTGCTTTTTGTATTTAGTTTGCTTTTTTGTCTACATGTGTCTTTTGACAGGCAACTGACTGATAAAATCAAATTGTGGGAGGTTTTTATAACTGTATCACGGAAAGTTTTAATCTTTCAGAAGTGTCTGATTTCTGATTCTCTCGGAAGTTGGCTCCCAGCTCTTTTTTTTTTCTTTCCCCTCTGCTTTCTGCAAATCCTTAGTACATTAAGTCATGTGTTCCAGAGCAGCTGTAACACATCTCGTGATAGGAGAAGGAAAGTACACTTTCTGGTGAGGCACCGTTGTGCATTAGTACCCCAGGTACGTTCACTCCTGACTGCTTTGAGCCCCTGCACATCTTTCTTGGCATTTTGATTTGGTTTGTGGTGTCTCAGAGCTGCAGAGCAGAGGTCATGGTGATGCAGTGTGAGTGCGTGATGCCGCACTGGGACTGGGGCTGGCAGGGTGAGAAGTAAGGCACCACGTTAGTGAGATTTGCCAGGTTTGCCTTTCTTGTGTGTGATTTGGGTTTAACACCTTAAAGGGTAAACTGGGATTGTTTAATTGCTTGGTACAAGTAGTAATGCTGTTAGTGCCTTTTCCATCTGTCTTTCTGGAATGAGTTGTTTGTATTCAAGTAGGTATTGCTTGATCTGTTAAGGGTGTTCTTCTGTTGATGGTGAGTAGCGACAGCCTGTCAATGCTGATAATAACTGAATAGAGCTTCAGCAAAGCCTGTTTTTGATTCTTTCCAAAGCACATTCAGTTGTTGATTCTCATTTGCAGTGTTGTGTGCTAGCCAGGCTCTCTTACTCATTGCGCAGCTGATCAAGACATCATATTGCAGGGTTACGGTTTCTCTCTGCATCAAGTTTTTTATTTGAAATTGAAATGTTACTGTAAAGGTTTGTGTGTCTAATACCACACTCTAACTTTAAAAACGAGTAACTGAAATAGCTTTGTAATTTCAACTCATTTTCAGGAATAGGTGTCATAAAAGTTTATGCAATTATTTTAAACATTTCAGAATGGCCAGATTAGAAAATCAGATGGCAATTTGGAAAGTAATACAATCCCCTGAAGCTTTTCTAAAACAGATTTGGCTTTGGCCTACACCAAGATGATTACCAAAAGTTTTATTTAAATAAGTTATGAGAATTTCAAATTCTAGACTTGAAATCCAAACCAGCAGCTTTCTGCAGGCTCGTCTGTCATACTGCAAGAAGTTTAAAAATGAAACAAGCATTTGACAGATTTGGAATAAATGAGGCATTACTTACAGTAAGTATGTAGTAAATACTCTATTATAGTTTTTTTTGTTTGTTTTACTCAAAGTAAATTTTCAGGCATGGTTTGGATTCAGTTAACTGCTTGTTTGTTTTCGGTTTTGCTTTTTTTAAGGCTTGCTGCGATATAAGTACTACCAAGGGAGTCTGAATGTAGAATCTAAGTTCTAAATACAGTCCTAGAAGTGGATTTTACTGGATGGAGTCAGTTTGTTCTGCCTTCTTTGTTACGAGTATATAGAAGACACTTCTTAAAGTTTCTGACTAGTAATATATTTTAAGTATTTGTAAATATGTAGAAAAATACTTTCCTGTTTGCAACAGATTAGCTGTAAGGCAATATGGAAATAATTATTTAAAGGTAGGTGGCTGAACATGCTTTAACATTAAATATTTTAATGTTTCTGCATGTGCATTTTGCAGAACGGTTCCAAAGGAATTGGTTTCTGCCCACTCTGTCCCACGTATATTTAACGCCACAAGTCATTGAAGTCTGGAAAGGGGATACAATGTTAGTGTAGATTCTGAATTGTCAGCTGACCAAACTACTGGGGTTTTTGTCCCCTGGCGACTGTATTTGCTTCTGATGAAGTAAGTCTTCAGCGAACCAGTTTCTAAGGAACATGTTTTTCTGTATTGATTTATTAAGCCAAATCTGAGTAATTTATGCTAGTCCTAGTAATATATTACAAGTTCAGAACAGCATCTGTAACTTGTATTGGTGACATAAAATAACAGGCTGAGAAACAGAGTTGTCTAAAATTGTTACTGATTATATTGTTTAGGTAAAGTCAGGCTTTGGGAATCTGTAGTTTATGCAGCCTGACTAAAAATATGCAAAACACACAACACTCTCTCTTTTCACTGGCATCTCTATTGTTCATGTTACAGAATTCTGACCGAATCATTGCTAAAACATTTGGGGGTGGGAGGAAATGGGTTGATGGTAGAGTTATTTTAATTTAGCCTAAAAATACATAGTGATGCCAAGAGGAGCAGTTTATTAATCCATTTTTCTCCTCACAAGTGAGTGTTCCTCCTAGCTGCTTGGTGCTGACATTTTTTATGCCACCAAAGAACAAGCCAGATCAGAGTTGATTCTGATGAAATCAAGACTGACAAAAAAGGAAGCAAAAATACATGGTTAGAGTTAATTTCAACTGATTAATTTCTCTGATGTGACTAACAAAGTCCTTCACAAATGGCAGTGCTGGCACAAGGGTTGAGGTGGGAATGGCTATTGAACATGGAACTGTTTCCATTTTAGGGATAATACAAGTTGCTCATGATGGATATTCCCTTCTTGCCATGTGAACTGTTGGTTGCCTGCTCTGTGTTCTTGTGTCCTTCACTGCGTTTCTGGGGCATGGGGGGAGCTTTTGTGGAGCATCTCGTCCTAGCTCAGAAACGCAGTTATCTTTTCGGATCCCTTCTGTCGTCAGTTTCTTTTGTGAGGTTGACAAAGTTCAGCTGTTATTGAACAAGTACTGATTTTAATTTAGTTGCTGTGCATGGGAAGAGAAAACATGTTCTTTGAAGACTTTTACCAAGAAGTTTTCACTTCTTTTGTTACTTCTTTTCGTTACTGAGCCTTTCTAAAATTTAGCTAAGCTGTTGTTACGCTCTTTTTCAGTTTATTAACACACTAGAGAAATTGTACACTTTTCATATATGATAATAGAAATTTTTCTAATCAGATTGGCAAAGCAAGCTCTTTTGGTACTGTGCATTCAAAACACACCAGTGCAGTGCTTAGAGCTATTTATTGACAGAAATCTCAGGTTCTCCTATTAAAAAGTAATGCAAACAGAATATATCCAAATTGCTTTTCATTCACCAATAGTCAGAGTATTGACCTGTCCTTTCGGAAAAACATTGTCATTTTGTTTTACTTTTTTGCTCTTTGCAGATGGACAGAAAATTAAATGTAGTCTATTTTTTAACTAATTGTGAAGGTATTAGAAAATAGTTTGGGAAAAAAAAAAAAGATGGGTGATATCTACAGTAGTGTGCAGCTTTTTTTGTCTTCACATACCTTAAATCCTTAAGTACATTGTAAGAGCTCATGCAAATCTGAAAAGAGAGAAAAGCATTATTTTATGAGCTTACAAATACTTTTTTCTTGAGTATGGAAGTAGCTGAGCAGACTGAACAGAACGTTCATTTAGAAGTGGATTAGGGGCATCTAAATGCTTGGTGCATACTAATAAACTCATACAATTTTGGTATTCTCTCTACAAGAGAGCAGCTAGGAAAAGGCAGCTACATGGGTGAAGATGTTATAGATGTCAGTTACTTATTAATGAAGTTTTTATTGGAATTCCTGCTCAGAAATTTACCTAAGTTAATTATTTGCTGATCATTTTGGAGCAGTTTTAGACTTAGGTATTTCAAAATACAAGTGAACTCATCAATGCGCATTTTTAATGGTTAAGAGGCTACTTGAATTAACTTCAACTTTTCTATTGTGAGCTCTTTAGATTATCTTTCACATAAGCTGTTTTTCTGTTGTCTTGACTGAGTATAATCACTATCAACATTATAACTGAGAAACAGGGTTTTAGGAAACTAAGTGTATATAGGTGCTAGGTTTTGATGAATTTAGGCAGCAATTATATGACTTCATAGAGTATTTAATACCCTCTGTTGTCCTTATGTCTGTTAGACCTTGAACATAGGCTAAACATATTTTGGTTTAGAACTTCAATGCTCGTTAAAGAAAGCTTATACTAAGAAATCTATTCTTATCCTTCTAACACGGCACTGAAAAAGTTCCCTGAGCAGTATATGGGGTACCTGCACACTTCTGGAGCCTGTAGGATTTGCATTATTCATTTATAGAGTCTGATTTCAGGCATTTGTTGCCTCTAGCAAGTATCAGGTTCTTAATGTGCTAGAAATATTGTATGTTAACATTTTAACATATGTGTATATGCATGTGTGTGCATAATCTGTCTGTGCATGTATGAGGGGGTGTATAAATAGTACAGTATAAATGTATCACCCTGTGAACTGCTCGGTTACTTTGTTTCCTTGTGCAGCATTTTTGCATTGTGTAGTGCAGAACTTCGTTTATTTTAGGCAGTTCCTGATCAGGGGTTGCATTTGGCAGTGTTGCAGCACGGAGTTGCCCTGGAGCTCGGCCCAGGCTGAGCTGGGGCTGGCGGGACAGGCCTGGGGCTCCCGCACAGCACCCGCGATACCTGCTCGTCGCCTCTTCTGCTCACCACGGGACTCAGCATTTGCAGCCATGTTCCCATGTGCTTTCTGAATTGTATTTGGATCATAGTGGTTTATTCATTATGGTGGCTTAGATATATACCCTGATATCTCTTAACAGCCAAAACAGGCAAATCTCATGTGCTTTTGGGAGATTTGGCCGAATTTTTCTGAAGTTTAACAATTTCTGAGGCTGTGTGTGAAGTGGAAGGTGTATTAGCTGGATAGATCCTTCAGTCTCTTGTGTTATTTTTGTGATTCATATATCCAATGTAGAAATATTTTTATTAAACAGGATTGGGCTTTAATACATAAGGGTGCAACCTGTAATTTTTCCTCTGGTTTCCTGTCAGCGTTTAAACAAACTGCTTTTGTCTCCTGAGATCATTCTGTGACTGCTGGAGTCACATGGAAGTGTTGACTGCTGTTCCGTGTCTGGAACAGCTTGTGACTGTTTACTGGAAAAAAGCGGCAGCGTCGTCGTAAAAATGTGCAGTCTAATATCTCTGAATAGCTCTGTTGTTGACAGTTGTATAGAAAAATCACCTACTCAACTACAGATACAAGAAGGGTTCATTGTATAAAACCACCACATACTACTTATGCTGTTTATCTACTTTCCTAAATTTGAGTTAAGTTTGGAAGATTTGCACCTTTTAATATTGCTCATTATAGATGGCCAAATGAGAAGTAAAAGCTGGGTCAATATAAAATTCCAAACCTGCATTTAAAAAAACCCAACAAAATCCGTTTCTAGAGGCTTTTGAAAACAGCATCTATTAAATTTGTATTGCAAAGTTTTTCACACTTTGTTGTAGATGCTTAAACCCTTTGGTAGAAATAGGTATGCATGCACTCTCTGTCTTACCTTATTATAATGTTCGGGTTCAAAATTGACAGTCCTGTGTTAGGGCTGAGAACTTGAGTGCCGAAAAATCCAGCATGTGTTTGTGTTGGATGAAATGAGAACAAATGAAGTTGCACTAAAATAGGGTTAGTATTAACATGTTGTAGCATAGCCATGCAATTATGAGCGATGGAGGAGGGAAGCAGAAAGAACTGACTTTGGTAAAAAAGAATGATGTAGCTGACATGTTTTAAACTGTAGTAGATAAAAATTGAAGAAGTTTGCGTGAGAGCAGTAATGGATCTCATTTATCTACTGTTTTGTAGCATCAAAGACAGGAAATACTGAAATGGTGTGGTAGTAGTAATTTGTGCAAGAGTGTCTTCTGTGTGATAGTAAAAATATTGCACTTGATACCAGGTAGGGGAAAAAAAATACTTACCTGTGGAAGTTGCACTTCATTTCATGGTGTGTTTGGCTGTCCTTAACTTGTAGAAATGCAGCGATACTCTGAAGGAACTGAGAGAGGGAAGAATAAAAGCTATTTAGGTTTAGCAGCAGTGGCTTTGTGCAGAGGGGAAGCTTTGCAGGCAGAATGTGACTGAGAACTTGACATTGAATAGTTGAAGATTAACACCAACCGTGAGAAGCAATTGCTTTAATATACAGTTTGGGCTTTTACAGTTAAGCAAGTGAACAGCTTATGAGAAAAAGTACTGGACATTAAGAAGTCTCAAGCCAGACTCTGCTAAAAGTATTGAAACTTTTTTCCTTACAATATTTAACAGAAGTAGGGTATGTCATTCTTATGTACCCTATTATAAGACATAGTTTTCAATTGCTGTGGACTTGGCTGTACTTTAACTGTTTGTACTGAAGCTGTCAGAATCAGATTTCCCCCCTCCCCCAATCCAAAATCTTATTTAACCACACTTTAGTAATGTTTGAGAAAAAACTTCAGAGATCCAGCACATCTATCTATAGAGCATTTTCACAACCCTTGCCACTTCTGGCATAGATAATGCATGTATATGATAACCACGGGTCAATGAAGCTTGTCCCCTTACATCTTCACATGGTCCCAGGATACTCAGTTCTGCTGTCTCAAGGCTATAAAGTTAGTCCGATACATTTTTGTAGCTGTTTATCACAGCTGAACTGAAAGCTGGGACTCTGCTGCTGCTCTTTCAGGCTTCCAGGTGAGGGCTGAGCTCTCGGGGGCAAGAGCACGAGGAGACAGCTCAGCTGGGCGGCTGGGGGCGAGGAGCACGGGCACAGACGCGGGCTCAGCGCTGCCGGAACGGCCACTGCGCTCGGGCGTTTGGGCTGCTGGGGACAGTTCTTTAATGCCTGGTGACTTGAGTGCAGCGATAACCAGCTGAGGAACTGCATCCTCTGGATCAGGAAGCAGATGGGAGTCACCCACAGAGCTGACTTGTTTTGTTGCAAACCGTAGGACACTCTGAGATGACATTTTGGGCATCTGGGACTAAATACGCCCAGCCTATTACAAGCAAATGGCAGTTTAGCAATCCTTAGTCCATAGTCTTTTTAAAAAACAGAAACCAACAACAAAAAAAGGCAAAACCCACAAAGAAACAAAACCCAACCTGCAGCTAGTATAAAATTAGGCTTTTCTTGCACACACTCCCACACTATTTATGGTGGACAGCAGCAGAAGGAAGTGGTTGATCTGATGACAGAAGCCGAAACCCCTATGCAGGCGTAAAATAAATGACCAAATTCATTTCCTGAGGTAAGAATAAAATTACTGTTTAGCTTTCCGTAACCTCTGTTGTGGAACTAAAAGGTAACATTTTGTGTAGCTTTTATTTTTCTTTTCTTTTTAAGTGGTCCTCAGTCTCATTTGCCTGTGTGCTTTTTTACTTCATCGCTTATCCCAGATGAATTAGCATAATCTATTTTTTCTTCACCTGAGTCTTCTGCTTTGCAAAAGGAAATAGTTGGTCTCTTTCATTAGAGGGTAGAAACTTTGAAATGGTGAAGAGTGTTTACTGTGTTTGTGTTCTGGTTTTTCTTTTGTGAAATCACCTGGGAATCCGTTTATAAATGCCAAACTAGATGTAGACTGATTATTCTGAATTAATGAAGTTCATAAAACTCTCTAAAGTACTTAACAATAGCCAGCTATTTTCAGTTTTTAAAATAAATACTAGCTGAAGTACATTTGCACAAAATCTGCAGTTCTTCAATATTTAAAATTCATTGGTTTGGACAATACTGTCCTTTAAACAAAGGATTTTGATCTCTGTTTATAGGGAAGGTGGTGTGTGGTTATTTTTTGCTTTTAACTGCTACACAACATTGGCTGCTTTGGAACAGTAGTTTTGGTTTTTTTTATCTGGAATGGTATTAGTTAAATTGCAGGTTTACCCAGAAGATGTGCATACTTTGAAACGGGTAAAGAGTTGGGGGCTTCTTGGTACTACAGACTTAGAATGGTTGTAGCTACAAGATTTAGTAAACTTTTCTTTTCCCCTCCTCTTTTTCTGTTTTAGGTGAAATTGTGGTAAATGAAGTAAACTTTGTAAGAAAATGCATCGCAACAGATACAAGTCAATATGACCTGTGGGGCAAATTGGTTTGCACTAACTTCAAGATTTCCTTTATTACGGATGACCCAATGCCGCTACAGGTTTGTTATTACTCACATTGCTACATCATGACAACAGATGTGATGGGTAAAACGGATTTAGTTTGAATACAGCAAGTCTGCCTCATATCTGATGTAAATCTGGTGCCTTCTCAAACAAGAAAGTCTAAATGATGAGGTTTCACTGCCCTGTTCTGAATGTGTTGCTATTCCATCCTTTAATTGAGGATGTCAGAACAGAGCAAGTTTACTATGGAAGTACAGCCAGCTCTATGTACCTCTTTTTATGGAGGCTTCATTGGGAAGTGGCTTTACAAAAGGTAAGGCAGGAATTATATAATCACTTGTTCCTCCTTGAAGAAGGTGATTGCAAATGTTTCTTTGACTAGACAAGCATCAGATCAGCAAAGCCTTTAATGTGTCCACGTTTTATCGGCATTGCAGACAGAGGACAGAGTAACCATGACGTGAGTTTTCATGGTAGATGAAGCAACAAGAAAAGGGGAGACAGGAACCAGACTTTTGTCAAAGCAGAACATGTGATGTTCAAAACCTCAACCAGTTTTTGAACAGCAGATTATACAGTACTGTTTGGAAATCTAAGTTGTGAGTTGTATGTCATTTTCACTTTTCTTTTGGGCTTATAAAAGGAAACACTTCATTAACTAGGTGTTTGTAAAGCTCTGAAAGTAGACAGATGCTTATTCTATAATGGTAAGTTTAACCGAAGTTCCTTCAAAAAATTAATGTTTGAAATGAAGTAGTTATCCAAACTTATTTCTGAAAGTTGAAATAATATTTTTTCTTTCTATAGTTACAGTAATAGTAGGAGGGGTTTTTGCAACATATTTATTTTACACTTCATATTGTATTGAACTTCTACTAGCAATTTTTGAGGCTAGTAAATTCAGGGCAAGTGGTGGGGTTATTTTGTGTATTCCACTGGGGTTTCTAACCTCTTTGGTGTGCGCTCACCAGCACAAGAGAGCTGTTTCCACAGCCTCTAATTGCCTGTGAACAGGCAAGGCTGGTACCTGTCAGGAAAGTCTAGGCATGCCTGATTTTTATCATAGTCTTCAAAGGTGTGCTGTGTATCTGGTTGTGAACTGCAGAACTGCAATTAATAGCTATGAGTTCATGTGTTGCAGAAATTCCATTATAAAAACCTCCTCCTTGGCGAACATGATGTCCCACTGACATGCATTGAGCAGATTGTCACAGGTATGTCAAAAATAGCTAAGTATGGTGATGGGCTTTAAGCTTACCCAGTTCAAAGATGTTAACTGATTGGTAGGTTGTGTGGAATTGTTGATGCTTAGGGTTTTATGTCATTAATATTCCCTGATTTGAAGAATCTTATTTATTTAAAATTACGATAAAAGCCTTAAAATCTGAATAAAACTCGAAGCGCCAGGTGTGACATGTGTCTAGTTGGGTCTTTATATTAGT
This sequence comes from Nesoenas mayeri, assembly GCF_963082525.1. Taxonomy (NCBI): domain Eukaryota; kingdom Metazoa; phylum Chordata; class Aves; order Columbiformes; family Columbidae; genus Nesoenas; species Nesoenas mayeri. The sequence continues at coordinate 15,782,325 of NC_137563.1, read as the reverse complement.
TTTAAATTTAACTATGATACTGAATCACCAGGTATCGCAGGATAGACACCTGTTCCAGCAGTACAAAATGTTGTCCTCTCTCACGTGAAATGGGGTCTTCCTAAATGAGAGAAGACTACAGATAGCTTTTATTTTGAAACTTGAGGGCTGACAGATTCCAGATGACTCTCGTGCATGTTCCTGCAGACTGTCAAATAGCATGAACATTTGCAGTTTTGTTGGAAGAACAGTAGTTTCCGTTTAGCTTTTCCATTGAGGTTTCAAGCTCGTTAGAGGGAGAGGGCAGTATTGCCTGCCACACACTTGAGGAGGTTGTTCTTTGTTCTTCTGTTATGCAGGTTTACCCTAAGTTTATTGAAGCATAAGCTTTTACTACTAAGAGTTAGAGGAGGTTTTCACCCATGCTGCAGAAGGGGTTGCTCTGTGGTTGTTACTTTGAAATTGAATAGTTGGAGGTGTCCTAAAACACTTGTCTTGAGTTCCCTGGAAGTACTTAAGTTTAACCCAGAGGATACCTTTTCTACCTCAGTTGAACACCTGAAATATACTATTAAACGGAAACTTCTGGTAGCAGCATTACTGTATCTGTTTGAGCCACTCTTGAGTTATATACTTACAAAACACAGTCCAATAACTTTGTCTTTTGTTTACAGTGAATGACACCAAGAGGAAGCAGAAGGTCCTTGGTCCCAACCAAAAACTTAAATTTAATCCAACTGAATTAATAATTTATTGCAAAGACTTCCGTATTGTCAGATTTCGTTTTGATGAAGCAGGTCCTGAAAGTGCAAAAAAGGTATTTTATCTTCTTATGAAATCTTACTTTGTAGTCATTACAAGTAGCAAAAGCTGTGCTAGTATGAACATTATGGTTTATGTTTTGATAGAGAAGTAGATGGAGAAAACTGCAAATTAATCATTCTGTTACAGCAGAGTATCTAGATTGGGTAAATCTAAATTTGGTAAAAAAATTAACATTGTGTATTTATTTTCATATAAGATAAGCCTGTGTCTCTTGTCACGTCTGTTGTACTTTTAGTAATAACACGTTTATTTGTTTAATAAATTACTAATTTATTAAGCAAATCTTTTAAAAGACTGAAGTTGGAATACTGCATTGCAGCTGTATGATAGATGTTTATGTTTGTATGGAAAATGTTTGAAACTTTTACACACTTTCTGAAAGTCATAAGCTTAATTTACCCATAGGTAGAATGTATTATCTTATATACACACTTACTTGCTTCACACAGCAAGTCCTCCAACGAGCTCTTGAAACAACCCATTTGTCTAAGCTCCATAATACTATGTGCTCTTTCTCAATATTTTCTTAGAAAAGTCTTGCATGCCTCTTGACAAGGGGAATTACTTCTGTCTGTACATTCCTACAAATTTCATCCCTTCCCAGTTTCAACACTTGTTGTAAGTCTCAACAAAATCATACAATGTTATTGAACCTGGTAAGGTCCTGATAAGTTTCTGCTAATCAGAGATGATTATTCTACATCACATGGGCTCATCGGCTTCCTTCTCCTGATGGGTGTGATGGGTTTTTGGAGTTGCGGCTCCTCTGATCTCCATGGCACCATTTCGTGGCCAGGCATGGTACAGCAGTAGTTTCGTAACAAATGACCCAATTTGCTCACCAAGCTTAAGAATTCCCCTTCTCAGTAGGATAAAGTTTGAGCTTAACCCTCTAAGTCCTAAGAACCATCTGCCCAGACATGTCTGTTTGCAGTTATCAACTGAGGAACTGATGAACCAGTTCATCACTTCTTTACCTTTTGCCCCCTCAGTGAGATCCATGGGCAGAAGGCAGTGGTGCAGCAGATTGTTCTTTCCTTGTTACTTCTCTAGGTTCCTTCCTGCCCGCTGCTTTTGCTGTTTGTAGCCTTTCATGTTTGGCAACCTTTCAGCAGGCAATTCTCCTTCCTCAGCTCCTCTGAGATCTCCCTGGAGCAGCCTGTCCACTGCAATATCTTTATAACAAGTGTTTCTAATTGGCTGTCACAGCTAAGAAGAGCGATTAGCCTGGAGGAGGGGGGAGAGAGAATAAACTTCATTAGCACTTTTGGGGCAGCATTTACTTATGCAAGAGCAAAAAGTGAAACGTCTTTAGTAAATGCTTGCTTTATACGTGTGGAATTACGTGGTCTAAGGTGATGTCTTTTGATAAGAACAGCTAGTTCTAGAGATCCAGAAGGAACTGCATCTGTGTGGTTATGAAGGTGGTAGTGGTGCTGCTCAAAAGTGTAGCAGTTGCCATGTTTCCGTATCAGTGCCTCCCCAGAGGAGTGGAAAACACTTGCACAAATCATACTGTCAGCTGGGCAGCTGCTATTGGAGTTTGGATGGAACAGGTAGCTTAGTGCGACTTTGTGTGGGTGTATCACAGAAGCACACTTTTACTGAAGGCAGATAACTTAATCTAATGCTTCCATAATAAGATTATTCTGTTAGCATTAAAATACAAATGTTTAAAATTATGAGGTCCTTAGATGAGGTTTCTTCTATCAAGATTTTGCTGAAATTATTTTGGGATGCTGTTCAACACACCTAGAATGGTCTTACATGGCATATTGAATGGAGTTATTTTGTTCTTTCTGGCACTTAAGTGGCCTGCTAGCACCACACTCTTGAAAGATTTTTATCTGTTTGGTTGGTTTGTTTGTTTGTTTTTTCCCTGCCCTTCAAATAGTACGTATTGGCAAGGTTGTCCTGATTTTTAAAAACAAAGGAAGGTGGTCAGTCCTCCTTAAAATTCGAAAGGGCCCCTTTATAATATATATTTACATCCAGCAACTTGTGCATGACAACATTGGTAGCTGTCTACTTGGGAATAATTGTGTGTGCATAACTTTTGTAGGGATGACTAAGACTTAAAGTATAACTGAGCGCTGATGAGAGAGAGTTCCAGCCCTTCTCTTCAGCTGAGTGTGCTAGTGTTGTCGTCTGGCTGAGAAAATGTTGTAGTACAGACCTGACCGTGGAGTCAGAGGTGCTAGATATCTCTTCTGAGTTGTCAGGATTAGATCAGGTTAGCTGTGGATTTGTCCAGTTGTATCGTGAAAACCACCAAGGATGAAGAACCTTCTCCCTGTGGGTAACTCGTTCCAGTGGTATATGTTTTTCTGGTGTCCAACTTGAATGTCCCAAGATGAGATTCTGGCTGCTGCCCGTACAGAGTCTGGAACTACCTCCTGGTAGTGGTTTCCTGCAGTCTCATTGTTGCACAGCTGAATGAGCCCTGTTTCTTCAGAAGTTGTACTTCAGGACCATAGTCATATTGGTAGCCCACCACAGGACCCTCTCCAGCTTCTCTGCCTTCCGTTGGACCAGGGGCCTGATCTCCAGGCATCTCTGTAAGAAAAAAGTAAAAACAATTGTCAGCTCTATTTTTTCCTCACAAATTTACTTATGCTCATTTTGGAGCTAGATACAAAGACCTCCTGAGTAAAAAATGAACTGCCAAATTGTACTTATGTGTTCTATGAAGGTTTTCTAGGGTGCTTAGTGTTGAGAACCTGCAGAACTCAGGATCTCTGGAATCCGTGAATTGTGCAGGCTGTAATTTAAATCATGTCTGAAGTACTTATGACGGAAATGTTTTTGAATAAGGCTTTTTTCACTTGTTTTAAAATAAGTAGAATGGAAAGTGATGTTACAGGTAGGATTACAGCCTCTGTTCCGTAAAGCAAGAGACCTGCATGTTAGTGCGTTGTAAATAATAAATAGTGTTCTTTAGCAAGTGTTACATAAATACAGTCAGCTATACAAATCAGAGCAGGGAGATTTCTAAGTGAATGTCATCCTGGTAATACAGAGGAGTATCATACTATGGATAAAGCACTGGTAGGTCAAAATGAAATACCTACCTACTAAAATACACACTTCGAACTATGAGAGTATAAATGTCTCTAACTTGTTGCCAGCTGCTCGCAAATGTTCTGTTTAGAGCAATAGTTAACGAAATAAAAACAATACACTTGATAATTACTATTTTGAAGTGAGCTTTAAACATACGGAATAGTTACAAGGAGAACTTTATACAGTTGAGTAATTTGTTTCATGCATAGTTCCTTGAATGTAATGGAAATACTCAAAACCATTCAGTTACATAAATATATATTGGCAAAGAGAACATAATCTGTTCCTAAGGAAGATTCTGTGTTTGCTGAACAGGGCATGAGCGAGAATAACCCTTTCTAATTAAGCTGCTTTACTAGAACTGAGAGTATTCTGAGTCTCTGTTTGGATCCCAGCTTGAAAGCACTGAGGCTCCAGATGTGGACAGTCTGACTGATTTGATTGCACATTTAGACATGGTGTGTGGGTAATATTGGTACAACTTTCAGAGGTGTTTTTCTCTACCTTAGCACAGAAACAAATTGGAAGAACACATTGAATTTTGAAGTGAATTAGTTTACTTTGGGGTAAATTATTATGAAGAAGCTTAAAAATCAGTTGTGTTAGAAAAATACTTTCAATGTTAGTTGCAGCTGATACATGCTAATAAAATACTGTCTCAACATTAATCAGTTCAGTAAATATTTCCTTCCTCACTTTTATTAATGGATATTTGGGAGACAAGAGTTAAGGAATAATAGAGGGAATGGAAGCTCACACTCGTGACTGTTCAGCAGTTTAATTCTGTTTTGTCTCTACAATAAAGCTGTAGAGTGTCCAAGGGAAGGAAAGCCAGATGGGTGTGGGAGGAAGCGGCGGATGGGGAAGCGAGTTGGGGAAGTCTGAAGTCGGGCAGTGTGCAGGAGGCGGCATTTCACATTCCTTAAAGGAAAAGGAATGATTTTGTTCCAAACATCACAACAGTCAAAGTGAAAATGCGTGCTCATTCTAACCACTACAATACTTGACATTAGACTAAGCAATTAAAATGTATGACAAGGTGAGGCTTTAGATCTTAGGACTGTTAGATGATAGTGCGTTGCCTCACTGTGCATATGAACCTTGGCAGTGCCCCAGAGTGGCACACACCCTATAATCTGTTTCCTAAATAGATCTCCATTTTCTCAGTCCCTTTCTCTTCTGGGACTCCCTCAGTTCTTTTCTTTTAGGAAGCTTTTTTTAAATGAGTATGAGAACAGTTTCAGAAGCATGTGCTTAATCAAAAGAGAAGGAGATTTATTTATCTCAAATCTTGTTTTCCGTGCAGTCAAAACTAGGCTTCTCACATGTCATAACGCTTGGGACGGAGAGGAGCAGTTTTTTCCTAATTGTTACGAAGAGTAGTGTGGAACTCTGAGAGTTTTGGACAATTGATCCTGACCCTTTCTAATGTCTTCCTTCTCCCCCTAGCTTCTGTATTACTTTGTTCTAATTGTTTATACAGATCACAAAATTGGTAATATCTCAAGACACTGGGAATGCATGAGAAGATATTATCTTTATGGTCTTTGGAGGGGGTGAAGAAAACTTTTTGTTCAGAAGTAAACTTATCCAAAGGTATTTTTTAAAAAATAGCAATGTGTTTTAATATTTCTCTTAAGGCTTAGGAAAGCTGTACTTAGAATGCTCATGTACAAGCAAGGATTCTGATATGTAAAAAGTTATTTCAGCTTCTGAAATCTTTCTACTGTTTTCTCTTGTGTGGGTTACTTGTACTTAAACCAGATTAACTATTATGTATAGCTGGTATTGGACTTAGTACAGATAGAAAAAAACCACTGTTCTCAGTCAGACAATGGATAGCTTAGCAGCTAGGAGAATGCACACAACGGTTAGGGCTAAAAGTCTTGTTACCTGAAAGCTTGTTTTCCCAAGAAGTCTTCTGCCCAGGAAGATGAACCAGCTATGTGTCTGTGGGGCTGGCTCTGCTCCTGGCTGTGTGTGTGACCTGTGTCACAGGGGTGTGCTCAGAGCAGGAATTGCTGGAGCGAGGGCACAGGTGTCCCTGCAGGGAGTGCGTCGGACCGCGAGCCTGGACACGGGAAGGAGGTGAAATGCAGGACTATGCTGAGCACATCTTGAACATGGTATTCAAAACGGCATTTTGCAAAAGCATGAGCAGTTTTTTGAAGCTCTCCTCTTTGGTAAGAGTTGTGTTGAAGAAGAGGAGGGCTTACCCTGCAAGTACTGTTTATTTTTCTCAGATAGGGGTTGAACAGGGGACACTGACATAGGGAAATGGCTTTTGTACTATGAAATAATTAGAGCCATTGTGTTTACTCTTTTAATAAATGAACTTTCTAACAAACAGTCTATTCTCTTGTTCCTGGACTGAGCCTAGCTTCAGCTTTACACAATTGTACATTGGCAAAAATACCAAACATTTTTCAGTTTGATATGAGAACATTTCCTATAAAACATGTTTGTCCTCTAATTTAAGAGCTTTCTTCTTATGGTGATAATCTGCTGAGATCTGTGGAATGTGCTTGTCTTTTGAAACTTTCAGACAATAAAGCTGCTCTATGGATTTAGTGAGGAATAAACTGAGTATGCCTTTAATACTTTAGTGTCTATATGAGTGGAATTTGTCTGAAATGTAAAAATGAAGACAAAAGCAAGATAAATATTTTTTTAATAACAGAAATAAAGGTCCTAAACCTGCATTGTAATCTGCAGGTGGACTGTTCCACCCAGGCCATAGCTGCCATTGTGAGTTCAGTCTGTGCTGTGGAACACCTGCGAGCATTTTTCAGCTGCTGGGTTCAAAAGTACAGCTCTGGTCTCGTATTTTCTGGGAAGCGGATCTGAATACTTACCATCTCCTGCAATTTTACCCCTCTTAACACAGCACACACATACTCTCCTTCTCAAATTTGGCAAGTAAATGACAGAGATTTCAGCTGCTGCTTTTAAAAATAGGTTTTACTGTATTTCTGTTGTGTTACTTGGCAGCATAATGGAATTTTTTAATGTCCTGCAGTT